>NC_138294.1:26704106-27316606 GCF_965601325.2 Salmo salar | reverse complement strand
AGACCTTTGATGAAGGGCAGTTTCCCAGCCCTGTGGAGGTAGAGGAGAGGCTGCACAAACCCACTGATCACACTGATGTAGAGACAAACATATTTGGCATGAAAGAACTGCCCCGAATCCAAGATTGCAAAGCAAGGTAAAACCACTACCCATGGAAGGTAGTTTGCCATCATAGACACCAAGATAATCAAAATGATCTTAAACGCCCTCATCTTCATGTTATTTGTCCCCTCTCGCTCCCCTTCCCCTGGCCCAGGCTGTTTCAGAGCCCTGAGAACTGAGAGGCAGCAGAATAACATCAATGAAATTAAGACCAGAACTTCACCCAAATACACATATATGACAATTTGGTTGTCTCTTACAAGCGTAGAAGTACAACAGAACCCAATCAAAACCAGGCAAACCAATCCAGAACACCCCACCTTGTATCTCAGGAGTCTGTACTTCAGGAAGACCACAGGGTGGACAACTGCCAGGTAGCGCTCAAAACATATACAGCACTGGAACAGGGGGCGGCCGTGGTATATAAAACCACTAAAGAATGTAATTAGAGCTAGGAGAGGAGGAATATGGAGGTGTATGTTGACAAAGACAAAGACAGCACACAGGCAGTAGAGGATCTCAGATACAGCCAAGTTGAGAGCGAAGAACTCTGAGGCCATCGTCCCTCCGGCTCCGGTCAGTATCAGCCACAGGACATAGCCATTGGTGGGTAGACTCAGGATGAGGTTAACTGCATAGCAGGCAGGGGTGACAGCGGAATCAAGTTCCAGATAGGCAGAGAGGACAGAGGAATAGTTGGAGTCCATTTAAAAAAAATTCTAACCTCATTTTGGAAGTTCCAATGATCACAGCAGCAGAGAGGGAGAAAGGGAGAGACAGACAGACGTGATAAGAACATCACGATGTTAAATCTTCATGTCAAAGCCACTTAGCTTAGTTACACTGCTAATCTCAGAGATTAAGTAGTGTCAACCAACCTGAAGTCCGTGATTGGTGGGTACTCTCTTCAGGTTATTTCTACGATTGCATCTCTCCTTAGAACTGAGCTAGGTACATCTATAGGCTAAATCAAATACCTGCCAGCACACCTGTGTGGCATATCACATTGCCAACCTCTGTAGCTACACCCAAGGAACTCATGCCATGCAAATATCCTTCTCAGTGTGACAGGAACCACACCTATGAATATGATTGATAAGGATATGTTGCTGTTGCTATTGTAGGCCTACTTGTTACTGCATGCTATCCAAAAATAATAAATGTTCTTGACATGCTGGAAGAAACAGACACGTTTTATCATGTTGTAAACGAGGCTTTCTGGAAAGCAGAGTACCCAGCCAGAAATAATCAGACACCCATTTTTCAAGCTAGCATATAATGTCACATAAACCCAAACCACAGCTAAATGTAGCACTAACCTTTGATGATCTTCATCAGATGACACCCCTAGGACATTATGTTATACAATACATGCATGTTTTGTTCAATCAAGTTCATATTTATATCAAAACCAGCTTTTTACATTAGCATGTGACGTTCAGAACTAGCAAACTTCCGGGGAATTTACTAAATTACTCACGATAAACGTTCACAAAAAGCATAACAATTATTTTAAGAATTATAGATACAGAACTCCTCTATGCACTCAATATGTCCGATTTTAAAATAGCTTTTTGGTGAAAGCACATTTTGCAATATTCTAAGTACATAGCCCAGCCATCACGGGCTAGCTATTTAGACACCCAGCAAGTTTAGCCTTCACCAAAATCAGATTTACTATAACAAAAATGTTATTACCTTTGCTGTTCTTCGTCAGAATGCACTCCCAGGACTTCTACTTCAATAACAAATGTTGGTTTGGTCCCAAATAATCCATCGTTATATCCAAACAGCAGCGTTTTGTTCGTGCGTTCAAGAAACTATCCGAAATGGTAAATCAGGGTTACGAGCATGGCGCATTTCGTGACAAAAAAATTCTAAATATTCCATTACCGTACTTCGAAGCATGTCAACCGCTGTTTAAAATCAATTTTATGCAATTTATCTCGTAAAAAAGCGATAACATTCCGACCGGGAATCTGTGTTTCGGTAAATAGAGGGAAAAACAGAAAGACGGGGGCGGCCAGTGCACGAGCATAAGCCCTTTGTCCTCTGATAGACCACTTAGCAAAAGCGCTCGTGTGTTTCAGCCAGGGCTTTGAATTACGTCATTCAGCTTTTTCCCGGGCTCTGAGAGACCATGTGAGCCGTAGGAAGTGTCACGTTAGAGCAGAGATCCTTTGTAATGGATAGAGATGGCAAAGAAGTTCAAGAAATGGTCAGACAGGGCACTTCCTGTATAGAATCTTCTCACGTTTTGGCCTGCCAAATGAGTTCTGTTATACTCACAGACACCATTCAAACAATTTTAGAAACTTTGGAGTGTTTTCTATCCAAAGCTAATAATTATATGCATATTCTAGTTTCTGGGCAGGACTAATAATCAGATTAAATCAGGTAAATTTTTTATCCAGCCGTGAAAATACTGCCCCCTAGCCATAACAGGTTAACTGAAGGGTTGTCCCAACTTGTTTAAATGTTTAAATCATTATAATACTACTAATAATAATAGTTATAGCATCGTTCCTTATCAGTCCAGTATGTATGAAGGTATTTGTATTTACAACCGGCAATACCAAGAAAGGCCAGTAGGTGGAAATGGTACTGTACACTGTGTACGTGTACAGTTTTCGTAAATACAATGAGCATGCTGCGATCTCATCTAAAATAATCTCAATAGAGAACCATCACAAAATCGGTCTCAGTATTGATTTGAACTTTTTCATTTAATTTTTTCTGATACATTTATGTAGTCATTAAATATGTGCCACTGGCCTGAGTCTACTACAGTAGCATAACAAGAACAAAAAGCTCAAAATAAGTACAGTTCTAAAAGCGAAATAACTACTTCAATGAATAACCCAAATAAATCAACCAAAAATATCCTTCAAAAATACTTATTTATTGTTCAGTCAGTGTTTCAACTCCTCAAACAACAGCTTTGGACAAGTATGTCAACAAAGTATGCAATTGTAATTAAAATAACATCAAATAAATAATTATTAAGTGTATTGTCATGTACTAAAAACTGAAAACTACTAAACAAAAGAACAAATATCATACTATACAGCAGGAGTTCTTAAGCATGTGTCCGTGGACCCCTAGGGGACCCTGGTGTAATTGCATGGGGCCCGTGAAATAAAAAAGTGTAATGAACGTTTTCAGTACCACAAGGTTTCCAGTAACTTTACATATAATATAGAGGGGGTGTGGGTCACAGAGGACCGCTCAAAACCTTGCCTGGCTTTGTTAAACATATGCAGGGATTCCAGTACCCAAAAAAGATTGGGAACCACTGCTATACACACTACTGAACAAATTAACAAAAGAACCAAAAACGTACATTTGCGAGTTTCAATGGATCCAACAAATTGATGCCAGATATTTTCCCTCTTGAGACTTTCCGGCCTGTCTTTATATACATTACAGACAACTACGCCGTTCAGTCTCTCTTGGCCCATGCTAGACCGTAGCCAAGTCTTCAACCTGCGGAGTGCACTGAAACTCCTCTCAGCCTCACATGAAGACACTGGCACCACAAGCAACATTCTGATCAGCACCTCAACTTGGTCAAATAACCCTGGCACCTCCACTGGATGCCTCCTGAGGACCTCTGCTGCCTTCTCCACTGCTGCTACAGGGGTATTTGCTGTGAAATAGAGGCAAATGCACTGAAAGAGAATCTATGTTCAGCTCAGGGTACTGATCTAGAGACTCATCCAACTCCCGCGTGAGAAGAGCTCTTTTCAACTTTTGCAGGACGTTTCAGACTGTCCTGGTCAAAACGGTCGCCACACTGAACCTCCAAACCATTCAACACTTTCAAATAATACTGCCCTATAGTGATACACTGCTTGACCAGCAAATCGTCTTGAGTGTGTCTCAATGGATTCAATCAATGTTGTTGCTTTCTCATACTGTGCAAGGTAGCTTTGTCAATTATCTTGCCCCTAAGAGATGACCGCACACACTCAACTGCAGCCTGCATACTAGAGACAGTCTGAGTTTTCTTCTACAGGGAAATGTTTAGGCATTCAAACTCTCCAAGAACAGCAGAGGCAAGTGTGAGGCCCAACACAGTCTTGCCTTTGCTGAAGTGCTCAAATAAGCCACTGGCAGTTGAAGCTGTCTTGGGTGCAGTTTTTTCCATCTCCTCTAGGCTGCTTAGTACCCGCTCATACTGCCCTAGCACAGCTCTAATAGCAGTATTCTGCACAGTCAACCTTGTTGGACATTGGGGTTTCAGGGTGGTCAGATGTGTATCTTCGGATGTGGCAATTGATTCAAACATGCTCTTACAATTTCCTGACTGGCCATAGAGGACACATAACTGATGGACCCAAGAAAGGGAATCCAGGATCAGTGGGGAGGCTGAGCAGCCAGCCTGTGTACTCAGATTTACACAGTGTGCTCCACAATGCACATAGAGGGATAATGGCTGCTGCCTCATCACAATTGCCTCTGCACTGGTGTATTTTCCTGCCATGTTTGAGGCACCATCGTAACTGCCCACGTAAGCCAGACATGGGCAAATTGAGCCTCAACAACACATCAGTTGCCACTTTCGCAATGCCCTCGCCTGTTGTCTCCAACACCCTGTATAGCCCAATAAACTCCTCGTGAAGGACAAGGTCATGGTCAACATAACGCAGGCAGACACTCTCCTGTTCAGCACCAGAGACATCTTGAGTACCATCAACAATTACTGAAATTGTACAATCTGAAGAGACCTAACCTCAGCTGCAATGCCTCGAATGACTGTACTGTCCATGATGTTCAGAATTTCATTCTGTGCTTTGGGGCCTTGTACATTGTGCTACACTCTGTTAACCACTTCAGTAAAACGGGATCATCCTCTTCTGCTCTATGTTTCAAAAGCTGGTATAAATTCCCACTGTCATCTGTGTGGCCTCTAAAGCCTTGTCCCTGTCTTGCAACATGTCGCACCGAACTAACAATTTTCATCAAGCAATGCCTTGCGTTCTCCTGCTGTTTACCCCACGCGCTGGATAACTGGGCACTGATTGGATTTAGCTGGTGTGCTGTTACAGTTACAAAGTGGCGGTGGGTTTGGCAGTTTTGATGTGCTGTGAATTTTACAATGGCTTTTCACCAGTTCCTAAATCCTGCACTAAAGTCAGCATCAGCTCTTTGGCCAAAAGATGGCTGTCTTGAAAACCCTTGGCTACAGTGAAACACAACACTCACAACAACAATACCATTGCCTTAAACAAATCTTGGTTCAGTCACCAGTTTAAGTTGAGAGTGGGGGTATCCATGGCATTGTCCAATTATGTCACTATTTTACAAGTCTAAAAAAGAGATAACCTTTCATAATGTTGTCAAAGAAAGACTCAACAAACTTACCTGAGACTCCCTGGCTCTGCCAGTCTGTCCCTGCCTATCTGTCCCCAGTTCTGCTGTCTGTGTGTCATCTGTTGCCTGCTCTGCCTGATGACATCATTATTAAACATTTTTCATTAGCATTTCACTTCTTTCTTATAAACATTTGATCAACTAGTCTTTGAGATATTAGGCTACAAGGGTTCTTACTTTGCGTTTTGGTGTACTGAAAATGCTCTGATGGCCATCACACACACACACACACACACACACACACACACACACACACACACACACACACACACACACGTGCAGGTTATTTACAGTAGGAGATGGGCTTCTATCATCTATTATCTTCTATCATTCTATAATGGCCTTCGATCTACCAGGTAGCTAGCTAGTCAGCGGGCAAATGTGAAACAGATTGCAGTGACAAGGGTTGACAGCTGTATGAGTTCACCATTTACACAACGTAAGCTGCAACCTTTTGTCATTTTAATATAGTTCATGTTTTTTGTTTTATATTGGCTGGCTTCCCACAATAGCTAAATTTGCCAATTCCGTTTCTGTGATGTTTACTATAATCTTTGCTATTATCATTTTACTCCATGATCGGCACACAGGTGCTTCAAAATCCCCTAGCAACAATTTAGCTTTTGCAACGAGACCATTAAAGATATTTAAGACAATGGTATGAGAGAGTGTAGTTCTGTTCAGTTTATCTCTAACCTTATCACACGGACTTCGAAGCACTACAGCTGCATGCTGATCTTGGAATAAACTGATGATAACAAAGATTCCATCTTTGAAGACGCCACATAAATGGAATAGGTGCTAGCTAGATTGCTAGCTAATGTTTGCTCCATCGGTTCGCTCGCTCGTTGGCTCTGCAAATTCAGCTATTGTGTGTGTGAACCCTGCCAAAATAAAACAAAATCGCTATGGTGCGATAGACTGGATTAATCTCACATTAGCTACATGCATTGAGTGCCTTTCAGACAGTAGACACGAACACTCTCTCACCTTGCCAGCTAAGGAACACTACATTGCATTGCTAGATTCTCTTATTGACTCAAATTCAAACAGCTGCAAACACTGGTTGATGTTACTGTAGCTAGCTAGCAAACGCTAGCTAACATAAAGAGTGACATGTAATTCAAACCATTGTGAGGCAAAGGAATGGGGGTGTATAATCAGCACAAGTGCTTTCATTGCGTATTATTAATATTTTTGAAATTACATAGTTATGTTTACAGTGATATATTGGGGGACAAATCATATTTTTCCCAAGATTGGGGGGGTCCCCCTGGGATTTCCGCCAATACCTAAGAGACTCGTATAACATCAAAATCAGTTGGTTAATCATTTTATAATAATTGAATTGAAAGGTCAACAGGACTAACTAATTCATTATTAACTTTCTAAAAGTTTATGCAATTTCATTATTATTATTTTATTATATCCACTACTTATCTCCTTTTTAAAAACGCTATTCCTACATAATCTATCAGACAAGTATATTTTTTTGTAATTTGCCAAGTTTGATATTGAAAATTATGAATGACAGAATTCAGCTTAAGTCAAACTAAATATCTTGTCGATGCCATACTTCATAGCAGTGACATCTAACAGGACACTCACTACCTTCATCTACATTGTTGCCAAAACCTCCCCTCAGGGGTGTATCTTATGAACAGCATGTAAAACTACATGTTGGTTGTTAGCCTATCCAGCATAGCGTCAAACCTAGGTGGCGAGACCCTCCCTCCTCCAATTGGCTATCGAGCAGATTTGTTTTCTGTAAATTGGAGGAGGCTGCGCCACTATGTGGATCTTATAGACCACGATCAATGTTAAATGTAGATCTCATAATCTATTTTAAACTGATATTATATTTTTCACTGTTAGTAAATGCTGACCAAACAAGTCTAATCCAACAGAGGAATAGACCCGAAACTATTTCATATAATTGACGCATCTAAGAAAGATAATGTACCCAATTGTTTGAAAGTAGTTCTAGTTTGTGATGGACAAATTGCATTTTCAGTTTTAAAACGGAAACAGACTGTTTGATAGATCTGAATATGAACATGAGGTAGAATTACTTTTTCATAATTAATAATACCTCCATCTATTTTTGGTTGTATTGATGATGACAGTAGTATCACTACAATTATTATTGTAGATATTGACATTTCTTATTTCCAATAAAGGCTCAAGCTGAGTAAACAAATTCGTCTGCCTGGTTATATTAGAAAAAAGGCATAGTTTAAATAAGTGACACATTTGACCTGACCTGGTCAAGAATAACTCAGGGCCCTATCTATCCATAACACTTTCCACAGAGCCCAGCATATTCTCTTCAATCATACTGAAGTGTTGTCATAACCAATGGATCACATTTGCATGTCAGGTGTGGTCCATCAAGTGATGTGATGGGCAGCGTCAGTTTACAGACGGTAGTGACTGGGGGGTGAGGGTGAGTGGCTCTGTGTTGTATGACTCAACAATGAAATTGTATTGAATGAATGAATCAGATCCAATGATTTAATGCTCATATGTCAGGGTGACACTAGTAATACTATATGAGGAAGCTACAGCTAACAACGAATGAGCAAATGTCAGAGGACACTTCATTAACCCTTGCATACATGTTTTGGCCTCTTTAGAACTGTTTCTACAGTAAACCTTGTAAACAACTTGATAAATAACTTCTAGCATATTCTAGCATATAAAGAAAATATATTATTTTTGGATATCATATAGTAGCTTAATCCAGCTCTGTGTTTAACAAGTTGGCCTACAGTAGCAACACCAACACATCCTCATTAATCACATAGATAGGTGTAGTTCCTGGCACACTTAGTAGGATATTTGCAGGGCATGTTGTCCTTTGGAGTAGCTTCAGAGGTTGGCAATGAGATATGCCACACATGTGTGATGGTAGGTATTTGATTAAGCCTATAGTTTTACCAAGCTCAGTTCTAAGGAAGACACAATCACAAAGAGACTGGGAAGAGAAGAGACACCAGTCACAGAGTTCAGGTTGGATTACCCTTTTTAGTCTCTGAAATGTTTATATTTGGGTAATTTTCATCGGAAAGTGCAGACACTGACTAATATTCTGAATGACATTTTTCTTATGTGCCTTTGATATGAAGAGTTAACATTGTGGTGTTGTTGTCACCTCTCTGTCTCTCTCTGCATGCTGGGAGTGTTTGGTGCATGCTGGGAATTGTTTGAGCAAGGGAGTGCGTGTGTTGTGTAGAGTTAGATATTCAGAACTTTCTTTAGGATTTCTCTTTCTTGGTGGCATTCTTTGTTTTCTTCTGTGCATGATTAAGGTTATTATTTTTATTTGTTTGTTGTGGTAGAATTAAGTATTTTGTTTTCGTATCGAAATTACCCTGTTTTTGGCGGGGATGGCAGCCCGAATGGGGATGCCGTCCCTGTCACTTCGGCACGGCTTTAGGTGTGTTACTGAAGCTACTGTCACGGTGGAGGAGTTTCTGGTCGCCGTGGGAGAGAAGGTAGGATATGAGAATGTTGCTTATGCGTCACGGATGAATAAAGCGGTGGTGGTTTTTCTTAAAGAAGAGTGTCTTGTTAATCGTATGGTTGAGCAAGGCGTACTTCTTAAAGGAATGTTTATTCAAGTTACGCCGCTTTTTTCTCCGTCAACAAGGGTAACGATTTCAAATGTACCGCCGTTTATTCCAAATGAGCTATTGGAGCGCGAGTTATTGCGCTTTGGGAAGTTTGCCAGTTCAATTAAGGTTGTCCCGTTGGGTTGCAAACACCCGGCGTTGAAACAGGTTATGTCTTTTCGGCGACAGGTGTTTATGTTTTTGGACTCACCGGAGCAGACTTTGGAGTTAGCGTTTAAAGTCAAGTATGACAATAGATTGTATATGGCTTATGCTAGTACGGGTAGTCAACGGTGTTTTGAGTGTGGGGATGTTGGTCATAAGCGACATGCTTGCCCGAAAAGGGAGAAGGCAGAGGGAGGGGCGCAGGTGGTCCTCGTAACGCCTAGGCCCACTGATGTAGGGAGAGGTGGGCCGACAGTGGTTGAGCAGCCACAAGCACCTACTGCTGAGGAACAAGTTATCCATGTTGAGGACACGGAGTTGCAACTGGTGTTAGAGGGAAATGTTATGCAGCATAAACTTTTTCTTGTAGAAAACAAGGATAGATATGAAGAGCCAGTTCCTCAGACTGGTGAGGAGGTGCCCAGTACGAGTGCTGGGGTACAGGAGGGGGTTCATATGGAGCTAGTCTCCCAGGTAGTGGAGGAGATGCCCACTATGAGTAACGGGGTACAGGAGGGGTGTTACTGCTGTCACAGCAGCAAAAGGTGGTGGGAAACGTGGTCAGGGTAAGAGAAAATTTAAACAATGATGTTGATCATGCTTCATAGGGTGTCTTCTATTTTCTCTTTGGTTTCTCTGTGGTTTCTTCTGCTTTTCCTTTCTCTTTTCTATATGGAGGTACTAAGGGTAGGTTCTCTCAATATTAATGGTGGAAGGGACAGGAATAAGAGGGCTTGGGTATTAGAAGTAATAAAACAGAAAAGGCTTAATGTAGTTTTTCTACAGGAGACACATAGTGATGAGGAAAATAAGGTTGACTGGGGTATGTGGTGGGAGGGGCAGCATATACTCAGTCATGGTACTAATTTCAGTGCTGGGGTGGCAATCTTGTTTTCTTCAGGCTTAGGGGTGACTGTGGTATCTACAACAGAGATTGTCAAGGGTCGGGTTTTATTGGTCAAGGCGGAGGTTATGGGGTTTTTGTTAGTTTTTTTGAATGTTTTTGCTCCTAATGAGGGTACAGAGCGTATTGCTGTATTTGATCAAATAAAGGAAACTTTAAGACAGTGTGACCAAGAGGGTTGTATGGTTTTAGGGGGGGACTGGAACTGTACAGTGGATTTTACTGTTGATCGCACCGCTGAAGAACCTCACCTGCGGTCAGCCACTTGCCTGTCTGGTCTACTAACTGAGTTTGAGCTTTCTGATGTGTGGAGAGTCAGGAATGCAAAAGTTAGGCAGTACACATGGCTAAAAGTTAATGAAGGTCGTGTCAGTGCAGCAAGGTTAGACAGGTTGTATGTATCTGATCAATACTGTAGTAGGGTTGGAAGGTGTGACATTACTCCTGTGGGTTTCTCTGATCACCATTTTGTTACTGTTGATATTCATTTGTCCTGTCCACGAAGGTCATCATCGTACTGGTATTTTAATGTTAGATTGTTACATGATGTCATGTTTTGTGAAAGATTTTAGTTGTTTTGGGAAAAATGGAGGGTTACAAAAGGAAATGTTGAGTCCTTGAGACAATGGTGGGAGGTTGGGAAGGCCCAAATACGGTTATTTTGTCAACAGTATACTGCTCTGTCTCGAATTGAAGTCAAAGAGACTATCAAGGCCCTTGAACAGGACATCAAATCTATTGAATTGAAGCTGCTCACTCAGAACGACCCTGGATTAGTCATGAATTTACAGGACAAGAGACATGAACTGAGATTGTTTCTGCATGAAAGAGTGAAGGGTGCCTTGATTAGGTCTCGTTTCGCTTCCCTCAAGGATATGGATGCTCCTAGCGCTTTCTTTTTTAACCTAGGACAATCGACACTGCAACGTAAACAGATGGTCTGCCTTCGTCTCCCTGATGGGAAGGTGACCACAGTTGACAGTGAACTGCGTCAACATGCCGTAGATTTCTACTCTGCCCTCTATAAGGCGGAGGATTGTGACACTCTGTGTACTGAACAGTTGCTACACGGTGTTCCTCAATTGGGACCTGAGCAGAGAGTCGCATTGGACTCTGACATTACACTGCAAGAGCTGTCCACAGCAGTTATGCAGCTCTCAACAGGCCGAGCCCCTGGCATTGATGGTTTACCATCTGAGTTTTATAAACACTTTTGGGGGTCTATTGGAGAGGATTTTTATGAGGTGATGTGTGAATCTTTTCATGAGGGTTCTCTTCCTGTATCCTGTCAACGTGCGATGCTTTCATTATTGCCAAAAAAGGGGGATTTGGCTCTCATAAAAAATTGGAGATCTGTTGCGTTGCTATGCGCAGAATATAAAATTTTTCTAAATGTCTCTCAAACAGGTTGAAAGAGTATCTGGGATTGTTGGTCCACAAGGACCAGTCTTACTGTGTACCTGATCGCTCTATTGTTGACAATTTGTTTCTGATAAGAGATGTTTTAGACATTTGTAAACTGTCTGATGTAAATGTGGGTTTACTTTCGTTGGATCAGGAGAAGGCTTTTGACCGTGTGGACCACCAGTACTTGTTTAAAACAATGAAAGCCTTTGGGTTTGGGGATGTTTTTTTGTCGTGGATGAATTTACTGTATGCTGGGGCCTCGTGTATGGTGAAGGTGGGGGGTGGTTTGAGCTGCCCCATCCCTGTCCAAAGGGCCATCAGGCAGGGATGCCCAATTTCAGGGCAGTTATACAGTCTGGCGATTGAACCAATGCTTTGTTTTTTAAGAGCGAGGCTTACTGGTTTCTCTGTGCCAGGTGTAATGAAGGGTCCCACGATAGCACTGTCTGCATATGCAGATGACGTGACCGTTTTTATTACAGGGGCTGAGGATGTTAAGGTTCTCTCAAACGCTCTAAAGGTGTATGAGGGGGCCTCCTCAGCTAGAGTCAATTGGGGAAAGAGTGAAGCGCTGTGGGCAGGTCAGCTTCAGATGGGGTCTGCTCCACGGTTACCAAGGGGGCTTCAGTGGGGCAGAAATGGGATGAAGACTTTGGGGGGTTTTTCTAGGCTCCGATGTCTTTCAGAAAAAGAACTGGGAGGGTGTAGTGGAGAAAGTGTGTGCCAGACTGTCAAGATGGAAATGGGTGCTGCCCCAGCTGTCTTATAGGGGAAGGGTATTGGTAGCTAATAATCTTGCTGCCTCTACCCTGTGGCACAGACTAATGATTTTACAGCCACCAAAGGGTCTGATTCAAGAGCTTCAGAGGACCCTTGTCAATTTCTTCTGGTCTGGACAACACTGGATAAAAGCTGCAGCCCTGTACCTGCCACTACACGAGGGTGGGCAAGGCTTGGTGGATATTTCCTCTAGGATCATGGCTTTCCGGCTTCATGCAGCCCAGAGGCTGTTGTACAGAGACGGTTCTAGCTGGGTCGACAAAGCCTATATATTGATGAGGAGAGCGGGCTGTTTGGGCTAGATGAGCACCTTTTCCTCTTAAAGCTGGAGGGGGGTGATCTGTTATGCAGGCTTGGAGAGTTTTTGTGAAGTCTCGTAAGGCCGGCACGCCACCAGGGATGTGACTTTTTGAAGAGCCTCTTTTTCACAACACTGCCATCCAGTCCCGTGTTCTGGGTTCAGCTAGCCTACGTTCATGCCTGTTAGGCGTGGGGTGTACTAAACTGGGTCATCTGATGCGGAACAGGAATAGATCGTTGGAGGAGCTGGGAGAAAGAGCGGGGATCCGATCATCTCGCCTACTGAGGAAGGTCGTCGCTGAGGTCTGTGACTCCCTGCCAGTGCTTCATCTGCAGTATGTGACTGACATTTCCAATTGTGATCGGTGGAAGGAGGGTCTGGATTATGTGTTCCCTGCACTGATTGTTAGTGCTGCAGCGGGGGCATTCGTGGAGGACGTGGGGATGCTGCTTTCTTTCGATACCCCGGAGCTGGGGGAGTTCAAGGAGGTGGGAAAGAAGGCCATATACAGAGTATGTGTAAAGGTGTCCCATGCATCTTCCCTGGAAGGGGTAAAATCGATGAGGTGGGCGGGTGTGCTTGGTCCAGGTGCCTCCCCAAAAGGCTGTTGGCGATCACTGTACAAACTGCCTATTGATAAGAGGACAGCTGACCTCCAATGGAGGATAGTACACGGAGCTATAGCCACTAACATGCATCTGGTACACCTGGACCCTACTGTTGGGGAGGGGTGTCCATTTTGTGCTGAGTCTGAAACTCTGGCACATCTGTTTTTACAGTGTCCCAGGTTGGTCGGGATGATTGACCTGATCAAAAATTGGTTCTCAACGTTGGGAGAGGTTTTTTCTTCCCAACTGTATATATTTGGGCCAAAGTACAGGTTCAGTCAAAAGGGTGTAGTTGTGTTGCTTAATTTTGTGTTAGGGGCAGCAAAATGAGCGATATGGAAGACCCGAAAGAACAGTATTCGGGGACAGGGGTCTGTTGATGTGGTGGGAATGCTGGAGGGAATGTTGGCAGCGAGACTGAGGGTTGAGTTTGCCTATTATAAACTGGTCAACAATATTGATCTGTTTATGAGTATATGGGGTATTCAGAGGCTGTTGTGTATAGTTACTGTGGAGGAGGAATTGGAGTTGTGTTTTTAATTGATGTGTAACTGTGTTTTTGTATGAGTATTTATTGTATGGTGGGCTCCCAGATCCAATAAAGATTATTTAAAACTCAAATCTCTCTCCTCTCTCTCTCTCTGTCTCTGTCTCTGTCTCTGTCTCTCTCTGTCTGTGTGTGTGATCATTGGAATGTTAAAGCCCGCAATTCATAAATGAGCTTGCACAAAAATGAACTCTTCCAACCATTCCACTGTCCTCTCTGGCTATCTGGAGCCAGTTTACACTTTAAAAACTGCCTGCTATGCAGTCAACATCATCCTGAGTCTACCCACCAATGGCTACGTCCTGTGGTTGATACTGACCTGGGACGATGGGCCTCAGAGTTCTTCACTCTCAACTTGACCATGTCTGAAATGATTGTCTGCCTATTGGACATATTTTCTTTGAGTTATTTCTTCCCATGTGTTTATATTTGGTCTGCTGTGCAATTTTTCTCTGGTTTCTTGATTGCTGCCCAGCCCCTGTTCTAGTGATGTGTTTGTGTGGAGCGCTACTTGGCAGTGGTCCACCCTGTGGTCTACCTAAAGTACAGACCCTTCAGATACAGGGTCGGAATCACTGGTTTAGTCTGGTTGGTTGTGATCAGGTTCTGTTTGGTCACATTTTTCATAGGTTTGTGTGCTCCCTACTTTAGACTGACCATGAGTGCTGACATCGTGATTTTATTATTGATGTCATTCTGCTGCCTCTCAGTTCTCTGGGCTCTGAAACGTCCTGTGTCGGGGGAAGGTGAGAGGGAGGGGACAAATAACATGAAGATGAGGGCATTTAAGATCATTTTGATAGTTCACCACAATAGCTATTAGAATTACCTCCCAATGCTAATGGTATCAGCTTTTCACAGGAAGTTGGGATCCAGATTACATCAGGCTATGATTGTGCCTCTTATCATTGTTGTGGTGACTGGGTTAGTGCAGCCCCTCCTCTACCTCCACAGGGCTGGGGAAACTGTATCAGAGGTCTCTGATTAAGAGGTGGCTTGCTATTACGGGATGTTGATACTGCTCACTACTTTCAGTAACTAACCTTTCATTAATCCGTCATTTTCAAATGGAGAACACATTCAGTAATTTAACCGTTGGCGACTAGAGAGACTTGACCAAAGATCAGGAAGTTTCCAACTTTATGCAAATGATCAGTGATGCGACCGCTCGATAGCCAATTGAAGGAGGCAAGGTCTTGCTAGATAGATTTGACACTGTGCTGGATAGGCTAACAACCAACATGTCTATATACATGCTGTTCAGAATATTCACCGCTGAGGGAAGGTTTTGGTAACAAGTTGGCTGAAGGTAGTGAGTACTGTGAGTGTCCTGTTATATGTCACTGCTCTGAAGTATGGCATAAACAAGATATTATTTAATCTGATTTCTGTCATACATACTTTTCAATATTAAACTATACTTATGTGATAGATAAAGTACAAATAATGTTTAAAACAGTTTATATGTAGCGGATATAATGCAGTGAAATTAGAATTGGCTCCAAATTGTATTTCTGTAAGCAGGAGGAGGCTGAGAAAGTTTCTGGATCTTCTAGACCACTACCACTGTTAAAACCTCTCTAGGGTATGTGGGACGAAATCGTCCCACCTACTCAACAGCCAGTGGAATCCCGTGGCGCGTTATTCAAATACCTTAGAAATGCTATTACTTCAATTTCTCAAACATATGACTATTTTACACCATTTTAACGACAAGACTCTCTTTAAAAAAAAGTATGTATGTCTATATAGGTATGTGTATGTATATATGTGTATATGTATGCATGCGTGTATGGATATATATATTTACCCCAAAAATATATGGGGGACTGGAAATGATGCAGACAATTACATTGATGGAAGCAATATTCTTTCCGCAATATTAAGCTGATCCACCTCTAAAAAGAAATTATTTAAAAAAATAAAATAAAAAATAGGTGTGTACTATAAATGGGATTCAAGAAATCTAAAATACCCTTAACACTGACGGGAGTGTTTAGGAATAATAATTATTGATAGGGCGACAACCTGACCCGTTTCTCCCTGTAATATAGAGATTTAATTTAATAAAGCCATGGAGGCGCTAAAGGAAGTGCACGAGCATTCTACCAATTTGGCTGGAATATGGGACATTTTTTGCAAATTAGATCAAATTGGACATTTTCGTGCTGACGGTGAATTCAAATCAAATAAAGAATTCAAGGAGGCAATTATGACTTGGCACAAGGACATAAAACCAGAATCAAAAGCTCAATATACCAGCGTTTTGATGTCAGCATTCTATCAACAGAAAATGCATAACGATTAACCCAGAAAGTGTAACACCAGTACTTTACTACAGAAGGCCTTGGAACGGGAGTGTATTGATAAAATTTGCGCTTCTGCTTTGATGACGGGGTTGAACCCTGTGATCAAAACGGTAATTGCGGGAGTAGTAGATTTAATTCGAGACGATGTTTTGAGAGTGGAATATGACTCCGCTCACCTCGCAGACGTGCGAGGGATTAATAGGGCCATAGAGAAAATCACTAAGTATGGTTTCAATGGCCAGGATAAAACTAAGAACCGTAGCGAAAAAAAAAACATAAAAGCGTAAGGCGATGGCTCCCTGTTTTAGATGTGGGACTATCGGGCATTGGAGGAATGAGTGTAAAGTGATACTGGAACCTAGTGCATTAGCAGGAAATGCAGCTATACAAGAGTTTGCATCTTTTTCAAAAGAGCAACAACTATTCATTTTGAGGTTAGCAAGAATGGATATTTCACATAGCGGTGTATAATTCCGTTCGATCAATATTGGTTCAAAGAGATGACGGTTTTTATGTGAAAGGAGACGTAGGAGGTCAGGTCTCACACAACTTTCTAATAGATACAGGCGCTCAAATATCACTAATTCCATACGATGAAAAACTGGCTAAATTTTCAACAGGGAAAAGTATCACCTTCAGCAGGGTAACAGAGGCACAATCTAAGGCGATACAACTAATACCCATGTCATTAAACATAGGACCAGTAACAATACCAGGATCATTTTAAATGGCTACGGGTATAGAACCGATTTTGGGGTTGGATAAGGTTTGCGAGATGCCGGGGGAATAGATTCTGGTAACAAATTAAAATTGGCAGTAAGAATGGCGAAAGTCGAGCAGTTGTTGTTTCAGGACCATTATGGGCAAAAGACGCATTCGATTGTGGTCTAATCAAAGATTGCAAGCCTGTTGTGGTTGAGGGAGAACCGCCGCCACCAATGAAGCAATACCCTATTAAACCAGAGGCTGAGAAATCGGTGGCGGAGGACCTTCCAATATTACTTGAACGTGGCATAGTGATTCGCGGACCAGCTAGAAGCAACAGCCCTTTAAACCCTGTAAAAAAATGACTAAAATGGCCTATTACTCTGGATTTTCGTGGCATAAACAAACATGCAGTGAAAATCACACCAGTGGTAGCAGATTTGGAGACCTATTGGCATCTATTCCATCAGACTCAGAATGGTACAGTGTGTTAGACATGAAATACAGATTTTGGTCTGTGCCGGTGGCTGAGGAGTCACGACACTGGTTCGGGTTCTGTTGCCAGGGGGAGCAATTTACGTGGTCTAGAGTACCGATGGGATTTACAACTAGTCCCACTTGGTATCATTCTGCATTGAAACAATCGTTAAAAGGGTGTACATTTGAAGTCTAGGCGAAATGCCAAGGGAATGGATTCTAAAGGTAACACATTTAAATGATATGACCGAACACTCACTGCAAATGTAGAAGGCCTTGTCTAAATTATTAGACACATTATGTGGTTTTATTTTTAAATACATTTACATTTGATGTCATCTTATTCTGTAATGGGATTCTAGAATGGACGAAAGGGTGGAGGGGTCACGAGGAATTAGCGAGGAAGTAGCATTGGGGTACCAAACCTAAAATGAACTTAATTTTTTTTATATGGTATGATGGTTATGGAGAATCATGGGGAAAAAGAGACCAGTGAATCGTTAGACTCGGTGGAGAGATACTATCGCCGTGTTGGGGGATTTATTGGAAGAAGACGTTTCAATTCAGTTAAATGGGTATGCAGGAGGATGAAATGTTTTGAAGAGGTATTTAAATGGTTTCCGAGGGACAGGGAAAGAAAGGGAGAGGAAACATTTTAATAGTGACGAAAGCCCTGAATATTAAAAATTCCTAATGAAGAATGATCAACTTCATAAGGAATTAAATAGAAGGGGGGTTTCAGCATAAAATTCATGAGAAACACCATTCTCTATCCAAATGGTACCATTACTTTAGAAGATTATTATTATTTCTGTAGGGAGTTATAAAGAGTTGTAATTTAACATGTTTTTTTAATCACGTGTTTGAAAGGGGTAAATGACCAGTTCCCTGAGGTCCTGGTTTTTGGGGTACCTATAGAGTGGTACTGTGTTCAGGCTGCATATAGAAAGGAAAATATATGTTAATACGGGAGTATTGACTGAATTAGAAAATGTTTTTAGCAGTAACATTAAGTTATGCTATTTGACATTTGTCTTAGAGATGTTATTTAGAAAAGGTTAATGTCATAATTCGTCATATAGCCAATGTTTGTCTAGTTTCCTGAAACACAAATGTAATGAACTCAACTGTTGTTATGATCTGTGTTTTTTTTTTAGGTTATCATGGAAGGTAACAGAGCCAAGCCCCTCCATGAAAAGACTAAATTCTCATATTACAGAGTCCTGCCTATCTGAGTCCGAGCCATAAACCAGGGCCAGGGTGCTGAGAGTGCATGTGGAGTGAGTGTAGAGAGAGAGAACAAGCTCAGGTGAGAGACTCGTGTACGTGGGGGAAACGGAAGTATCTACTTGGATATTAAAATCGGGACATTATCAAGGGCCATGAAATGTGACAGGCAAAAGTTACATTTGCCGTTGGGAAAATGAACGATATCTGAAGAAGACACACTAGAATGATAAGTGCTGGGTGAAGAACGGGGGGGTAATACGCATAAAATCACAAGTGTAATACATCAAAATAAATCTTCACTTCTTGCTAATCCAGCCGCTGTGTCAGATTTTAAAAATGGAGAATCGTTATTGTCTTTACCGGAGAAAAATACCAAAGAATGCGCTCTCTTCCACGCGCTTGGAAACACTACAGCCAAAATGGGAGCCACCTAGAAAAACTACAGTTTCTGGGTCATTTTTCCAAAAACCAGCCTGAAACTCTTTCTAAAGACTGTTGACAGTCCATAGAAAGAGTACGGTAATGGAATATTTAGCATTTTTTTGTCACGAAATGCGCCATGCTCGTCACCCTTATTTACCCTTTCGGGTAGTGTCTTGAACGCACGAACAAAACGCCGCTATTTGGATATAACAATGAATTATTTGGGACCAAACCAACATTTGTTATTGAAGTAGAAGTCCTGGGAGTGCATTCTGACGAAGAACACCAAAGGTAATAACATTTTTCTTATAGTAAATCTGACTTTGGTGAGTGCTAAACTTGCTGGGTGTCTAAATAGCTAGCCCTGTGATGCCGGGCTATCTACTTAGAATATTGCAAAATGTGCTTTCACCGAAAAGCTTTTTTAAAATCGGACATATTGAGTGCATAGAGGAGTTCTGTATCTATAATTCTTAAAATAATTGTTATGCTTTTTGTGAACGTTTATCGTGAGTAATTTAGTAAATTCACCGGAAGTTTGCGGGGGGTATGCTAGTTCTGAACGTCACATGCTAATGTAAAAAGCTGGTTTTTGATATAAATATGAACTTGATTGAACAAAACATGCATGTATTGTATAACATAATGTCCTAGGTGTGTCATCTGATGAAGATCATCAAAGGTTAGTGCTGCATTTAGCTGTCTTCTGGGTTTTTGTGACATTATATGCTAGCTTGAAAAATGGGTGTCTGATTATTTCTGGCTGGGTACTCTGCTGACATAATCTAATGTTTTGCTTTCGTTGTAAAGCCTTTTTGAAATCGGACAGTGTGGTTAGATTAACGAGAGTCTTGTCTTTAAAATGGTGTAAAATAGTCATATGTTTGAGAAATTGAAGTAATAGCATTTCTAAGGTATTTGAATAACGCGCCACAGGATTCCACTGGCTGTTACGTAGGTGGGACGATTTCGTCCCGCCGGCCCTAGAGAAGTTAAGGCAGTAATAAAGGTTTGTCATCCTGTTACCCTCTTTATTAGTTTCCTGTGGAGCCATTAACTGTAAGGAGGAGGAGTGTCTTAAGTAGGATGTATATATAACTATGAAGAAAGAAATGTTTTGCTGTCTGATTACAGCTGTACAGAACCGTTGGGAATGATTAAACTTGGTTAAAGCTTCTCTAGTGTCCGTGAGTTATTTACTCTGAAAAATAAGTACCTAACAATACCATTTAATCTATTTTTAATGAGAATGATTGTGCTTTAATTATTATTCTATTGATTTTCCCTCCATTTTCTTATTTTCAATAAAAGCTCAAGCCGAGTGTGTTTCTGCCTCGTTAGATAATAATACACTCATTTTTAAATAAGTGACCCATTTGACCTGCCCAGGTAAGGAATAACTCAGGGCCCTATCCATACATACCACTTTCCACACAGCACGGCATATTCTTTTCAATCATAGTAAAGTGTTGTCATAACCAATGGATGACATTTGCATGTCAGGTGTGGTCCATCAAGTGAGGTGATGGGCAGCATCAGTTTACAGACGGGAGTGACTGGGATGTGCTGATGAGGATGAGAGACTGAGGGAAGGTGCATGGTCTGTATTCCTCAAAGATTAAATTGTTTTAAATCAAATTAATCAGATCCAATGATTTACCACTAATAGAGTGGAGTGCCACTAGTACTACTATAATACGTGAGGCGGCTACAGCTAACAAAGACTGAGCAAATGTCAGAGGACACTTCATTAACCTTTCCATACACATTTTGGTAAATTATTTATATTTCTTTGAGCATTTCAAGAACATACTATGTTATTTTTGGCTAGGATGTAGTACCACCAACCAGCACTGTGTTTAACAAGTAGGCCTACAGTAGCAACACCAACACATCCTCATCAATCACATTGATAGGTGTAGTTCCTGTCACACTGAGAAGGATATTTGCATGGCATGTGGTCCTTTGATGTAGCATCAGAGGTTGTCAATGTGATATGCCACACAGGTGTTTTGAAAGGTTTTTGATTTCGCCTCTTTGCTTGACATCATGGGAAAATCAAAGGAAAAATCTGTCAAGACCTCAGAAAAAGAATTGTAGACCTCCACAAGTCTGTTTCATCCTTGGGAGCAATTTCCAAATGCCTGAAGGTACCACGTTCATCTATACAAACAATAGTACGCAAGTATAAACACCATGCGACCATGCAGCCGTCATACCGCTCAGGAAGGAGACAAGTTCTGTCTCCTAGAGATGAATGTACTTTGGTGTGAAAAGTGCAAATCAATCCCAGAACAACAGCACAGTAAAACAACCTTCTGAAGATGCTGGAGGAAGCAGGTACAAAAGTATCTATATCCACAGTAAAACGAGTCCTATATCGACATAACCTGAATGGCCCCTCAGCAAGGAAGAAGCCACTGCTCCAAAACCAAAGATCGTACTTTTTGGAGAAATGTCCTCTAGTCTGATGAAACAAAAATAGAACTGTTTGGCCATAATGACCATCGTTATGTTTGTAGCAAAAAAGGGGAGGCTTGCAAGCAGAACACCATCCCAACCGTGAAGCACGGGGGTGGCAGCATCATGTTGTGGGGGCGCTTTGCTGCAGGAGGGACTTGTGCACTTCACAAAATAGATGGCATCATGAGAACAAAAATCATGTGGACATATTGAAGCAACATCTCAAGACATCAGTCAGGAAGTTAAAGCTTGGTTGCAAATGGGTGTTCCAAATGAACAATGACCCCAAGCATACTTCCAAAGTTGTGGCAAAATGGCTTAAGGACAACAAAGTCAAGGTATTGGAGTGGCCATCACAAAGCTCTGACCTCAATCCCATAGAAAATGTGTGGGCAGAACTGAAAAAGCGTGTGCGAGCAAGGAGGCCTACAAACCTGACTCAGTTACACCAGCTCTGTCACGAGGAATGGGCCAAAATTCACCCAACTTGGGAAGCTTGTGGAAGGCTACCTGAAACATTTGACCCAAGTGAAACAATTTATAGGAAATGCTACCAAATACTAATTGAGTGTATGTAAACTTCTGACCCACTGGGAATATGATGAAAGAAATAAAAGCTGAAATAAATCATTCTCTACTATTATTCCGACATTTCACATTCTTAAAATAAAGTGGTGGTCCTAACTGATCTAAGACAGGGCATTTTTACTAGGATTAAATGTCAGTAATTGTGAAAAACTGAGTTTAAATGTATTTGGATAAGGTGTATGTAAACTTCCGACTTCAACTGTAGGGTGCCATTTCGGACCACAGACCAGAGCACCGACAAGAGAAGTGTGTGCCCCCCTGCCTGCACTAGTGTGAAGTACATAATATTTCCCTTGACCTGACATGCAAATAATTGGTTTACTCTTACTGGACACAAGCCCATTTAAGAGATTCAAATGTGAATACATCTAATAGTTGTATTTATTTTTTCTGAGGGCTTGATTGATGGATTGTTTCTGCTCTATCAACAGTAACAGACATGAGTGGTTCAACAGAAGCATTTTTTGAATATGAAGGATTCAAAAATGAAAAGAACATGCAAAAAAAACAATCTTTATACACATTTGTTTAACCCTTGAAAACATTTGGGTCTTATCGTCCAATCTCAATATTAAAAACTGACACAAAGATGCCATGTTAAGCATTAGCAAGAATCTTCCCAGATAAGAGAGAATGAATCAAACCTAGGGTTGCACAATTCTGCATTTCCTGTTTATTGCCTCCTGATTACGGGAATCTTCCTACCAGGATTTATGTAGAAACGTTTTGGTAACGTTACCGGAATATTGCAACCCTAATCAAAACACATCCATATTTTTGCCAGCGCATCTACAACTACCAACCTCTTCACAAGATATCACATAACATTTGTAAACAAACAGGTTACAATTGGCCCTCTGTATCAGGTAAAACTGGGGGTATCAACTCTCCTTCAGAGACATCTGATACAGGATAGTTTCCCAGCCCTGTGGAGGTAGAGGAGGTGCTGCATAAACCCACTGACCACACTGATGAAGAGACAAATATGTGTGGCATAAAAAAACTACCCAGAATCTAATATTCCAATAAAAGGGAAAACCACTACCCATGGGAGGTAGTTTGCCATCATAGACACCAGAATTATCAAAATGATCTTAAACGCCCTCATCTTCATGTTATTTGTCCTCTCCATCTCTCTCTCCCCTTCCCCAGGCCCAGGCTGTTTCAGAGTCCTGGGAACTGAGAGGCAGCAGAATAACATCAATGAAATTAAGACCATAACTTCACCCAAAGACACATAATAATATGACATTTTGGTGGTGTACAATCATAATAGTAAAAGCGAACCCAATCACAACAAACCAAACCAATCCAGAACACCACACCTTGTGTCTCAGGGATCTGTACTTCAAGAAGAACACAGGGTGGACCACTGCCAGATAGCGCTCAAAACATATACAGCACTGGAACAGGGGGCGGCCTGGGAGAATAAAACCATAAAAGAATGCTGCTAGAGCTAGGAGAGGGGGAATAGGGAAGTAGACAAAGACAGCACACAGGCAATAGAGGATCTCAGATACAGCCAAGTTGAGAGTGAAGAACTCTGAGGCCACCGTCCCTCCGGCTCCATTCAGTATCAGCCACAGGACGTAGCCATTGGTGGGTAGACTCAGGATGAGGTTCACTGCATAGTAGGCAGTGTTTAAAGCGGAACCGGGCTCCAGATAGCAGGAGAGGACAGCGGAATGCTCGGAAGAGTTGATTTTTGTGCAAGCACAGTTATGAATTACGGGCTTTAACATTCCAATGGTCACACAGAAAGAGAGAGAGAGAGTAAGAGAGTTGACAACACCGTCCATCAAGTTAACTCTTCATATCAAAGGCACATCAGAAAAACATAATTCAGAATATTAGCCAGTGTCTGCACTTTCCAATGAAAATAACCTAAATTGAATTGTAAGGAATTTAAATACAAACTTTTCACTCAGTTACACTACTAATATCAGTGACTAAAAAGTGTAGTCCAACCTGAACTCTGTGATTGGTGTCTCCTCACTTCCCGGTCTCTATGCGATTGTGTCTCTCCTTAGAACTGAGCTTGGTAGAACTATAGGCTACATCAAATACCTACCATCACACCTGTGTGGCATATCACATTGCCAACCTCTGAAGCTACACCAAAGGAATACATGCCATGCAAATATCCTACTCAGCGTGACAAGAACCACACCTATCAATGTGATTGATGAGGATGTGTTGTTGTTGCTACTGTAGGCCTAAATGTTAGACAAAGATTTGGTTTAAGCTACTACATGCTAGCCAAAAACAATATATTTTCTTGACATGCTAGAAGAAATAAGTGTTATTTATCAAGTTGTTTACAAGGCTTATTGTAAATACAGAGTTCTAAAGAGGCCAAAATGTGAAGTCAAAGGTTAATGAAGTGTCCCTCTGACATTTGCTCATTCGTTGATAGCTGTAGCTTCCTCATATTGTAGTACGAGCTGCACCCTGACATATGAGCATTAAATCATTGGATCTGATTCATTCGATTCAATACCATTTTTGTTGTTAAGTCATACAACACAGAGCCACTCAACCTCACACCTCAGTCACTACCATCTGTAAACTGATGCTACACCCAAACAAGGGCACTGCGTTCATCCACCTCTGGCCTGCTGGCCCCCCTACCTCTGTGGAAGCACAGTTCCCACTCAGCCCAGTCAAAACTGTTCGCTGCTCTGGCACCCCAATGGTGGAACAAGCTCCCTCACGACGCCAGGACAGCGGAGTCAATCACCACCTTCCGTAGACACCTGAAACCCCACCTCTTTAAGGAATACCTGGGATAGGATATTGTAATCCTTCTAACCCCCCCCCCCCCCCCCAAAAGATATAGATGTACTATTGTAAAGTGGTTGTTCCACTGGATATCTTAAGGTGAATGCACCAATTTGTAAGTCGCTCTGGATAAGAGCGTCTGCTAAATGACGTAAATGTAAATGTAAATGATGCTGCCCATCACATCACTTGATGGACCACACCTGACATTAAAAAGTAATCCATTGTTTATGACTACACTTTATTAAAATGCAAGAGAATATGCTGTGCAGAGAATATGCTGGGCTCTGTGGAAAATGCTATGGATGGATAGGGCCCTGAGTTATTCCTGACCAGGTCTGGTCAAATTTAATTTAACACTTATTTAAATTATGCCTTTTTTATTCTATAAGTCTTTATTGGAAATAATAAAATAGCGGGAACATCTACAGTAATAATTCCAGTGATAATATTGTCATCAACAATACAATCAAAAATAGAATGGCAGTATTATTTATGAAAAAGTAATTCTACCTCAAGTTTATCTATAAAACAGTTCCGATTTAATATCTGAAAATGCAATTTGTCCATCACATAATATAACTACATTCAAACAAATGGGTACATTTTCTTTCTTAGATGCCTAAATTATATGAAATCGTTTTGGGTCCATTCCTCTGTTGGATGAGACTTGTTTGGTCAGCATTTACAAACAGTGAAAAATATAATATCAGTTTAAAATAGATTTTGAGATCTACATTTAACAGTGATCATGGTCTATAAGATTCACATAGTTGCTCAGCCAACTCCTGCTTACAGAAAATACATCTGCTCGATAGCCAATTGGAGGAGGGAGGGTCTCACCACCTAGCTTTAACACTGTGCTGGATAGGCTAACAACCAACAAGCTAGCTGAAGGTAGTGAGTAGTTGACTGTCCTGTTAGATGTCACTGCTATGAAGTATGGCACCGACAAGATATTTAGTTTGACTTATTCTGATTTCTGTCATACATCATTTTCAATATCAAAACTTGGCAAAGTATAAAAAATATTCTTTTGTGAGAGAAATGTAGGAATAGCGTTTTAAAAAAGGAGTTAAGTTCAAAAGAGATAAGTAGTGGATATAATAAAATAATAAAAATGAAATTGTATAAACTTTTATAAAGTTAATAATGAATAAGTTTGTCCTGTTGACTTGTCAATTCAATTATTATAAAATGACTAACCAACTGATGTTTATGTTATATGAGTCTCTTTGTCATTGGCGGAAATCCCAGAGGGGACGGGGGGACATGACCCCTCCATCCGGGGGAAAAAATATGATTTGTCCCCCCCAATATATCACTGTAAACATAACTATGTAATTTCAATAATATTAATAATAAGCAATGAAAGCACTTGTGCTGATTACTGACACTTAAAAGCGTGTTTTTAACTTTCAAAAGATTGCGACTCCCCACCCTTTGCCTCACAATGATTTGATCCACCGCCTCCCCCCAGTGGCACAGCATTGTCCAGTTACCTCAGTGATGGCACAAAACCATATCAGCCACACCCACAATTTATAGAACCGCAAACTCTTGCCAACAGTGTTGACGTTTTCAAGAGAAATGGTTTCACAATTTCCCCTGGCTAATAATAATAATAATAATCGATCAATAAAATTGCTTTCATTAGCGTAGGATTTAGGAACTGGAGAAAAATAAAATTCACAGCACATTAAAACTAGCAAACCCACCGCCACTTTGTAACTGTAGCAGCACACCAGCTAAATCCAATCAGTGCCCAGTTATCCAGCGCGTGGGGTAAACAGCAGGAGAACGCAAGGCATTGCTTGATGAAAATTGTTAGTTCGGTGCGGCATGTTGCAAGACAGGGACAAGCAAGGCCACACAGAGGCCACACAGAAGACAGTGGGAAATTATACCAGCTTTTGAAACTTAGGGCAAAAGAGGATCATCCCATTTTACTGAAGTGGTTAACAGAGTGTACCACAATGTACACATGCCCCAAAGCACAGAATGAAATTCTGAACATCATGGACAATACAGTCATTCGAGGCGTTGCAGCTGAGATTAGGTCTCTTCAGATTGTACAATTTCCAGTAATTGTTGATGGTACTCAAGATATCTCTGGTGCTGAACAGGAGAGTGTCTGCCTGCGTTATGTTGACCATGACCTTGTCCTTCACGAGGAGTTTATTGGGCAAACAGGGTGTCGGAGACAACAGGCGAGGGCATTGCGAAAGTGGCAACTGATGTGTTGTTGGGGCTCAATTTGCCCATGTCTGGCTTACGTAGGCAGAGTTACGATGGTGCCTCAAACATGGCAGGAAAATACACAGGTACACAGGCAATTGTGAGGAGGCAGCAGCCCTTAGCCCTCTATGTGCATTGTGGAGCACACTGTGTAAACCTGATTACACAGGCTGGCTGCTCAGCCTCCCCACTGATCCGGGATTCCCTTTCTTGGGTCTATCAGTTTCGTGTCCTCTATGGCCAGTCAGGAAAGTTTAAGAGCATGTTTGAATCAATTGCCTCGTCCGAAGATACACATCTGACCACCCTGAAACCCCTATGTCCAACAAGGTGCTGTGCGGAATACTGCTATTAGAGCTGTGCTAGGGCAGTATGAGCGGGTACTAAGCAGCCTAGAGGAGATGGAAAAAACTGCATCCAAGACAGCTTCAATTGCGAGTGGCTTATTTGAGCACTTCAGCAAAGGCAAGACTGTGTTGGGCCTCACACTTGCCTCTGCTGTTCTTGGAGAGTTGAATGCCTAAACATTTCACTGTCGAAGAAAACTCAGACTGTCTCTGGTATGCAGGCTGCAGTTGAGTGTGTGCGGTCATCTCTTAGGGGAAAGACAAATTACAAAGCTACCTTACACTGTATGAGAAAGCAACAACATTGATTGACTCCATTGAATCCATTGAGACACACTCAAGACGATTTGCTGGCAAAGCAGTGGATCACTATAGAGCAGAATTTGTTAAAGTGTCGGATGGCGTGAAGGTTCAGTGTGGCGACCATTTTGACCAGGACAGTCTAAACGTCCTGCAAAAGTTGGAAAGAGCGCTTCTCACAGGGGAGTTGGATGATTCTCTAGATCAGTACCCTGAGCTGAACATAGATTATCTTTCAGTGCAGTTGCCTCTATTTCACAACAAATACCCCTGTAGCAGCAGTGGAGAGGCAGCAGAGGTCCTTAGGAGGCTTCCAGTGGAGGTGCGGGGGTTGTTTGACCAAGTTGAGGTGCTGATCAGAATTTTGTTTGTGGTGCCAGTGTCTTCATTTGAGGTTGAGAGGAGTTTCAGTGCACTCTGCAGTTTAAAGACTTGGCTACGGTCTAGCATGGCCAAGAGAGACTGAACGGCATAGTTGTCTGTAATGTACATAAAGACAGACTGGAAAGTCTCAAGAGGGAAAATATCTGCCAGCAATTTGTTGGATCCATTGAAACCCGGAAACATATGTTTGGTTCTTTTGTTCATTAGTTCAGTAGTGTGTATAGCAGTGGTTCTCATTCTTTTTTGGGGTACTGGAACCCCTGCATATTTTGAGGCAAGGCAGGCAAGGTTTTGAGCTGTCCTCAGGGACCCACACCCCTTCTATATTATATGTAAAGTTACAGGAAACCTTGTTGTACTGAATACGTTCATTACACTTTTTTATTTCACAGACTCCTTGCAATTAAACCAGGGACCCCTAGGAGTCCACGGACCCCTGTTTGAGAACCCCTGGTGTATAGTATGATATATGTTCTTTTGTTTAGTAGTTTTCAATATTTTTACATGACAGTACACTTACTAATTATATATTTTATGTTATTTTAATAGCAATTGCATACTTTATGTGACATACTCGTCCATAGCTGTTGTTTGAAGAGTGACACTGACGGAACAATAAATAAGTATTTTTGAAGGATATTTTTGGTTGATTTACTTGGGTTATTCATTGAAGTAGTAATTTCGCTTTTAGAACTACTTATTTTGAGCTTTTTGTTCTTGTGAAGCTATTGTAATAGACTCAGACCAGTGGCACATATTTAATGACTACATAAATGTATCAGAAAAAATAAAATAAAAAGGTCAATTCAATACTGAGACCAACTTTGTGATGGTTCTCTATTGAGATTATTTTAGATGAGATCGCAGCATGCTCATTGTATTTACAAAAACTGCACCCATACACAGTGTACAGTACCATTTCCACCTACTGGCCTTTCTTGGTATTGATGGTTGTAAATACAAACACCAGCAAACATACTGGACTGATAAGGAATGCTGCTATAACTATTATAATGATTTAAACATTTAAACAAGTTGGGACAACCCTTCAGTTAACTAGCTATCAATTATCCAGTAGCAGTAATTATGGTTCCTCAATATACATTTAACATAATACACTGTAGGCTGTGTTACAGCACTACTTTTGGTGTCTCCATTAGGAATTGTTCTTAAGAAAATTTTATGTAATTGTCCCCTCCAAAGTTGATATCAGATTTTCATCCCTTCTCTTAGGAATGGCAAAGGTCCACTGACTTCAGAATTGACATCAGATTTGTTTTCTTTAAGCAGGAGGAGGCTGAGCAACACTGTGGATCTTATAGTATAGACCATGATCACTGTTATATATAGATCTCAAAATCTATTTTAAACTGAGATTATATTTTTCACTGTTTGTACATGCTAACCAAAAAGGATTTATTCAACAGAGGAAAGGACCAGAAACTATTTCATATAATTGACACATCTAAGAAAGAAAACGTACCCATTTGTTTGAATGTAGTTCTAATATATCATGGACACATTGTATTTTCTATTTTTATTTCAGAAACAGACTGTTTGATAGATTTGCAGATAAACTTGTGGTATAATTACTATTTCATAATTAATACTACTATTCCATCTTTTTTTGGTGGTATTGTTTAAGACAATGGTATTACAAGAATTATTACTCTTTAGATTTTCCCTCCATTATCTTATTTCCAAATAAAGTCTGAAGCTGAGTACACACGTTTGTCTAATAATACAGGCATCATTTAAATAACATTTGACCTGACCTGGTCAGGAATAACTCAGAGCCCTATCCATCCATACCACTTTCCACACAACACGGCATATTCTCTTCTATCATACTAAAGTTTTGTATGGATAACATTTGCATGTCAGGTGTTGTGATGTTGTTATCGTGAATGTGATGACATGCTATTTATTGAATAATTAACTATGTTTATAATTACGTGATTAAATTAATCTTGTAACCATTAACTCAGTAACCTGGGGCTCCATGGAAAAAGTTTATTTAATGAGTTAGCGTTTTCCGAATTGACTAAAAGAATACCAGAATATCGATTTCATAGCAGTCACTAATTAATTAATTTCATCAGTCTCATTCTGAACGTCACATAATTCGTAAAATTGCACAAACCCGGGTCTCACTAAATCATTCCGTACCACACAAATTTTGTTGATTATTTGTTTACTAACAAGCTAAATTATAACATTAGACACACATACACAAACAGTCTAGGTTATTGGTTAAAACTTAATAGAATGGCAACAGGTCCCTAGCGGACCAACACAATATGACACGTGTTACACAAGATGGAGGTTAAAAAAAAGAGAGAGAGGGAGAGAGAAAGTGCTATGCTTAGTTTAGCCCTAACACCTTATCCTGATCTGCCGCTCTTATGGGTCAGAATTATAATGAATGTATTTACTTGTTGAAGGTCTCCGTTGGGAATCTTTTCGTGGACCGAGTTCCGCTTATTGGCATAGGTTTGGCCGATGCCCTTTTCTTCCGATGGCCGCGTCTCCTTCGTTACCGGGTGTAAGTCTCTGATTGTTCACACGATGTCACAATGTCCTTTCTCTTGGTTGTCTGCTTCCTTGCACTCTTTCTGTGAGAGTAGTTTTCTTCGGAGGATAATCAGCCGTGTCGACGCTTCCAGCTTGGGTAGGAGGGCCGTGTAGACAACCGATGATTTGAAAATAATAACCGGTTGGTTCTTCTTGAATTCCCCTTCTTAGATACAGTAATCAAATGTAGCCTTGATTGTTAAGAGGTTCCTTCGTCTTCTTCCTCGTGTTGTGGTTCTTGGGTCACAACTAGTCGTGAACCTCGTCTGCAGCGCATGGAAATCTTAGTCTGCATGTCAATTCTTAACTCACATGTTTTATACCTCCGGGTCACAAAGGGGCATTTCCGTCATCATGACATGCTCTCTGGGTTCCCTGGGGTGTAGCTTGTTCCAAGGCAAGGTATTAGAACTTACTAGGATCTCGTTTAGACAAGTAAAATGACAGTTCATCGTTCCAAAAACATTCTCTTTGATCTGGATATTTTCTACACAACATTATGTACATATTATGAAAACTCTTTAAGTTACAATGTTTTCGTTATAATGTCGGCATTTCACTTTTAATAACATAACAAAAACAACTTTCATTTTCATAATCCATCAATCATTGTTACCACCATTTTGGCTGATGAAATATATTGTCCCAAAGTCCATTTACTGCATGTTACAGTTCTGAGGTAGGTTCTCCATAAGGCCCACACAGACATTCCAGTCCCAAACACTAAAGGACAAAGGATTCATCTGCTGCCTTGAGATTTACAATGGCTTAAGGTGTCATAACCCTCCCCATCAATCCCTCTCTACCTCTCCCCCTCTGCGGGAGTGAGAGATATCTCTGTAGAACTGTGATCCATGGTAACCTGATCCTCACAGGCCAGTCATGACACAGGTGTGGTCCATCAAGTGAGGTGATGGGCAGCATCAGTTTACAGACAGGAGCGACTGGGGTGTGTGGGTGAGTTGTTGTGTGTTGTATTCCTCAAAAATGAAATGATATTGAATCGAATGAATCACTTCCAATGATTTACAACTAATAGGGCAGAGTGCCACTAGTACTACTATAATATGGGAGGAGGCTACAGCTAACAAATACTGAGCAAATGTCAGAGGACACTTCATTAACCTTTGCATACACATTTTGGTCTCTTTAGAATTCGATAACTACAGAAAGCCTTGTGTACAACATGATAAAATGTGTGTTTCTTCTAGCATGTCAAGAAAATATATTATTTCTGGATAGCATGCAGTAACAAGTAGGCCTACAATAGCAACAGCAACACATCCTCATCAATCACATTGATGGGTGTGGTTCCTGTCACACTGAGTAGGATATTTGCATGGCATAAGGTCCTTGGGTGTAGCTACAGAGGTTGGCATTGTGATATGCCACACAGGTGTGTTGGCAGGTATTTGATGTAGCCTATAGATGTACCTAGCTCAGTTCTAAGGAGAGACAGAATCGTAAAAAGACCTTGAAGTCACAACCCACCAATCACAGACTTCACGTTGGTTGACGCTACTTAATCTGTGAGATTAGCAGTGTAACTGAATTAAGTGCCCTTGATATGAAGAGTTAACATAGTGATGTTCTTGTCACATCTGTCTGACTCTCTCTTTCTCTCTCTCTCTGCTGCAATGATCATTGGAACTTCCAAACTGGAACTTCCAAAAAAAATGAACTCCTCCAACCATTCTTCTGTCCTCTCTGGCTATCTGGAACTTGATTCCGCTGTCGCCACTGCCTGCTGTGCAGTTAACCTCATCCTGAGTCTACCCACCAATGGCTACGTCCTGTGGTTGATACTGACCGGAGCCGGAGGGACGATGGCCTGAGAGTTCTTCGCTCTCAACTTGGCTGTATCTGAGATCCTCTACTGCCTGTGTGCTGTCTTTGTCTTTGTCTACATACACCTCCATATTCCTCCTCTCCTAGCCCTAATTACATTCTTCAGTGGTTTTATGTCCCATGGCCGCCACCTGTTCCAGTGCTGTATATGTTTTGAGTGCTACCTGGCAGTGGTCCACCCTGTGGTCTTCCTGAAGTACAGATCCCTGAGATACAAGGTGGGGTGTTCTGGATTGGTTTGGCTGGTTTTGATTGGGTTCTGTTTACCTTTTATGTTTGTAATGCAGCAAAACTTTTTATATTATGTGTTTTGGAGTGAAATTCTGGTCTTAATTTCATTGATGTTATTCTGCTGCCTCTCAGTTCTCAGGGCTCTGAAACAGCCTGGGCCAGGGGAAGGGGAGAGAGAGAGGGAGGGGACAAATAACATGAAGATGAGGGCGTTTAAGATCATTTTGATTATCATGGTGTCTATGATGGCAAACTACCTCACATGGCTAGTGGTTTTACCTTTTAATGGAATCTTAGATTTGTGGCAGTTTTTTCATGCCACATATATTTGTCTCTTCATCAGTGTGGTCAGTGGGTTTGTGCAGCCCCTCCTCTACCTCCACAGGGCTGGGAAACTGCCATTCATCAAAGGTCTCTGAGGGAGAGTTTATATGCCCAGTTTCATCTGATACAGAGGGCCAATTGTAACCTGTTGTTACGGATACAGGTAGTGTGTATCCTGTATTTGTATTTCTTTGTTTGACTGTTTGTTTGTTTGTTTGGTGGGAAAAGGGGGTACCAAGACAAGTCGTTTGATTATTGTTTCTTTGCTTGGGTCCAGCTCAGCCCCTTTTCTCACACCCCTTTACCGTGTGTTTAAAATAAACCCTTTTGAGTTTGACGGTAGATTTCAGTTGTCTGTGGTTTTTGGTTCTCACTGTTCTTTATCACTATTATAATTTGCATGGGTTATGTTACGGGTCTCGTCTCCATCCCCCCTAGACTGCAGGGCCAAAGGGATTCGTAACACCTGTTTACAACTGTTATGTGATCGCTTGTAAAGAGGTTGGTAGTTGTAGATGCACTGGCAAAAATATCTATGTGTTTAGGGTTGCAATATTCTTGTAACTTGACCTAAAAGGTTCTCCAGAAATCCTGCTCAGAAGATTCCAGTAATCACGGGAATTACAAGGAAATCCAGATTTTTTCATCCCTTAGTTTGATTCATTCCCTTTTATCTGGGAAAATTACTTATCAATCTTCTTGCTAGTCTTTCACAATGCATCTTTGTGTTTGTATTTAATAGTGAGATGGGATTGGAAGACACACATTTATATATTTTTTTTATCCTTCATTCAATAAATGCTTGTGTTGAACTACACATGTCTTTTACTTTTTGTAAAGCAGAATTATTATTTTTTTTTAACTATTAGTTGCCTTTGCATGCACATTTGGGACTCTTAGATGGGTTTGTGTCCAGTCAGAGTAAACAGTCTATTTGCATGTCAGGTCAAGGGACATATGATACACGACTGCAGGCAGGAGGGCAGACACTCCTCATGTTGGTATTCTGGTCTGTGTCCAAAATTGCACACTATATTTTATTTTTATTTCACCTTTATTTAACCAGGTAGGCAAGTTGAGAACAAGTTCTCATTTACAACTGCGACCTGGCCAAGATAAAGCAAAGCAGTGTGACACAGAGAACAACACAGAGTTACACATGGAGTAAACAATAAACAAGTCAATGATACAGTAGAAAAAAGAAAGTCTATATACAGTGTGTGCAAAAGGCATGAGGAGGTAGGCAATAAATAGGCCATAGGGGCGAATAACTACAATTTAGCAGATTAACACTGGAGTGATAAATGAGCATATGATGATGTGTATGTAGAGATACTGGTGTGCAAAAGAGCAGAAAAGTAAATAAAATAAAAACAGTATGGGGATGAGGTAGGTAGATTGGTTGGGCAATTTACAGATGGACTATGTACAGCTGCAGCGATCGGTTAGCTGCTCAGATAGCTGATGTTTAAAGTTGGTGAGGGAAATAAGTCTCCAACTTCAGCGATTTTTGCAATTCGTTCCAGTCACTGGCAGCAGAGAACTGGAAGGAAAGGCGGCCAAATTGGCTTTGGGGATGATCAGTATTCAGTGAGATATACCTGCTGGAACGTGTGCTACGGGTGAGTGTTGTTATCGTGACCAGTGAACTGAGATAAGGTGGAGCTTTACCAAGCATAGACTTATAGATGACCTGGAGCCAGTGGGTCTGGCGACCAAATATGTAGCGAGGGCCAGCCGACTAGAGCATACAGGTCGCAGTGGTGGGTGGTATAAGGTGATTTGGTAACAAAACGGATGGCACTGTGATAGACTGCATCCAGTTTGCTGAGTAGAGTATTGGAAGCTATTTTGTAGATGACATCGCCGAAGTCAAGGATCGGTAGTATAGTCAGTTTTACTAGGGTAAGTTTGGCAGCGTGAGTGAAGGAGGCTTTGTTGCGAAATAGAAAGCCGATTCTAGATTTGATTTTGGATTGGAGATGTTTAATATGAGTCTGGAAGGAGAGTTTACAGTCTAACCAGACACCTAGGTATTTGTAGTTGTCCACATATTCTAGGTCGGAACCGTCCAGGGTGGTGATGCTAGTCGGGCGGGCGTGTGCGGGCAGCGAACTATTGAAAAACATGCATTTGGTTTTACTAGCGTTTAAGAGCAGTTGGAGGCCACGGAAGGAGTGTTGTATGACACTGAAGCTTGTTTGGAGGTTAGTTAGCACAGTGTCCAAGGAAGGGCCAAAAGTATACAGAATGGTGTCGTCTGCGTAGAGGTGGATCAGGGAATCGCCCGCAGCAAGAGCAACATCATTGATATATACAGAGAAAAGAGTCGGCCCGAGAATTGAACCCTGTGGTACCCCCATAGAGACTGCCAGAGGTCCGGACAACATGCCCTCCGATTTGACACACTGAACTCTGTCTGCAAAGTAGTTGGTGAACCAGGCGAGGCAGTCGTTAGAAAAACCAAGGCTATTGAGGCTGCCGATAAGAATACGGTGATTGACAGAGTCGAAAGCCTTGGCCAGGTCAATGAAGACGGCTGCACAGTACTGTCTTTTATCGATGGCGGTTATGATATCATTTAGTACCTTGAGCGTGGCTGAGGTGCACCCGTGACCGGCTCGGAAACCGGATTGCACAGCAGAGAAGGTACGGTGAGATTCGAAATGGTCGGTGATCTGTTTGTTAACTTGGCTTTTGAAGACTTTGGATAGGCAGGGCAGGATGGAAATAGGTCTGTAACAGTTTGGGTCTAGGGTGTCGCCCCTTTGAAGAGGGGGATGACCGCGGCAGCTTTCCAATCTTTAGGGATCTCGGACGATACGAAAGAGAGGTTGAACAGACTGGTAATAGGGGTTGCAACAATGGCAGCGGATAGTTTTAGAAAGAGAGGGTCCAGATTGTCTAGCCCAGCTGATTTGTACGGGTCCAGGTTTTGCAGCTCTTTCAGAACATCTGCTATCTGGATTTGGGTGAAGGAGAAGCTGGGGAGGCTTGGGCGAGTAGCTGCGGGGGAGGACGGAGCTGTTGGCTGGGGTTGGAGTACCCAGGAGAAAGGCATGGCCAGCCGTTGAGAAATGCTTATTGAAATTTTAGATTATCATATAATGGGCTCCCTTCAAAAGAAGTGCACTATATAGGGAATCGGGTGCCATTTTGGACACACCTTGATTAAATCATCAGTGTGACATAACACACAGGTGGCAGGGAAGGGTCGGGTAGAGCAGAGATTTGGATCAGGTCCAGCGTCTGTGACAGGCACAACCACAACACACCCCAGGGGACAGGGACGCTGCATCAGTACAGGTTACTCAAACGTTTTTTTTTTGGGGGGGGGGGGGGGGTTACGTTCTCATTTGAATTTAAACCCCAATTGAATAAAAACATCAAATATATGAAAATATATTTTTATGGATTTTATATCCCCTTAATCACATCACAATAAACTTTTACCAGTTGAATGTAGACAAAAATATAATACTTTTCTGGACACTAGATTGTCAGACTTAATATTTTGGTTTCATTTTGATACTCCAGGAAAGGAATTACTCAGAGCAGATTGTGGATAAATAATGTTTTCTTCTTTCTATCTGTAAAATGCTAAAGAATGCCTTTTTGACACATTTTCTAAATAAAAGTTTATACAGAATAAAACATTTACAAAATATCAATAAATCCCCATGCATAAGTCTGGAAAATATTGAAGGATAGCCACACACAATGTGCTTTATGCAGATGCTTCTGAAACTGAGAAAAGTGACTTGGCGTGTGGGAAGAGTTTGACTTTCGGGAAATGGCAGTTAAAAACATGGAGACTGAATCTAGACTACAACACGCCAAACACATTTTTAGACCCAATCGCCATCTCTTCAAACTAAGTTACTACATACAGTATAGTCCAGGTTGTTACATTATTTATGAAATGGGCATTTAAATTATGTGTAATTTGATGTAATGAGCTTTGGAATTATGGATGTATGTCCATTTCAAAGGGGTTCATATTCATGTAATTCTTACGATGCTGGTATTATAAACTAATGAAAATATACATTTTTATCAAGATGTTGACATTTTTATGTTTATTGAGACCGATAAGTAAAGCTTATTAAAGAGCAGTGATACTAACAAGAGCAGTGTGCAGGTTTCTTCTTTATTCTCATGTTACTTTTTGAAAATACTAATATTAACGGACCAAAATACCAACAAATCTCAAAATTCATAGGTAGATGAAAAAATTTCATTTCAGCCTTAAATATGAATATTGGAATATTCAGATGTTGACTACAGTATGACATTGTATAGATGTATATGTCTGTTGTGTCTTTGATAATATAGTTGGAGTAAAGGAGGTGTTTCAAGTGACACCTTGATGATCATCTTCTCTTGATGCATGTGTGTTTCTGATCTGATCGTGTCTCTCTTCTCCCAAAACCAGGATGTGTCCCAAATGGCACCCTATTCACTACAGCAGGTATTCCCAAACTGTCGGGGGTACGCCAAATAAAAAAGTGATTCCCATCTTTTCCCCCACATTTTCAAACAGGCCATTTATATTTTCCAACGGAGCTATACATTTGGGTGAGTTTTTTTTCTCGCCTGAGTAGCCTCGTTTCACAACCAAAAATAAAATTAAACCATCTAGTGTTCAGCGAAATAACAACACAATGTCAAATACAGGAAGCCTAGTCAAGTATTTAACATCCAATCACATTAACCGTTACTCTCTCGCGGGGATCCCCCTGCAGCATCCACCGAGAGGCTCTTGCTGCCAAGAGAATGCCTGACAGCTTGAAAGACGTTTTGGACACTACAGTGAAAATGATTAACTTTGTTAAATCAAAGCCCCTGAACTCTCTTGTATTTTCTGCACTATGCAATGATATGGGCAGCGACCATGTAACGCTTTATAACATACAGAAGTGCACTGGTTATCAAGGGGCAAAGTATTGACGCGTTGTTTTGTATTGATAGACGAGCTTAAAGTTTTCTTTACTGACCATAATATTCACTTGTTTTACCGCTTGCTTGATGACGAGTTTCTCACGCGAATGGCCTATCTGGGTGATGTTTTTTCTCGCCTGAATGATCTGAATCTAGGATTACAGGGACTCTCCACAACTATATCAAATGTGCGGGACAAAACTGAGGCTATGATTAAGAAGTTTGAGCTCTTCTCTGTCTGCATTAACAAGGACAACAGACAGGTCTTTCCATCATTGTATGATTTTTTTGTGTGCAAATTAACTCAAGCTTACGGAAAATGTCAAATGTGAAATATCGAAGCACCTGAGTGAATTGGATGCGCAATTACGCAGGTACTTTCCCAAAACGGATGACACAAATAACAGGATTCGTTATCCCTTTCATGCCCTGCCTCTAGTCCACATACCGATATCTGAACAAGAGCGCCTCATCGAAATTGCAATAAGCGGTTCTGTGAGAATTTAATTTTATCAGAAGCCACTGCCAGATTTCTGGATTGGGCTGCGCTCAGAGTGTCCTGCCTTGGCAAATCGTGCTGTTAAGACACTGATGCCCATGCAACCACGTACCTATGTGAGAGTGGATTCTCGTCCCTCACTAGCATGAAAACTAAATACAGGCACAGATTGTGTGTGGAAAATGATTTAAGACTGAGATTCTCTCAAATACAACCTAACATTGCAGAGTTATGTTCATCCTTTCAAGCGCACCCTTGTCATTAACCTGTGGTGAGTTATTCACAATTTTCTATGAACAAATAAGCTTTTATATGTAAGATGGTTAAATAAAGAACAAAATTATTGATTATTATTATATTATTATTTGTTCCCTGGTCCTGTAAGCGCTATTTGTCACTTTCCAAGAGCCGGGTTGTGACAAAAACTCACACTCATTCTTATGTTTAATAAATGTATCGTATAGTGTGTGGCAGGCTTACAATGATGGCAAAAAACAACATTTGAGAGTGCCCTGTCTCTGGTGCTAGAGGGGGTACACAGCTGGAGGTTGAATGTTTGAAGGGGTACGGGACTATAACAAGTTTGGGAACCACTGCCCTACAGTACATAGTACACAGGACTCCGGTCAAAAGTAGTGGACTATGAAGGGAAAAGGGTGACATTTGAGATGCATTCCAGGACTCAACCGTTCAATCCTCCATCTGTACCCACAGAAGCAGCTTCCAGAGAGGCGATGAACACTTCTGAAAGGGGGATTATTATTTCCCCTCTGTGGTCAACATCACCGGCCTTACATCTCAACCAGAGACCTTATTCGTTGTGTCCCATTCAATCAACCTCATTCTGAGTTTCCCCACAAATGCCTGTGTCCTGTGGCTGACAGTGACCAGAACCGGAGGAACGATGGCCTCAGAGTTCTTCGCTCTCAACCTGACCATGACTGAAATGATTGTCTGCCTGTTTGACATATTTTCTTTGAGTTATAACTTCCCATGTGTTTATATTTGGTCTGCTGTGCAATTTTTCTCTGGTTTCTTGATTGCTGCTCAGCCCCTATACCAGTGCTGTGTCTGTGTGGAGCGCTACCTGGCAGTGGTCCACCCTGTGATCTACCTAAAGTACAGACCCTTCAGATACAGGGACGGAATCACTGGTTTAATCTGGTTGGTTGTGATCAGGTTCTGTTAGGACACATTTTCATAGGTTTGTTTGCTCCCTACTTTGGGCTGACCTTGAGCGCTGCCATTGTGATTTTATTAGTGATGTCATTCTGCTGCCTCTCAGTTCTCTGAAACGCTCCGAGCAGGGCGAAGGGGAGAGGGAGGGGACAAACAACATGAAGATAATATCATTTTGGTGATTCTTATAGCCATGTTGGTGAACTACCTCCTAATGCTACTGGTAGCAGCTCTTTACAGGAAGTTGGGATCCAGATTACATCAGGCTTTGATTGTGTCTCTCATCATTGCTGTGGTGACTGGATTTGTGCAGCTAATCCACTATCTCCACAGGGCTGGGAAACTGCCCTGTGTCAGAGGTTTCTCAGGAAGAGGTTACTTCCTTTTACGGGGTGCTCATAATGCTCACTACTTTCAGTTACTAAGCTACTAGAAATCCGTAATATCCAATGGGAGGACACATTCAGTAATTTAACAGTTGGCAACTAGAGAGATCTGACTAAAGTTCAAGAAGATTCCAACTTTATGCAAATGATCAGCGATGTGACCGCTCAATAGCCCATTGGAGAATGGAGGGTCTCGCTAGATAGCTTTGACACCGCGCTGGATAGGCCAACAACCAACATGTTGTTTTACATGCTGTTCAGAAGATAAACCGCTGAAGGGAGGTTTTGGCAACAAGCTGAAGGTAGTGAGTAGTGTGAGTGTCCTGTTATGTCACTGCTCTGAAGTATGGCATTGACAAGATATAATTGTCAACATTAAACTATACTTATGTGATAGATAATGTACCTTTAACGTTATAAAAAGTTGATATTTATTGGATATAATGAAAATATCATGTTATAAACTTCAGTTTATAATCAATAAGTTAGTCCTGTTGACCATTCAATTCAATTATTTTAAAATGACTAACACATTTATTGTGATGTTAAAGGAGTATCTCAGGAATAGCTAACATCCACAGACTTTACAATTGGCTACAAATTGTATTTCTGTAAGCAGGAGGAGGCTGAGAAAGTTTTTGGATCTTCTAGACCACTATCACTGTTAAATGTGGATCTCAAAATCCTTTAAAACTGCAGCTAGATTGTAAACTGCTTGTAAATGCTGACCAAACAAGGTTTATCCAATAGAGGAAAGGACCAGAAAAATACATGTGAATTTTTTCATAGAATTGAAGCATCTACGAATGAAAATATATCTGTTTGTTTGAATGTAGTTGTTGTAAATCATGGACAAATTGCATTTTATATTTAAAAAATAATTTCAATAAGTGACACTGTCATGATGTTGGCCTGTGGGTAAGGTTTATGACCCCCCCCCCCCCCCCCCCCCCATAAATACCTTACTCCCTTCCCCTCTCTGAATCTACTGAAGGACTTGAATAGCCTGTGTTAAATATAGAGAGTCTGGGAACGTCAAACAAATGGGGAAAGGTACCACATATTTTGTTAACCTCTCTAGGCTAGGCGGGACGAATTCGTCCCACCTACGTAACAGCCACTGCTATCCTGTGGCGCGATTTTCAAAACCTTAAAAATCCTATTACTTCAATTTCTCAAACATATGACTATTTTACAGCCATTTAAAGATAAGACTCTCGTTAATCTAACCACACTGTCCGATTTCAAAAAGGCTTTACAACGAAAGCAAAACATTAGATTATGTCAGCAGAGTACCAAGCCAGAAATAATCAGACACCCATTTTTCAAGCCAGCATATAATGTCACCAAAACCCAGAAGACAGCTAAATGCAGCACTCACCTTTGATGATCTTCATCAGATGACAACCCTAGGACATTATGTTATACAATACATGCATGTTTTGTTCAATCAAGTTCATATTTATATCAAAAACCAGCTTTTTACATTAGCATGTGACGTTCAGAACTAGCATACCCCCCGCAAACTTCCGGGGAATTCGCTAATATTTTACTAAATTACTCACGATAAATGTTCACAAAAAGCATAACAATTATTTTAAGAATTATAGATACAGACCTCCTCTATGCACTCGATATGTCCGATTTTAAAATAGCTTTTTGGTGAAAGCACATTTTGCAATATTCTAAGTACATAGCCCAGGCACCACGGTCTCGCTATTTAGACACCCGGCAAGTTTAGCACTCACCATAATCATATTTACTATTATAAAAATGTCATTACCTTTTGTTGTCTTCGTCAGAATACACACCCAGGACAGCTACTTCAATAACAAATGTTGGTTTGGTCCAAATAATCCATCGTTATATCCGAATAGCGGCGTTTTGTTCGTGCGTTCCAGACACTATCCGAAATAGTAAAGAAGTGTCACGCGCTTGGCGCAATTCGTGACAATAAAATTCTAAGTATTCCATTACCGTACTTCGAAGCATGTCAACCGCTGTTTAAAATCAATTTTTACGACATTTTTCTCGTAGAAAAGCGATAATATTCCGACAGGGAATCTCCTTTTCGGCAAACAGAGGAAAAAATCCCAAAGGCGGGGGCGGTCGGGGTCACGCGCATAAGCTAGTGTCTCTTGATGGGCCACTTGAGAAAGGCGATAATGTGTTTCAGCCTGGGGCTGGAATGACGACATTCTGTTTTTTCCCGGGCTCTGAGCGCCTATGGACGACGTGGGAAGTGTCACGTTAGAGCAGAGATCCTTAGTAAATGATAGAGATGGAAAAGAAGTTCAACAAATGGTCAGACAGGCCACTTCCTGTAAAGGAATCTCTCAGGTTTTGACCTGCCATTTGAGTTCTGTTATACTCACAGACACCATTCAAACAGTTTTAGAAAATTTAGGGTGTTTTCTATCCATATGTAATAAGTATATGCATATTCTAGTTACTGAGTAGGAGTGGTAACCAGATTAAATCGGGTATGTTTTTTATCCAGCCGTGTCAATGCTGCCCCCTAGCCCTAACAGGTTAATAAAACCAGTTGGAAATATGCTTGGGAACGTAATGAGTATGTATGTCAGTTCGGTTGTCATCTGAGACATTATGACTGATGACAGGACGACATAAACTGTATCTGAGAAAGTATACGCCCTCTAGTTATCAGAGTCACATGGAATTGTTATGCAATTGAAATGTTTGATATTGAAAATGTTTTTTCGGAGATTAAATGTAATTTTAGCTTCCGAATGAGAGATTTGGGTTTTCATAAGGAAAGTGCCCTGCTCGATCAGTGGCCCAACCCTGTGAAGAGACAGGGGTTATAAACGATGAAACACCTCCCTCCCCCTCTCCACTATATAATCCTTTGACGAAAAGATAACCACGTTGGTTCCAGTACGGGAGGTCTGCAGCCTCTACGTTAGAAGGACACACATGTCAAGGACAGAACTAAGCCAACCTCGGCGTGAGCTATGGTATGAACTGGTATGAACTTTGAGCTTATTCACTACAGAAGTGCTACTTCCTAGCCGTTGAGTTAGCAGCGGCCGCTGCTTACGTGGGCTAGGAAAGGACGGATGACGGATCCAGTCTAACAGACGGACGAAGATACCACCACTTATCCAATTTACCACCAGAGACATTCTTAATTGTTTACAGGAAGATCTGTTGGCCAACCCGGCCAGCATCTACGACCAATCTACCGAAGCGCAGCTCAGAGTAAATATTTATTGCATTTTCCTTTTCCAAATGGGCGGTAATTTAGAATGCATAAGATAATGTATTTACGATAGCATAGCTGCTGTTTCTCTGTTCCTAAATCTTCCCGCTCTTTCATTCAAGCCCAACCCCCTTTCCTTTGTGTAACCAGCTTTCATACAGGTTCCGTTCACCAGGGACGTTTTCTGTATGACATCATTGTATTCTGTGTATTTGTAATTCTGTGTGATTATTTAGGTATTTAGTAAATAAATAATTAAACCCAATTTTACAGTGCCTTCTCCACTTGTTAGCAGAGTATACTCTGCTTCCTAAGAATTTAACCACGTTTAAGGGTCTGAACAGACATTTTTGGCGCACCCTGTGTGGACTCTAAAACTAGGCCGCACGTTTGGGTAATTTTGACATAATGGAGCCCCCGTGCGAGGAATCTAAAATAGGATGAAGCTTTCATTTTGATTCAGCATATATAAAATTGAAAAGCAGATTACATAATATACCAAGTTGATTATATACATTATGGGAATTGTAGACTGGAATTATTGGTGCGTGTGTGTTCCGGAGAATCGCCTCCGTGTTGTGCTCTGAGGTAGTCAGTGGGTAGCATAAACTATACATGTATGTATCATGGCTGATAAAGCTATCTGAGAAATAGCGCGTTTGGCCAAACGCTAAGTATTTCTGCCTCTCGCGTTTCAGACGCGTGTTGGCTAGGTCATTATTAATTTCTCGAGCGAGGACAAAGAGCCAGCCGATTGAAATTTAGGAGAGATTAGCTTCACCAGCGATAAGTATCTCTCTGCCTCTCGCGTTTCGATGCGAGTAGACCACAGTGCAATTCGTTGTTTCCCGCGAGTTCCGGTTAAAACATCGTCAAATATCGCCGAAAAGGGTTTGAACATAATACGTTATAAGTAAAACCTTTCCCTTGCCAAGGGAATCCTATGTTGAGCATTTTTCAGGCATAAAGTAGCATTAGCTTGCTCGAGATGCTAAGCAAAAAAAAAAAGGGAAAACAGCCATTTTGTTTTGTGCCACATTGTAAGTCATCCGACTTGCGGAACGAAAGTCCCGCCCTGGGTACTTCCGTTTGATTTCAGTATGTGCCCTCTGAAGAAGTCACCAATACTTTCCTTCAAATAATTAGTCAGGTGACACTCAAGTCGTTACTCGTGATATCCAGACGGATATCAATGTCTTTTTCAATTGAACTAATAAGTGAAATTGCCAGATTTACATTCTCAAGTTTAAATAATATCCAAATTGATGAGTTTTCTAAATGAGACATTGTAATCTTTTTCCACATTAACCTAGATGAATAAACCTCTCAGGTTAATTCAAGTTTAAATCCCAAATAGCCTATACAGGTTTGATTTATCATTAAAATTGATCAATCAGTAAAATTTGGTTTTTGCAAAACCCATTCAGTAATCCAGTACTGACAGAAGTCCCGCCCCCGCGGGAATCCCATGTGGCTTCGGCCCAAGGAAGAAGTGTACCATAGTGGGAAGTGCTCCCAACATTTAATCTACTGTTTACACTTATGATATCCAATCAATGGAGATTGTATGGATTATCATCTCATTCAATTTAATAAGTTAAATTGTTGAACATACCTTAATGTTCTTGCAATCAAATGAGACACTTTTAAACTTCCCATATTAACCTGGATGAAGCAACCTCTCAGGTTAATTCAAGTTTAATACCCAGATAGCCTACCCAGGTAGGATTAATCATTGGCATTGATTAATTAATTCAATTTGCTTTTGCAAATTCATTCACATCCAACTTTTACATTACTGGTACAGTACTGATGGTTCGTCAACATCTATAAATAGATTAAACTTGTCTTTGCAGCTTCCAATGAATTCCAAACCCAAACATTGAAAAAAAAATAGGAACATTTTTCCTCTAAATTTTTCTAATAATGTGCAAGCTACCAAAGGAGGTGGTCACCACTCCTCCGCTAATTAGTGAACCTCCACCCATAAAAGGATTGATCTCTGACCTCAGCAGTGATACCAACCCTAATTATGCCATTAGAAAAACAACAGCCGAAATTGCGAACGCTCTCCAAAATCAACCATCAAATACAGGCTTTGTGACTGTTCTCTCCACTTTAGCACTTATGTATCGCCATCAAAGGTTGGCATCGGTCCAATACCACAGTGCACAGCTGAAGCACGTGCAAGACATGGCTAACATGAGGGCACAGGTGGAGAGAACTGAGCAACTATTGACAAAAGCAGGAAATGAAAACATTCTGCTAGTCGAGGAACTGCGTTTGAAATCGGAACAATTAAAAGTAATTGCAAATACTTATGACGATGAACGAGCACAAACTCTCCAACAAAATCGTCATCTGCAGGAACAACTCGATTTAGCCAAAACTAAATGCGATGTAGTCCACGCCAAACTAGATAAATCTGTCGAGTTATCTACAAACAGGAACGCGCAATTTGATAACATGCAGGCAGTTTTGTTGAACGTTACTCAAGGTAACAATGTTCTACTCCAAATTCTGCAGACCAAAGACGATCAGTTGATGAACACAATGACAAAGTTGGATGACAAATCAGCAGAACTTATTGAAGTCGCTGACCAAATGAATGATGAGAGAACTCAGGTGATGAGGATGGAAATATTGATTTCTAAGCAAGCAAAGGAAATCTCATCACTGAATCTCTCGCTCCGTACTCGAGACCTCTATCTGCAAACCATGACAGATAAGTTTGAGACCGAAAGGAGCAGGTGTGACACTCACGTGTCCAAAATTGGTACTCTAAGCGCTCAAGTGGACTCTGCAATGCAGCAGAAGACCACCCTTAGGTACCATCTGGAGGAAGTCCAGAATGGTCACGCTCTACAGCATGACTACCCATCCAAGCAACCGGAGTCCGGTACTCAAAGGAGTGAAGACGATAGGTTTCAGACATTGCCTCCATCATGTGTCCCTCAGTCTTCTCCTCTTGGCCATTCGGCACTGAGTAATATGGAGCCTCTTGGCCAACAAAGCCAAAGCTTGGCTTCTCCTCTTGGCCTGTCGGCCCCAATTTCTCCACAGGATGAAGCCAACCCTCTCCGCCCGCTTGGCGCGGAATACCTTGACAATCTCGTCAAGAATTTCCCCACCTTTGACCCCGTTCCAGGTCAGCCAAACGATACTGAGACGTTCCTAGCTGACATAGAGGACGCGTTGGGTGGCTACCCGAATGCTACGGGTTCTGACAGGGTTTACCTGTTGAAGCGAACGTCGAATAGACACGTGACGAGGTTCATTCGCCTACAACAGCAACACGTGCTAAATGACTACGCTAAACTTGCCACAGCTTTGAAATTAGAATTCAGTGGTTCTGCGACTCGCAAACACGATAGCTCACTGGCTAACACGGTCAAACAAGCTCGGAACGAACACCCACAAGCTTTCTATCATAGGCTTCGTTCAGCTTACTTTGGCCTACTCACGGAAACAGGAATGGAAGAGCTGTTACCATTCAAACAAATGTTTCTGTCGAACATGTATCCCACCTTCATTACCTACTTGGGCCCTGCAGCCCACGTTGGCTTGCCTATCTTACAACTCAGAGAGCTTGCAAGCACAGCTTTTGAGGCATCAAAAGTTCACAACGCTAAGAGCCCTGACCACTCAGTTTTGAAGTTTAACCAGGAGCACTCACTCCAGTTAGAGGGTGCATTATCAGGTATTGGAGCGTCGAGAGATGACGCACAACAACAGTTTCTACCTCGAAACCATGATTCCAATAACCTCCGCGGTCGAAATAACTGTAAAGTACGTAGCCATCAACATGACTACCGCTACAAACGACCCGTTCGCTACGTTCCTGCACCCAACCCACAAAAAGTGTCAGAGCACAAGGGTAACAAAGGGTTGAAGGACGATCAAAACATAGACCAATGTTCTCCAGAAGTCCCACTACGGGAAGAACTAAAGCGAGAACAATTTGAGAAAAGGTTAAAAGATAAGTCACAAGGACTAGACGGGGAATTACCGGACATCAGGTCCGCAGGAATTAACACCCATAGCAAGGACGTTAAAGTTCAAATTTCTCCCGCTCTCATTCAAGACCCTATCCAGGGCCCGCTTGATCAAGAAACAAGCCCCCGGGTACTGTCTATAGACTCTGATACAAAAGTTGCGAAGAAAAAGGTCAAACGCTTCGTTAAAGCCAAGCCCACTCAAAATCGGAAAAGTCAATCTGCTTCCATCTTGAACAGACATGGCACATCACGTCGTTGCGAACGACCACTCCACTTTGTGGGGAATATGTCCACTAACCACAAATCTAAACGGCCATACCTGGAAACAGTCCTGGAGGACTGCTTAGCTTGTCATGCGCTAATTGATTCGGGTGCGACAATATCACTCATCTCTCAAACATTGTTTGATGATCTCAAAAGGGCTTTGAAGCCAACTAAACGTTGGTTAAAAGTGGAGCGATGCGAAACTACACTTCGAGGGGTCACTCAGACTACCTCGCCTCTCACGTTGAGAGTCATGCTGAAACTACACTTCAAGGAAGTATCGCTCGTTCACCCTGTGTATGTTACCAGCCTCGAAACTGTACCCCTGCTACTTGGAGCAGACTTGATGGATCGATTACTCCCATTGATGGATTGGAAAACCAACCAGGTACGGTCACAGGCCACAGTGCCTTCCCCACTGACCACACTGTCTTCCCCTAACGCTAGCTGCAACGCAGTCATTCACGAGGGGTATCTGTCGAAAGCACCCCTTGGGAAAAAGACGTTTAGAAACCTCTTGGTGCAGAATCCGATCCAAGGAGATATTACGATATCTCGACACATTCCATCAGCCAATCTGATTGACCATTCTTTTCATGATTTCGAGCCAGCTGTCTCTGTGAATGAGCAACTTCCCTCCTCCTTGCAGTCGTGCAATACGGTAGTTGAGATGAATTTCTCTTGCCCTTCGGACACTTCCGCAAGCACTGCGGCCGTCTCAGCAAGAAAAACATTGATGTGCAGAGTACACTCTGCTTCCGATGATACACCTTCTGCTTTGTTGGGGACTGTCACCCCTTACAATGACACTAATGGCGTCAGTCCAGCAACTGACCCGATGACTCCCACTGGTGAAACACTTTGCGATATCACAGACCGATATCCTCGTCTCAGTTTGCAGGTACTGAAAAGGTTGCCACACGCGGACGCGGTGGTGATTGACAGACCTCAACAGCCACTGAGGGTGTTGAAGCACAAACACCAGGAGATTTGGTTGAAAGGTTACAGCCATTCTCATAATAACGCGGCCACGGACAACTCGTACATAGGGTCCGACCTTTTCGTTTGCGCCTCGGACACCAACACCACCTGCTGGTTTGGGGGGTCCCGAGACACAAAGGGGGGGAATAGTAGCCCAGACCCATGATGAGCCTCATCGAGGCCGGTGGGGAGGTCGAGACTACGGACAACACCGTACGAGGCCGCCAGAGCATAAATCAAATCTAGTTGTAAACTCCCCTATGAGAACAGTGAGGAGCAGACAGGCCCCTAGACAGGGATTATCTTAGAACACATCTAAGATAGTACTGAGGTGTACCACACTGGTCGTAAAGGAAGTCCAATGGACTTGTCCACCTCCAAAACAAATGGCAACAATAATCATTCCTTGCCATGTGTAGGTTCAACTACAATACAACTAGTAATATGCTCCAATCATGTGTTCCAGTAGATAATATTTCAGAATAAATCGGTAGGACAACTGGACCCCTTGAATACCAGTACCAATACCACAGTCAGTCCAGCAACACTCAGTAAGAGGATTAGTAACCTCACAAGTTAAATTGCTATTGATAATAGCGACATAGGAGTCACTCAGAGTGCAACACGGGGAAGGGAATCTCCATTGCACTCTTCCAATGGTTAACACATGCCACTAATAAATAGAACCCTCCGTTCAGGAGAAAATTATTAGAAGTCATGAACCATGATCACACCACGTACGACTGGTCTAATACTTAGAGTACTTCTGTCGTGAGGTTAGCTCCTCCGTGGATAACATAGCTATGAAATTGACTTCATACCTACTGCCACTACAATAGTGGAAGACACAGTGACTTGTAGAAAACTACTACAGACTCCCTTGACACCAATTCTGACTGACCTCCAGGCATTGACCTGAAAATTACCTGACTACGTCAGACTCATTCTGAACAAGTTGTAATCTGCCAGGATACTTGGTTTTCTTCCCTTGACATGCGCGATTGTGTAAGCATAAACGCACATGCACAACGGAACATCCAATTAGGATTTATGCTAGGATCACTTAAGGGTCCAAGCAAAATACCAGCCTTAGTAAAGTTGAACATTTACTTCTAGGCCTTTGACTCTACAGCACTCACCAGTTTTCTAACCAGAAGTCCATAGGTCATCCTGTAGACTGCCCAAAACTAGTGCCTTACAGCTGTAGACTTATCATATAGTTGTCAACTTAGGATAGTACCCTAAGCGCCACCCCGCAAATTAGGAAAGCCCTAAATATGTCATTAGACAATGCCATGATAGGGTCATTTTGCCAAGACCATGGACGTATATAGAATACAGTCCAATTAGATGATTAAGGTGGCATAACTATTTTGTTTTGTTTATGCTTTCATTAATTTTGTTTATTTTCTTTGGCACATAGAAAGTGATAGAGCCATAAACAACTCCCCCATACAACCATCAGTTAGTGCCACAACGCCGCTCATTTGGGGGGAAATTGAATGATATATTTCATGAGTGTGTGTGCGTTGTTAACCTGTTAGGGCTAGGGGGCAGCATTGACACGGCTGGATAAAAAACATACCCGATTTAATCTGGTTACCACTCCTACTCAGTAACTAGAATATGCATATACTTATTACATATGGATAGAAAACACCCTACATTTTCTAAAACTGTTTGAATGGTGTCTGTGAGTATAACAGAACTCAAATGGCAGGTCAAAACCTGAGAGATTCCTTTACAGGAAGTGGCCTGTCTGACCATTTGTTGAACTTCTTTTCCATCTCTATCATTTACTAAGGATCTCTGCTCTAACGTGACACTTCCCACGTCGTCCATAGGCGCTCAGAGCCCGGGAAAAAACAGAATGTCGTCATTCCAGCCCCAGGCTGAAACACATTATCGCCTTTCTCAAGTGGCCGATCAAGAGACACTAGCTTATGCGCGTGACCCCGACCGCCCCCGCCTTTGGGATTTTTTCCTCTGTTTGCCGAAAAGGAGATTCCCTGTCGGAATATTATCGCTTTTCTACGAGAAAAATGTCGTAAAAATTGATTTTAAACAGCGGTTGACATGCTTCAAAGTACGGTAATGGAATACTTAGAATTTTATTGTCACGAATTGCGCCAAGCGCGTGACACTTCTTTACTATTTCGGATAGTGTCTGGAACGCACGAACAAAACGCCGCTATTCGGATATAACGATGGATTATTTTGGACCAAACCAACATTTGTTATTGAAGTAGCAGTCCTGGGTGTGTATTCTGACGAAGACAACAAAAGGTAATGACATTTTTATAATAGTAAATATGATTATGGTGAGTGCTAAACTTGCCGGGTGTCTAAATAGCGAGCCCGTGATGCCTGGGCTATGTACTTAGAATATTGCAAAATGTGCTTTCACCAAAAAGCTATTTTAAAATCGGACATATCGAGTGCATAGAGGAGGTCTGTATCTATAATTCTTAAAATAATTGTTATGCTTTTTGTGAACGTTTATCGTGAGTAATTTAGTAAAATGTTAGCGAATTCCCCGGAAGTTTGCGGGGGGTATGCTAGTTCTGAACGTCACATGCTAATGTAAAAAGCTGGTTTTTGATATAAATATGAACTTGATTGAACAAAACATGCATGTATTGTATAACATAATGTCCTAGGGTTGTCATCTGATGAAGATCATCAAAGGTGAGTGCTGCATTTAGCTGTCTTCTGGGTTTTGGTGACATTATATGCTGGCTTGAAAAATGGGTGTCTGATTATTTCTGGCTTGGTACTCTGCTGACATAATCTAATGTTTTGCTTTCGTTGTAAAGCCTTTTTGAAATCGGACAGTGTGGTTAGATTAACGAGAGTCTTATCTTTAAATGGCTGTAAAATAGTCATATGTTTGAGAAATTGAAGTAATAGGATTTTTAAGGTTTTGAAAATCGCGCCACAGGATAGCCGTGGCTGTTACGTAGGTGGGACGAATTCGTCCCGCCTAGCCTAGAGAGGTTAACATCTGCCTAAGTTACTGCCCAGATATTCCAGTCTGGACGACCAGACGACGGGTCCGGAACGGCGATCCCAATCTGGACATCTGCTGCCGAGCCATGGAACGGACTTCTTCATTTGCAGAGACCCTACCCGGGTCGACCACCAGAGGGGGGACTGCAATAGCAACCACCAACTGGACATCTACTGCCCAGCCTTGGAGCGGATTTCTTCATTTGCAGACACCCTACCCGGGTCGACCGCCAGATGGGGACCACAACGATGATCCACAACTAGGACAACCCACGTTCATTTTTATGTTGGGTTATAACATGCAGGTTAATCGCAAGATTGAACCCAACATGGGGGGACTGTCATGACGTTGGCCTGTGGGTAAGGTTTATGACCCCCCCCCCCATAAATACCTTACTCCCTTCCCCTCTCTGAATCTACTGAAGGACTTGAATAGCCTGTGTTAAATATAGAGAGTCTGGGAACATCAAACAAATGGGGAAAGGTACCACATATTTTGTTAATAAAACCAGTTGGAAATATGCTTGGGAACGTAATGAGTATGTATGTCAGTTCGGTTGTCATCTGAGACATTATGACTGATGACAGGACGACATAAACTGTATCTGAGAAAGTATACGCCCTCTAGTTATCAGAGTCACATGGAATTGTTATGCAATTGAAATGTTTGATATTGAAAATGTTTGTTAGGAGATGAAATGTAATTTTAGCTTCCGAATGAGAGATTTGGGTTTTCATAAGGAAAGTGCCCAGCTCGATCAGTGGCCCAACCCTGTGAAGAGACAGAGGTTATAAACGATTAAACACCTCCCTCCCCCTCTCCACTATATAATCCTTTGACGAAAAGATAACCACGTTGGTTCCAGTACGGGAGGTCTGCAGCCTCTACGTTAGAAGGACACATGTCAAGGACAGAACTAAGCCAACCTCGGCGTGAGCTATGGTATGAACTGGTATGAACTTTGAGCTTATTCACTACAGAAGTGCTACTTCCTAGCCGTTGAGTTAGCAGCGGCCGCTGCTTACGTGGGCTAGGAAAGGACGGACGACGGATCCAGTCTAACAGACGGACGAAGATACCACCACTTATCCAATTTACCACCAGAGACATTCTTAAGAGTTTACAGGAAGATCTGTTGGCCAACCCGGCCAGCATCTACGACCAATCTACCGAAGCGCAGCTCAGAGTAAATATTTATTGCATTTTCCTTTTCCAAATGGGCGGTAATTTAGAATGCATAAGATAATGTATTTACGATAGCATAGCTGCTGTTTCTCTGTTCCTAAATCTTCCCGCTCTTTCATTCAAGCCCAACCCCCTTTCCTTTGTGTAACCAGCTTTCATACAGGTTCCATTCACCAGGGACGTTTTCTGTATGACATCATAGTATTCTGTGTATTTGTAATTCTGTGTGATTAGTTAGGTATTTAGTAAATAAATAATTAAACCCAATTTTGTATTGCTGATTCAACTTGTTAGCCAGGGCTCGTGAAGATAACCAAGAATTTACAACTTTCATTATGAGACTGAAAATAAAACAAGGGTTAATATTGACTGCTATCTAGGTAAAATATTACTAAGTATTTTAAGAGTTTATTCGGAAGATAACAGCTCTATAAACGTTCTTCCGTGGTGCCCCGACTTTCTAGTTAATTACATTTACATGATTAGCTTAAACAGGTAATATTAATTACAGAGAAATCATTTTATAAGTTAGCATGTCATATCACTTAATCCGGCATAGCCAAAGACACGACAACACATTTGACCTGACCTGATCAGGAATAACTCAGGGCCATATCCATCCCTAACACGTTCCACACAACACGGTATATTCTCTTCAATCATACTAAAGTGTTGTCATAACCAATGGATTACATTTGCATGTCAGGTGTGGTCCATCAAGTGAGGGGATGGGCAGCATCAGTTTACAGACGGGAGCACTGAGGTGTGTGGGTGAGGATGAGTGGTTCTGTGTTGTATTCCTCAAAGATGAACTTGTATTTAATCAAATTCATCAGATCCAATGAGTGCCACCAGTACTACTATAATTGATGTGAGGAGGCTACAGCTAACAAAGACTGAGCAAATGTCAGAGGACACTACATTAACCTTTGTATACACATTTTGGTCTCTTTAGTAAGCCTTGTATACTATTTGATAAATAACTTATATTTCTTCGAGCATTTCAAGAACATAATATATTATTTTTAGCTCGCATGTAGTACCACCAATCAGCTCTTAACAAGTAGGTCCACAATATCAAATCCTATAAATCCTCATCAATATTGGTAGGTGTGGTTCCTGTCACACTGAGTAGGATATCTGCATGGCATGTGGTCCTTGGGTGTAGCTACAGAGGTTGTGTCACGTCCTGACCATAGAAAGCTGTTATTTTCTATGGTAGAGTAGGTCAGGGCGTGACAGGGGGGTTTTCTAGTTTAGTTTTTCTATGTTGTTATGTTCTAGTTTTGTATTTCTACGTTGGGTTTTGTTTGGGATGATCTCCAATTAGAGGCAGCTGGTCCTCGTTGTCTCTAATTGGAGTTAATACTTAAGTAGGGGTTTTTCCCACCTGGGTTAGTGGGAGATTATTTTTGAGTAGTGTATGTTTCACCTCTGCATCACGGTTTGTTGTTTTGTTCTTTAGTTTATGTTTATGTTTTGCATAGTTTCACAGTGTAAATAAAATGTGGAACGACACACACGCTGCACTTTGGTCCGTTCCTTCCTACGACATCAGTCCAGAACCTCCTGAGACGGCCCGCATTCCGGAACCTCCTGAGACGGCCCGCAGTCCGGAACCTCCTGAGACGGCCCGCAGTCCGGAACCTCCTGAGACGGCCCGCAGTCCATGAGTCTTCAGCGGCGGTCCGCAGTCCAGAACCTCCAGCGGCGGTATGCAGTCCAGAACCTCCAGCGGCGGTCTGCAGTCCAGAACCTCCAGTGATGATCCACGGTCCGGGTCCTTCGGCAACGATCCAGAGTCCGGTGACAGAAAAGCAGAGGGATCAGCGGGCGGAGCGGGGGTTACTCCCCGAACCTGAGCCGCCTCCTCTGCTGGAGGATCCGCGGGATGAGAAGGTTTTGATTACTGCACATTTGTCACCCTACCTTACCCTCCCTTTTTTTTTGTGTGTTGGTGCGTTCGGAGTCCGCACCTTGGGGGGGGGGGGGGGGGGGGGGGGTACTGTCATGTCCTGACCATAGAAAGCTGTTATTTTCTATGGTAGAGTAGGTCAGGGCGTGACGGGGGTTTTCTAGTTTAGTTTTTCTATGTTGGGTTTTGTTTGGGATGATCTCCAATTAGAGGCAGCTGGTCCTCGTTGTCTCGCATTGGAGATCATACTTAAGTAGGGGTTTTTCCCACCTGGGTTTGTGGGAAATAATTTTTGAGTAGTGTATGTTTCACCTCTGCGTCACGGTTTGTTGTTTTGTTCTTTAGTTTATGTTTATGTATTGCATAGTTTCACAGTGTAAATAAAATGTGGAACGACACACACGCTGCACTTTGGTCCGCTTCTCCTTCCTATGACATCCGTGACAGGTTGTCAATGTGATATTCCACTTAGCCTATAGATGTTGCCTCTAGATGTACCTAGCTCAGTTCTAAGGAGAGAAACAATCGTAAAATGACCAGGAAGAGAGGATACACCAATCACAGAGGTCAGGTTAGATTAAACTTTTCAGTCTCTGATATTTTCGCTGTAACAGAGTGAAATGTTTGTATTGAAATTCCTCTTCAATTCAATGTATGTTATTTTCAATTGAAAGTGCAGACATTGATATTCTGAATGATGTTTTTGATAGGAACAGTTATTGTTACCTCTATCTCTCAATTCAAGGGTTTATTGGCATGGGAAACATATGTTAACATTGCCAAAGCAAGTGAAGTAGATAATAAACAAGTGAAATAAACAATACAAATTTACAGTAAACATTACACTCAGAAGTTCCAAAAGAATAAAGAAATGTCAAATGTCATTATGTCTATATACAGTGGGGGGGGGGGAAGTATTTGATCCCCTGCTGATTTTCTACGTTTGCCCACTTACAAAGAAATGATCAGTCTATAATTTTAATAGCAGGTTATTTGAACAGTGAGAGACAGAATAACAACAACAAAAAATCCAGAAAAACGCATGTCAAAAATGTTATAAATTGATTTGCATTTTAATGAGGGAAATAAGTATTTGACGCCAGTGGGAAAACAAAATCAGCAGGGGATCAAATACTTTTTTCCCTCACTGTATGTCACTGCTATGAAGTATGGCATCAAAATTGTAAAAGTAGAAACTTTTATACCTGTGTGATACATAATGTAACAATAACGTTTTAAAAAGATAAGAAGATATATTATTTAGGAATGGCTCACGTCGACAGACTAGAATTTACATCAGATTTGTGTTGCATAAGCAGGAGGAGGCTGAGCAGCTTTCTGGATCTTATAGCCCACTATCACTGTTAAATGTAGATCTCAAAAGCCTTTAAAACTGATATTATATTTTTCACTGTTTGTAAATGCTGACCATACAAGTTTCATCCAACAGAGGAATGGACCCAAAACTATTTAATATAATTGAGGCATCTAAGAAAGAAAATGTACCCATTTCTTTGAATGTAGTTCTAGTATATCATGGACAAATTGCATTTTCAGTTTCTGATTCGGACTGTTTGATAGAGGTGAGGTGATGGGTAGCATCAGTTTATAGACCAGGGTTCGTCAACTAGGTTTGGCTTCGGGCAAAACATTTTCTGAGTTAATAATCGGCAGGCCAGAAACATAATTAGCATATAATATTAGCACAATTAATTGGCCTACACTACAAATTGAACAACATTTTTAACACATTTGACTAGTACATAATACATTCAGTGACAATAAAATATTATATTATTTTTTGTTTATTTCTCTGTGCATTGATTAGTGGGGAAAAACAGGTCTACGTAGCCTACACTACTTTTTAAAATGTCAACATTTGTTCAGAACTGTCACAACTTCCGCCGAAGTCGGCTCCTCTCCTTGTTCGGGCGGCATTCGGCGTTCGACGTCACCGGCTTTCTAGCCATCGCCGCTCCATTTTTCATGTATCCTTTTGTTTTGTCTTCTTCCCTGCACACCTGGTTTTCATGCCCCAATCAATCTACATGTATTTATTCCTCTGTTCCCTATCATGTCTTTGTGTAAGATTGTTTGTGTTACGTGTATTTTGTCTATGTTCCGTGTTTTGGGCACGTTGTTTGTGCTTTTGATATTTTACCGGAATAAAGTGTGCACCTGTTCTCTTCACTCTGCTCTCCTGCACCTGACTTCGCCTCCAGTACACATCCAGTGACAAGAACAATTAGCTTGATAGCAAGAGAACATGTCGCTCTCAAAAAGTATCAAAAGGTGTATAATAAAAATTGTTTCAGGGAAGAATGGACAGAGAGATATACATTCATCTTATCATCTTTCTCCAATGCCAAGCCAGTGTGTCTTATTTGTAATGAAAATGGCGCTGATTGCAAAGAATTTAATCTCGGCATTATGCATCTAAGCATGGTACTTTCAAAGTGGCCTTCCCGCCCCAGACAGAGGCCGGATGCAGAAAAATGTAAGCATTGACTACAAGCTACAAACACGGCATCAGAATCCTCCTTCGTGGCCTGACCCAACAACAGAAGGTCACAAGTGCCTCCCTAAAATCATCCTTGGTTTTAACCAAACACAACATGCCCTTCACAGATGCGGAGGTTTTTAAAAAGTGCATGGTGATGGTTTTGGAGGAATTGGCTACCGACAAGTCTATGGATAGCATAATTGCATCTGTCAAATAGGTGCCCCTGTCTGCGTCAACAGCCGGAAGCCGTGTCCATGCACTGGCGGATGATGTGCATAGGATTGTTCTGGAAGGGCTCAGTCAGGCTGAGCATTTTCCCTTGTCTATTGATAAGAGTACTGACAACACTGATGTAGCACAGTTGTGTGTATATGTCCGTTATTTTCGTGGAAATTACTTTAAAGAAGAGCGACTGGCATGGATTCCCCTAGAAGAACACACCACCGGGGACATCCTATTCACAAAACTGGAAGAATTGTTTACGCAGCATGGCTTGTCATTCGAAAAAGTCTACTTTGTGGTCACCGACGAGGCTCCTGCTATGATGGGAGACACAGGGGCCTGGTCAGCAGGTTGAAGGAAATAGCCCCACAAATGAATGGTTTGCATTGTCTCATCCATCAGAGTGTGCTGTGTTCCAAAATAAACTGTGAGCTAAAAGATGTGATGGATAAAATAATGTGAATAATCAACTTTGTCAGGGGGACATCAAGCACGCAACACCGTCTTTTCTGCAAGCATGTGACAGAACCAGAGGAGGCCATCCACAATGATTTCCTGCTTCACAACAACATGTGCAGGCTGAGTAAAAGAAAAGCTGTAGAGCGATTATGTGAGCTACATGACCAGGTTGTTGATTTTGTCAGAAAAAGCTAAATGAGGGCAGCAGCTGACCACATTCGTATTCTGGAAATTGAGGAATTCCTCTAATGTAGATTGTTTTTTGTCTGACATATTCTGTCACTTAAATGGGTTAAATCTGCAGTTACAGGGAAGAAGGAAAACTTGAGGCCTTTACTAGGAAGCTTGAGTTGTTAGATTTGGACTTGTCGTCTGGAAGGCTACTGCACTTCAGCACACTGAAAAAACTACAGGCAGAGGGACCAGGCCGCTGCATTGTCACAGAGGTGATGGAAGATTTCATCAAGCAGCTGAGAGACAACTTCTCCACCAGATTTGAAGATTACAGCATGCCCAAGGATATCATTGCGTTTGTACGTGATTCTTTCACAGTCCGCCCAGGTGGGAAATTCTCCTCCCTTGCTAAGAAAACGATACCCTCGCTGGATGAGGCCGCAATTCAAACTGAGCTGATTGGATTCCAGACATCGAGCCAAGTCAGGGATGCGCTCAGGAGTGTTGAGTCCTTGTGTGCGTTTTGGGTGGCATGCTCTCACCTCGGCAAGACGGAGCTGCTCTTCCTCCCGGGGAAGGACTGCCCGTTCCATGATCTCGCCATCACGGTTGACAACTCCGTTGAGTACTCCTCCCAGAGTGCTAAGAACCTTGGCGTGATCCTGGACAACACCCTGTCGTTCTCCACTAACATCAAGGCGGTGACCCGATCCTGTAGGTTCATGCTCTACAACATTCGCAGAGTACGACCCTGCCTCACACAGGAAGCGGCGCAGGTCCTAATCCAGGCACTTGTCATCTCCCGTCTGGATTACTGCAACTCGCTGTTGGCTGGGCTCCCTGCCTGTGCCATTAAACCCCTACAACTCATCCAGAACGCCGCAGCCCGTCTGGTGTTCAACCTTCCCAAGTTCTCTCACGTCACCCCGCTCCTCCGCTCTCTCCACTGGCTTCCAGTTGAAGCTCGCATCCGCTACAAGACCATGGTGATTGCCTACGGAGCTGTGAAGGGAACGGCACCTCCATACCTTCAGGCTCTGATCAGGCCCTACACCCAAACAAGGGCACTGCGTTCATCCACCTCTGGCCTGCTGGCCCCCCTACCTCTGAGGAAGCACAGTTCCCGCTCAGCCCAGTCAAAACTGTTCGCTGCTCTGGCACCCCAATGGTGGAACAAGCTCCCTCACGACGCCAGGACAACGGAGTCAATCACCACCTTCCGGAGACACCTGAAACCCCACCTCTTTAAGGAATACCTAGGATAGGATAAAGTAATCCTTCTAACCCCCCCCCTTAAAAGATTTAGATGCACTATTGTAAAGTGGTTGTTCCACTGGATATCATAAGGTGATTGCACCAATTTGTAAGTCGCTCTGGATAAGAGCGTCTGCTAAATGACTTAAATGTAAATGTAATGCTCAGAGGAATACAGCACAATAAAGAAACTTGCCTTTCATGTGCTAACAACGTTTGGATCGACTTACCTGTGAGTCCTCACAGGAACCGGCTTTCACATAAGTCAATCGAGGACTGCCTGTGCATCAAAATCACATCCCTCTCACCTGACATCCACAAGATCGTGTCCGAGGGGAAATGCAACTTTTTCCATTAAGTAAGTAACATAGTATTTAATAAATAGTCATATAGGCTACTAACATTTTTGTGATTATTATTATTATTATTATTATTAGTGCTCATCCATGGCTATTTTAGGTCTCATGCTGACAGTATTTTTTGTTTGCTTAGCCTCTCTGGGGTAGGCGGGACGAATTCGTCCCACCTACGCAACAGCCAGTCTAATCCAGTGGCGCGATTTTCAAATACCTTAAAAATCCTATTACTTCAATTTCTCAAACATATGACTATTTTACAGCTATTTAAAGACAAGACTCTCGTTAATCTAACCACACTGTCCGATTTCAAAAAGGCTTTACAACGAAACATTAGATTATGTCAGCAGAGTACCAAGCCAGAAATAATCAGACACCCATTTTTCAAGCTAGCATATAATGTCACAAAAACCCAGAAGACAGCTAAATGCAGCACTAACCTTTGATGATCTTCATCAGATGACAACCCTAGGACATTATGTTATACAATACATGCATGTTTTGTTCAATCAAGTTCATATTTATATCAAAAACCAGCTTTTTACATTAGCATGTGACGTTCAGAACTAGCATACTAGCAAACTTCCGGCGAATTCACTAACAATTTACTAAATTACTCACGATAAACGTTCACAAAAAGCATAACAATTATTTTAAGAATTATAGATACAGAACTCCTCTATGCACTCGATATGTCCGATTTTAAAATAGCTTTTTGGTGAAAGCACATTTTGCAATATTCTAAGTACATAGCCCAGCCATCACGGGCTAGCTATTTAGACACCCGGCAAGTTTAGCACTCACCAATATCAGATTTACTATTACAAAAGTTTGATTACCTTTTGTTGTCTTCATCAGAATGCACTCCCAGGACTGCTACTTCAATAACAAATGTTGGTTTGGTCCAAAATAATCCATCGTTATATCCGAATAGCGGCGTTTTGTTTGTGCGTTCCAGAAACTATCCGAAATGGTAAATCACGGTCGTGCGCATGGCGCAATTCGTGACAAAAAAAATCTAAATATTCCATTACCGTACTTCGAAGCATGTCAACCGCTGTTTAAAATCCATTTTTATGCAATTTTTCTCGTAAAAAAGCGATAATATTCCGACCGGGAATGTCCATTTAGCTAAACAGAGGAAAGAAAACAAAGCTTTCGGTCGACGCGGGCACGAGCCTGAGTCTCACAGTACTGTAACCAGCCACTACCCAAACGCGCTACTTTTTTTCAGCCAGAGCCTGCAAAGCCACGATTCAGCATTTTGCCGCCTTCTGAGAGCCTATGGCAGCCGTAGGAAGTGTCACGGTACAGCTAAGATCCTCACTCTTCAATAAACAGAGACAAGAAGAACGACACCTTGTCAGACAGGCCACTTCCTGCATGAAATCTTCTCAGGTTTTTGCCTGTCATATGAGTTCTGTTATACTCACAGACACCATTCAAACAGTTTTAGAAACTTTAGGGTGTTTTCTATCCAAAGCCAATAATTATATGCATATTCTAGTTACTGGGCAGGAGTAGTAACCAGATTAAATCGGGTACGTTTTTTATTCAGCCATGTCAATACTGCCCCCTAGCCCTAACAGGTTAGTCATTACAGAAGCAGGTTATCCTCTATGGGACCCCTTCCCGTTCTCATCCCGTTAACGGGATTGAGTTTGACAACAGCCAGTGGAAAATCAGATCGCCAAATTTAAAACAGCTAAAATCTCATAATTCCATTTTCTCAAACAATCAACTATTTTACACCATTTTAAAGAAACTTCTCATTAATCTAACCACATTGTCTGATTTCAAAAAGGCTTTACGGTGAAAGCATAAAATTAGATTATGTTAGGACATAAACTTCACAAGAAACACCACACAACCATTTTCCAAGCAACTAGATGCATCACAAAAACCCAAAACACAGCTAAATGAAGCACTAACCTTTGACGATCTTCATCAGATGACACTCCTAGGACATTATGTTACACAATACATGTATGTTTTGCTTGATAATGTTCATATTTATATCCAAAAACAGCATTTTACATTGGCGCGTAATGTTGAGAAAAGTTCCCTCCAAACCGGTGGTGAATCAGCACAATGAGCACACACTGTACGTAAATTCTCATCGTAAACATTGATCAATATAGAAGTGTTATGCACAGAATTATAGATACACTTCTCCTAAATGTAATCGCATTGTCAGATTTAAAAAAATGTTCACGGCAAAAGCACAATTTGCAATAATCTGAGTACAGCCCAGATGACACTAACAACTAGCAAACAGAAACCCGCCATCGCGGAGTCAATAAAACTAAGAAATTACATTATAAATATTCACTTACCTTTGATTATCTTCATCAGAAGGCACTCCCAGGAATCCCAGCTGCACAATAAATGTTCGATAAAGTGCATATTTATTTCCAGATAATCCATATTGTTCGCGCGTTAGGTTCACTATCCAAATCCACTACGCACGTGCTTACTTAGTCCAGACGAAAAGTCAAAAAAGTTATACTACAGTTTGTAGAAACATGTCAAACGATGTATAGAATCAATCTTTAGGTTGTTATCATATACCTTAAATAAAATTCCAACTGGACCTATCCGTTCTCTTTAGGAATGAATATGAACTCAGCTCGCTCCCAAGTCATTGCACGTGACTTGAGCCCATGCCTTATAACGGGACACCAGTTTACCACAGCTGGTATTCCCTTCAAATTCACCATAGAATCTTCAAACACCGTTCTAGAGACTGCTGACATCTAGTGGAAGCTTTAGGATGTGCAAAATGAACCCTAACTCACTGTATACAGTCAAGGCAATCACTTGAAAGGACTACAAGCACCAGACTTCCCATTTCCTGCTTGGATTTCTCTCAGGTTTTTGCCTGCCATATGAGTTCTGTTATACTCACAGACACCATTCAAACAGTTTTAGAAACTTCAGACTGTTTTCTATCCAAATCTACTAATAATATGCATATTGTAGTTTCTGGGACAGAGTAGTAACCTGTTTAAATTGGGTACGTTTTTCATCCGGCCGTGAAAATACTGCCCCCTAGCCCCAACAGGTTATCCCGAGACTCCCAATACAGGATACATTCAAATCAAAACCGGCTGGTTTTCTATTTGTAGTCCGTGATTTCCTGTAGACCCTGCCACATACATCTCGTGGTAGAGCCGTTGAATTGCGACTCCACCTTGTCTCTGTACCGGCATTTCGCTTGTTTGATTGCCTTGGAGGGAATAACTACACTGTTTATATTCAGCCATATTCCAAGATCGCTTTCCATGGATAAATGCGGTGGTTTGAGCTTTCAGTTTTGCGCGAATGCCGCCATCCATGCACGGTTTCTGGTTAGGGTATGTTTTAATAGTCACAGTGGGAACAACATCTCCAATGCACTCACCGAGTCAGCGTATAGGTCGATGTTGTTCTCTGAGGCTGACCGGAACGTATTCCAGTCCGTGGCTTCCGATTGGTCAGACCTGCGTTGAATGGTTCTAGTTACTGGTACATCCTGTTTGAGTTTCTGCCTATAAGACGATAGGAGCAAGATGGCGTCGTGGTCGGATTTGCCGAAGGGAGGGCGGGGGAGGGCTTTGTATGCATCGCGGAAGTTAGAGTAGCAGTGGTCGAGTGTATTGGACCTGCGCGTAGTGCAATCAATATGCTGATAGAATTTAGGTAGCCTTGTTCTCAAATTTGCTTTCTTATTAACCTCTCTAGGCTAGGCGGGACGAATTCGTCCCACCTACGTAACAGCCACTGCTATCCTGTGGCGCGATTTTCAAAACCTTAAAAATCCTATTACTTCAATTTCTCAAACATATGACTATTTTACAGCCATTTAAAGACAAGACTCTCGTTAATCTAACCACACTGTCCGATTTCAAAAAAGCTTTACAACGAAAGCAAAACATTAGATTATGTCAGCAGAGTACCAAGCCAGAAATAATCAGACACCCATTTTTCAAGCCAGCATATAATGTCACCAAAACCCAGAAGACAGCTAAATGCAGCACTCACCTTTGATGATCTTCATCAGATGACAACCCTAGGACATTATGTTATACAATACATGCATGTTTTGTTCAATCAAGTTCATATTTATATCAAAAACCAGCTTTTTACATTAGCATGTGACGTTCAGAACTAGCATACCCCCCGCAAACTTCCGGGGAATTCGCTAACATTTTACTAAATTACTCACGATAAACGTTCACAAAAAGCATAACAATTATTTTAAGAATTATAGATACAGACCTCCTCTATGCACTCGATATGTCCGATTTTAAAATAGCTTTTTGGTGAAAGCACATTTTGCAATATTCTAAGTACATAGCCCAGGCATCACGGGCTCGCTATTTAGACACCCGGCAAGTTTAGCACTCACCATAATCATATTTACTATTATAAAAGTTTGATTACCTTTTGTTGTCTTCGTCAGAATACACACCCAGGACTGCTACTTCAATAACAAATGTTGGTTTGGTCCAAAATAATCCATCGTTATATCCGAATAGCGGCGTTTTGTTCGTGCGTTCCAGACACTATCCGAAATAGTAAAGAAGTGTCGCGCAATTCGTGACAATAAAATTCTAAGTATTCCATTACCGTACTTCGAAGCATGTCAACCGCTGTTTAAAATCAATTTTTACGACATTTTTCTCGTAGAAAAGCGATAATATTCCGACAGGGAATCTCCTTTTCGGCAAACAGAGGAAAAAATCCCAAAGGCGGGGGCGGTCGGGGTCACGCGCATAAGCCAGTGTCCCTTGATCGGCCACTTGAGAAAGGCGATAATGTGTTTCAGCCTGGGGCTGGAATGACGACATTCTGTTTTTTCCCGGGCTGTGAGCGCCTATGGACGACGTGGGAAGTGTCACGTTAGAGCAGAGATCCTTAGTAAATGATAGAGATGGAAAACAAGTTCAAGAAATGGTCAGACAGGCCACTTCCTGTAAAGGAATCTCTCAGGTTTTGACCTGCCATTTGAGTTCTGTTATACTCACAGACACCATTCAAACAGTTTTAGAAAATGTAGGGTGTTTTCTATCCATATGTAATAAGTATATGCATATTCTAGTTACTGGGTAGGAGTGGTAACCAGATTAAATCGGGTATGTTTTTTATCCAGCCGTGTCAATACTGCCCCCTATCCTAAACAGGTTAATAAATCCTGTTAGGGCTAGGCATCCCGCTAGCGGGACAATTTCCGGGTGAAACTGGTGGGCGCAATTCAAATGAATAATCAGAAATAATATGGATATTAAACATTTAGGTCCTTTCAAGTGTCTTATATCGGTTGAAAGCTTAAATTCTTGTTAATCTAACTGCACTGTCCGATTGACAGTAGCCATTACAGCGAAAGCATCCCATGTGACTGTTTGAGGACGGCGCCCCACATCAACATATTTTTCCACCGGCACAGGTTTCATAAATTCACAAATAGCGATTAAATATTCACTTACTTTTTCAAAATCTTCCTCTGATTTGTCATCCAAAAGGTCCTAGCTATAACATGTAGTGTAATTTTCTTAGATAAAATCCTTCTTTATATACCAAAAAGTCCATTTAATTTGGCGCCATTGATTTAAGTAATCCACTCGTTCAACTTGCAGAAAAAGGAATCCGAAAATCTACCGTTAAACTTTGTTAAAACAAGTCAAAATACATTTCTATTGACTCCTCAGATAACCTAAAATGTAATCAAACTATAATATTTCATACGGAAATAAGTATGTTCAATAGGAAACCGATATTAGCAGGTGCGTCTCGTCTTCCTCACATGCCCAAACACAAATGTCCAAGACTGTGTCCATGTACTAAAACGGATATTCCTTCTTCGTTTTTGAAGTTACAAGCCTGAAACCTTGAACATAGACTGCTGAGACCCTGTGGAAGCCATAGGAATTGCATCCCGGGAGTTGGATTTAGTTATTTCCCTATACTTTCCACTGTAAGATCATGGGCTCTCAAAAAAACAACACTCCGGTTGGTTTTTCTATGGATTTTCTCCTACCATATCTATTGTGTTATAGTCTCCTTCATTAGTTTAACATTTCTACAAACTTCGAAGTGTTTTCTTTCCAATGGTATCAATTATATGCATATCCTGGCTTCAGGGCCTGAGAAACAGGCAGTTTACTTTGGGCACGTCAGTCAGGTGTAAATTGAGAAAAAAGGACCCTAGTCCTAACAAGTAGGCCTACAGTAGCAACACATCCTCATCAATCGCATTTTTTATTTAACCTTTATTTAACTTGGCATGTCAGTTACAGTGGGGGAAAAAAGTATTTGATCCCCTGCTGATTTTGTACGTTTGCCCAGTGATAAAGAAAGGATCAGTCTATAATTTTAATGGTAGGTTTATTTGAACAGTGAGAGACATAATAACAACAAAAATATCGAGAAAAACGCATGTCAAAAATGTTATAAATTGATTTGCATTTTAATGAGGGAAATAAGTATTTGACCCCCTCTCAATCAGAAAGATTTCTGGCTCCCAGGTGTCTTTTATACAGGTAACGAGCTGAGATTAGGAGCACACTCTTAATAAAGGGAGTGCTCCTAACCGCAGCTTGTTACCTGTAAAAAAGACACCTGTCCACAGAAGCAATCAATCAGATTCCAAACTCTCCACATTGACCAAGACCAAAGAGCTCTCCAAGGATGTCAGGGACAAGACTGTAGACCTACACAAGGCTGGAATGGGCTACAAGACCATCGCCAAGCAGCTTGGTGAGAAGGTGACAACAGTTGGTGCGATTATTCGCAAATGGAAGAAACACAAAAGAACTGTCAATATCCCTCGGCCTGGGGCTCCATGCAAGATCTCACCTCGTGGGGTTGCAATGATCATGAGAACGGTGAGGAATCAGCCCAGAATTACACGGGAGGATCTTGTCAATGATCTCAAGGCAGCTGGGACCATAGTCACCAAGAAAACAATTGGTAACACACTACGCCGTGAAGGACTGAAATCCTGCAGCGCCCGCAAGGTCCCCCTGCTCAAGAATACATATACACGCCCGTCTGAAGTTTGCCAATGAACATCTGAATGATTCAGAGGACAACTGGGTGAAAGTGTTGTGGTCAGATGAGACCAAGATGGAGCTCTTTGGCATCAACTCAACTCGCCGTGTTTGGAGGAGGAGGAATGCTGCCTATGACCCCAAGAACACCATCTCCACCGTCAAACATGGAGGTGGAAACATTATCCTTTGGGGGTGTTTTTCTGCTAAGGGGACAGGACAACTTCACCGTATCATTTGGCGGGGCCATGTACTGTCAAATCTTGGATGAGAACCTCCTTCCCTCAGCCAGGGCATTGAAAATGGGTCGTGGAAGGGTATTCCAGCATGACAATGACCCAAAACACATGGCCATAGAAAATTTGTTGAGGGAGCTCAAGGTTCGAGTTGCCAAACGTCAGCCTCGAAACCTTAATGACTTGGAGAAGATCTGCAAAGAGGAGTGGGACAAAATCCCTCCTGAGATGTGTGCAAACCTGGTGGCCAACTACAAGAAACGTCTGACCTCTGTGATTGCCAACAAGGGTTTTGCCACCAAGTACTAAGTCATGTTTTGCAGAGTGGTCAAATACTTATTTCCCTCATCAAAATGCAAATCATTTTATAACATTTTTGACATGCGTTTTTCTGGATTTTTTTGTTGTTATTCTGTCTCTTACTGTTCAAATAAACCTACCATTAAAATTATAGACTGATCATTTCTTTGTAATTGGGCAAACGTACAAAATCAACAGGGGATCAAATACTTTTCCCCCCCACTGTAAATACAAATTCTTATTTACAATGACGGCCTACCCTGGCCAAACCCTGCCCTAACCCGGACGACGATGGGCCAATTGTGTGCCACCCTATGGGACTTCTCACCACGGCCAGTTGTGATACAGCCCGGGATCGAACCGGGATCTGTAGTGACACCTCTAGCACTGCAATTCTGCGCCACTCAGGATCCCATTGATACATTGATAGGTGTGGTTTCTGTCACACTGAGTAGGTTATCTGCATGGCATGTGGTCCTTGGGTGTAGCTACAGAGGTTGGCAATGTGATATGCCACACAGGTGGGTTGGTAGGTATATGATGTAGCCTATAGATGTACCTAACTCAGTTCTAAGAGAGACACAATTAAACCTCTTCCTGAGTCTATCCACCAATGGCTATGTCCTTTGGCTGATACTGACCGGAGCCGGAGGGATGTTGGCCTCAGAGTTCTTTGCTCTCAACTTGGCTGTATCTGAGATTGTCTACTGCCTGTGTGCTGTCTTTGTCTTTGTTTCCATACACCTCCGTATTCCCCCTGTCCTAGCTCTAGCAGCATTCTTTAGTGGTTTTCTACTCCCGGCCGCCCCCTTTTCCAGTGCTGTATATGTTTTGAGCGCTACCTGGCAGTGGTCCACCCTGTGGTCTTCCTGAAGTAGAGTCCCCTGAGATACAAGGTGGGGTGTTCTGCATTGGTTTGACTGGTTGTGTTTTTTCATTACCTTGTTTTCTTTCTGCTTGCATTTTGTATTTATATTGTGTGCATTTTCTGTAGTTCAGGGCTCATCTGTAAAAGAGACCTTGGTCTCAGTACTGTATGACTCACTAATAAAATAAAGGTTAAATAAATAATGTAAATGTAATAGTGAGATGGGATGACCCACATTTTTTCAATAAATATTTGTGCTGAACTACTCACTTTTCCAGCCAGAGGTCCTGGGCTGGCGTGGTTACACGTGGTCTGTGGTTGTGAGGCCAGTTGGACGTACTGCCAAATTCTCTAAAATGTCGTTGGAGGCGGCTTATGATAGAGAAATTAACATTAAGTTATCTTCCTGAAGTCAGCATGCAAATTGCACAAAACTTGAGACATCTATGGCATTGTGTGACAACACTGCACATTTTAGAAAGGCCATTTATTGTCCCTAGCAGAAGTTCCACCTGTGTAATAATCATGCTGGTTAATCAACTTCTTGATATGCCACACCTGTCAGATGGATGGATTTTCTTGGTAAAGGAGAAATGCTCACTAACAGGGATGAAAACTATTTTATGCCCAAAAGCTTTTTGTGAGTATGGAACATTTCTGTGATGTTTTATTTCCACTCATGAAACACCTTACATGTTGTGTTTTTATATTTTTGTTCAGTATACACTGTGCAAGTTAAATTGGTTTCCATCGCATTTTAAACTTTACTGATGGTTTTGACACAACAAATGTTGCGTTATATAGCGAATGTGCCCACTCTGGTCGTGGCACGTGCACTCTAGCCCACATCTTGCAGATAGTGAGGGTATAGCTTACATGAGATTATTATGGATAAGAGCTTAATTATTTTTGTCAAAACGGCAGCCAAGCATCGATCATCATTTCACCAGAATAAGACCCTAAATATTTATTAGAAATGTCACGGCCGCTGTTGTAAGAATCGGACCAAAATGCAGCGTGGTTTGGGTTCATCATCTTTATTACATGAACTGGCAAAAAAACAAACAATAAAGAACAAAATGAACGTGAAGCTATGCAGTGCTCAAGGCAACTATACACAAACAAGATCCCACACCCAACAGGTGAGAAAAAGCTGTCCAAATATGATCCCCAATCAGAGACAACGATAGACAGCTGCCTCTGATTGGGAACCATACCAAGCCAACCTAGAAATAAAGAAACTAGAATGCTTACCCTAGTCACACCCCGACCTAACCAAAATAGAGAATAAAGGATCTCCAAGGTCAGGGCGTGACAGGAAAGGAGTATCAAGCTCATCACAGTGCACTTTCACCACCATGAAGTACACCATAATTGATTTAATCTGTAGCCTAATATACTACATGCTTTACCGAGTCGTAGTGGGAGGACCATATCATTGCGTGACTTCAAGTTTACTTCGATATGATGGTTATTATATTAATATTTGCGCATAAAGACGGTTCCTCCATTTCTCGCATAATTAATTTTACAGACACACCTTGTCTTGTCTATTGTTTTGTCCACATTTGGAAAGTTTACCAACGTATGTTGTTTCCATCAGGCCTGTCGTAACATTTTTCTAACATGTACTTTACTCACATAGAAAGGCTGGATGGAAACCTTGTAATTAAGTCCAAGTATATATTTTTACACTACTGCTACTCTCTGTTCATCAAATATGCATAGTCACTTTAACCATACCTACATGTACATACTACCTCAATAAGCTTTGCTACTGTTATTTTCAAATGTCTTTTTACTGTTGTTTTATTTCTTTACATACACAAACAAACCTTTTTTTCACACTATTGGTTAGAGCCTGTAAGTAAGCATTTCACTGTAATATCTACACCTGTTGTATTCAGCGCACGTTACAAATAAACTTTGATTTGATTTGATGTATAACTCCTCCAGTTGGCCAGTCCACTGCTAGAGTTGCATCGTTCAGGTTTGATGTAAAAAATGATGGTTTGACCTCAGCTGTCATCTCTATCTTCCAAAACCATAGACCACGTCAGCCATTATCCCATATAATTACATCTAGAACACACATATATATATATATATATAGGATCTCTGTGCATTCCCCTCTCTAGGATGCCAATCTTTGATGGTTGTGACTAGATGTAGTACAGCTACGACCAGAAGTGACTTCTCGTAGCAGGTTAGGAGAGCATTTTAGCTAACCTTAACCGCTTTCCTAACCTTAACCTAAGTCTCCTAACCTGTCCCATTAATTATCCTAACCTTCTGCATAAATTCTCCTCACCTGCTACAAAAAAGTAACTTCTGGTTGTAGCTGTACTCCTTCTAGTCCAGGGATGGGCAACTCCAGTCCTATGGGGCATGAAAAGTATGACACTTTCACCCCAGCTAACACACCTGACTCCAATAATTCACTAAACATTATCTTCAGATTAGAATACAATTAGTTGAGTCAGCTGTGTTTGCTAGGGATGGGGGAAAAGTGCGACACCACTCTGCCCAGCTTGGACTGAAGTTGCCCATCCCTGCTCTAATCAAAACCATCTTAGATCTCTGTCATGATGTCCTGCATTTCCTGTCTGGTGATGGCCTAATGACCCACACCTGTTTGCCTCATTTCCTGATCTTAAAGTTGTACTCCAGTCTCCTTTTCACCTCTAACACCTGATTTACTTAAAAGGCACACCTCAATAGGTGGTTGAGGTATGTCATGACATTGCACAAGTGGGGGGGCTTTCCTATTTTGTTCTCTATTGTTCCTCAAGTAAGGGTGGATGCCGACGACATCACGGATTCCCATCAGACCAACTCCTTGAAGTTGTGTCTAATAAAAACTTTGTGTTACTACTTTACTGTATTTATACTTGGGATATCTTATCACCAATAAAAGATCAAAAATCATTGGAGGACGTTTTTAATTCTGCAGTACGCCCCGGGTAAACCAAGATATGGCCCCCTCTAGTGATGGGAAGTTAGTGCTAATTTTGGGTTGGAGTTAAACTCTACAAGTAGACCTGGGTTCTTCCTTCTAAACAATAAAATGCATTCCTTGTAGTAATCACTGATCTAATAGGGATTGTATAGGTGAACGCAGTAGTACAACTATTCTATAAACACAAACGTGTCGTGTGAAAGACTTGAGTCTGAGGTGAAGTTGAGGTGAAGTTGAAGCAATAGCTTTAATACCGAATTCTAGGTACATGCAGTCACATTCAAATATGCCAGATGCAGGAGAAAGTCCCAATCTCAAGATCAATATATAAAAGTATGCATGTATCATTACACTCATGATTACCGTAATTTCCGGACTATTAAGCGCACCTGAATATAAGCCGCACCCACTGAATTTAAAAAAAGATATATATTTTGAACATAAATAAGCCGCACATGTCTATAAGCCGCAGGTGCCTACCGGTACATTGAAACAAATGAACTTTACACAGGCTTTAACAAAACACGGCTTGTAACAAAAATAAATAGGCTTTAACGAAACACGGCTTGTAACAAAAAATAAAAAATTTGCAGTAAGCTTTAGTTGTCTTTTTGCACTGAGTCAATTCCTCACGCTACTGTTTCCAACGTCTTATCATCGACTCATTAAGACCAAGCTCCCGTGCAGCAGCTCTATTTCCTTTTCCAACATCCAGATCAATCGCCTTCAACTTGAAAGCTGCATTTCTCCGTGTCTTTGCCATGATGAGGGTGACAAAATGACTACCGTAATCAGAATGATGGGAAGTTTGAGAGTGCTCAATTTAATCTAAACAGTAAACAAAAAAGTTGTTTGACCTTAACCCGTTCGGCAATTTCATTGGTCTAATGAAAGCTTCACGCCGCCAAAAAACTGAGCACGTCACAGAATGTGTTTTTTTGGAGAAAAAAAAAATTAAAGCGGGAAAAATCCATATATTAGCCACGTCATTGTTTAAGCCGGGGTTCAAAGCGTGGGAAAAAAGTTGCGGCTTATAGTCCGGAATTTACGGTATTCAGGTTCTTTCTCTCTGCTATTACATCTGTGTGTTATTTGTTACACAGGATGATAGAAAACAATGATTTACTTCAGATATTTTAAGTTGGGTTAGCAGATTCCGTTAGATTCAGCATTTAAAGCAGGTCACTCAATGGTATGATTGTAAACAAATGATGAGTTCACCTGTCATCAAGGGCAAATCAAGTCCTATCCAAATACAAGGAAGTCCTATCCTAATATTATTTCCCATACCACTTTATCATGAATGAAAAGTCATGTGATTTGCAGTATAGTATTGTGGTGCTCTTTCCCCTATTCTTCAGTACTTCATGTCTTGTTCTATTGTCACATGCCTAATGCCATCCCACAGTTTTTTTTTTCTGATGACACCACCTCAGAGGATGCTACACAAAGAGATCAAATAGCGCCAATAATTGTTTGTGAAGTCGTTTTGTCCTTCAGCTAAACATCTGGCTGATGCAAAGGTGGCTGCACCTAGGATGGCTTGTTCTTTCTTTAGGAACTCTCCATATTTTGCCTTTAGTTTCTCCTCCTCCCTGCGCACCTCCTCTTCCTTCTCTTTCAAGATCCTCTTCGTCTCCTCTTCAATCGCCCTCTCAGCCGTTTGGAACATCTCAGTGGTGTAGTGGCTTCCTCCATTCATCGTGAGCATCTTGTTTATCTTCTCAAGCAGCTCAGTGACCTGGGAGCGATTATTCTTATCTCTGTTGTTGAAGTCATGATACCGCCCACCGCAGTTGGCAATGACATCCTGAAGATCTGGACAGGCACGCAAAAAGTCTTCAATTGTTTGTTCTTCTTCAAACTGGTCTGCTTTTGTGAAGAGGACCATGATGTATCTTGCTGCATCTTTTCCAAAGAATTTCTGAATCATCTCCACTGCGTCTTTCTCTTCCTATGTGAATCTAACCAAAGCAATCACTACAAGGAACACATGGGGCCGAGGAGCAGAGAAGGGGATGTACTTCGCAATCTTCATCAGGGTCTCCTCTTGCGATAAGTTAGTGTCAAACAAGCCTGGAGTGTCAACAATAGCAACTTCTCTCCCATCCACCTCCCCTCTAGCCTTGTCACACTCTATTGTCAGAGAAGCAGGGGTGAGAATCAACAACTTTTTACCCCAGGATGGTGTTTGCTGTTGCACTCTTCCCAACACCAGTCTTCCCAAACAGAACAATGCTCAGCATTTCCTTTAGCTTTTTCTGCACTGTTGGATGACAGACAAACATTATTGTTACTTTTTTCCTTGAAATCAGAATCAAACATGTTTGGTCTGTAGAATCTAACTGTGTACAAATTAGCAATGGCTATCTATCAATTGAACTGTGTGAATGCAACTGCAACATGAACTTGTAAACTATAATCATTATTTTTGATCAAAGAGACAAATAAGAGACAATAATCCTGTGCATTCTGCAATGAAATATAAAATATCACATAAATAATTAACGTATCAAAACTGACTAACCATTATTGTTGAATGCGGTTTTAACACGTCATTACACATACCCACCAGGTGGTGCAGTACTGAATACGAGTTAGTGGTGCGCAGGTCAGCTGTTTTTTCATCCACACCCGCCTGCAATTGCTAATAACCCATCTGCAACTGCCCGACTATATGTGAAAAAGTGAAAATCTGAGGCCCACACCCAACCCTAACCTGCAAACATAGTAAATGCGCTATAGGCTATAGTCAAAGCCTGCAGATCGATTTTTCAACAGGGAGTATATTACTTTTTCTTGTTGCCTGATTTAGATAGGTGTCTGCTCATAATTTCGGCCATTTTGGTAGGGTCTTTAGTCAAGTTAGTCAACTTGTCTATAATTAGATACATGTAGCTTCTCTTTTGTCATTATATGTTGCCCTAGAAGACTTGCTCAACAGAATAATGTAAAAGATCGATAGAATGAACGCTTCATTCTAGTTGACATCGGTAGTTTTCTCTTAGCGACTGGGGAGAAAATACAATAAAGCAAAAAATTAATGGGAAGGAAAAATAAAGCTGTGAAAACGAACCCAACCCAACGTGTTTCTGATAAAATGTCAGTTCGGCTTCGATGCATATTTTATGTGGTTGAAGTACTATCAGCTTTATTATGCTTTTATGCTGAAGACCCACCTCTACAGATGGTATCTAACTGAGCATTTCATTCTCTCAAGACGCATAAATAAATCAATTATATTTCTACACTCCTGTTCCCATGTACAAATTTAGCCTACATTTGGTGTTTATTTTACTACTTAATTCTGCAGGAGTTATTATTATACCTATAGCCCTATTCACACAGGACTATTATCACCAGAAAACGTTGCTTATGTATGTATTACCCCAGAATGTCCATTTTTCCAGACGACAATTCGGACACTATTAGTTTGACCCCTGTAATTTTTTCTTTTTTCCTATAAAATAGCACTTATGACAGAAACCTGGAGGTTTTTTTCTAGGGGTGAAGATATTTCAAGAAGGCTGGGCAAAATCAGGATACACTGATAAAACTCAATTTTGGTTCCCAAGTTTGTAAACCATACCAAAACATATTTGGTCATGTTTGGTAAAGTGTCGCGAGTGGTGACCCGTCACTCGCGATGCCCCAAATACCCTGAGCCCACCTGTTTAGCTAAAAATATATTTACAGTAGCAGTCAAAAGTTTGGACACACCTACTCATTCAAGGATTGTTATTTATTTGTACTATTTTCTACATTGTAGAATAATAGTGAAGACATCAAAACTATGAAATAACACATATGGAATCATGTAGTAACGAAAAAAGTGTTACACAAATCAATATATATTTTTTATTTGTGATTCTTCAAAGTAGCCACCCTTTGCGTTGATGGCTGTTTTGCACACTCTTGGCATTCTTGGATCACTCCAATATGGTATCACAATACCAGATTAATCGGTGAACTAGGTAAGGTCCAAACAGAGAGCAAAGTCATGTAGGACTGAGCTCGGGGCAGTCATAGTTGCTATGTCCATCCTTCCCCTCTCAGGGAAGCGGAGGCAACACCCGCCTCATCGGCGGGGGCAACAAGTTGCTAGACGATACCCAACTGGCCGAGGTGCAAATGTTATTGAGGGGAGCTTCTCGGAGCAGTGCCCATGATGTAGCAACTCCTGTAGTAGAATGTGCCACTACAGCAGAGGTCAGAGGCCGGCTGGCCAGCCGATATTCTGTAGTAATAGTGTCCACAATCCAATGTGATAGTCTTTGTTTCGATAGGCTATGGCCCAGAAACTTTTGTCATCAAACATCTGGCATTATGTGGATTTATGGTGCTTTCAAGACAACTGAGAACTCTTTAAAAAAACAAGGTCGAATCATGACATCAGTGATCTTCAGGTCGGAGTTCCCGACTTGGAATTCCGAATTGGATGACTGTTCAAAACGTATTTTCCCAGTCGGAGCTTGTTTTTTTGCAAGTTCACAGTTCTTTTGAACTCACTGAAGTCTTATATTTCCCAGTTCAGAGTTTTCAGTGGTTTTGAATGCGGCAGAAGTCATGCTGGATTGACAGCATGGCCAATGTATTCAACCTTTTCTGGCCCATGGTGTTGATTGTGAATGTTTATTCTTTTAAACTTGGAAAAGAGACCCTTAAACCCGGACTTGGACCACACACCCTCACCACGAATAGCAGGCTAGTGATTGCTTTGCAATGCTTGCAGTAAGACACTGATTCCTTCCAAACCACTCACTTTTGAATTTGCAATTTCCAACTTTTTGTGTAATGTTTATGTCCAATGGCCAATGAGCACCGATGCGTTTTATCTATAATGTCTCTTCATATGACAAGGATTGAAAAGGATTTGCCAGTAGATTGTTGACTTGATTCATGATGATGACTGCTAGTCTAGCTTGGCCTAGCCATTCAACGTGGGAATGATTCAAGTGCAATGGTCAAGTGCGGCCGTTTCCCATGACCGAATGGCGCTCTCTGGTTGAATTTTATTTTTTAAATTTCAATCATTTAATTTAGATTAAGGTTAACCACATTACAGTGATTTTGAGATACAAAGACGATAATATAATATATATATTTTTGTACAGATATGTAGTATTTGTTTTTCAGGATTTTGCAAATTCTCCTGCAACCCTATTTCCATATCAGGCTACTCCACATGTGGTCGCGACCCTTAGTTTGGGAACCGCTGAGCTAACTACTGGAACTACAGCAGTGGCGGTCAGTGCCGTTTATGATGAGGGAGGATTCTTTCTTTTTATGAGCATGACCTTATTTCTATTACAGCATGTTGGATGACTGTCATTCATATTCCATTCTACAATCATGCAGTAATGTTACAGTGTATAGGCAGTAAGCAGTTACACCGGCGGCCCTCAGTGGCAATAAATTAATAAAACCAAAAGCTTACCTTGACTTGAAGAGTTCCAGCGTTGCGCTGGATAGTCATAGCCAGCTAGCTAAAATAGCATTCCTCTGTTTGAGCAACTAAACTAAATCAGCTGCATTTGCTAGCTAAGTAAGTGAAAATGAAAGTGATAAAAATGATAATCTCTCTCTCTCTAGCTTCTCCTTCGTTTTTTAAGAAATTAATTTGTTTAAAACTGTTCCAACTATTGTCTTTCTTTCTCTTTGAGTCAACTACTCACTACATGTTATGCACTGCAGTGCTAGCTAGCTGTAGCTTATGCTTTCAGCACAAGATTTATTCTCTGATCCTTTGATTGGGTGGACAACATGTCAATTCATGCTGCAAGAGCTCTGATATGTTGGAGGACATCCTCCGGAAGTTGTCATAATTACTGTGTATGTCTATGGAAGGGGGTGAGAACCAAGAGCTTCCTAGGTTTTGTTTTGAAGACAATGTACCAAGAGGAGGACTGCAGCTAGCTGTCCTCCGGCTACACCATGGTGCTACCCTAGAGATTGCTGTTGAGGCTACTGTAGTCCTTCATTGCAAAACAGTGTGTTTTAATCAATTATTTGGTGACAAATGAATATATTTAGTATAGTTTTATGTAACAAGGATAACTTTTTCAATGTTAAAAAAAATATATATATTTATGAAATTCACTGACGAGGATGGTCCTCCCCTTCCTCCTCTATGGAGCCTCCACTGAACTACGTACTACTTTTTTTTGCAAAAATAAAATCAAGTATGGGTGTAGAAGACAATCATTTCCTTTCAGCATTTTTAATTCTATGACTGATCAAAACTATTTATCTCATTGCTCTCTCTTGAAGATATATGGTGAGCAATATGTTGGAACATCAAATCGCAATAAAATCACAGTATCGAATTGCAATACATATAGAACTGGATATCTAAGACTTGTGGTGCAAGACTCAGGAACAGTCACACCCTGATCTGTTTCACCTGTGTTTGTGCTTGTCTCCAACCCCTCCAGGTGTCGCCCATCTTCCCCATTATCCCCTGTGTATTCATACCTGTGTTCTCTGTGTTTGTCAGTTGCCAGTGTTTATGAACCTCTGCCTGCCCTGACCCCGAGCCTGCCTGCGGTCCTGTACCTGCCTGACTCTGACCTGATCACAAAACTCTGCCTGTCCTCGACCTGCCCTTTGCCTGCCCCATGTTTACAATAAATAATCTGAGAACTGTACTATCCGCCTCCAGTGGCTGCACAGAGAAAACAACGCTCGTAAATAACAACCTTTGCTGGCTTAAAGTAATGTTCAAGAGCATCAAGAATAGCTGTCGCGTTACCTTGCTGAGCTGCTTTTAGGTTCAGGTTGTGTTTGTATACGTGTCGGCATTCAGCTCCCATTATAGTCCTCAAAGGGGCAGCTACAGTACTACATCATGATCCTTTTCCGGAAGTCTCGTGGCCAGTGACAATTTTAGCATGTAATTCTTGGTGGGGGGAAAAAAGTGGGATGCATGCCAGAAAAGCCACTACACAACACTAAACAATACATTAATTGCACTATAACAGTTACAAATGGTGCCCACAAACTGTTAGGGCCTACATAAAGCTGTCCCAACAGCAGTCCCAACACCTTACCACTGCTACACCTGGCTATCAGCAGAGACTTGTCTGGCAGAGAAACAGTTCATTCAGCCTCATTTACTGACTTTTAAAGAAACATAGCTTATATGGTTGACTTGCTTAAACAAATGTGGTTTCTAATGACAATTGAGATGTACAAAAAAAAATATGGAATAAGGGGAAGACAAGCAGATAAGAGGCAATCCGTAATTTCGATTAAGACATAGTCAGTATATGTCACGGGTACTTAGGGCAGGAGGAAGGAGTAGAGTCAAATGCAGGAGATATCGTCCAGTAGCTCGAAGTTCATTCACACCCAAACACTAGGTGATCAAAAGGCACTGGGAGTGCACAATACCCAAAAGGGAAACAGGTAATCCACAAAGGGAAAATCACGCACGGGGCGCAGCCCGGCGAGAAAATAAATCCTCCAATATAAAAACGATAGAGAAGACACGGCCACAGCGTAAACCCGCTGACAAACAAACAATCCCGCACAACACACAACCCCAAAGGAACAAACTAAATACCCCCCCACTAATGACTGAAATGACAACAGGTGCGGACCTAGACAGACAAAACACAATGAACACAGAAACACAGATCGGCGGTAGCTAGTAGACCGGCGACGACGACCGCCGAGCGCCGCCCGGCCGAGGAGGGGCATCATTTTCTGTGGATACTGTGACAGTATAACTATTTGTTTAGCACTTTTGAAATGTACAGCGACAGAATTCAGAACACGGGCCGTTCTTACAGTGTTCTCTCTGTACACCAAGTCAGAACTGTAAGATAAATAAAGGGGGCATATAAGCAGACAATGAAAGCTCTTAAAATATTTAAAGATTACATTTCTCTAAAAGGTTATAGGCTACATGTGCACCACCAAGTCAAAACAGTAGGTGAAATTAAGAGGGGTAAATAGACCAAATTAGGCACATGGGCTACTAACATCTTACTTACTACACAACATAGACTGAGTTTTACTTTTTTAGCTACAGTATACATATCTCCCTGGCATATTACATCATTTATGCAGCAGCATACAATACATCTTTGGACTCACCTTGTTGTGCTGTGCTCACTTGAACAGGAAGGTGGCGTGGCGGTCATTCGTGGGAAAATTTGTTCATCAAAGTCTGGAATCTCTGGATTTATGGTGCTTTTAAAACAACTGGGAAGGTTGAATCATGATGACGTCATTGATCTTCAGGTCATAGCTCTAGAAAGAGGCGGATTTACAATTCCGAGTTGGATGACCGTTCAAAGCGTATTTTCCCAGTCGGAGCTAGTTTATTCCCGACTTCCCAGTTGTCTTGAACTCACAACGTCAAGTTTTCGCAGTTCCGAGTTGACGCAACACAAATCATGCTTCATTGACAGCATGGCCAATGTTGAATGTTTATAATTTTAAACTTGGAAAAAAGCCCCTTAAAACCTGTTGGGGCTCGGGGGCAGTATTGAGACATTTTGAAAAAAATATGTGCCCATTTTTAACTGCCTCCTACACCAACTCAGAAGCTAGGATATGCATATTATTAACACATTCGGATAGAAAACACTCTGAATTTTCTAAAACAGTTTGAATGGTGTCTGTAAGTATAACAAAACTCATATTGCAGGCAAAAACCTGTGAAAAATAGATTAAAAAAAAAATGTGAATTTTGTGACTGTACTATTTAGTGTCATTGTTTTATAGATACCATAGTGAGAAAGGATTAATTTCGCAACACCTACGGCTTCCACTAGATGTCAACGATCTTTATAAAGTTGTTTGAAGCGTCTATGATAAACAGAGAGCAAATTAGAATGCAAGGAAGTTGACATGTCATCACTTCATTTTTTTGCGCCTGCGCATAAATCTGAGACGCGTGAGTTTGTCATCATTGTTTATCTAGACATAGGATAGGTTGTGTGAAAATATTACTGATGTTTAACGTTAAAAATGGACCAAAAGATTAATGCTAAACAACGTTTGACATGTTTGGACGAACGTAAATAGATTATTTACTAGGTTTTTTTAGCTTTTCGGCGTGATTTTACACCCCCCCACCACGTTTTGTGGGAGCATAATGAACGCTAAGTACTTGGTGTTATTTGGACATAAATTATGAACTTTGTCAAAAGAAACCACATTTGTTCCGGACCTGGGATTTCTGGCAGTGCCTTCTGATGGAGATAATCAAAGGTAAGGGGATATTTACAATGTTATTATCGATATTAGATGATGCTAACTGTATAGCATAGCTTATTGTTCTTAGCATAGCACCCCGTTTATTGCAAAATGTGATTTCCCAGTAAAGTTATTTTGAGATCTGGTCATTCGGTAGCAATTACGAGATGATAATATATTATTCTTTGAATGACAATATTATAATTTACCAATGTTTTCGAATAGTAATTTTGTTATGTTCACCGGAAGCATTTCAGAGAAGAAAAAAATCTGAATTTCACGCTACTGTAAAATGCTGTTTTTGGATATAAATATGAACTTGATGGAACAAAAAATGCATGTATTGTATAACATAATGTCCTAGGAGTGTCATCTGATGGAGATTGACAAAGGTTAGTGCATAATTCTAGCTGGTTTCTGCTTTTGGTGACGCCTGACCTTGAATTGAAAATGGATGTTTGTACTTTTGTGGCTATGTACTGTCCTAACATAATCTAACTTTATGCTTTTGCCGTAAAGCCTCTTTGAAAATCGAACAATGTGGTTAGATTAAGGAGATGTTTATCTTTTAAATTGTGTAAAATAGTTGATTGTTTGAGAAATTGAAATTATTAGATTTTTGATGTTTTGAATTTCCAGCCTTGTTAGCAATCCCGACTCGGGGTTCATTGCTAACCTGTAGCCCCAACAGGTTATCCCAGATTTGGGACCACACAGCCACTCCACTGAATAGCAGGCTAGTGATTGCTTTGCAATGCTTGTAGTTACCCACTGTCACTGATTCCTTCCAAACCACTCAATGTTGAATTTACGATTTCCAACTTGTTGTGTAATGTTTATGTCCAATGGCCGATGAGAACTGATTTTATCTGTAATTTCTATCTTCATAAAAAAAAGGATTAAAAAGGATTTGCCAGTAGATTGTCGACTTGATTTATGATGATAACTACTAACTAAGATTATGAAAGTATGATGTTGACATGATCAGTCCAATCAAAGCTACTGTACATATAACGTGATTTGACGTCATTTTATCTGTGGCCAATGACCTTGAGCCTTCTTGGATGGGCACTTCTAATGTAACTCTATGGCAGCACCCAAGGGCCTAGAATTTTATAGCTCTACCCTTACACTTGGAGGTGACGTAGTGTCCGTATTTTCCACTGTCTTGCCCCACCACCACAGAAAGCTCTGAGCTGGGCTGAAACACCTGCATTTTGGAGCTGCCTTTCTCAAGAAATCAAAAAAGAGACCATGTTTTTTATGCGGTTTTATTAACTCAATGATATATATTTTTTACATTGTCTGCAAACTGATATGTGATACGTATTAATGACAAAATAACATGCAAAACAGGCAAGCCCCCCCACTCCACAATTGTTTATTATTATTATTATTAAATGTGGGGCTCAAAACAGGTGGGGCTGCCCCAACTGCCTTGAATGACGGGTCGCCACTGCTCATGGCTAGTGCATAGTCCTCCCATTCACCTCTGAACGTATCCCAGTTCGTGCTCAAATCTCCTGAGATTCATAGCGGTGGGAGGGGAAATGTTCGCTGCCATGTCTATCCGATGTTAACAACACTGAAGCTAAATGCTAACTAGCAAACTCACTGTAGCTAAGGTGAATTACAGAGTGTAATGGCTGTGATAGAAGGAAACTGAGGATAGATCAACAACATTGTAAACTGAACAAAAATATATACGCAACATGTAAAGTGTTGGCCCTATGTTTCACCAGCTGAAATAAAAATCCCAGAAATGTTCCATGCCCCCTCAAATTTTGTGCACACATTTTTTTACATCCCTGTTAGTGAGCATTTCTCCTTTGCAAAGATAATCCGTCTATCTGACAGGTGTGACATATCAAGAAGATGATTAAACAGCACGATCATTAAACATGTGCACCTTGTGCTGGGGACAACAAAAGGCCACTTTAAAATGTGCAGTTCTGTCATACAACACAATACCACAGATGTCTCAAGTTTTGAGGGAGTGTGCAATTGACATGCTGACTGAAGGAATGTCCACCAGAGTTGTTGCCAGAGGATTTTATGTTAATTTCTCTACCATAAGCTGCCTCCAACTACGTTTTGGAGAATTTGGCAGTATGTCCAACCGGCCTCACAACCGCGTTAACCATGCCAGCCTAGGACCTCCACATCCGGCTTCTTCAAATGCAGGATCATCTGAGGGGGGGTGGGGTCGGTGCTGAGGAGTATTTCTGTCTGTAATAAAGTCCTCATTCTGATTGGCTGGGCATGACTCCCCAGGCTGTACCACTGCCCAGTCATGTGAAATCCATAGATTAGGGCTTATTGAATTTATTGCAATTGATTTACAGTTTACATACACTTAGGTTGGAGTCATTAAAACTCGTTTTTCAACCACTCCACAAATTTCTTGTAACAAACTACAGTTTTGGCAAGTCGGTTAGGACATCTACTTTGTGCATGACACAAGTCATTTTTCCAACAATTGTTTACAGACAGATTATTTCACTTATAATTCACTGTATCACAATTCCAGTGGGTCAGAAGTTTACATACACCACGTTGACTGTGCCTTTAAACAGCTTGGAAAATTCCTGAAAATTATGTCATGGCTTTAGAAGCTTCTGATGGGCTAATTGACATCATTTGAGTCAATTGGAGGTGTGCCTGTGGATGTATTTCAGGGCCTACCGTCAAACTCAGTGCCTCTTTACTTGACATCATGGGAAAATCAAAAGAAATCAGCCAAGACCTCTGAAAAAATATTGCAGACCTCCACAAGTCTGGTTCATCCTTGGGAGCAATTTCCAAACGCCTGAAGGTACCACGTTCATCTGTACAAACAATAGTACGCAAGTATAAACACCATGGGACCACGCAGCCGCCATACCGCTCAGGAAGGAGACGCATTCTCTCTCCTAGAGATGAACGTACATTGGTGCGAAAAGGGCAAATCAATCCCAGAACAACAGCAAAGGACCTTGTGATGATGCTGGAGGAAACAGGTACAAAAGTATCTATATCCACAGTAAACGAGTCCTATATCGACATAACCTGAAAGGACACTCAGCAAGGAAGAAGCCACTGCTCCAAAACCACCATAAAAATATACGGTTTGCAACTGCACATGGGGACAAAGATCGTACTTTTTGGAGAAATGTCCTCTGGTCTGATGAAACAAACATAGAACTGTTTGGCAATAATGACCATCGTTATGTTTGGAGAAAAAAGGGGGAGGCTTGCAAGCCGAGAACACCATCCCAACCGTGAAGCACGGGGTGGCAGCATCATGTTGTTGGGGTGCTTTGCTGCAGGAGGGACTGGTGCACTTCACAAAGTAGATGGCATCATGAGGACGGAAAATTATGTGGATATATTGAAGCAACATCTTAAGACAACAGTCAGGAAGTTAAAGCTTGGTCCCAAATGGGTCTTCCAAATGGACAATGACCCAAAGCATACTTCCAAAGTTGTGGCAAAATGGCTTAAGGACAACAAAGTCAAGGTATTGGAGTGGCCATCACAAAGCCCTGACCTCAATCCTATAGAAAATTTGTGGGCAGAACTGAAAAAGCGTGTGCGAGCAAGCAGGTCTACAAACCTGATCCAGTTACACCAGCTCTGTCAGAAGGAATGGGCCAAAATTCACCCAACTTATTGTGGGAAGCTTGTGGAAGGCTAAGCGAAACGTTTGACCCATGTTAAACAATTTAAAGGCAATGCTACCAAATACTAATTGAGTGTATGTAAACTTCTGACCCACTGGGAATGTGATGAAAGAAATAAAAGCTGAAATAAATCATTCTCTCTACTATTATTCTGACATTTCACATTCTTAAAATAAAGTGGTGATCCTAACTGACTTAAGACAGCAAATCTTTACTAGGATTAAATGTCAGGAATTGTGAAAAACTGAGTTTAAATGTATTTGGCTAAGGTGTATGTAAACTTCCGACTTCAACTGTAAATGTAGATCGCAAAATCCATTTAAAACTAACATTTTATTTTTCACTGTTTGTAAATGCTGACCAAGAAGGGTTTATTCAACAGAGAAAAGGACCCGAAAATAAATCTCAACTATTTCATAATTGACGCATCTAAGAAAGAAAACTCACCCGTTTTTTTTTTTTATGTAGTTCTAGTATATCATGGATAAATTGAATTTTCAGTTTTTACATCAGAAACAGACTGATAGATTTGCAGATAAACTTGTGGTATAATTACTTTTTCAAAATTAATACTACCATTCTGTTTTTGGTTGTATTGTTTATGACAATGATATTACTAGAATGATTACTCAGATTTTCCCTCCATTTTATTAGTTCCAATAAAGGCTGAAGCTGATTACACACGTTTGTCTGCACTGTTAGATAATAATAAACGCATCATTTAAATAAGTGACACATTTGACTTGACCTGGTCAGGAATAACTCTATCCATAACACATTCCACACAGCACAACATATCTTCAATCATAATACATTGTGGTTGTGTTATGTATTCCTCAAAGATTAAAATGATATTTAATTGAATTAATCAGATCTGATGATTTACAACTAATAGTGCCACTAGTACTACTATAATATGGGAAGAGGCTACAACTAACAAAGACTGAGCAAATGTCAGAGGACACTTAATTCATCTTCGAATACACATTTTGGTCTCTTTAGAATTCTGTATCTACAAATTCTGTATCCTTGTATACAACTTGATAAATAACTTGTATTTCTTCTAGCATGTCAAGAACATAATATATTAGTTTTGGCTAGCATGTAGTATCACCAACCAACTCTGTGGTTAACAAGTAGGCCTACAGTAGCAACACCAGCACATCATCAGTCACATGTAGGATATCTTCATGGCATGTGGTCCTTGGGTGTAGCTACAGAGCTTTGCAATGTGATATGCCACACAGGTGTGTTGGCAGGTATTTGATGTAGCCTATAGATGTACCTAGCACAGTTCTAAGAGAGACACAATTAAACCTCATCCTGAGTCTATCTACCAATGGCTACATCCTGTGGCTGATACTGACCGGAGCCGGAGGGACGATGGCCTCAGAGTTCTTCGCTCTCAACTTAGCTGTATCTGAGATCCTCTACTGCCTGTCTTCATCTTTGTCTACATACACCTCCCTATTCTCCTTCTCCTAGCAGAATTCTTTGATGGTTTTATTAACCCAGGCCGCCCCCTGTTCCAGTGCTGTATATGTTTTGAGCTCTACCTGGCAGTGGTCCACCATGTGTTCTTTTTGAAGTACAGATCCCTGAGACAAAATGTGGGGTTTTCTGTATTGGTTTGGCTGGTTGTGATTTTGTTTTACTATTAAGCTTGCAAAGCACCAAAATGTTTTATATTGTGTCTTTGGGTGAAATTCTGGTCTTCAATTCATGTATGTTATTCTGCTGCCTCAGTTCTCAGGCATCTGAAACAGACTGGACCAGGGGAAGGGGAGAGAGAGAGGGAGGGGACAAATAACATGAAGATGAGGGTGTTAAAGATCATTTTGATTATTCTGGTGTCTATGATGGCGAACTACCCCCTATGGTCTCTGAGGGAGAGTTGATACCCCCAGTTTCACCTGATAGAGGGCCAATTGTAACCTGTTTGTTTATAACTGTTAGGAGATAGCTTGCAACTGTTAGGGGATAGCTTGTAAAGAGGATGGTAGTTGTAGATGTGCTGGCAAAAATATGTATGTGTTTTGATATGGGTTGGAATATTCCAGTAACTTGACCAAAACGATTCTCCATAAATCCTGGTGAGAAGATTTCTGCAATCAGGAGGGAATAACAAGGAAATCCAGAATTTTGCAACACTAGGTTTGATTAATTCCCTCTTATCCTGGAAGATTCTTGCTTGTGCTTCACATTGCATCTTTTTGTTTGTATTTAACAGTGAGATAACACCCAAATGTTTATTTTATGTTGTTTTTTATGGCGACATCTATATGAACACAGTTGCCACTTCATTAAAGCCGTTAAATGCAGTTTATCATTGCGCACTGTGCTTTATTACGGGTGACAGTTTTAGTACTCATCACTGCATTCTCTACCAGAAAGTTGGTTGGACCTCTTTGACATTGCGCAAGTTGATACATTGCTAGGTTCATTTATAAAGCTATTTTACAAAAAGTCCCACTGTATCTAACATCTTTACTAAACTTTAGACATAGGAGTTACCACACCCAGTCTCAGGGATGGTTAACTCTGGAAATTCCTTTGGTCTTTACTGAGTTCGTGAAAGAATCTTATTCATGAAAGAATCTCCCAAATGTTCTTAAATGTGATGTCTTGGTGCCTCTAGTGCAATTCAGAAAGCTCTTTGAGGACCTTATTACTGATAGTTTTTTACCGTGCTGTTAGGGTTGAACTGGCTATTTGTATGCATAACCTTTATAATATTCCGGGGAAGCTATGCTACAATATTAAGTACATAAACTATGGGTGAATCAACTGTTGAAGACAAGAAGAACTACAACCGGCAACAGGAAGTGCGTCACGACGCTGGGATCAGCCTGCACGCCGACGACAGGAGGAGCAAGTTTAAACCACGCTCCTCCTCCCTCGGACAGGCCAGCATTGAGCGGGAACTATCTCTGTTAGAGTATAAAAGAGAGAACAATAGAATGTGACGCCCTCTTCTCTGTTTTGCCCTGCGAGGTAAAACAGCGAGACCATATATATACGAACCACACATATACCACGCACGTGTTTGCATTAATTAAAGTACAGCTAAATCAGAAGTTACTATGTGCTGACTATTTTGTTCTGTTACCAGAAACGAACTGTCGCAACATTAACAGTGGTTTTCTTTCTGTTTGTATTTATATTTTCATATGTGTATAAAACATTTAAATGTAATAGTGAGATGGGATGATAAGACGCCCATTTTTTTCTTTTTAATCCTTCAAATCCAGTAAATGCTTGTGCTGAACTACTCACTGTTACAGCATGCCAGTGGCCATTGAAGGTGAGCATTTTCCCACTGAAGTCAGTTACGACGCAGAACTGCAGTCAGGTCAAGACCCTGTTGAGGACGACGAGCACGCAGATGAGCTTGCTCGTCGTGGCTGGTATCAGACAATCCTGCAGGTGAAGAAGCTGGATGTGGAGGTCCGGCAGTTATGAGGCCAGATGGACGTACTGACAAATTCTCTAAAACAACTTGAGGCTGCTTATGGTAGAGAAATGAACATTCAATTATCTGGCAACAGCTCTGGACATTCCTGCAGTCAGCAATTAAATTGCACAAAACCTGAGACATTGACGGCATTGTGTGACAAAACTGCACATTTTAGAGTGGCCTTTTATTGTCCCCAGCACAAGGTTCACCTGTGTAATAATCATGCTGGATAATCACCTTCTTGATATGCCACCCCTGTCAGGTGTATGGATTATCTTGGCAAAGGAGAAATGCTCACTAACAGGGTGAAAACACTTTAGAGAAATAAACTAGAAATTAGCATTTTGTGAGTACGGAACATTTCTGGGATCTTTTATTTCAGCTCATGAAACATGGGACCAATACTTTACATGTTGTGTTCATATTTTTGTTTAGTATACAACTGTACAAGTAAAATTGGTTTCCATCGCATTTTCAACTTTACTGATGGTTGACACAAATGTTACGTTATATAGCGAATGTTCCCACTCTGGTCATGACATGTGTCCTCTAGCCCACATCATACAGTGCAGGTATAGCCTACATGAGATTATTGATTAGAGGGAAATTATTATTTGTCAAACAGCCAAGAATCGATCATCATGTCACCAGAATAAGACCCTCTATATTTATTGGAAAGGAGCATCAAGCTCATCACAGTTCAATTTCACCACCCTGTGAAGTTCATCATTTATTTAAATTGTAGCCTAAACTGCATGCTTTCCTGAGTCGTAGTGGGAGGACATGTCATTGCGTGACTCCAAGTTTACTTCGATATGATGGTTATTATATTAATATTTGCTCATAAAGCCATTTCTCGCATAATTAATTTTAGACACAGAAAGATCCCACCTTGTCTAGCGTATATTGTTTTGTTGACATTTGGAAAGTTTCTAAATGTTTCCAGCAGCCCTGTCGCGATTTTTTTTATCCAACCTAGTTAATGAGTCCAAGTAGGACCCCTCCAGTTGGCCTGTCCAATTCACTGCTAGGATTGCATCATTCAGGTTTGAAAGGTGATGGTTTGATCTGTCATCTCTATCTCCCAATATCATAGACCACTTCAGCCATTGTCCCATATAATTACATCTAGAATTTATAGGAGCTCTGTGCATTCCCCTCTCTAGGATTATGGTGGAAAATTTCAAGATTATGTTATAATACTTTTATTGCATCAAATGGTTGTTTTATGCAACAGAATAGAGTATCCTGTTAACTAGTGTGTGTTCTACTGAGGATGGGCCTCTGGGAGATAACACTGACAGAGGAGATTTACCATGTCTTTCGGGTGGTAAAACCTAAAGAGCATTCCAGAGCATGAGTTAATGTTTCTGTTCTATACCTTAAACTATCAAAATAAAGAAAGTCGCACACTGCATGTATAATCTCCCAACAATTTAATGGGTATTTACCAACGTTTCAGCATCACTGTGCCTTCCTCAGGGTAATGTCATGAATACTTGAACAAGGTTATGTTGACACACAGTGCAATTAGTGTAATCAATGACAGTGGTGAGGGGTGTGTCGTAATGATTAAGTGAATTAAAATGTATTAGTTAAACTGTTTAAAAAATAGTATATCACATATTAAATATATTATGCTATTGTTATCATATAGAAACATAATGGTATATTGTACATCATATTAGCGTCAACATACATTATTGTTTCATTCATTTTCACATAATTTCGAATTTCATTTTTGTTACATGTAATATTGGTTCAACCTTAATATATAATGAACATCATCAACAGGGGGAACATATTAGGTGTACGCTAATAAGATGTACAAATCATTTTTCAATTTATAAGACTTGTTCATAAAGGAAAATGTGCTCATAAGAAGGGCCTGAGATCAAAGTCAATATTCAGACCACTAGGGGTCAATGTTTTTAGGTAGGATATCCAGTAAGCCTCCCTTTGTAGTAGTAGGATCTCAAAGTTACCTCCTCTCCTTGGTAGAGCAACATGCTCAATGCCTGTGTATTTGAGGGAGGAGATGGGATGGTTAGCTTCAACAAAGTGAGCTGCTACTGGATAGTCAATGTTCTTACACCTGATTGAGCTGTGGTGTTCAGCTATGCGTTGTTTTAATTGTCTTTTTATTTGTCCTACATAGGCTTTTCCACATGAACAGGTGATAAGATAGATTACTCCCTTGGTCTTGCATGAGATGATACCCCTAACAGGGATTTTTCGACCTTGCTTCTACACCTGCATTGCTTGCTATTTGGGGTTTTAGGCTGGTTTTCTGTACAGCACTTTGAGATATCAGCTGATGTAAGAAGGGCTTTATAAATACATTTGATTTGGGCCTGTATGTGGGTGTCTGAAGAAAGACGTTTTTATAGTGTGTCACATCCTGACCAGTAAAGGGGCTGTTTGTTATTGTAGTTTGGTCAGGGCGTGGTAGGGGGTGTTTGTTTAGTGTGGTTCGGGGTTGTTTGGGTTATGTTCTATGTTAGTGTATTTCTATGTTATTTCTAGTTGGTCTATTTCTATGTGGTGTTTATTGGGTTGACCTTCAATTGGAGGCAGCTGCTTCTCGTTGCCTCTGATTGAAGGTCCTATTTATAGGGGTTTTTGTTCTATGGGGGTTGGTGGGTAGTTATTTCCTGGTTTAGTGTTTGTTGCACCTGACGGGACTGTTTGGAGTCGTTTGTTTTGTATACGTGTTTATTTTGTTTTTCCTTCTTGCCGATTGGCAAGTGTGAGAGGCAGCCCCAAGAAATGTTTTGGGGGGGGCACACGGGGAGAGTGGTTAGGTCAGGTAATAGACCTAAGCCAACTCCCCGTGCTTATTATGGGGAGCAACGGATCATGAGAGCACCGGTGTATGCAGAAAGTGCGCACGATCTCACCCATGCGCACGCACAGTCCGGTGCGAGCCATCCCAGCCCCTCGCAAGTGCCGTGCTAGAGTGGGCATCCAGCCAGGTAGGAGTATGCCTGCACAGCACATCTGGCCACCAGTGCACCTCCTAGGCCCAGGCTACCCTACGCCTGCTCTACGCACGGCAGCCATCAGGCCTCTGCACAGCCCAGTTCGCCCTGTGCCAGCACTCCGTTCGTGCAGGGCTAGTGTTACCATCCAGCCAGGACGGGTTGTGCAGGTGGTGCGCTCCAGACCGCCGGTGCCTACTCATGACCCAGTGTATCCAGTTCCCGCTCCTCGCACTAGCCTTGAGGTGCGTGTTTCCAGTCTGGCGCCTCCAAAGCCACCACCAAGCACCAGGCCTCCAGTGCGTCAGCCCAGTCCAGTACGTCCTGTTCCCGCTCCTCGCACTAGCCTTGGGGTGCGTGTCTCCAGTCTGGTACCTCCAGTACCAGCCCCACGCACCAGGCCTCCAGTGCGTCAGCCCAGTCCAGTTCGTCCTGCTCCTGCACCCTCACACTAGCCCTGTGGTGCGTGTCCCTAGTCTGGCGCCTCCAAAGCCAGCCCTACGCATCAGGCCTTCAGTGCGCAGTCCCCGTCCAGAGCTTCCGACGACAGTTCCCCATCCAGAGCTTCCGACGACAGTTCCCTGTCCAGAGCTTCCGGCGACAGTACCCCGTCTAGAGATGGCCCACAGTCCGGAGCCTGCAGAGACGGCCCACAGTCCGGAGCCTGCAGAGACGGCCCACAGTCCGGAGCCAGCAGAGACGGCCCACAGTCCGGAGCCAGCAGAGACGGCCCACAGTCCGGAGCCAGCAGAGACGGCCCACAGTCCGGAGCCGGCGCAGCCAGAGTCGGCGCAGCTAGAGTCGCCCTCCAGTCCGGAGCTCCCCAGAGTCGCCCTCCAGTCCGGAGCTCCCCAGAGTCGCCCTCCAGTCCGGAGCTCCCCAGAGTCGCCCTCCAGTCCGGGGTCTTCAGCGATGCGCCTTAGTCCAGAGACTTCGGGAGGGGTAAATAATAATAAGCAGTTAGCGGGGGTGGACAGGTTAGGTTGGGGAGTAAGGCCGGAGCCTGAGCCACCTCCGTAGTAGGAGGTTGGGGAGGGGGGGGTGTAGCACAAGAACCGTCAGTGACGGTGGCCACCGTCCCTTCCCTCCCTTTAGTTAGGGGATTATTTTTGTGTTGGGGTTTATTTTTGTTTATTTATTTTTTGTTTAAGGTGCAGCCGGGGTCTGCACCTTTGGGGGGGGTAACTGTCACGTCCTGACCAGTAAAGGGGCTGTTTGTTATTGTAGTTTGGTCAGGGTGTGGCAGGGGGTGTTTGTTTAGTGTGGTTCGGGGTTATTGCACCTGACGGGACTGTTTGGAGTCGTTTGTTTTGTATACGTGTTTATTTTGTTTTTCCTTCTTCAAATAAAAAAGAAGATGAGTATACATTTTCCCGCTGCGTTTTGGTCCACTCCTTACGACAATCGTGACATAGTGCTATTGCACTGTGCGCATGAGCCACATTTGTAGTTCCCATTTGGGATGGGTGTTAAGATTGTCTGAGTGGGCTCAGGGGGCATGTCAGATCTCATCAAACTATCTCCAATATTGCGACCACACTTATAGACCACCAGTGGGGGTTCCTTGAAGAGGTGTGCAATTTTTTTGTCTGATTGCAGAATATGCCAGTGCTTTTTCAGAATTGCTTTCATTTTCTCCGAACCCTTGGGGTACTTATGGTTGCGTTGTTTTTCTTCTTTGGTTGAGTTTTTAGTAATTAATCTCTTGGTTTTTGAGATATTTTCCTCTTTGCCACATCAAGAGTTTGATCCTTGTAGCCTCTCATTTAGAATTTACAGTGGGGCAAAAAAGTATTTAGTCAGCCACCAATTGTGCAAGTTCTCCCACTTAAAAAGATGAGAGAGGCCTGTAATTTTCAGTATTTGGTCAATAACAAAAGTTTATCTCAATACTTTGTTATATACCCTTTGTTGGCAATGACACAGGTCAAATGTTTTCTGTAAGTCTTCACAAGGTTTTCACACACTGTTGCTGGTATTTTGGCCCATTCCTCGATGGAGATCTACTCTAAAGCAGTGATGTTTTGGGGCTGTCGCTGGGCAACACGGACTTTCAACTCCCTCCAAAGATTTTCTATGGGGTTGAGATCTGGAGACTGGCTAGGCCACTCCAGGACCTTGAAATGCTTCTTACAAAGCCACTCCTTCGTTGCCCGGGCGGTGTGTTTGGGATCATTGTCATGCTGAAAGACCCAGCCACGTTTCATCTTCAATGCCCTTGCTGATGGAAGGAGGTTTTCACTCAAAATCTCACGATACATGGCCCCATTCATTCTTTCCTTTACACGGATCAATCGTCCTGGTCCCTTTGCAGAAAAACAGCCCCAAAGCATGATGTTTCCACCCCCATGCTTCACAGTAGGTATGGTGTTCTTTGGATGCAACTCAGCATTCTTTGTCCTCCAAACATGACGAGTTGAGTTTTTACCAAAAAGTTATATTTTGGTTTCATCTGACCATATGACATTCTCCCAATCCTCTTCTGGATCATCCAAATGCTCTCTAGCAAACTTCAGACGAGCCTGGACATGTACTGGCTTAAGCAGGGGGACACATCTGGAACTGCAGGATTTGAGTCCCTGGCGGCGTAGTGTGTTACTGATGGTAGGCTTTGTTACTTTGGTCCCAACTCTCTGCAGGTCATTCACTAGGTCCCCCCGTGTGGTTCTGGGATTTTTGCTCACCGTTCTTGTGATCATTTTGACCCCACGGGGTGAGATCATGCGTGGAGCCCCAGATCGAGGGAGATTATCAGTGGTCTTGTATGTCTTCCATTTCCTAATAATTGCTCCCACAGTTGATTTCTTCAAACCAAGCTGCTTACCTATTGCAGATTCAGTCTTCCCAGCCTGGTGCAGGTCTACAATTTTGTTTCTGGTGTCCTTTGACAGCTCTTTGGTCTTGGCCATAGTGGAGTTTGGAGTGTGACTGTTTGAGGTTGTGGACAGGTGTCTTTTATACTGATAACAAGTTCAGTGGGAGAACTTGCACAATTGGTGGCTGACTAAATACTTTTTTGCCCCAATGTATATTAATTTGGGGACAGGTCGAAAAGCATTAAATATTTATGGCAATTTTGCTAGCTAGCTTGCACTTGCTAGATAATTTGTCCTTTTTAGCTAGCTTGCTGTTGCTAACTAATTTGTCCTTGGACATTGAGTTGTTATTTTACCTGAAATGCACATGGTCCTCTACTCCGCCAATTAATCCATACATAAAACGGTAAACCGAATTGTTTCTAGTCATCTCTCCTCCTTCCAGGCTTTTTCTTCTCTTGCCTTTATATTCTCTTCTCTTGCCTTTATACTCTATTCTCTCGATAGATCCATTCTCTCTCATAGGACCTGACGGATTGACTCTACAAGACCCGAACATGGCTAGTGGTGAGTAAACAACCTACACGGTAATAAGACGTATGGGAACTCATGTCTAGTGTTTGTTTTTCGTGTTCTTCAAAATCAACTGCTCATAAAATGATCTCACTGCTGAGCTTTTTAACAATATTTTTTATTCAACCATAACTGTAAAAACCTATTGAACTCTTTATGCCTTGGATGAAGTGAGGGAGTAACTCTTTATAAACTGATTACTTTATTAGTAAACTGGAGCATGGTGTTACAGGCATGCAGTTGCATCCACTGTTGCCCATTAAGTTTCAGTGAGACTCGCTATTGGCTCCTTGATTAGTCGCTAGACGACTTCACAGGACCAATTTTCCCTTGCTGCGGCATAACTGCGGTCCCCGCTGTACTGCCGCACCCCCAGACCACTTCTCCCACTGTCGTTTGTGGCAGAATTGAGTGGGAGAAGTCTTGAAATGCTATCAAAACCATAGAAACTCTCTGTGGCAAAATCCCCCAAAGGCAGCCTGAAAAGTAGCTGAATTTGTAACTAACTATTCGCTTGCCTCTTTTACCAATAAAAGTCGTTGGAGGGGTACGAAAACTCACTAAATATAGCGCCTAAATTGGCAACACTGGTCGCAGCTACATTCAACGGTTGTGTTCGAGAGCATCAAAAGCGTGGTGTATCATAGGTCAATTGTGATCTACTACTAATAATAATTTGTTGTTATTTATGATTCAAGCAAGGTGATCTGTAGACCAGTCAGTCGGCAGTCGCCTGCATTGTCGAACAAGCCCAACGTGTGTGTTGGGTGCGTCCCAATACTCTAACAATGATACCAATATGTACTCAAATTCAGTACTGGACCACCTGGTGGCGTGTGTAATGCTGTGTTAATACCAGCTACCACAATAACGTATTACTGTAGCATAGTCAGTTTTGATAGATTAATTGTTTATGTAATTTTATATTTCATTGCAGAATGCGCAGTATCATTGTAGTTCTGTTAATGTCTTTGTCTCTTTGAGCAAAAATTAGTTTATAATTTCATGTTGTAGTTGCATTCACATGGTTCAATTGATAGACAGCCGTTGCTAATTTGCTCAGAGTTTAGATTCTACAGACCTAACATGCTTGATTCTGATTTCAAGATGAAAAGTAACAAATGTCTGTCAACCAACAGTGCAGCAGAAGAAGGTGCTGAGGATTGTTCTGGTTGGGAAGACTGGTGTTGGGAAGAGTGCAACAGCAGATACCATCCTGGGGAGAAAAGCTTTTGAATCTCATTTTTCCCCTGCTTCTTTGACAATAGTGTGTGACAAGGCTAGAGGGGAGATGGATGGGAGAGAAGTTGCTATTGTTGACACTCCAGGATTGTTTGACACCAAGATAACACAAAGGGAGACCCTGATGAAGACTGTGAAGTGCATCTCCTTCTCTGCTCCTGGGCCCCATGTGTTCCTTGTGGTGATGGCGCTGGGTAGATACACACAGGAGGAGAGAGACACAGTGGAGATGATTCAGAAGTTCTTTGGAAAAGATGCAGGAAAATACATCATGGTCCTCTTCACAAATGCAGACCAGCTTGAAGAAGAACAAACAATTGAAGACTTTTTGCGTGCCTGTCCAGATCTTCAGGATGTCATTGCCAACTGCGGTGGGCGGTATCATGACTTCAACAACAGAGATAAGTAGAATCGCTCCCAGGTCACTGAGCTGGTTGAGAAGATTAACAAGATGGTCACGATGAATGGAGGAAGCCACTACACCTCTGAGATGTTCCAAAAGGCTGAGAGGGCGATTGAAGAGGAGAAGGAGAGGATCCTGAAAGAGCAGGAAGAGGAGACACTCAGAGCGGAGGAGGAACTAAAGGCAAAATATGAAGGAGAGCTCCCAAAGAAAGAACAAGAGATGCTAAGGAAAATCAAGGAAGGAGAAGCCAGAAGAGAAGCCGAAAGGAAAAATGAATACACAAAAAATCCTCCAAAAAGTGGTTGGTGTAGTATCTTATGAGATGGTGTCGTTAGAATAACAATTAATCGTGAGATGGCATTGCATTACGTATGTGACAATGGAACAAAACTATAACTGCAAACTTAATTAACCTGTCTAGGATAGGGGGCAGTATTTTCACGGCCGGATGAAAAACTTACCCGATTTAAACTGGTTACTACTCTTGCCCAGAAACGGGAATATGCAGATTATTAGTAGCTTTGGATAGAAAACACTCCGAAGTTTCTAAACCTGTTTGAATGGTGTCTGTGAGTATAACAGAACTCATATGGCAGGCAAAAACCTGAGAAAATTCCAAGCAGGAAGTGGCCTGTCTGAGAACTGTAGTTCTACTTTTGAATCCCCAGAGAAACTACAAATACTTATGAGTTACGTTGCACTTCCTAAGTCTTCCATTGGCTCTCTAAAGCCTTCAGAACGTGGATTGAGCCGTCTCCTGTCTCTGGGCAGATAATAGGAGCACAGTTTGTCAGAGGACTGCCTGGTGACTAAGAGATTGGAAATGCGCGTTCCCGCGAGCACGGTGTTTTTTCTTTTCCTCTTTGAATGAAAACACGATTGTCCGGTTGGAATATTATCGCTACTTTACGAGAAAAATAGCATAAAATTGTATTTTAAACAGCGTTTGACATGCTTCTAAGTACGGTAAAGGAACATTTGGAATTTGTTTGGTCTCGAAATGCGCCCGTGCTTTACCCTTTGGATAGTGACCTGAACGCACGAACAAAACGGAGGTATTGGACATAACTATGGATTATTTGGAACAAAAACAACATTTGATGTGGAAGTAGCAGTCCTGGGAGTGCATTCTGATGAAGATCAGCAAAGGTAATACAATTTTTCTAATACTAATTCTGAGTTTAGTTTGCCCCGACTTGGCGGGTGTCAAAATGGCTAGCCGTGATGGCTGAGCTATGTACTCAGAATATTGCAAAATGTGCTTTCACCGAAAAGCTATTTTAAAATCTGACATAGCGATTGCATAAAGGAGTTGTGTATCTATAATTCTTAAAATAATTGTTATGTATTTTGTTAACGTTTATAAAGAGTATTTTTGTAAATTCACAGGAAGTTTGTGGTGGAAAATACATTTTCTGAACATCACGCAAATATGTAAAATGCTGTTTTTGGATATAAATATGAACTTGATTGAACAAAACATACATGTATTGTATAACATAATGTCCTAGGAGTGTCATCTGATGAAGATCGTCAACAGTTAGTGCATAATTTAGCTGTGTTTTCGGTTTCTGTGACATATTTCCCTGCTTGAAAAATGGCTGTGTGATTATTTTTGTCTATGTACTCTCCTAACATAATCTAATGTTTTGCTTTCGCTGTAAAGCCTTTTTGAAATCGGACAATGTGGTTAGATTAACGAGAGTCTTATCTTTAAAATGGTGTAAAATAGTTGATTGTTTGAGAAAATTGAATTGTGGTATTTTAGTATTTTTTGTATTTCGCGCCATGTCTTCCCATTGGCTGTTAGCTAGGTGTCCCGCTGGCGGAACGGGGTTCCGCTAGCGGAACATCTAGATGTAACAGGTTAAATTCACGGCAATATTAGAACTATCCATTTTAATGCAGTCATTTATTATTAGGATAGAGCTTGATTTGCCCTTTGAGTGAAGCCCAGCTTGGGCGCCACGTAAACTCATGTCCTTTGTTTACAGTTGTACCATTGAGTGACCTGTTTTTTAAATGCTGACTCTGGTAACTTAAAATGTCTGAAGTGTAACAGATGAAACATGGACACATTTGAATGCGACTGCATGTACCCAGAATTCTGTATTAAAGCTATTGCTTCAACTGCACCTCAGTCTTTCACACGTTTGTGTTTATAGAGTAATTGTAGTAGTGCGTTCACCTATACAATCCCTATTAGATCAGTGATTACTACAAGGAAGGAATGCATTTTATTGTTTAGAAGGAAGAACCCAGGTCTACTTGTAGAGTTTAACTCCAACCCAAAATTAGCACTAACTTCCCATCACTAGAGGGCCATAACCTGGACTAGACGGAGTACAAACATAATTCACTTTTTCGTAACAGGTTAGGAGAATTTATGCAGAAGATTAGGAGAATTAACATGATGGGTTAGGAGACATAGGTTTAGGTTAGCTAAAATGCTCTCCTAACCTGCTATGAAAAGTCACTTCTGGTCGTAGCTGTACTGCTTCTAGTCACAACCATCAAAGATTGGCATCCTGTGGTTAATTTTCTTTACTATTAAATGAGGAGAGAAACTTATCACACAAGTCAGAGTTATACTTAAACTAAATCTTTAATCACTTATAAGGGAGCAGGTCAATAAAACGCATACATATAAAGTGAATCGATTGAGTGCACTACGGTAATGATGGCTGGTCATGGATGGTTGACAATTCACGCTCCGATGATTCGTTGAGACAAAGGTCTTTTATAGCCAAGATACACCCCTTTCAACCTACATGACGAACAACAGATATATAGAATGAGTCACACGGTTATGATTTGTATGAAAGATACTTATAATACATAGCAGACAGTATCTGCCGTGTCAACAGTTTTCATTGTATAGACCAGTGTCTGTCAATCCGACTCCAAACTGGAACCATCTCTCCCTGGTACGGTATAGGATAGAGCTAAATGTCTTCAACTTATCAAGTAAGACCCTGACATCCGCTCACCTCAGTGTTCTCAATAAGGGACTAACATTTGTACCCACTGCATACATTAATGACTTTGATGTCCAGATAGATCTATTCAAGTTTTTTTGTTCTTTGATAAGAGTGATACTTACATGACTCCACTTGAAGTGTCATCCTCAGTGAGATGTATACATAGGTCTACCACGCTAATCAATAGACTTACCTGTCCTACCGTGAGTCAAGGAGGAGATGGAGCCATTAAACCAGCTGAGGTACCTGAGAACTCTGAGAGAACTACATTTAGAGCAAAAAGTTCATTTGTACCTCCCCCCAAACGCAATGCCTCCATAGAAACCTTCTGTAGGATTGTTGAAAATGATGTAGGTGACTTACTGAAAGACAAACAAACACAAATCCTATGATAACCTGAGTAGAGACGAGAGAGTGGCTCTTAAGGACTTAAAGTCAGATCCTTCGATTATCATAAAAAAATGTGATGGAGGAGGAATTTGTATACAAAACAAATGTGACTATGTGAATGAATGTCGCCGACAACTATCTAAAGGTGACTTCTATCACAAACTGAATTGTGACCCTACCCTGGAATTCCAGCATAATATTTCATCCACAGTGGAAAGCTGTTTGGAATCAGGACAAATCACTAAACAAGAAGTTGAATTTCTATGTGTGAAATTTCCCACGACACCAACTTTCTATACAGTCGCTAAATTACCCAAACAAGTATCTCCTCCAGGTCGACCCATTGTAGTAGCAATCAACTCTGTGATATTTCTACATTTTTGGATTACCACATTAAACCGATGGTTGAGAATCTCCCATCTTATGTCAAAGACACTAGTCACATGATCTTATTGATTGAGGGCTTAGGAAGGATACCAGAGGGCACCCTGCTGGCCACTTCTGATCTCATTGATAGAGGGCTTAGGAAGGATACCAGAGGGCACCCTGCTGGCCACTTCTGATCTCATTGATAGAGGGCTTAGGAAGGATACCAGAGGGCACCCTGCTGGCCACTTTTGATGTGGAGAGCTTGTACACTAACATCGCACACACTGGAGGCTTGCAGGCGCTGCAACACTTCCTTCAGCAGAGAGACTCTACCCTTGCTCCATCCAATGATTGCATCTTACAACTTTACTGAACTGGTATTATCCCATAACTACTTTGTCTTTGAGTCAGACTTTTTCCTTCAAATTCGGGGTGTAGCCATGGGCTCCCCTTTTCCCCCAACTATGCAAACCTGTATGTGGGACAATTTGAAGAAGCATTCCTTTTTAAAACAGACACACACCCCTTACTTTCTAAAATACTTCTATGGAAGAGATACATAGATGATATATTTTGTGCTCTGGGAAGGAAGTCAGCAGGAACTAAATGAATTCCAAACTCTACTAAATGAGAGCTCTGAATACCTCAAATTCACCATGCAGACAGATGAGAGAAAAATAAACTACCTGGATTTATGGATTATCAAAGAATGATGCATTACACACAGACTTATACACAAAGCCCACAGATCGCAATACCTTGCTATGTGCGGATAGTATGCATCCCCTTCCCCTCAAGAATGGTCTACCATATAGCCAGTTATGCAGGGTTAAACGAATCTGTGGCCACCAGTCAGATTTTGACAGCGATGCTAAAAAAACGACAGATACAGTGGGGCAAAAAAGTATTTAGTCAGCCACCATTTGTGCAAGTTCTCCCACTTAAAAAGATGAGAGAGGCCTGTAATTTTCATCATAGGTACACGTCAACTATGACAGACAAAATTGCAAATTATGGTGCAAAATAAGTATTTGGTCACCTACAAACAAGCAAGATTTATGGCTCTCACAGACCTGTAACTTCTTCTTTAAGAGGCTCCTCTGTCCTCCACTCATTACCTGTATTAATGGCACCTGTTTGAACTTGTTATCAGTATAAAAGACACCTGTCCACAACCTCAAACAGTCACACTCCAAACTCCACTATGGCCAAGACCAAAGAGCTGTCAAAGGACACCAGAAACAAAATTGTAGACCTGCACCAGGCTGGGAAGACTGAATCTGCAATAGGTAAGCAGCTTGGTTTGAAGAAATCAACTGTGGGAGCAATTATTAGGAAATGGAAGACATACAAGACCACTGATAATCTCCCTCGATCTGGGGCTCCACGCAAGATCTCACCCCGTGGGGTCAAAATGATCACAAGAACGGTGAGCAAAAATCCCAGAACCACACGGGGGGACCTAGTGAATGACCTGCAGAGAGCTGGGACCAAAGTAACAAAGCCTACCATCAGTAACACACTACGCCGCCAGGGACTCAAATCCTGCAGTTCCAGATGTGTCCCCCTGCTTAAGCCAGTACATGTCCAGGCTCGTCTGAAGTTTGCTAGAGAGCATTTGGATGATCCAGAAGAGGATTGGGAGAATGTCATATGGTCAGATGAAACCAAAATAGAACTTTTTGGTAAAAACTCAACTCGCCGTGTTTGGAGGACAAAGAATGCTGAGTTGCATCCAAAGAACACCATACCTACTGTTTGAGTTTGAGTTTATTTTATTTTTACAGGGACAGTGCACATTAATCAACGTTTCAGTAAAAGTGCCGGTTTTAGCCAGCCGGCTAATTTTCAACCGCAGTCCCTGGGCAGGTTATTAAAAACAATTACAATATAGACAATCATTGAACAGTGAGCACACGCAGAGTAACATAGGACAAGCAAGACATAGCATACAGACAGAGCAACATAGGACAAGCAAGATGTAGCATACAGACAGAGCAACATAGAACAAAAAGCAACAAGACAAAATCCATAAAAACAACAGTGTTTCCACACCTCACAAGCTACAGACAACAGACAACATGGAAAGCGGAAATACACAGCTAGGGATTATGTTCACAAGTCTGATTGACCTTTAGCCATGTCTTCATGCATTTTGTGAAAGTGTGATATGTGGTGCAGTTATGTGTGTCTGATGGCAGTGTATTCCAGACATGGGAAGCTCTCACAGAGAAAGCAGATTTACTAAAGGTGCTTTTCCTTAAGGGAACTATACAGTCACCTCTCATGGCAGACCTTGTGGATCTGCTGCCATATGTTTGGGTTTTCTGTTTTACAAAAATACTGAGTGGAGGGGGAGCTAGGCCATTTAGGATCTTGAATACAAGACATGCGTCGGTGTATTGCACAAGATTTTCCCAACTCAGGAGCTCATGCTTTCTGAGGATGTAACAGTGATGATGGCTATTGGGCTTTCTATCGAGCACTTTGAGAGCCTGTTTGTAGACAGACTGAATAGGTTGTAATGTTGTATAGCAAGCTTGGGTCCAACTAGTCAAGCAGTATGTTAAGTGGGGGAGTATCATCGATTTGAAATATAGTTTTGCTACCTCTGTGGTCAAACAATTTCGTATAAATCGGAAATTAGCTAGGTTGAATTTGGTTATTTGAATTACCTTTTTCACATGCTTTTTAAAAGAGAGGTTGGAATCAAGTATGATTCCAAGGTACTTAAAATCAGATACCACCTGGAGCTTCTCCCCTGACACATAGACATCTGGCTCAGTAGCATCTGTTGCCCTCTTTGTGAAGAACATGCAAACTGTTTTTTTCACATTGAGATGCAAACACGAGTCACTGAGCCACTTTGTAACCTGGACCATTACAGTAGTGAGTTCTTGTGCAGCTTGTTGTTTGCTCTTTGCATGCACATATATCACTGTATCATCTGCATACATTTGAACTTCAGACCCAGTGCAGACGGAAGGCAGATCCTTAATGTACAGGCTGAACAGGAGGGGCCCCACTATTGACCCTTGGGGCACGCCCACATCATAGCTAAGAGTGGGCGACAGCTCATTGCTCACTCTGACACACTGAGTTCTGCCTTCAAGGTATGATTTCATCCATCTCAAGGCATCGGGGGAAAAGTTGAACTTGGACAATTTTGTGATGAGAATCTCATGGTTAACAGTATCGAAAGCCTTCCTTAGGTCCAGAAACACAGCCCCAACAACGCCCCCTTTGTCCATCTTGGACTTCACATTTTCCAGAAGAAAGCAGTTGGCCGTTTCTGTGGAGTGTTTCGCTCTGAAGCCAAACTGCACGGAGTGTAATGTGAAGGGGCTGTTGTTGAGGTGGGAAATCAGTTGTTCTGCTACACACTTTTCAACAACCTTCGACACTACAGGTAGTATACTAATGGGCCTGTAGTTACTCACATCAGCAGGGTCGCCCGATTTAAAGATGGCCGTTATTATGGCTGACTTCCATACCCTTGGAAACACCCCCAGACCAATAGATGTGTTGGTGACCTTAGTAATGGGGCCAATGAGTGACTCTTTGTAGTTTTTAAGAAAGGTAGAGTCCAGCCCAAACACATCTTTGGATTTAGAGTTCTTTAGTGAGCTAATCACCTTGTTCACCTTTGACTCAGAAACCTCCCTTATGATGAAGACAGGTTGAGCGTCATTCACTAGCACTGAGCCCAATAAACCAGTGGAGGGGTTCTGTGTCAGTACCTTGACAGAGTCAATAAAGTAGGAATTGAAGGCTATTGCTATTTCAACTGTATCCTGTGTTAGATTGTTATTCACCATGATTTCTGTGAAGCATGGGGGTGGAAACATCATGCTTTGGGGCTGTTTTTCTGCAAAGGGACCAGGACGACTGATCCGTGTAAAGGAAAGAATGAATGGGGCCATGTATCGTGAGATTTTGAGTGAAAACCTCCTTCCATCAGCAAGGGCATTGAAGATGAAACGTGGCTGGGTCTTTCAGCATGACAATGATCCCAAACACACCGCCCGGGCAACGAAGGAGTGGCTTCGTAAAAAGCATTTCAAGGTCCTGGAGTGGCCTAGCCAGTCTCCAGATCTCAACCCCATAGAAAATCTTTGGAGGGAGTTGAAAGTCCGTGTTGCCCAGTGACAGCCCCAAAACATCACTGCTCTAGAGGAGATCTGCATGGAGGAATGGGCCAAAATACCAGCAACAGTGTGTGAAAACCTTGTGAAGACTTACAGAAAACGTTTGACCTGTGTCATTGCCAACAAAGGGTATATAACAAAGTATTGAGATAAACTTTTGTTATTGACCAAATACTTATTATCCACCATAATTTGCAAATAAATTCATAAAAAATCCTACAATGTGATTTTCTGGAAAAAAAAATCTAATTTTGTCTGTCATAGTTGAAGTGTACCTGTGATTTTCTGGATTTTTATACCTATGATGAAAATTAGAGGCCTCTCTCATCTTTTTAAGTGGGAGAACTTGCACAATTGGTGGCTGACTAAATACCTTTTTGCCCCACTGTAAATGGTTCAGAGTTTGTTTTGATATTTTAACCTGCGTGTCGTGATCGAATTTGGTGTGGGGGTACAAAATACATTTATGCACGATGGCGCTCGCGCGCAGCCGGTTTGAGTTCTGTGTTAGCCTGCCTAGCTGGAATTCGGAAGAAGGAAAATATTTTATTTCTACAATTTCAAAAGATAACCAAACAAAAACATATTTATTTTTTACGAGACGTGTTTGTGCCATCAATTTCTAACTTAATTGCATTTGTTTTTACGTACACTTGTATGTTGACTTCTCCATTGATGTTGTTTTCGCAGACTTTTCTTAGCGTATGTACAATCGTCGCAAATTGAATTATGGGGAGTTTCAGGCCCCGGTGTGAACATAATTGTACACTCGCAAAGCCGACTTAAAACGAGGGCTGAGGGGCTTACGTTGCAAACTTCCCTTGCTTGGCTAATCACAAGATGAGGAAGGGGATTCTCCCAAGGGCATAAGGCGAGGGAGGGTAAGTGTGTCTTTTAAGTGTTTGAACCGTAAGCCAGTGTCGATCCCAGTACGCAAAACAATTCCTCCCCCTTGCTATTTCCCACGTTCCCTACGTCCAATGCTTTAAATATGGAGGAAGAATAATTACATACAATCTTTTAAAGTATGATTTGCATATGTAAAATATGAGCGGCACCTGTATACTGAGTTTTGTAGTTGCAAAAAATATTTGCAAACATGTAACTTATTTTGAGAACAAATTAAACAACACTTGCAAGCGCATAACGTTATGTGTGAATAAATACAACACTTGCAAACATGTAAGTTGATATGTGGATAAATTCAATAAGATATGCAAGCATGCAACTACATTTGAGAATGAATGCAACTCATTTACTAAACTTGCGACTGGTGAATCTTCTTCTGTGTATCAAAACTACATTTGCTGATGTCGAATCTGTGCGCTCAGAGTTTTGGCAGTAATTTTGTGACTAAAATCTGCAAGCAAGTGACATAGAAAAACAGGAGCTCTGGTGGACAAGGCTTTTTCTTCTGACCAATCAAGTGAGGTGTTGTCATTTTTTAATGTGCTTTCACATTTTACATGGTTCCGGTCTGGAAACACGCTTTCTACTGTGCTAAATATGGATGTACTGTAACGGCGCCTTCAGGGACATATTTCAGAAATGCATTTCATTGCTCAGCTTGCAACGCCATGATACTGGGTTAGATTCCTGGGACCACTCATATGTAAAAAATGTATGCAAGTGTTACTGTAAGTCGCATTGGATAAAAGTGTCAGCTAAATGGCATATAAACTCAGCATAAAAAGAAACGTCCTCTCACTGTCAACTGCGCTTATTTTCAGCAAACTTAACATGTATAATTATTTATATGAACATAACAAGATTCAACAACTGAGACATAAACTGAACAAGTTCCACAGACATGTGACTAACATAAATGGAATAAAGTGTACATGAACAAAAGGGGGGTCAAAAGTAACAGTCAGTATCTGGTCTGACCACCAGCTGCATTAAGTACTGCAGTGCATCTCCTCCTCATGGACTGCACCAGATTTGCCAGTTCTTTCTGTGAGATGTTACCCCACTCTTCCACCAAGGCACCTGCAAGTTCCTGGACTTTTCTGGGGGGAATGGCCCTAGGCCTCACCCTCCGATCCAACAGGTCCCAGACGTGCTCAATGGGATTGAGATCCGGGCTCTTCGCTGGCCATGGTAGAACACTGACATTCCTGTCTTGCAGGAAATCACGCACAGAACGAGCTGTATGGCTGGTGGCATTGTCATGCTGGAGGGTCATATCAGGATGAGCTTGCAGGAAGGGTACCACATGAGGGAGGAGGATGTCTTCCATGTAACGCACAGCTTTGAGATTGCCTGCAATGACAAGCTCAGTCCGATGATGTTGTGACACACCGCCCCAGACCATGACGGACCCTCCACCTCCAAATCGATCCCGCTCCAGAGTACAGGCCTCGTTGTAACGCTCATTCCTTTGACGATAAACGCGAATCCGACAATCACCCCTGGTGAGACAAAATTGCGACTCGTCAGTGAGGGGCAATTTTTGCCAGTCCTGTCTGGTCCAGCGACGGTGTTTGTGCCCATAGGCGACGTTGCCTTACAACAGGCCTACAAGCCCTCAGTCCAGCCTCTCTCAGCCTATTGCGGACGACCGTTCCACAGGTGCATGTTCATTATTAATTGTTTATGGTTCATTGAACAAGGATGGGAAACAGTGTTCAAACCCTTTACAATGAAGATCTGTGAAGTCATTTGGATTTTTATTAATTATCTTTGAAAGACTGGGTCCTGAAAAAGGGCCATTTCTTTTTTTGCTGAGTTTATTATATATTAGATGTTTGCTAATAACCTTTGCGCATAGAGTCACCCTGTGAGAGACTTTGTTACATTAACAATGTCCCTTGCTGCAGCAAAGGTACTTTGAAAAAGGAAAAAATGTTATGCCCCATATGTACTACTGAAGGTCAAATTTTTCAGGGACGTGAATCTACTCTTCAGAGCCCAATTTGAATGGTTGTAGCTCTTACTGCTCATGATAATGTATTTGTTACATCCTTGGTAGTTATTGCCATGTATTGGAGGACACTATTACGTTACACAACAAGACTAAAGTAATTGCTAGGGTCAATTCATGTATGGAATTTGGCAGTTTATTCAATAAATTGACAGAATAAGATTTGGAGGGTGAGGGGCCAGAACACACAGCGAGGCATTAGCCTTCAGGAGAGTTTATGGGCAGAGGTGGAGATAGCAAAGCCTGAATCAAATATTAAAGAGCATCTCTGAAGATAAACAGTTAAATAAAAACCCCCAGTGTTACTGTTTATGACCAACGCCTTATCCCACCTCTCTGAGTGTAAGTCACGTGATTTCATAGAAAATGTGTGTTAAGTCCTGCCTCTCCCATCTCCTCATTGGTTTATAGAAGCAGATACTCAGTACCACCTCCTCATTGGTTCTACCCACGTGGCTGACTGAGACTAACAACGTGTTAGTCACATGATTGCAAAGAAAAGGTATCTACAGTCCCACTCCAGGCAGACTACAAAGTTGGCCTTAGACACAGATCTAGGCTCAGTTTACGCAACACCAATACCTACCTACAAACCATTTGGGGAGGGAACACAACTGATCTTAGGTCAGTTTCTACTGCAAGACTCCTTGTGTCATTGCCACCACGGGACTTCTTATTAACTAAAAGACACTTTACTTTGCCCTGTTGTTGTAGCCTTACGTTACACCCTTATCTTTACAGGTAGAAAAATTAAGTTCCCATTTCTGTCTTAATACAGAAGGTTACTCACTATCCATGTTCAGGTGACATCATCTATATGAACACAGTTGCCACTTCATTAAAGCCGTTAAATGCAGTTTATCATAGCGCACTGTGCTTTATGGCAGGTGACAGTTTTAGTATTCATCATTGCATTCTCTACCAGAAAGTTGGTTGGCCCTCTTTGATGTCACGTAAGTTGATAAATTGCTAGGTTTTCATTTATAAAGCTCTTTTACAAAAAGTCCCACTGGATCTAACATCTTTACCACACCCGGTCTCAGGGATGGCTGACTCTGGAAATTCCTGCAGTCAGCAATTAAATTACACAAAACTTGAGACATCGATGGCGTTGTGTGACAAAACCGCACATTTTAGAGTGGCCTTTTATTGTCCCAAACATAAGGTGCACCTGTGTAATAATCATGCTGGATAATCAACTTCTTGATATGCCACCCCTGTTAGGTGGATGGATTATCTTGGCAAAGGACAAACGCTCACTAACAGGGATGAAACCAACATTTTAGAGAAATAAGCTTTTTGGGAGTATGGAACATTTCTGGGATCTTTTATTTCAGCTCATGAAACAGGGGACCAACACTTTACATGTTGTGTTCATATTTTTGTTCTGTACAAGTAAAACTGGTTTCCATTGCATTTTCAACTTTACTGATGGTTTTGACAAAACAAATGTTACGTTATATAGCGAATGTGCCCACTCTGGTCGTGGCACGTGCACTCTAGCCCACATCATACAGTGCAGGTATAGCCTACATGATGAGATTATTATGGATAAGAACTAAATTATTTTGATTTGTCAAACAGCCAAGCATCGATCATCACATTACCAGAATAAGACCCTCTATATTTATTGGAAAGGAGCATCAAGCTCATCACAATGCACTTTCACCACCCTGTGAAGTTCATCATTTATTTAAATTGTAGGTAGCCTAATAAACTGCATGCTTTCCCAAGTCGTAGTTGGAGGACCATACAACATATCATTGCGTGACTCCGAGTTTACTTCGATATGATGGTTATTATACTAATATTTGCACATAAAGACATTTCCACTGGCATTTCTCACATAATACATTTTGCAGACACAAAAAGATCACACCTTGTCTAGCGTATATTGTTTTGTTGATATTTGGAAAGTTTATCAACATATTTGTTGTTTCCATCAGGCCTGTCCTGACTTTTTATCTAACATGTACTTTACACACATAAAAAGGTTGGATGGAAACCTTGTTAATGAGTCCAAGTATAATTCCCCCAGTTGGCCAGTCCACTGCTAGCGTTGCATCGTTCAGGTTTGATGTAAAAGGTGATGGTTTGACCTCAGCCGTCATCTCTATCTCCCAAAACCATAGACCACGTCAGCCATTATCCCATATAATTACATCTAGAACATATACAGGATCTCTGTGCATTCCCCTCTAGGATGCCAATATTTGATGGTTGTGACTAGAAGTACCGTAATTTCCGGACTATAAGCCGCTACTTTTTTCCCAACTTTGAACCTCGCGGCTTAAACAATGACGCGGCTAATATATGGATTTTTCCCGCTTTCAAATGTTTTGTTACAAGCCGTGTTTCTTTAAAGCCTGTGTAAAGTTAATTTGTTTCAATGTACCGGTAGGCACCTGCGGCTTATAGACATGTGTGGCTTATTTATGTTCAAAATAAATAAAACATTTAAATTCAGTGGGTGCGGCTTATATTCAGGTGCGCTCAATTGTCCGGAAATTACGGTAGTACAGCTACGACCAAAAGTGACTTTTCGTAGCAGGTTAGGAGAGCATTTTAGCTAACCATAGCCCCATTCCAAACCTAAGTCTCCTAACCTGTCCCATTAATTCTCCTAACCTCTACATAAATTCTCCTCACCTGCTACAAAAAAGTCACTTGTGGTTGTTGCTGTACTCCCTCTAGTCCAGGGATGGGCAACTCCAGTCCTCTGGGGCATGAAAAGTATGATATTTTCAACCCAGCTAACACACCTGACTCCAATAATTAACTAAACATTATCTTCAGTTTAGAATGCAATTAGTTGAGTCAGCTGTGTTTGCTAGGGATGGGGAAAAAGTGTGACACCACTCTGGCCAGCGAGGACTGAAGTTGCCCATCCCTGCTCTAATCAAAACCATCTTTGATCTCTGCCAAAAAGGCCTGCATTACCAGTCTGGTGACGGCCTAATGACCCACACCTGTTAGCCTCATTTCCTGATCTTAAAGTGGTACTCCAGTCTCCTTTTCACCTGATTTACTTAAAAGGCACACCTCAATAGGTGGTTGAGGCATGTCATGACATTGCACAAGTGGGGGGGGGCTTTCCTATTTTGTTCCTCAAGTAAGGGTGGAGGCCGACGACATCACGGATTCCCATCAGACCAACTCCTTGAAGTTGTGTCTAATAAAAACTTTGTGTTAGTACTTTACTGTATTTATACTTGGGATATCGATTATCACCAATAAAATATAAAAAAATCACTGGAGGACGTTTTTAATTCAGCAGTACGCCCCGGGTAAACCAAGTTATGGCCCTCTAGTGATGGGAAGTTAGTGCTAATTTTGGGTTGGAGTTAAACTCTACAAGTAGACCTGGGTTCTTCCTTCTAAACAATAAAATGCATTCCTTCCTTGTAGTAATCACTGATCTAATAGGGATTGTATCGGTGAACGCAGTAGTACAATTATTCTATAAACACAAACGTGTCGTGTGAAAGACTTCAGTCTGAGGTGGAGTTGAAGCAATAGCTTTAATACCGAATTCTAGGTACATGCAGTCACATTCAAATATGCCAGATGCAGGAGTAAGTCAGCCTCTGTGATTGCCAACAAGGGTTTTGCCACCAAGTACTAAGTCATGTGTGCAGAGGGGACAAATACTTATTTCCCTCATTAAAATGCAAATCAATGTATAACATTTTTGACATGCGTTTTTCTGGATTTTTTTGTTGTTATTCTGTGTCTCACTGTTCAAATAAACCTACCATTAAAATTATAGACTGATCATTTCTTTGTCAGTGGGCAAACCATACAAAATCAGCAGGGGATCAAATACTTTTTTCCCTCACTGTATATAAAATACACCTCCTCAAAGTATGCATGTATCATTACACTCATGATTATTCAGGTTCTTTCTCTCTGTTATTACGTCTGTGTGTTATCTGTTACACAGGATGATGGAAAACAATGATATACTTCAGATATTTTAAGTTAGGTTAGCAGATTCCGTTAGGTTCAGCATTTAAAGCAGGTCACTCAATGGTATGATTGTAATGAAATTATATGAGTTCACTTGGCATCCGGGCCGTCACCTGTCATCAAGGGCAAATCAAGTCCTATCCTAATATTATTTTCCATGCCACTTTATCATTAATGAAAAGTCATATGATTTGCAGTATAGTATTGTGGTGCTCTTTCCCTATTCTTCAGTACTTCATGTCTTGTTCCATTGTCACATGCCTAATGCCATGCCACAGTTATTTGTTTTTTTCTGATGACACCACCTCAGAGGATACTACATGAAGAGCTCAAATAGCGCCAATAATTGTTTGTGAAGTCGTTTTGTCCTTCAGCTAAACATCTGGCTGACGCAAAGGTGGCTGCACCTAGGATGGCTTGGTGTTTCTTTAGGAACTCTCCTTCATATTTTGCCTTTAGTTTCTCCTCCTCCCTGTGCACCTCCTCTTCCTTCTCTTTCAAGATCCTCTTCGTCTCTTCTTCAATCGCCCTCTCAGCCTTTTGGAACATCTCAGTGGTGTAGTGGCTTCCTCCATTCATCGTGACCATCTTGTTAATCTTCTCAAGCAGCTCAGTGACCTGGGAGCGGTTCTTTTTATCTCTGTTGTTGAAGTCATGATACCGCCCACCGCAGTTGGCAATGACATCCTGAAGATCTGGACAGGCACGCAAAAAGTCTTCAATTGTTTGTTCTTCGTCAAGCTGGTCTGCATTTGTGAAGAGGACCATGATGTATTTTGCTGCATCTTTTCCAAAGAATTTCTGAATCATGTCCACTGCGTCTTTCTCTTCCTTTGTGAATCTAACCAACGCAACTACTACAAGGAACACATGGGGCCCAGGAGCAGAGAAGGAGATGCACTTCGCAATCTTCATCAGGGTCTCCTCTTGTGATAAGTTAGTGTCAAACAAGCCTGGAGTGTCAACAATAGCAACTTCTCTCCCATCCACCTCCCCTCTAGCCTTGTCACACTCTTTTGTCAGAGAAACAGGGGAACGGTAAGACTCAAAAACTTTTTTCCCCAGGATGGTGTTTGCTGTTGCACTCTTCCCAACTCCAGTCTTCCCAACCAGAACAATCCTCAGCACCTCATTTTGGTTTTTCTGCACTGTTGGATGACAGAGAGACATTGTTGTTACTTTTCTTCTTGACATCAGAGTCAAACATGTTTGGTCTGTAGAACCTAAACTGTGCACAAATTAGCAATGGCTTTCTATCAATTGAACTGTGTAAATGCAACTGCAACACGAAATGACAATAATCCTGTGCATTCTGCAATGAAATATAAAATATCACAAACAATGAATCTATCAAAACTGACTAAGCGTTATTGTTGAATGCGGTATTAACACGTCATTACACATACGCACCACCAGGTGGTGCAGTACTGAATATGAGTTAGTGGTGCTGTTTGTGTCACCCGCACCCGGCCGCAGATATCAATTCTGCCTTCTAACGAGAGTGGGAGAAGCTGTCTGTACAACAGAATTCACAGCAACGGCGCGGGAGAGGGGGTGAAAACGCTACATCGTGGACCGCATCTGTGTCGTGGCATCGACAAAGCGTAATCTACAGTAGCGACAAATTTACATTTAAATTTAAGTCATTTAGCAGACGCTCTTATCCAGAGCGACTTACAAATTGGTGCATTCACCTTATGATATCCAGTGGAACAACCACTTTACAATAGTGCATCTAAATCTTCTAAGGGGGGGGGGGGGGGGGGGGGGTTAGAAGGATTACTTTATCCTATCCTAGGTATTCCTTAAAGAGGTGGGGTTTCAGGTGTCTCCGGAAGGTGGTGATTGACTCCGCTGTCCTGGCGTCGTGTGGGAGCTTGTTCCACCATTGGCAAATCAAGGCCCTAACAGAGATTCTCACTAAAAAAATAGTTGGCAACACTGGCTGCTACTGCATGTCTGTTACACCATGCTCCGGTTGAGTAATAAAGCAATCAGTTTATAAAGAGTTACTCCCTCACTTCTTCCAAGGCATATAGAGTTCCATGGGATATTACAGTTATGGTTGAATCAAAAAGATTGTTAAAAAGCAAAGCAATGACAGCATTTCATGCGTAGTTGATTTTTGAAGAACATGAAAAACAAATACTAGACATGAGTTTCCATATGTCGTATTACCATGTAGGTAGGTTACTCACCACCAGCCATATTTGGGTGTTGTAGAGTCGATCCGTCAGGTCCTGTGATAGAGAATGGATCTGTCCAGATAACAGAACAACTGCTCTTATAGTATCACTCATGCGGTCCGCCCCATAGACACACCCACAGTATTCTCATGGCAACTGCTCATTTTAGAAAGATGTTTCCACAACGGTGGCGGTCCAAACACTTAAAAGACACACCCAATTACTAAAAAATCAAAAGGTACTCGAGGATATTAGAAATTAAACAACACACTTCTTAAAGATACTACTCTCATTGAAAACATAAAATTGTTAGCTAAAGATATTTTTTGCAAGAAAGACGGGTCAGGGAAGTAGATGGGAATTTTTCAAATATAAAGTCAGAGTGATAGCCATTAAACGTCCCAAAGAGCTGACGCAATTAAAGAACCTCAGAGAAAAAAAGATGATGAGCAAGCTTGACAGTTATCTGAAGAAAGATAATCTATCTAAAGAAGAGGAGTCTGTATTCAAGTCTTTACAACTAGAATTAGAACAGCTTTACACGGATCTGGCAAAGGGTGCCTTTGTAGGTCAAGAGCAAAATGGATTGAAGCGGGGGAAAGAAACACTAGTTACTTTTTTGCACTTGAAAATAGAAACTACAAAAGATAATCTATAACTGCACTCAAAATTAATGATGTTTTATGCAAAGATCCCATTACAATATCATCATTTGTCAATTCCTTTTATGAAAACCTTTACAGCTCTCAATTTCAGGAAGATGGTTGTGAAAGCTACATTTGCCACATTCAGAATTATGTCCCTGTAATTGAGGATGATTTCCACTCAGTTTGCGATTCACCTGTGTCAATTGAAGAAATTAGAGAGGCTCTGAATTCAATGAAAAAAGGGAAATCACCTGGCCCTGATGGACTGTCAGTTGAATTCTATAGACAGTTTTGGGAGTTACTTGAAGACCTGATTTTTATAATGTTTCAAGATTGCATTAAACTTGGGGAAATGGTCTCCACTATGAAACAGGGCCTTATTTCATTGATTCCGAAGCCCGATAAAGACCCTTCTCTCATTGACAATTGGAGACCAATTACTTTATTAAATATTGATTACAAATTGATTGCTCTGGTTTATGCCTAAAGATTAAAGAAAGAAATAGATACCATTATAAATGAGACTCAAACAGGATTTATGAAGGGCCATCACATAAACTCTAACATTCGTTTAATCTTGGACCTTATAGATTATTCAGATGCAATTGACTCAGATGCGGTTGTCTTTTTTTATTTTTACTTCTGTAAAGCCTTTGACAGAATTGAACATGAATTTCTCTTTAGGTCTCTGTAACCTTCTGCATCACTTTCAAAGAGCTACCTCTATTTTGAAGGCAAACCGCAAATTCCACTATTGTGCCTAATACTTATTGTGGCTAGCTTCACAACACATAACCTGGTCCGGTCGAGCCACACTAGCCAGATGAAGCAAGCTGGCTTCTTATAACGTTAGCTTTGGGCAACAGGGTTACGTTGCTGGCTAGCTAGTTCAATTTCAATAGGCGAACAACTAGTGGCTACCTAGCTAATACTTCCTCACAAGGATTCCTAAAAATAATGAAAATGACTGCAGTTTCTACTGGTCATTGTTTTCAGGCTGGTTGTATTGGTGCTAGCTAGGTACCAAGCTAAAGCTAGCTACCCCAGAAGTTGCGGTCGAACAAATAATGCCTTATTACACTTGTATGCTGACTTCTCCATTGATGTTGTTTTTAAGTTTTTGCTGACTTTTCTTAGCGGATGTACAATCGTCGCAAATTGAATTATGGGGGGATTCAGGCCCCGGAGTGAACATAATTGTACACTCGCAAACTCTACTAAAACGAGGGCTGAGGAAACTTCCCTTGCTTGGCTAATCATTTGAACCGAAGGGGATTCCCCCAAGGGCATAAGGCAAGGGTGTGTCTTTTAAGTGTTTGGATCGCTATCAACGTCTCCCCTTAAGTTTGTAGTCAGACTAACTGCAGTTGGCTCCAAAATCTTTCGATTTTGAGCTCCTCAAGGGCTTGCTGTCCTTGTGACCATACTGCTCTGCATATGAATGGTGTGTTGGAGAAATAATGACTTTTGAGTTGTCTTAGGTACAGCTATCTTTTCTATTTATTCATGTTTATAATTATTTATACCCAACAAGCGGCACCATATATGGTAAATATATTGACTACTACAATCATAATAAAAATTATACTTCAGGCCACCGCAACAAACACCTACCAATCGCTGAAGTTAGAGACATATCTCCCTCACTAACTTTAAGCATCAGCTATCTGAGCAGCTTACCGATCGCTGCAGCTGTACACAGCCCATTTGTAAATAGCCCGTCCAACTACCTACCTCATCCATCATATTGTTTTTGACTTTTTTTGCACACCAGTATTTCTACTTGCACATCCTCATCTGCACATCTATCACTCGTGTTAATTTGCTAAATTGTAATTACTTCGCTACTATGGCCTATTTATTGCCTTACCTCCTTACTCCATTTGCACACACTGTATATAGATCTTTCTATTGTGTTATTGACTATGTTTGTTTATCCCACGTGTAACTGTGTTGTTTTTTGTCACACTGCTTTGCTTTATCTTGGCCATGTCGCAGTTGTAAATGAGAAGTTGTTCTCGACTGGCCTACCTGGTTAAATAAAGGTGAAATAAATAAAATAAAAAGCACTAAAATCATCTTTAGACTCATGAAACATAGTGAAGCTGGATGTGGGAATAAAATAAATGTTTTAAATAATGTTAAGAAATCCTAGAGGTGGTTAACCCAGATGTTTAAAATAAATGATGTGGCTCGACAATGTAGCCTATCACGCACCACCAGACACTTCCTCCCCAAGTGCACAGTTAAGGAAGGTGGCTACCCAAAACAAGTGCAAACTGATTTACAAGAAATCACATGATACAAAATAAAATTGTTCTCCAATTTCACCAGTGCACAGGAAACATGAACGTATCATTGTAAACGTACATTTGTTATAAATATATTGATTTGATCTAAATCCAGTTCTAATACTCACAACATAAACATGTATTAACATTTTTTTTAAATCTAAAGTTAGAAAACCAATGCATGTAGGCTGGCAAACAGTGAGGCTTACATTTAGAGTGTTGGAATAGACTACGAAAATACATATGAAGATCAGTACAAGCCTACCAGAACTATTTCTGAATCCAACTGGACTTTTGGTATTTTGTAGAAAATTCAATGTATATTCAATAAATAAGTTGCCTTGTCATCGTTCCTGTTCTTTCAACACAATGTAGCTGGTTTACATTCATTTCTGGGGTTGGGGCTGGGTAAGATGATCTGTGTAGTGACAACTTCTGCCTAAAGAGAGTAGTGCCTCCATGTGGATGGACTGGGAACTTCAGCTACAAACCATAAGACTGCTTGATCTTTGTTTTGTGAATCGCTTTGGTGCGCTTTTTCACAAGTAGCCTATGTGGTACATTTTCACAATGCTTAATACAAATCTCAAAACAGATCATCAAAAAGGCAGTTTCAAACTCTAAGCACAGTTTTAATTAATTAAGGCTGCTTTTACACAGGCAGGCCAATTCTGACATTTTATTCCACTAATTGGTCTTTTGACCAATCACACCAAATATTTTCACATCAGATCTTTTTCAGAGATGATATGATTGGTGAAACGACCAATTAGTGAACAAAATATCGTAATTGGGCTGCCTGTGTAAACGCAGCTAATGTACAACTCAATCATAAAGTAACTTTTCACCTAACTTAATCATTGTTTCATCTAGAAATACATGTTTCGCATTGCAATACATAAACTATTTTTCAAAATGAAATGCTCACATTACTTCCTCTTCTCATTTGTTAAAATACATTTCACTATTACTTAATCCGGCTGCTCCTAATTGATAATAACTTAACTGTTTGGTAACTGGTTTGGGTACTACAGATTTTGAGAACTACATAATGAAAATGTATGCTTGTAAAGTATAAACATATAAAGTATGATACAGTGCCTTCAGAAAGTATTCACACCCCTTGATTTATTTCACATTTTGTTGTGTTACAGCCTGAATTCAAAATGGTTTAAATATAATTTTCTCCTAACATATTCCACATGGCACAGCATATTTTCTTCAATCAAAACAAACTTTATCTACCTGTCAGGTATATGTCTGTCAAGGACAGCATCAGTTTACAGACGGGAGGAACACAGGTGTGTGGGTGAGGGTGAGTTAGGAAGTGAGTGAGTTAGGGAGTGAGGGTGTGTTGTCTGCAGTTTGTCTTCAGCTTGTCAACCTGACATCGCCTCTATACCTTCCAGACGAAAGGATATTTACTTTTTTCAAGTTTGTTAATTTTTTTTTATCTGTCTTTGGCTCTGATTTAAGAAACATGAACAAGTTGTAGAACTGGATAATCCATTAGATGTGTTGAATATGATATTGAGTGAGTTAATTAGATAACATCCCAGCTAGCACATAACGTTCTGAGATCCATATGTTTCTTAGAGCTTGGTGAGAGCATGGTTTCCCTGCTGTTATTATGCATCCAACCTTCCCATGACATTTCCTACAGGTTTCCTCATGGTTCTACTTAAAGTAATGTTCTCAAATTGTTCAGAGCACGTTATGAAACAACGTTCTTCTCTGGGAATTTCAGTACTTCAGCATAACGTTTTCTACAGGTTTCCTCGTGGTTCTTTTTAAAGTCATGTTCTCAGAACATTAAGAATATTTCCATAAAAAAAATAAACATTAGTAATGTTCAAAGAACGTTCTAAAATAAATATATATATATATATATATATATATATATATATATATATATATATATTCTGTTCTCAGCATCAACAAACTACTCTCTGTCTTCTATCTTGTTTAGTATGTTCATGTGTGTTGGTATGTTTGAATAGCTTTGTATGAGTAAAAAACATCCTGTTGGGATAGTGGACGAATTCCATGGATAGAGAGCAGAATAGTAGTTTCAGGCCCTGGTGTGAACATAATTGTACACTCGCAAAACCGACTTAAAACGAGGGCTGAGGGGCTTACGTTGCCAACTTCTCTTGCTTGGCTAATCACAAGATGGCGACGGGGATTCTCCCAAGGGCATAAGGCGAGGGAGGGTAAGTGGACGAGGGTAAGTGTGTCTTTTAAGTGTTTGAACCGAAAGCCAGTGTCGATCCCAGTACGCAAAACAATTCCTCTCCCTTGCTATTTTCCACGTTCCCTACATCCAATGCTTTAAATATGGAGGTAAAATAATTACATACAAGCTTTTAAAGTATGATTTGCACATGTAAAATATGAGTTGCACCTGTATACTGAGTTTTGTAGTTGCAAAAAATATTTGCAAACATGTAACTTATTTTGAGAACAAATTAAACAACACTTGCAAGTGCATAACGTTATGTGTAAATAAATACAACACTTGCAAACATGTAAGTTGGTATGTGGATAAATTCAATAAGATTTGCAAGCATGCAACTACATTTGAGAATGAATGCAACTCATTTACTAAACTTGCGACTGGTGACTCTTCTGTGTATCAAAACTACATTTGCTGATGTCGAATCTGTGTGCTCAAGAGTTTTGGCACAAATTTTGGGACTAACCAGTGTCAAAAGTTTTAAAGTTATATAAAAAAAATAAATCTGCAAGTAAGTGGCACAGAAAAACAGGAGCTCTGGTGGACAAGGCTTTTTCTTCCGACCAATCAAGTGAGGTGTTGTCATTTTTGAATGCGCTTTCAGATTTTACATGGTTCCGGTCTGGAAGCACGCTTTCTACTGTGCTAAATACTGTAACAGTGCCTTCAGGGACATATTTCAGAAATGCATTTCATTGCTCAGCTTGCAACGCCATGATACTGGGTTAGATTCCTGGGACCACCCATATGTAAAAAAAAATGTTTGCAAGCGTTACTGTAAGTCGCTTTGGATAAAAGTGTCAGCTAAATGGCATAAACTCAGCCAAAAAATAAACGTCCTCTCACTGTACCATCTGTAAGCTGTTAGTGTCTTAACGACCGTTCCACAGGTGCATGTTCATTAATTATTTATGGTTCATTGAACAAGCATGGGAAACAGTGTTTAAACCCTTTACAATGAAGATCTGTGAAGTCATTTGGATTTTTACGAATTATCTTTGAAAGACTGGGTCCTGAAAAAGGGCAGTTTCTTTTTTTGATGAGTTTATTATATATTAGATGCTTGCTAATAACCTTTGCGCTTAGTCACCCTGTGAGAGACTTTGTTACATTAACAATGTCCCTTGCTGCAGCAAAGGTACTTTGAAAAAGGAAAAAATGTTATGCCCCCATATGTACAGTCATGGCCAAAAGTTGAGAATGACACATATTCATTTACACAAAGTCTGCTGCCTCAATTTGTATGAGGGCAATTTGCATATACTCCCGAATGTTATGAAGAGTGATCAGATGATTTGAAAATAATTGCAAAATCCCTCTTTGCCATGCAAATGAACTGAATCCCAAAAAAACATTTCCACTGCATTTCTGCAGAAGGCTTCAGGACGCCCAAGAAAGTCCAGCAAGCGTCAGGACCGTCTCCTAAAGTTGATTCAGCTGCGGGATCGGGGCACCACCAGTACAGAGCTTGCTCAGGAATGACAGCAGGCAGGTGTGAGTGCATCTGCACGCACAGTGAGGTGAAGACTTTTGGAGGGTGGCCTGGTGTCAAGAAGTGCTGCAAAGAAGCCACTTCTCTCCAGGAAAAACTTCACGGACAGACTGATATTCTGCAAAAGGTACAGGGATTGGACTGCTGAGGACTGGGGTTAAGTCATTTTCTCCCTTTCCGATTGTTTGGGGCATCCGGAAAAAAGCTTGTCCGGAGAAGACAAGGTGAGCGCTGCCATCAGTCCTGTGTCATGCCAACAGTAAAGCATCCTGAGACCATTCATGTGTGGGGTTGCTTCTCAGCCAAGGGAGTGGGCTCACTCACAATTTTGCCTAAGAACACAGCCATGAATAAAGAATGGTATCAACACATCCTACGAGAGCAACTTCTCCCAACCATCCAGGAACAGTTTGGTGATGAACAATGCCTTTTCCAGCATGATGGAGCACCTTGCCATAAGGCAAAAGTGATAACTAAGTGGCTCGGGGAACAAAACACCAATATTTTGGGTCCATGGCCAGGAAACTCCCCAGATCTTAATCCCATTGAGAACTTGTGGTCGATCCTCAAGAGGCGGGTGGACAAACAAAACCCCACAAATTCTGACAAACTCCAAGCATTGATTATGCAAGAATGGGCTGCCATCAGTCAGGACGTGGCCCAGAAGTTAATTGACAGCATGCCAGGGCGGATTGCAGAGGTCTTGAAAAAGAAGGGTCAACACTGCAAATATTCACTCTTTGCATCAATTTCATGTAATTGTCAATAAAAGCGTTTGACACTTATGAAATGCTTGTAATTATACTTCAGTATTCCATAGTAACATCTGACAATAATATCTAGACACTGAAGCAGCAAACTTTGTGGAAATTAATATTTGTGTCATTCTCAACTTTTGGCCACGACTGTACTACTGAAGGTCAAATTTTTCAGGGACGTGAATCTACTCTTCAGAGTCCAATTTGAATGGTTGTAGCTCTTACTGCTCATGATAATGTATTTGTTACATCCTTGGTAGTTATTGCCATGTATTGGAGGACACTATTACATTACACAACAAGACTAAATGTCACGGTTGTCGAAAGGATCGGACCAAAGTGCAGCGTGGTTGTAGTTCCACATTTTATTAAATCCGTGAAACTTTGCAATACACAAATAACAAAACGTGACACAGAGCGAAACAAACACTACTCAAAATATAACAACCCACAAAACCCAGGAAGAAAAACCCCTACTTAAATATGATCTCTAATTACAGACAACAAGGACCAGCTGCTTCCAATTGGAGATCAACCCCCAAAAAACCCAACATAGAAATAGAAAAACTAGAACTTAACATAGAAATACAAAACATAGAAAAACACCCCCTGTCACGCCCTGACCTACTCTACCATAGAAAATAACCTCTTACTATGGTCAGGACGTGACACTAAAGTAATTGCTAGGGTCAATTCATGTATGGAATTTGGCAGTTTATTTAATAAATAGACAGAATAAGATTTGGAGGGTGAGGGGCCAGAACACACAGCGAGGCATTAGCCTTCAGGAGAGTTTATGAGCAGAGGTGGAGATAGCAAAGCCTGTATCAAATATTAAAGAGCATCTCTGAGTGTAAGTCACGTGATTTCATAGAAAATGTGTGTTAAGTCCTGCCTCTCCCATCTCCTCATTGGTTTATAGAAGCAGATACTCACGTACCATCTCCTCATTGGTTCTACCCACGTGGGTGACTGAAAGACTAACGGCGTCTTAGTCGCATGATTGCAAAAAAAAGGTATCTACAGTTTGCGTCCCACTCCAGGCAGACTACAATTTGCCCTTAGACACAGATCTAGGCTCAGTTTACGCAATGCCAATACCTACCTAAAAACCATTTGGGGAGGAAACACAACTCATCTTAGGTCAGTTTCTACTGCAAGACTCCTTGTGTCCTTGCGACCACGGGACTTCTTATTAACTAAAAGACACTTGACTTCACCCTGTTGTTGTAGCCTTATGTTACACCCCTAATTTTTCTTCCTGTAAAAGGTAAGTTCCCATTTCTGTCTTAATACAGAAGGTTACTCACCATCCATGTTCAGGCGACATCATCTATATGAACACAGTTGCCACTTCATTAAAGCCATTAAATGCAGTTTATCATAACTTACTGCACTTTATTGCAGGTGATAGTTTTAGTATTCATCACTGCATTCTCTACTAGAAAGTTGGTTGGCCCTCTTTGATGTCACATAAGTTGATAAATTGCTAGGTTTTCATTTAAAAAAGCTATTTTACAAAAAAGTCCAACTGTATCTAACATCTGTACTAAACTTTAGACATACGAGTTACCACACCCAGTCTCAGGGATGGTTAACTCTGGAAATTCCTTTACTGACTTCGTGAAAGAATCTTATTCATGAAAGAATCTCCCAAATGTTCTTAAATTTGATGTTTTGGTGCCTCTAGGGCAATTTAGAAAGCTCTTTGAGGACCTTATTACTGATAGTTTCTCTACCATGTTTTTCTTTCTTTCGGTTTGTACTTATATTTAGATGTGTATAAAACATTTAAATGTAATAGTGAGATGGAATGATAAGACGGCCATTTTTTTATTTTTAATCCTTCAAATCCAGTAAATGCTTGTGCTTAACTACTCACTGTTACAGCATGCCAGTGGCCATTGAAGGTGAGCATTTGCCCACTGAAGTCAGTTACGACGCAGAACTGCAGTCAGGTCAAGACCCTGTTGAGGACGACGAGCACGCAGATGAGCTTCCCTGAGACAGTTTCTGACAGTTTCATCAGCTGTCCGGTTGGTTGGTATCAGACAATCCCACAGGTGAAGAAGCTGGATGTGGAGGTCCTGGGCTGGCGTGGTTACACCTGGTCTGCGGTTATGAGGCCAGATGGATGTACTGACAAATTCTCTAAAACAACTTTAGGCTGCTTATGGTAGAGAAATTAACATTCAATTCTCTGGCAATAGCTCTGGACATTCCTGCAGTCAGCAATTTAATTGCACAAAACTTGAGACATTGATGGCATTGTGTGACAAAGTAGAGTGGCCTTTTATTGTCCCCAGCACAATAATCATGCTGGATAATCAGCTTCTTGATATGCCACCCCTGTCAGGTGGATGGATTATCTTGGCAAAGGAGAAATGCTTACTAACAGGGGTGAAAACACTTTAGAGAAATAAACTAAGAATAAGCTTTTTGTGAGTATGGAACATTTCTGGGATCTTTTACTTCAGCTCATGAAACATGGGAACAATACTGCATTCATATTTTTGTTCAGTTACTCACCATCCATGTTCAGGTTCTGTAGAGTCAGTATGTCAAGTCCCCAGCTTTAGGTTTTATGTTTTATTTATTTGCACACCTGTTAATTGAAATGCATTCCAGGTGACTACCTGGAAGCTGGTTGAGAGAATGCCAAGAGTGTGCAAAGCTGTCATCAAGGCAAAGGGTGGTTATTTGAAGAATCTATAAAATATATTTTGATTTGTTTAACACTTTTGGTTAATAGATGATTCCATTTGTGTTATTTCATAGTTTTGATATCTTCACTATTATTCTACTGTAATGGCTGTTGAAGGGAGTAGACCAAGGCGCAGCGTGGTTAGTGCTCATCATGTATTTATTTTGATCTGAACACTGAAACAAAGAAACCAATAACGACAGCCAAACAGTTCTGTCAGGTAAGATATACAAAACAGAAATTAACCACCCACAAAACCCAAAGGAAAACAGGCTACCTAAGTATGGCTCCCAATCAGCGACAACGATGTACAGCTGTCCCTGATTGACAGCCATACCAGGCCAAAACAAAGAAATACAAAACATAGAAAAAAGGACATAGAATGCCCACCCTAGTCACACCCTGGCCTAACCAAAATAGAGAATAAAACCCTCTATGGCCAGGGCGTGACATCTACAATGTAGAAAATAGTCAAAATAAAGGAAAACCCTTGAATGAGTAGGTGTTCTAAAACTTTTGACCGGTAGTGTACATGACAATAAAATTTGATTTGATGTCACCATTGCATCCAGGCGACCAGGACTGGCCCTCGTTATCGGATATATTTTGCACACACACAATTATTTACTGTACTTTTCAACAAATCTTTTTCAAATGGACATTCAATGTATCTTAAATAATACACACATATACATACATATACATAATATATATATAAAAATAAGTGGCAACAGGGAGTAGGTATGCCACTGGCTATGACTGGCAGCTGTAGTGTTGCCGGTCTAGAGAAGGGCGGTTGGGTTGTGTGAGGAAAACGGCATATCAGCGGGAGTAGCACGGCTGCTTGGGTATGATGCTACAAGCTTGACACACCTGTATTTAAGAGGTTTCTCCCATTCTTCTCCGCAGATCCTCTCAAGCTCTGTCAGGTTGGATGGGGAGCGTCGCTGCACAGCTAATTTCAGGTGACTCTAGAGATGTTCGATCGGGTTCAAGTCCGGACTGGCCGTGCCACTCAAGGACATTCAAAGACTTGTCCCATTGCCACTCCTGCATTGTCTTGACTGTTTGCTTAGGGTCATTGCCCTGAGCGCTCTGGAGGTTTTCATCCAGGATCTCACTGTACTTTGCTCTGTTCATCTTTCCGTCGATCCTGACTAGTCTCTCAGTCCCTGCCGCTGAAAAACATCCCCACAGCATGCTGCCACCACCAGGCTTCACCGTAAAGATGGTGCCAGGTTTCCTCCAGATGTGACACTTGGCATTCAGGCCAAAGAGTTCAATCTTGGTTTCATCAGACCAGAGAATCTTGTTTCTCATGGTCTGAGGTGTCTTTAGGTGCCTTTTACTGAGGAGTAGTTTCCGTCTGGCCACTCTATCATAAAGGCCAGAATGGTGGAGTGCTGCAGAGATGGTTGTCCTTCTGGAAGATTCTCCCATCTCCAAAGAGGAACTCTGGAGCTCCGTCAGAGTGACCATCAGGTTCTTGGTCACCTCCCTGATCAAGACCCTTCACCCCGATTGCTCAGTTTGGCTGGGCTGCCAGCTCTAAGAAGAGTCTTGGTGGTTCCAAACTTCTTCCATTTAAGAATGATGGAGGCCACTGTGTTCTTGGGGACCTTTCAATGCCTCAGAAATGTTTTGGTATGCTTCCCCAGATCTGTGCCTCGACACAATACTGTCTCGGAGCTCTACGGACAATTCCTTCGACCTCATGGCTTGGTTTTGCTCTGACATTCACTGTCAACTGTGGGACCTCGTACACAGGTGTGTGCCTTTCCAAATCATGTGCAATCAATTGAATATACCACAGGTGGACTCCAATCAATTTGTAGAAACATCTCAATGATGTGAAATGGAAACAGAATGCACCTGCGCTAAATTTCAAGTCTCATAGCAAAGGGTCTGAATACTAATGTAAATAAGGTATCTGTTTTTGTCATTATGGGGTATTGCGTGTAGATTGACGAATAAAACAATTCATTTAATCCATTTTAGAATAAGGCTGTAATATAACACAATGTGGAAAAACTTAAAGGGTCTGAATACTTCCCGAATGCACTATATATTACATTTTAGATGCTTGCTAATGACCTTTGCGCTTGGAGTCACCCTGTGAGAGAGTTTGTTATGTTAACAATGTCCCATGCTGCAGCAAAAGTACTACTGAAGGTCCCATTTGAAAAAAAAATTCAGGGACGTGAATCTACTATTCCAAGCCCAATTTTAATTGTTGTAGCTCTTACTTCTCATGATAATGTAAATGTTACATTCTTGGTCGTTGTTGCCATGTGTTAGTGGGCACTTTATTACGTTACACAACAAGACAAAGGTCCTTCTTAGCCACAATTCACGCATGGAATTTGGCAGTTTATTCAATAAACTGAGGGAATAAGATTTGGAGTGGAGGGTGATGCGCCAGAATCCACAGGGAGGCCTCAACCTACAGGAGGGTTTATGGGCAGAGGTGGAGATAGCAAAGCCTGTATCAAATATTAAAGAACATATTTGAAGATAGTAAACAATGTTACTGTTATGACTAACGTTGTACCCCATCTCTATGACCGTCACGTGATTTCACAGAAAATGTGTCTTTGCATTTCAACTCTCTGGACCCTAAACTGACAACGTTGGACTCTCACTAAATAAAAGATAAAAAAAGAATGAATCTTGTCTACAAGTCGACTCTTTATGCGGTAGCAATTGAGACTGGGAACGAGGTTGAGAAAGAATGGGCTGATTTACAACCCCTGATCTAATGCGTCCTTCTCTTTCAGTGTAAGTCACGATTGCAAAGAAAAGGTATCTGCAGTTTGCGTCCCACTCCAGGTAGACTACAAGTTGCCCTTCGACACAGATCTAGGATCGGGTCAATTTCTACTGCAAGACTCCTTACGTCCTTGCCACTTCTTACTAACTAAAAGACACTTCACCTTGCCCTGTTGATGTAGGCTTCGGTTACACCCTTATCTTTACAGGTAGAAAAATACACTTTACAGGTAGAAAAATACAGTTTGAGCAGGTTACTCACCAGCCATGTTTGGACTCTGTAGAGTCGGTCTGTAATCCCTCAGCCAAGGAATGACCTAATGACACACACCTGGGTCGTGTTCACTATAAAACCAATAAAATACAGGCTCGCATGTTGAAATCTGTTCATTTATTACTTCACAAAGAGAAGCACCCCAAAAACATCAGTGAAATCACTTAAAGAGATTCTCCGGTACTTGTGTATACTTTTTAGCCAGTAGTTCTGAAAGTAATGCTCACGAGCCAAAAGTGGTCCCCAGAAATTGCGTACTACGTCACATATGTGCAGATATGTGCACCACGTCATTGCTCGCTCTCTCGCTAACTGTCACTCAAATGGCGAGGGGCTAAAAGCTCATTGGCTGAACCTCGAATTGCTAGGGGGCTTTCCCACGTGGGTGAAAAAGTATGGAAAATGGCGCCACACAGCTTCCAGAAAACAGTCGTTTTCAAACTTTGGATTTAGGCGCTAATTGAGGTAAGACAGTAATTATGCATGTATGAACTACACATTGACACATCCAACCCAAAGCGGGAGGTTGAAAAAAATACTTCTTTGTCGTCAAAGTTCCGGAGCATGTCTTTAAATATTACATTTTCTATTCATAGCCTATTTATAATACATTGTTTTGGATCCTCTTACATTCTCTTCACCACATTGCCCGCATAATATGATCTTATTATTACAAATGTTATAAGATCAGTGATAATAATGGATGTTCTCACACACAGCGGTGGAAATATGTGAAAGTTGCTGTATTCTTAAAGCATCTCAGAGTAGCAGTACTGATCTAGGATCAGGTCCCCCCCTGTCCATGTTATCTAATTCATTATGATCTAAACGGCAAAACTGATCCTAGATCACCACTCCTACTCTGAGAGGCATAGTTGGAGAGCAACTGTGATGTGGATGAACCAACAGTTCTTTTTCGGATGCGCAAATCAAATAAATAGCAAAGCAACTCTCAAGTCTTAAAAAGATGAGAAAACATCCAACAAGCATATGCAGCAAAACTATGGCTTTACATTCTCATAGTGCATTTCAGGCACTATAGGTACTACACATACCGCTACATTGTTCTTTGTGGGAATGGGCACAAAAGTAGTCCGAGTGCCAGTCTGTTCGTGCTATCATGTCAACTTCTTTTCACTTATTGTCATCCCATGTTTGGCTTGACAATGAGCAATGGAGTTGGCAAGAGAACAAACAGATCTGGGACCAGGCTAGCACAAAAAAAGACTTGATTCCCAGGCACTTACAATAAAGCACACACATTTCATTTATGAATAATTCAACTCATTATTACATTACAGTATTATCTTTTAGATTCAAGCGCTACTACATCATACACACTATGTCTCCATCACAAATGGCACCCCATACCCTATATAGTGCATTACTTTTGACCATAGCCCCCATAGGGCTCTGGTCAAAAGTAGTGCACTATATAAGGAATAGGGTGCCATTTGGGATGTTCTGTACCCTACATAAATAGCCTAGCAGCCACAATGTACCTGCTAAATGAAGCCCTGCTCCAATGGGGTGGTTCTACTGTCGTTGTCATGGGGACAGTGATATTGGGGTTCAGGTGCATCCATCTTACTTCATACAGTACTGTTATATTTGACCTTATACAGTACTGTTAACTGTAAATACTGTTATATTTGACCTTATACAGTACTGTTAACTGTAAATACTGTTTTATTTGACCTCATACAGTACTGTTAACTGTAAATACTGTTTTATTTGACCTCATACAGTACTGTTAACTGTAAATACTGTTTTATTTGACCTCACAGTATTGTTGACTGTAAATAATGTTTTTAAACACTGAAGACTGTTGGTTGATCAGATTCAACCAGCTTTTGGAGTTGATTTGAGCAACACATCTGTATATGATTTTTCTCTCATACGGTACTGTTAACTGTAAATACTGTATAAAATTTCAAGATGGTTGGTTGGTTGGTTGGTTGGTTCTCCAGATTGAATCAGCTTTCGACAAGTGCTCTTTCTTTCCCACGTTTAAACAAATAAATACTTTTTTGTAAAACTAATCTACAGCTCTCCGTAAAAGCTCACGTGTAATAGCTGACCTTAAAGGTTTCAGAAATAGGTACCGATTTGGCATTTCTATATAACTACACAGACATTTCACGTTCCAATTTCATGAAATGCAACAAATCCAATAACATGATTCTCTAAAAACAAAATTCCATCAATATTGTTACAAACTAGGCTGTGCCTGCACAACACCTCACACACCGTACCACTGTCCTGAACCTAGCTATGATTGGCTGAAATGACAATGGATGATGATGTCATCTCAAAACCTAGGTTGAGTCCCACATGGCACCCGATTTCCTATGTAGTATACTGCCTTTGAACAGGGCCCATATGGTTCTGGTCAAAAGTAGTGCACTATATAGGAAATAGGGTTACATTTGGGACTCAATCCCACATTTCGGGTGGACACATTGTGATGCACGGAGATATTCAAATACTAACTCTGGGATGAACACAGGGACATAGCGGTAGTGACCCAGGGTGTGTCCAAACTTTTACCCTATGGGCCCTGGTTAAAAGTAGTGCACTATATAGGGTGCCACTTCAGACACAGCCGTAGACTTGACCAAGTGGGCATAGTACTTAGTGGACTTGGACATGGACATAAAGACTGGGGCACGGAGAATGATTGCAGGTGGATTTACAATGACAGGTCTGACATGGACATAAAGAAGGGGGCACGGGGAAAGATTGCAGGTGGACTTACAATGACAGGTCTGACATGGACATAAAGAAGGGGACACGGGGAAAGATTGCAGGTGCAGATTGATAGTCAAAATAATAGGGATGTGCAGGCCCCATGGGCTGGTGGTCTAGGCACATGGATTTGGAAACTTAGGTTCCCTTTCACCACCATTCCCACTTTGTCTCCTCCTAATCTGTATTCTCCGCTGGATGTACAGACAAAATAAAGATAAGTATAGATACAGGGAGGGAACCGGGAAAGACAAACAAACACTGATAAAATATTACTACCAGACTGGCTGCTAGGCCTAAATAAAAGAAGTGACTGTAGTGTGGTGGGGGAGGTAGTTCAATGTTACACCAGCCAATCTGATGGCGAAAGAGATCCAGTTTCTGTCTACTACAGAACACTGAGAGCTGTGCTTCCGGTTGGTTGAAGGGTGACCTGAAATGGTACTAATAACCTTCATGGAATTTATGGTCATTGTAAATATTATTGCTTAGTTATTGAATTGCCGAACCTCGATTTCCATGTTTTTAATTAAAATAAATAAGAGTTAAATGTATATTTTAGGATTTCTTTGGCATGTCCTACTTAAAACACTAATGAGTATATTGAGTGTATATTTTGATGTCAAATTAAAAAGGGCTTAAGGGTGACATGGACCCAAGTCCAAACTCCAATGCACAACATCGTCATCACTGTCCTTGTTGAAAATGACAACCATCAATGTCATCATCATGACGATGGTCTATAATGATATTTTACAATTAACGACTATGATATTTGACTGTTAGTGCGGTCGAGATTCTTAGGCTTAATTGCTGAGATGTCCATTAGTATGGTTTTTGGTATGGCCATTTTCTGATTGCCGTAAGGTTTCTCTCTCTCTTTCTGATTGGTTAGCGGCCTCCCTCTCACGCTTCTCCACCTTCTCTCGCATCAGGTTTCTACGGTGATAGATCAGGTATCCGGGCAACAGGAATCCAGCCAATGAGGCAATGAGCAGGCTCAGGTTGATCTGTTGATTGGAGGATAGAGTTAAGTCAGAGAAAGAACATGTTTGAGACATACTTTTCTAATAAATCTTATTGCCTCAATTTTCTGTTTCTGTCCATTCACATGAATCAGTTTTAATTAATTTGCCTTACAATCTCAGTAGTACAGTGGCAAAGTACTAGTGTCATCATGTGGGTGTGTGCCATGTGTGTCTGCATGTATGTGATCTGTGTGTGTGTATGCTCTCCGTGCGTGTTTGTGTGTGGCCTCACCCAGTAGGGGTCTCCTCCCAGGTGTCCCACCATGATGACGAAGAGAGGCTGCTGGAGGAGAGCGAACAACGCGCTGATCATCGACTGCATCCCCGTCAATGTCCCAAAGTGATTGGACGGATATCTGGAAGGGGCGGAATGTAATGGTTACCTCTCCAATCAAAACTGACTGTGCCATACCTCACCAAAACAGACACCTTAACTGTAGCACCAATGTTTTGTTAAGATAATGCATCTTTTAAAGTTGTATTTTTTTGTGTTTGTGCCAATTTGTGACATTTGTGAATTGTATCCAATAATTTAGCTTGTAACTGCTATTGATATGTAACACTGTTTTCCAAATTGTGTAACAAACAATTCTCAAAACTCTTGACACACACACACACACCTACGAATCTTACTGAGACGATCATAGCGTGGGTGTAATATGCTGGAAAGCAAAAGTCCAACAATGTGTTTAGTTGACGTCGTAATGTACTTACACAGCAGCATAGAGTCCTCCAGCACAGGAGTGGACGAAACCTCTGACCATGGTGTGGACGATGAAGGAAATTATCTGGGAGGGAGGGAAAAAGAAAGAGAGAGAGATAGATCAAGTGGGGTAGTAGGAAAATAAAGTGGGGTCGTAGGAAAATAAAAGGATAGGGGGATGGAGAGGGAGAGAATTAGTTTATTTTATTTGGCCATTTAAAAACACAATAAAACCACACGTGGATACTGCTGCATTTCAAAATCATCAAGGATAACACAAACAAGTTCCATTGTGGTCCTCTTGAAAATGCATGAAACTAAATATATCCACAAAAAAAGACATAATCGCATCAATCGAAATCAAATAGACCAATAACATTCATTAATACTATTATACTTTCTCTTAGCCTGTTCTGTCTTAAAGCATTCATATTTTCTTAAGGTTTGCCTTAAAACTCCAAAGTGTAGGGATGGGTTTTATTTGGTTACAGCAAACCAAAGATACACAATCTAAGAACCTGTAGCAGTGTTAATTTCGTCAACAGAAATAGTGACTAAAATAAATCATAAAAACACCTATTTTTCAGTGACACTATAACTGACTAAATAGACCCAGAAAAAACTACAAGTAAAGAAAAATTATTTTTCATTTCAGTTGACTAAAACGAGACAAGATGAAATTATCTTTGACTAAAATCTGACTTCTAAGTGGACTGGACAATAGTTTTTGGAGAGATTGAGAGCTTTTCAGTGATAACGACAATTAATATTAGCAGTACAGATGTGCAGCGTGGTTCTGATAAGCAGTGTGGACACATCACACCCAGCAAACACAGCCTCCACTCAGGCTCCGCCTCCGATTATACACCACCATTCAAAAGTTTGGTGTCACTTAGAAATGTCATTGTTTTTGAAAGAAAAGCACATTTTTTTTGTCCATTAAAATAACATCAAATTGATCAGAAATACAGTGTAGACATTGTTAATGTTGTAACTTGCTATTGTAGCTGGAAACGGCTGATTTCTTTTATGGAACATCTACATAGGCGTACAGAGGCCCATTATCAGCAACCATCACTCCTGTGTTCCAATGGCACGTTGTGTTAGCTAATCCAAGTTTATAATTTTAAAAGGCTAATTGATCATTAGAAAACCCTTTTGCAATTATATTAGCACAGCTGAATACTGTTGTCCTGATTAAAGAAGCAATTAAGCTGACCTTATTTAGACCAGTTGTGTATTTGGAGCATCAGCATTTTTGGGTTTGATTACAGGCTCAAAATGGCCAGAAACAAAGAACATTCTTCTGAAACTCGTCAGTCTATTCTTGTTCTGAGAAATGAAGGCTATTCCGTGCGAGAAATTGCCACGATACTAAAGATCTCGTACAATGCTGTGTAGTACTCCCTTCACAGAACAGTGCAAACTGGCTCTAACCAGAATAGAAAGAGGACAAGTACATTAGTGTGTCTAGTTTCATTAAATAGTACCCGCAAAACACCAGTCTCAACATCAACAGTGAAGAGGTGACTCCAGGATGCTGGCCTTCCAGAAAGAGTTGCAAAGAAAAAGCCATATCTCAGACTGGCCAATAAAAATAAAAGATTAAGATGGGCAAAAGAACAGACACTGGACAGAGAAACTCTGTCTAGAAGGCCAGCATCGCAGAGTCGCCTCTTCACTGTTGATGTTGAGACGGGTACTATTTAATGAAGCTGCCACTTGAGGACTTGTGAGGCGTCCGACGCATGTGGCAATGCTTGCAAACTATTACAGACTACAAAGGGAAGCACAGCCGAGAGCTGACCAGTGACACAAGCCTGGCGGACGAGCTAAATTACTTCTATGCTCGCTTCGAGGCAAGTAACACTGAAACATGCATGACAGCATCAGCTGTTCCGGACAACTGTGTGATCACGCTCTCCGCAGCTGATGTGAGTAAGACCTTTAAACAGGTCAACATTCACAAGGCCGCATGGCCAGACGGATTACCAGGACGTGTACTCCGAGCATGCGCTGACCAACTGGCAAGTGTCTTCACTGACATTTTCAACATGTCCCTGATTGAGTCTGTAATACCAACGTGTTTCAAGCAGACCACCATAGTCCCTGTGCCCAAGAACACTAAGGAAACCCGCCTAAATGACTACCGACCCGTAGCACTCACGTCTGTAGGCATGAAGTGCTTCGAAAGGCTGGTCATGGCTCACATCAACACCATTATCCCAGAAACCCTAGACCCACTCCAATTTGCATACCGCCCTAACAGATCCACAGATGATGCAATCTCTATTGCACTCCACACTGCCCTTTCCCACCTGGACAAAAGGAGCCCCTATGTGAGAATGCTATTCATTAACTTCAACTCAGCATTCAACACCATAGTGCCCTCAAAGCTCATCACAAAGCTAAGAACCCTGGGACTAAACACCTCCCTCTGCAACTGGATCCTGGACTTCCTGATGGGCCTCTCCCAGGTGGTAAGGGTAGGAAACAACACATCCGCCACGCTGATCCTCAACACAGGGGCCCCTCAGGGGTGAGGCTCAGTCCCCTCCTGTACTCCCTGTTCACCCAAGACTGCGTGGCCAGGCACTCCAACACCATCATTAAGTTTTCCGGATGACACAACAGTGGTAGGCATGATCACAGACGAGACAGCCTATAGGGAGGAAGTCAGAGACCTGGCCATGTGGTGCCAGGACAACAACCTCTCCCTCAATGTGATCAAGACAAAGGATATGATTGTGGACTACAAGAAAAGGAGGACCGAGCATGCCCCCATGCTCATTGACAGGGCTGTAGTAGAGCAGGTTGAGAGCTTCAAGTTCCTTGGTGTCCACATCACCAACAAACTAACATGGTCCAAGCACACCAAGACAGTCGTGAAGAGGGCACGACAAAACCTCAGGAGACTGAAAAAAATTGGCATGGGTCCTCAGATCCTCAAAAGATTCTACAGCTGCACCATCGAGAACATCCTGACTGGTTGCATCACTGCTCGACCTCTGACCGCAAGCCATCCAGGACCTCTATACCAGGCGGTGTCAGAGGAAGGCCCTAAAAATGGTCTAAGACTCCAACCACCCCAGTCATAGACTGTTCTCTCTGCTACCGCATGGCAAGCGATACCGGAGTGCCAAGTCTAGGTCCAAGAGGCTTCTAAACAGCTTCTACCCCCAAGCCATAAAACTCGTCAACATCTAATCAAATGGCTACCCAGAGTATTTCCACCTCAATTCGGACTCAAGGTTTAGTGACTCAACTACATCACTGGGCGAAACCGTCATTAGCTCCTGTTCTAAAGTCATTAGCCCCCGTTCAGTGGTGGAAAAAGTACCCAATTGGCATACTTGAGTAAAAGTAAAGATACTTGAGTCACTTTCTATTAAGGTAAAAATGAAAGTCACCCAGTAAAATACTACTTGGGTAAAAGTATTTGTATTTGTTTTTAAATATACTTAAATATCAAAAGTAAATGTAATTGCTAAAATGTACTTAAATATCAAAAGTAAAAGTATGAATAATTTCAAATTCCTTATATACGCAAACAAGACAGTACCATTTTCTTATTTGCGGCCAAGAGTGTGCAAAGCTGTCATCAAGGCAAAGGGTGGCTATTTGAAGATTTTCTCAAATATAAAACATATTTTAATTTGTTTAACACTTTTTTGGTTACTACATGATTCCATATGTGTTATTTCATAGCTTTGATGTCTTCACTATTATTCTACAATGTAGAAAATAGTACAAAAAATATATGAATGAGTAGGTGTTATAGTGGAGAAGGTGGAAAGTTTTTTAGTTCCTGGGCGTACACCTCACGGACAAACTGAAATGGTCCACCCACACAGACAGCATGGTGAAGAAGGCACAACAGCGCCTCTTCAACCTCAGGAGGCTGAAGAAATTTGGTTTGTCATCTAAAACACTCAAACTTTTACAGATGCACAATCGAGAGCATCCTGTCGGGCTGTATCACCGTCTGGTGTCCTGCCGAACGCACCCCAGGTAAGGTAGGGGTTGGGTCATGTGGCTATCTTCTTACCTGTACAGGCAGGTTGTCTAGCATCTGGATGACTCCGAAGATGACCAGTAGAACGTTGGTGATGATGAAAGCGCGGATGGCATTGGTCAGTTTCTGGATCTTCCTGTCTCTCTTCGGGGGTTCAAGTTGGCTGGAGAGAAGAGGTCAGGGATAAATAAAATAAAAAATCATCGGGAAAATACCAAGGGTTGTGTTTATTAGGGAACGCCACAGAAAACTGTTTTTTTTTTTTTTAATTGCAACGGAAAGTTACAATTTTACAACGTTTTCTTTAGTTAATGTCTAATGAACACAACCCTGCTCTCTCTCAGCATGTCATGCTTGGTCTCTTCTGAATTATTTCTCCCTTAAAGAAAGCTGAGTGACCAATATTAGTCAAACGCTGTCCATCTCTCCATACGGATGAACAGCTTATGTCACCAGCTTAGTGGTGATTTTGTATTAATGCATCCAGGCACCAATAGGCACATACAAGGACGTGCAGTTTACTAAGGGGGGCAGGAATGACTAGGTGAATGTGTTTAAAATACCTTGGGCCCAGAGATTTTCTTAGTGGGCTGTAAGTGTAAACACTGTCCAATCAGCATGATGGATGAGATGAGTGGTTTATAACCGAAGTTCCTATGTTCTCTCTCTTTCTCTCTCTCTCTCGGTTCTGGTCTCTCTCTGTTTCGCTCTCACTCCCTCTCTGTCACACACACGTGCACGCACACACGCACACCTCTGGTCTACGTCGCACTCCTTCATCCTCCAGTCCATGATGTAGCCAATCAGAGGACAGGTGAGGAGGCAGAGCAGCTGCAGGGAGCCAAACACTGACGAGTAGAAACCCACTGAGGAGAGGAGACACACGGTCAGAAAACACACACGCGTACGTACGTGCGCACATACACAGTACAAAACACACAGGCCCTCTCGCTCTCTCTCACAAACCTGAACGCACGCACACATTTACAAACACACACACACACACACACGGTTCCAATGGAATGTCTCGTTCTCTCACCTTGTTGCTCTGCCTCCATCAATAGATCCTTAGAGGCTGAAATCAGAAAACACACAGAAAGTCATGGAAGTCCCAAATTCCCACCCACTAACATCATAACAAATCACAGATGCCATTCCCCTAAAACTGACCATTCGGTGCCACAGATATTCAAGTCATATGTTATTTACAGCAGATTTCGCGTCTCAATATACTTTACAAAAAATAAAGATTAAGATATGTGGCAGGCTGACCGCTGCGCTCACATTTTGTTTCGCGTCACTTAATATGGGAAACAAAATGTGAGCCATTACGAAGTCAGTCTTGTTTCACAAGGCTAATGTGACAGTGCCCACAACTTAAAACCGTTGCAAGTGATTGGTCCTTACGGTGTGGGTCTCCGTGGGTAACCAGGAACTCCAGCATCCTGTTCATGGCACCCATAAAGAAGATGATGCGCAGCTGGGTCATCGCCATGGTGATGAGACTCCACAGGAAGATGGGCGAGCAGACTGAACTACGGAACGGAGGGCCACCTGTCAGGGGAAAGAAGGGGCGGGGGTAAGAATTAAACATGAGATAATGATACTTGGGTAAGTTATTTTGTCAATTTGTTAACACATTTTTATAAAAAAGTTGAACAGATATTAGATTTTATAGTAGGGTTGAGCTCAATATCGTCCATTGATTATGGTTGGTGAGTGAAGCCCTGGAAGACCAGCTCTGACCAGTTCCATTTAACTGTATCCGGTTCTAAGCAGTTATGTCTAGTTCTGACTGGTTCTTTAACCTGTTAGGGCTAGGGGGCAGTATTGACACGGCTGGATAAAAAACGTACCCGATTTAATCTGGTTACTACTCCTGCCCAGTAACTAGAATATGCATATAATTATTGGCTTTGGATAGAAAACACTCCAAAGTTTCTAAAACTGTTTGAATGGTGTCTGTGAGTATAACAGAACTCAAATGGCAGGTCAAAACCTGAGAAGATTCTGTACAGGAAGTACCCTGTCTGACCATTTCTTGACCTTCTTTGCCATCTCTATCCATTACAAAGAATCTCTGCTGTTACGTGACACTTCCTACGGCTGCCATAGGCTCTCAGAAGGCGGCAAAAAGCTGAATCGTGGCTTTGCAGGCTCTGGCTGAAAAAAAGTAGCGCGTTTGGGTAGTGGCTGGTTACAGTACTGTGAGACTCAGGCTCGTGCCCGCGTCGACTGAAAGCTTTGTTTTCTTTCCTCTGTTTACCTAAAAGGAGATTCCCGGTCAGAATATTATCGCTTTTTTACGAGAAAAATGGCATAAAAATGGATTTTAAACAGCGGTTGACATGCTTCGAAGTACGGTAATGGAATATTTAGATTTTTTTTGTCACGAATTGCGCCATGCGCTCGACCCTGATTTACCATTTTGGATAGTGTCTGGAACGCACGAACAAAACGCCGCTATTTGGATATAACGATGGATTATTTTGGACCAAACCAACATTTGTTATTGAAGTAGCAGTCCTGGGAGTGCATTCTGACGAAGACAACAAAGGTAATCAAACTTTTGTAATAGTAAATCTGATTTTGGTGAAGGCTAAACTTGCTGGGTGTCTAAATAGCTAGCCCGTGATGGCTGGGCTATGTACTTAGAATATTGCAAAATGTGCTTTCACCAAAAAGCTATTTTAAAATCGGACATATCGAGTGCATAGAGGAGTTCTGCATCTATAATTCTTAAAGTAATTGTTATGCTTTTTGTGAACGTTTATCGTGAGTAATTTAGTAAATTGTTAGTAAATTCCCCGGAAGTTTGCGGGGGGTATGCTAGTTCTGAACGTCACATGCTAATGTAAAAGCTGTTTTTTGATATAAATATGAACTTGATTGAACAAAACATGCATGTACTGTATAACATAATGTCCTAGGGTTGTCATCTGATGAAGATCATCAAAGGTTAGTGCTGCATTTAGCTGTGGTTTGGGTTTATGTGACATTATATGCTAGCTTGAAAAATGGGTGTCTGATTATTTCTGGCTGGGTACTCTGCTGACATAATCTAATGTTTTGCTTTCGTTGTAAAGCCTTTTTGAAATCGGACAGTGTGGTTAGATTAACGAGAGTCATGTCTTTAAAATGCTGTAAAATAGTCATATGTTTGAGAAATTGAAGTAATAGTATTTCTAAGGTATTTGAAAATCGCGCCACGGGATTCAACTGGCTGTTGCGTAGGTGGGACGAATTCGTCCCGCCTAGCCCAGAGAGTTTTAACTAGCTCTATCTGGTTCTAACCATTTTTGTTGTGATCCTATGCTATTCCTCACCCTGTGTCTGTTCTCCAGGTGGGAGCTGCTCTGACGAGGGATCTGGCCCCTGCTGCTTCGGACCCATCTTCTCTCCCACCGTGGTCACATGACTGTAGAATCTGTCCCCCGTCACCTTGTCATCCATCACCATGCCACTCAGCTTCACCTCCTTGCTGAGGGAGCAAGGAGAGAGAAGGGGAAGGAAGTGAAGTGAAGTGAGTGAGTAATTGGAGCAATGGAGAAAGAAAAACTCCCCCCTCTGTAATTCAATGATTTGGGTTACCGTAACAGTCTATAACATTAGAGTTATGTCATGTAATGTTGTGTTATGATAGTAACGTTGTCATGGATACTGACGTGTAGCTGATCTCCTCAGGTGCGGGGAAAGCCTCCATCGGCCAATTAAGGAAGCAGTTGAGGAAGACGAGACCGGCTAGCCCCGACCACACCCACATGATCACCCTGAAGGACACACCTAGATCATAGATCAACTGGAGAGAAGAAACAGAGGGAGGGAGTGAGAGAGAGAAGTATGGGAAAGAGGTTAGCAAATTCAACTATAATATATCACAATATCAAATAAAGCCATAAAGTAATGCCTTTCTGTGAATCCTCCATCAATCAATCAACATTTGTCACAAGGTGCTTACTGTAACAAACACTGACCTAAACTCCCAGAGGGAACTGAGGAGTAACTGTCCTACCTTGACTCCAGGGAACGTGACGGCTGAAGAGGCGTAGGAGCCGATCATTAGAGACAAGATGGTGGAGCGCACGTTCCCAAACATGTTGGGTAACTAGGAGACAGAGAGAAGGAGAGAGAGAGGGGGAGACAGAGGGAGCGAAAGGGGTGACAGCAAGAGACAGAGAGAGGGAGAGAGAGAGAAGAGGGAGAGAAAGATAAGAGAGGGAGAGAGAGAAAGAGAGAAGGGAAGCAGAGATAAGAGGTAGAGAGAGAGAGGAGAGAGAAAGAGAGAGGGAGAGATAAGAGAGAGAGAGAAACAGAAAGATCACGGGTGAGCACAGTGACTGTTGAGTCCGTGTACAGTGCCTTCAGAAAGTATTCATAACCCTTGACTTATTCCACATTTTGTTGTGTTACAGCCTGAATTCAAAATGGATTAAATATATGTTTTTCTCCTCACCCATCTACACACACTACCCCATAATGACAAAGTGAAAACATGTTTTTAGAACTTTTTGCAAATTGAAAATGAAACACAGAAATATCAAATGTACATATCTATTCACACCCCTGAGTCAATACTTTGTTGAAGCACCTTTGGCAGTGATTACAGCTGTGAGGCTATTTGGGTAAGTCTCTAAGAGCTTTGCACAACTGGATTGTACAATATTTTCCCATTATTCTTTTTTTTGTAATTATTCCAGCTCTGTCAAGTTGATTGTTCAAATTTTATTGGTCACATACACATGGTTAGCAGATGTTAATATGAGTGCAGCGAAATGCTTGTGCTTCTAGTTCCGACCGTGCAGTAATATCAAACAAGTGATCTAACAATTTCACAACAACTACCTTATACACACAAGTGTAAAGGAATGAATAAGAATATGTACATATAAATATATGGGTGAGCGATGGCCGAACGGCATAGGCAAGATGCAGTAGATGGTATAGAGTACAGTATATACATATGAGATGAGTAATGTAGGGTATGTAAACATTATATAAAGTGGCATTGTTTAAAGTGACTAGGTCCCACCTGTACTGACCTCACCTTCTGGATGATAGCGGGGTGAACAGGCAGTGGCTCAGGTGGTTGTTGTCCTTGATTATCTTTTTGGCCTTCCTGTGACATCGGGTAGTGTATGTGTCCTGGAGGGCAGGTAGTTTGCCCCCGGTGATGCGTTGTGCAGACCTCACTACCCTCTGGAGAGCCTTACGGTTGTGGGCGGAGCAGTTGCCGTACCAGGCGGTGATACAGCCCGACAGGATGCTCTTGATTGTGCATCTGTAAAAGTTTGTGAGTGTTTTTGGTGACAAGCCAAATTTCTTCAGCCTCCTGAGGTTGAAGAGGCGCTGCTGAGTCTTCTTCACCACGCTGTCTGTGTGGGTGGACCATTTCAATTTGTCCGTGATGTGTACGCCAAGGAACTTTCTCCACTACTGTCCCGTCGATGTGGATAGGGGGCTGCTCCCTCTGCTGTTTCCTGAAGTCCACGATCATCTCTTTTGATTTGTTGACATTGAGTGTGAGGTTATTTTTCTGACACCACACTCCCCCCTGTAGGCCATCTCGTCGTTGTTGGTAATCAAGCCTACCACTGTAGTGTTGTCTGCAAACTTGATGATTGAGTTGGAGGCGTGCATGGCCACGCAGTCATGGGTGAACAGGGAGTACAGGAGAGGGCTGAGAACGCACCCTTGTGGGGCCCCAGTGTTGAGGATCAGCGGGGTGGAGATGTTGTTTCCTACCCTCACCACCTGGGGGCGGCACGTCAGAAAGTCCAGGACCCAGTTGCACAGGGCGGGGTCGAGACCCAGGGTCTCGAGTTTAATGACGAGTTTGGAGGGTACTATGGTGTTAAATGCTGAGCTGTAGTTAATGAACAACATTCTTACATAGGTATTCCTCTTGTCCAGATAGGTTAGGGCAGTCTGCAGTGTGATTGCGATTGCGTCGTCTGTTTACCTATTGGGGCGGTAAGCACATTGGAGTGGGTCTAGGGTGTCAGGTAGGGTGGAGGTGATATTATCCTTGACTAGTCTCTCAAAGCACTTCATGATGACGGAAGTGAGTGCTACGGGGCGATAGTCATTTAGCTGAGTTACCTTAGCTTTCTTGGGAACAGGAACAATGGTGGCCCTCTTGAAGCATGTGGGAACAGCAGACTGGGATAAGGATTGATTGTTTATGTCCGTAAACCCACCAACCAGCTGGCCTGAGCATGCTCTGAGTACGCGGCTAGGGATGCCGTCTGGGCCGACAGCCTTGCAAGGGTTAACACGTTTAAATGTTTTACTCACGTTGGCTGCGGTGAAGGAGAGCCTGCAGGTTTTGGTAGCGGGCCGTGTCGGTGGCACTGTGTTGTCCTCAAAGCGAGCAAAGAAGTTGTTTACTTTGACTGGGAGCAAGACATCGGGGTTTTACTCACGTTGGCTGCGGTGAAGGAGAGCCCGCAGGTTTTGGTAGCGGGCCGTGTCGGTGGCACTGTGTTGTCCTCAAAGCGAGCAAAGAAGTTGTTTAGTTTGACTGGGAGCAAGACATCGGGGTCCGCGACGGGGCTGGTTTTCTTTTTGTAGTCCGTGATTGACTGTAGTCCGTGATTGACTGTAGACCCTGCCACATACCTCTCGTGTCTGAGCCGTTGAATTGCGACTCTACTTTGACTTTATACTGACACTTAGCTTGTTTGATTGCCTTGTTGAGCATAGCCAGACAGCCATTTTCATATCTTTCCATAGATTTCCATGCTGATTTCAGTCAAAACTGTAACTAGGCCACTCAGGAACATTCAACGTTGTCTTGGTAAGCAACTCCAGCGTAGATGTGGCCTTGTGTTTTAGGTTATTGTCCTGCTGAAAGGTGAATTAATCTCCCAGTGTCTGTTGGAAAGCAGACTGAACCAGGTTTTCCTTTAAGATTTTGCATGTGCTTATAGCTGTATTTTGTATCTTTTTATGCAACAACAAAAAACTCCCTAGTCCTTGTCGATGACAAGCATACCCATAACATGATGCAGCCACCACCATGCTTGAAAATATGAAGAGTGGTACTCAGTGATGTGTTGGATTTTCGCCAAACATAACACTTTGTATTCAGGACAAAAAGTTCCTTTCTTTTTTTGCATGTTTACTTAATTTCCTTGTTGCAAACAGGATGCATGTTTTGGTATATTTGTACTCTGTTCATGCTTCCTTCTTTTCACTCTGTAATTTAGGTTAGTGTTGTGGAGTAACTACAATGTTGTTGATCCATCCTCAGTTTTCTCCTGTCACAACCATTAAACTCCGTAACTGTTTTAAATCTCCATTGGCCTCATGGTGAAATCCCTGAGCAGTTTCCTTCCTCTCCGGCAACTGTTAGGATGCACACCTGTATCGTTGTAGAGACTGGGTGTATTGATACATCATCCAAAGTGTAATTAATAACTTCACCATGCTCAAAGGGATATTCAGTGTCTGCTTTTTTATTTTATTTTTACAATTCTACCAATCGGTGCCATTCTTTGCGAGGCTTTGAAAAACCTCCCTGGTATTTGTGGTTGAATCTGTGCTTGAAATTCACTACTCGATTTAGGGACCTTGCAGATAATTGTATGTGCGAGGTACAGAGATGGGGTAGTCATTCAAAAATCATATTAATCACTATAATTGAACATGTAATTTATGTGATTTGTTAAGCACATTTTTACTCCTGAACTTATTTAGGTTTGCCATAACAATGGGGTTGAATACTTATTGACTCAAGACATTTCAGCTTTACATTTTTTTATAAAATAAAAATACAAATTCTACAAACAAAATTCCACTTTGACATTATGGGGTATTGTGTGTAGATCAGTGACACAAAATCTAAAATGTAATCCATTTTAAATTCAGGCTCTAAATTCAGGCTCTAATAAACTTTGATTTGATTTAACACAACTAAATGTGAGAAAAGTAAAGGAGTGTGAATACTTCCCGAAGACACTGGAAGTGCTCAAGATGCAATTCTATGAAAGTAACACCAGGTGGTGATATGAGCTGTTCATCTTTATGGAGAGGGTCCTGACACGCAGCATTGCAACACGTGTTAGGTCAGTTACTCTGCTGATTTAGGAGACACATGCTAGCCTGAGGCAGGGGGAATAGCCTTGCTTTGTATTCACAGCCTCTGACTCTGCATATAATAATCACAGTGCTGATTTTAGATGTTTTGGTTGCTGGCACTTTTGCAAAACTAACGGTTTAACTTGGAAAAAGGTAGAAAATATGTACATTTGGGGTTATGAATAAACAAATACCATACAAGTCGTCTTGTAGATGCCTTGTTATTTTCCTCACTCATTCCCTCCCTCCTCTTTTCTCTGTTGGAGGACTTTGTGCAAGTACTGAGTGTCTGCGTGCCAAAAATGCATTTGTTGCTGTGAATGTGTGTGTGTGTGTGTGTGTGTGTGTGTGTGTGTGTGTGTGTGTGTGTGTGTGTGTGTGTGTGAGAAACTGTGCAGGTGGCACAGTAGAAGCTGCTGAAGTAATGCCCAACACACAGACACGCACAACAGCTGTAAATATTTCCCCCTACGTCGTGCCAACAACTCTGTGCCAGTGCCAGCCTATGCGGATAAAAAGGACACACAGATAATAACATACATCACATCAGGCTATGTCAGCACCACTCTCCCATTGGAAAACTTCCTGTTTATAACAGCGGGCTTTCCTGGTAGCCTCGCAAGCTGCCTGATCTCGCGAGCTCACATGAACGTTTGCTGCACGGAACGGTAATTAGTCAGGCTACTTTGCTGGTATAAACGCAAGTTAAATATAGTGACAACACATACTGCATTAGCTCACTGAGCTTAAATACATACCAGAATTGTGATGAGATTTCTCTATGAAGGCTTAAATCAAATCTTTGTGATTGTACTTTTTATACAATGTAAAAAAAAAAAGCTAGACTCAGAGCTACAACACTGTTTGCACTTCTCTATATAGATATGTATTACGATTTGAAGTAGCACCCTATTTGCTATATAGTGCACTACTTTTGACTACTATGTAAGGAATAGGGTGCCATTTCAGATGCAAACTGTGTCAACTCACACTGTGCCAAGCTGAGCTTAGAGATTTATCAAACAGCATTGTGTTAACCTCTATTTAAAGATGTGCATAACAACCGGAATCTATAAAGACAGCATCTATGTAAACAAGTTATATGAATCCTTTATATCAACAATAACTCTGTATATCTTTCCCCTCTGTCATTCCTCACTATCTGTTCAATAAAAATCAGAAAATAGAAAAAGGGTGGGAGTTACCACTCCTTTAAAAAAAAGATTCTTCAGATGCTTGGGCAGTTATCTCTAACAATTAAATGCAACATTGTATAAAAAAAAACAGGAAGAAGCCAAACACACACACACACACACACACACACCACACTTTGACACCCTACTTCAAGATATTTCCTGTTTCCACAACAGTCTCTCTCCCTGTTTTCCATCCTTATCACTCCCTCTCCCCCCTCCCAATTTAATCCTGCTGATAGTGACATACTAGCCTGTACTACAGTTTTCTGGACCAAGTGACCCGACCAGGAAAAACCCTGTGCCCTACACTCACTATATAGAACCCATTGGGTTCTGATTAAAGAACCCTACAAAAGGGTTCTATATAGAACCTTAAGGGCTGCTATATGAAGTTATAGAACCATTTTTGGTACTATACAGAAACCTTTTTCTAAGAGTGTAGTTTTAGCCAATAACTAGGGCCTGCAGTTTTCCCTGGTCAGGTCTTGGCAGAGGTACAGATAAAGTCGCCCCATGACCATGACCATTCTCTCTCCAGGTCCTGTAGGTCAGTGTATGGGTCAGGGCAGAGCTCCAGCTCGTTCTTAATGACCTATCTGAGGTATTCAGGAGCCTCAGCTACGTGCCCCCACACACACTGCCATGGACTAACAGACAGAGACAGGCAGACAGAACCAAAAGGTTGACATTATTAAGATGGATGAAACGAAAGAGTCAATGCCTAGGAGGGAAACGTGTGAGACGTTTGCCATGTCATGCAGGGCTCTACAGTGAGAGGGGTAGAGAGACAGAGAGAGGGGTAGAGAGACAGAGAGACAGAGAGAGAAAGGTAGAGAGACTGAGAAAGGTAGAAAGACAGAGAGAGGGTCTGAAGATGGGTGAACTCGAGAAAAAGCAGGGAGCCTTAAAAACAGAATCGGAACAACATTCTACAACAACAACAAAAAGAGGAATGGGATATGTCTCGATTGCCCTGGAGAATGTAAGGTCATATAGCTCAGGTACCTCATATTGACTGACTGACGGATGGACGTGTGATTTAGGTCAATGGAACGAAAGGGCCTTGACCACCTGGAACTACTGCCACAGACCAGGGGGTTTACAGTGTGTGTATATATATAGAGACAGAGGAAAAGAGAGATATATAGAGAAAGAGAGAGAGGGGTAGAGGGGTAGAGGGAGATAGAGAGAGGGCGGAGAGAAAGAGAGGGGGAGAGAGGGAGAGACGCGTGTCCTTGTGTGTTTTGGGAAGGGGTGCGGGGCAGGGACGAGGCGTGTCGTCAGCTCGGTGATCTGATTGGCCGACAGACGTGTGCCAGAATTTAGAGCCAGGAGCAGAACAGCATGTGCTGTGGAGACCCTGAACGGCCAACACACACACCCACTATTAATCACATTTATACGCAAAGAAAAACAAAAATACACACATACTATACAGAAAAAAAGTATTAATCCTCCCAAAACACCAACTGACAACCATATACAGTAATATAGTGTATAATAGCAATAGCTAAAGTATGCCTTATACAGTGCATTCGGAAAGTATTCAGACCCCTTCACTTTTTCCAAATTTTGTTACGTTACAGCCTTATTCTGAAATTGATTAAATTACTTTTTTTGCTTATCAATCTACACACAATACACCATAATAACGAAGCAAAAACAGGTTTTTAAATGTATTAAAAATAAAAGACAGAAATACCTTATTTACATAAGTATTCAGACACTTTGCTATGAGACTCGAAATTGAGCTCAGTTGTATCCCGTTTCCATTGATCATCCTTGAGATGTTTCTACATTGGGTGGTTTTTGGTGATGAACAATGCCTTTTCCAGCATGATGGAGCACCTTGCCATAAGGCAAAAGTGATAACTAAGTGGCTCGGGGAACAAAACATCGATATTTTGGGTCCATGGCCAGGAAACTCCCCAGACCTTAATCCCATTGAGAACTTGTGGTCAATCCTCAAGAGGCGGGTGGACAAACAAAAACCCACAAATTCTGACAAACTCCAAGCATTGATTATGCAAGAATGGGCTGCCATCAGTCAGGACGTGGCCCAGAAGTTAATTGACAGCATGCCAGGGCGGATTGCAGAGGTCTTGAAAAAGAACGGTCAACACTGCAAATATTGACTCTTTGCATCAACTTCATGTAATTGTCAATAAAAGCCTTTGACACTTATGAAATGCTTGTAATTATACTTCAGTATTCCATAGTAACATCTGACAAAAATATCTAAAGACACTGAAGCAGCAAACTTTGTGGAAATTAATATTTGTGTCATTCTCAAAACTTTTGGCCACGACTATACACTGAGTATACCAAACATTAGGAACATCTTCCTAATATTGAGTTGAAAGTGTTCCACGGGGATGCTGGCCCATGTTGACTCCAATGCTTCCCACAGTTGTGTCAAGTTGGCTGAATGTCCTTTGGGTGGTTGGCCATTCTTGATGCTCACAGGAAACGGTTGAGCGTAAAAATCCCAGCAGTGTTGCAGTTCTTGACACAAACCGGTGTGCCTGGCACCTACTACCATACACGGTTCAAAGGCACTTTATTTTGTGTTACCCATTCACCGTCGGAATGGCACACACACAATCCATGTCTCAATTGTCTCAAGGCTTACAAATCATTCTTTAACCTGTCTCCTCCCCTTCATCTACACTGACTGAAGTGGGTTTAACAAGTGACATCAATAAGGGATCATAGCTTTCACCTGGATTCACCTGGTCAGTCTATGTCATGGACACAGCAGGTGTTCGGTAATGTTTTGTACACTCAGTGTATAGTTAGTTATATCCATTGAATCTATTTATATGGTTATAATAACCAACATAGACTGGTCAGAATCAGATCACCTTTATTCACCAAGTACATTTACACATACTCAGGATTGTACTTGGTGATATGGTGTTGCTAGTGATAGACAACATTTAGAGAGAATACAGACGGCGGAGTTTAAACAAAGTTTACATACATTATATACAACTAGGTAGAGTGAGCATAGAGCTATAAGAGAATGAGCAGATATACAAATATACAGTGGGTATGCAATTGACATACAGTGGGTATGCGGTTGACAGTGGGTATGCGGTTGACATACAGTGGGTATGCGGTTGACATACAGTGGGTATGCGGTTGATATACAGTGGGTATGCGGTTGACATACAGTGGGTATACGGTCGACATACAGTGGGTATACGGTTAACATACAGTTGACATACAGTGGGTATGTGGTTGACGTACAGTGGGTATGCGGTTGATATACGGCTGACATACAGTATGCGGTTGGCATACAATGGGTATACGGTTGACATACAGTGGGTATGCGGTTGATATACAGTGGGTATGCGGTTGATATACTGTGGGTATGCGGTTGACATACTGTGGGTATGCGGTTGACATACAGTGGGTATGCGGTTGATATACATTTACATTACATTACATTTACATTTAAGTCATTTAGCAGACGCTCTTATCCAGAGCGACTTACAAATTGGTGCATTCACCTTATGATATCCAGTGGAACAACCACTTTACAATAGTGCGTCTAAATCTTTTAAGGGGGGGGGGGGTTAGAAGGATTACTTTATCCTATCCTAGGTATTCCTTAAAGAGGTGGGGTTTCAGGTGTCTCCGGAAGGTGGTGATTGACTCCGCTGTCCTGGCGTCGTGAGGGAGCTTGTTCCACCATTGGGGTGCCAGAGCAGCGAACAGTTTTGACTGGGCTGAGCGGGAACTGTGCTTCCTCAGAGGTAGGGGGGCCAGCAGGCCAGAGGTGGATGAACGCAGTGCCCTTGTTTGGGTGTAGGGCCTGATCAGAGCCTGAAGGTATGGAGGTGCCGTTCCCTTCACAGCTCCGTAGGCAATCACCATGGTCTTGTAGCGGATGCGAGCTTCAACTGGAAGCCAGTGGAGAGAGCGGAGGAGCTGGGTGACGTGAGAGAACTTGGGAAGGTTGAACACCAGACGGGCTGCGGCGTTCTGGATGAGTTGTAGGGGTTTAATGGCACAGGCAGGGAGCCCAGCCAACAGCGAGTTGCAGTAATCCAGACGGGAGATGACAAGTGCCTGGATTAGGACCTGCGCCGCTTCCTGTGTGAGGCAGGGTCGTACTCTGCGAATGTTGTAGAGCATGAACCTACAGGATCGGGTCACCGCCTTGATGTTAGTGGAGAACGACAGGGTGTTGTCCAGGATCACGCCAAGGTTCTTAGCACTCTGGGAGGAGGACACAAGGGAGTTGTCAACCGTGATGGCGAGATCATGGAACGGGCAGTCCTTCCCCGGGAGGAAGAACAGCTCCGTCTTGCCGAGGTTCAGCTTGAGCTGGTGATCCGTCATCCACACTGATATGTCTGACAGACATGCAGAGATGCGATTCGCCGCCTGGTTATCAGAAGGGGGAAAGGAGAAGATTAATTGTGTGTCGTCTGCATAGCAATGATAGGAGAGACCATGTGAGGATATGACAGAGCCAAGTGACTTGGTGTATAGCGAGAATAGGAGAGGGCCTAGAACAGAGCCCTGGGGGACACCAGTGGTGAGAGCGCATGGTGCGGAGACAGATTCTCGCCACGCCACCTGGTAGGAGCGACCTGTCAGGTAGGACGCAATCCAAGCGTGGGCCGCGCCGGAGATGCCCAACTCGGAGAGGGTGGAGAGGAGAATCTGATGGTTCACAGTATCAAAGGCAGCAGATAGGTCTAGAAGGATGAGAGCAGAGGAGAGAGAGTTAGCTTTAGCAGTGCGGAGAGCCTCCGTGACACAGAGAAGAGCAGTCTCAGTTGAATGCCCAGTCTTGAAACCTGACTGATTAGGATCAAGAAGGTCATTCTGAGAGAGATAGCAGGAGAGCTGGCCAAGGACGGCACGTTCAAGAGTTTTGGAGAGAAAAGAAAGAAGGGATACTGGTCTGTAGTTGTTGACATCGGAGGGATCGAGTGTAGGTTTTTTCAGAAGGGGTGCAACTCTCGCTCTCTTGAAGACGGAAGGGACGTAGCCAGCGGTCAAGGATGAGTTGATGAGCGAGGTGAGGAAGGGGAGAAGGTCTCCGGAAATGGTCTGGAGAAGAGAGGAGGGGATAGGGTCAAGTGGGCAGGTTGTTGGGCGGCCGGCCGTCACAAGACGCGAGATTTCATCTGGAGAGAGAGGGGAGAAAGAGGTCAAAGCACAGGGTAGGGCAGTGTGAGCAGGACCAGCGGTGTCGTTTGACTTAGCAAACGAGGATCGGATATCGTCAACCTTCTTTTCAAAATGGTTGACGAAGTCATCCGCAGAGAGGGAGGAGGGGGGGGGGGGGGGGGGAGGAGGATTCAGGAGGGAGGAGAAGGTAGCAAAGAGCTTCCTAGGGTTAGAGGCAGATGCTTGGAATTTAGAGTGGTAGAAAGTGGCTTTAGCAGCAGAGACAGAAGAGAAGAATGTAGAGAGGAGGGAGTGAAAGGATGCCAGGTCCGCAGGGAGGCGAGTTTTCCTCCATTTCCGCTCGGCTGCCCGGAGCCCTGTTCTGTGAGCTCGTAGTGAGTCGTCGAGCCATGGAGCTGGAGGGGAGGACCGAGCCGGCCTGGAGGATAGGGGACAGAGAAAATCAAAGGATGCAGAAAGGGAGGAGAGGAGGGTTGAGGAGGCAGAATCAGGAGATAGGTTGGAGAAGGTTTGAGCAGAGGGAAGAGATGATAGGATGGAAGAGGAGAGAGTAGCGGGAGAGAGAGAGCGAAGGTTGGGACGGCGCAATAGCATCCGAGTAGGGGCAGAGTGAGAAGTGTTGGATGAGAGCAAGAGGGAAAAGGATACAAGGTAGTGGTCGGAGATTTGGAGGGGAGTTGCAATGAGATTAGTGGAAGAACAGTATCTAGTAAAGATGAGGTCAAGCGTATTGCCTGCCTTGTGAGTAGGGGGGGAAGGTGAGAGGGTGAGGTCAAAAGAGAAGAGGAGTGGAAAGAAGGAGGCAGAGAGGAATGAGTCAAAGGTAGACGTGGGGAGGTTAAAGTCACCCAGAACTGTGAGAGGTGAGCCATCCTCAGGAAAGGAACTTATCAAGGCGTCAAGCTCATTGATGAACTCTCCAAGGGAACCTGGAGGGCGATAAATGATAAGGATGTTAAGCTTGAAAGGGCTGGTAACTGTGACAGCATGGAATTCAAATGAGGAGATAGACAGATGGGTCAGGGGAGAAAGAGAGAATGTCCACTTGGGAGAGATGAGGATTCCAGTGCCACCACCCCGCTGGCTCGATGCTCTAGGGGTATGCGAGAACACGTGGGCAGACGAAGAGAGAGCAGTAGGAGTAGCAGTGTTATCTGTGGTAATCCATGTTTCCGTCAGCGCCAGGAAGTCTAGGGACTGGAGGGTAGCATAGGCTGAGATGAACTCAGCCTTGTTGGCTGCAGACCGGCAGTTCCAGAGGCTGCCGGAGACCTGGAACTCCACGTGGGTCGTGCGTGCTGGGACCACCAGGTTAGAGTGGCAGCGGCCACGCGGTGTGGAGCTATATATATATACTGTGGGTATGCGGTTGACATACAGTGGGTATACAGTTGACATACAGTGGGTATGCGGTTGACATACGGTTGACATACAGTGGGTATGCGGTTGATATACGGTTGACATACAGTGGGTATACGGTTGACATACAGTGGGTATACGGTTAACATACAGTTGACATACAGTGGGTATGCGGTTGATATACGGCTGACATACAGTGGGTATGCGGTTGGCATACAATGGGTATACGGTTGACATACAGTGGGTATGCGGTTGATATACAGTGGGTATGCGGTTGATATACGGTTGACATACTGTGGGTATGCGGTTGATATACGGTTGACATACTGTGGGTATGCGGTTGATATACGGTTGACATACTGTGGGTATGCGGTTGATATACGGTTGACATACAGTGGGTATACGGTTGACATACAGTGGGTATGCGGTTGACATACGGTTGACATACAGTGGGTATGCAGTTGACATACAGTGGGTATGCGGTTGATATACTGTGGGTATGCGGTTGACATACGGTTGACATATAGTGGGTATGCGGTTGACATACTGTGGGTATGCAGTTGACATACGGTTGACATACAGTGGGTATGCGGTTGATATACTGTGGGTATGCGGTTGATATACGGTTGACATACGGTTGACATACTGTGGGTATGCGGTTGACATACGGTTGACATACAGTGGGTATGCGGTTGATATACTGTGGGTATGCGGTTGACATACGGTTGACATACGGTTGACATACTGTGGGTATGCGGTTGATATACAGTTGATATACAGTTGACATACTGTGGGTATATGGTTAACATACAGTTGACATACAGTGGGTATACGTTGACATACTGTGGGTATGCGGTTGACATACGGTTGACATATAGTGGGTATGCAGTTGACATACTGTGGGTATGCGGTTGACATACAGTGGGTATGCGGTTGATATACGGTTGACATACGGTTGATATACGGTTGACATACGGTTGACATACTGTGGGTATGCGGTTGATATACAGTTGATATACAGTTGACATACTGTGGGTATATGGTTAACATACAGTTGACATACAGTGGGTATGCGGTTGATATACTGTGGGTATGCGGTTGACATGCAGTTGACATACTGTGGGTATGCGGTTGACATACGGTTGATATACGGTTGACATACGGTTGATATACGGTTGACATACTGTGGGTATGCGGTTGATATACAGTTGACATACTGTGGGTATACGGTTGATATACAGTTGACATACTGTGGGTATACGGTTGACATACAGTGGGTATGCGGTTGACATACAGTGGGAATACGGTTTATATACAGTGGATGTACACATTTACAGTATCAGTATGAATTTATCTACATGCAGAGTGATGCAAATGCAGCACAGTGCAGTTATTTTGTGTACAGTTCAGAGATGGCAGCATGGAGTGCAGTCCTTTAGTCTCTATGGGCCACAGCACGGGGTAAGAAACCTTTCAGGTGCCGGGAGGTTTTGGTCATGAGTGGTGGGAGGAGCTATAGGAGGAGGGGCTCATTGTAATGGCTGGAAATGGGACAAATGGAACGGAGTCAAATGTGTGTTTGATACAGTTACATGAATTCCATTCCAGCCATTACAATGAGCCTGTCTTCCTATAGCTCCTCCCACCAGCCGCTGGTGTGTTCTGGGAACTTGGTAGCTTCGGATATTGTCGTTGTTGTGTCTATGTAGAGGAGAAGGATGATGGGTGTGTGTGTGTGCGTGTCTTACCGTGAGGGAGGTGAAGGTGAGGCAGATTCCTCCAAAGCCGTTGAAGGAGACCGCGATGAAAATGAGGGCCGAGAGTACTGGAGGAGGAAAGGGAGGAGGAGCAGAAGGAGGAAAGAGGAGACAAGAGGACAGAGTGAGTGAGATCTATGTGTGCAGTGTAATGTAATAAGCAGAAGTTGTGTTTAATGTCATTTCCTGTACATTTAGTGTTCATTTACATGTGATTTACAGTGGCTTAGGATTCTTACCTTCAGGGTTATAGGCAGCTCCAGCTATCATGGCACAAGAGAAAGCAAAACACGCACTGCAAGAGAGAGAGTTGATGATGACGCTGACTGGTGAAGACAATGATGATGACGATGGTTGTGAAGATAATGATTATGGTCACGAAGATGATGAACATGATAATTGTTTAAATAATACTAATTATGACAATGCTCAATGATAATTGCGATGATGATGATGATTGTAATAATAATGACGATGATGAAGATGACAATCACAGTGTAGATGATGATGATGATTTACTATTATTATCATGATGATGACGATGATGTTTCCCGTCTTTTACCTGCCGAGGAGGCGGAGTGGGCGGGGCCCGTACTTGTCCATCAGGATACCTAGCGGCAGAGTGGCTGCACTCAGCAGGAAGGAGCCAATGGTAAAGCCCAGATTCAACATCTCTTCCTGGTCCACGCAGCTATGCCAGATACCACTGTCCCACGAACTGATGTTACTGAACACTGTCTCATTGTCTGGGGGGGGGGGGGTGGAGAGAGATGGAAGAGAGAGGGGGGAGAAGGAGAAGGGTAAGGAGGTGGAGAGAGAGAGGGGAGTTGAGAACTATACAAGACACAGGAAACCACATGTGCTATAGACATATATTATCTATGGACGTATACAGGGGTGAATCGCAAGTTCCACTGGAGTTGAATTGTCACTTAGTCAAGCATTGATATCAGTGGAAGTTAGGATTCACCCCACAGTATCTATGCACAGGTTTATGTATACCTGGGGTCAATTCCATTTCAATTCCAGACAATTCAGGAAGTACACTGACATTCTCTTAAATGCTTTTCAATGAGGAACATTTTGAATTGGCATTTGGTCTTCTTTCTGAATTGACTGGAATTGAAATGGAATGGAACCCAACCCTGAAGTATACCATATCCCTGTGTGAGTGTTACCATGGACGGGGACGTACTTATGCAGAGGTGTGAGTAGAAGCCCTCGTTCTTGAGCATGATGAGTAGCGATCCCCAGCCCAGCAGCACAGCAGAGAACAGCAGGTTCTCTATGACCGCAGTCACCGCCATCCACCAGCGCCTACGATAGGCCTGGGCCAGAGAAGGAGCCATAGCTGCTCTGGGGGGAAAGAGAGAGAGCGAGAGAGCAAGAGGGAGAGAGCGAGAGAGAGCGAGAGAGCAAGAGCAAGGGAGAGCGAGAGAGAGCGAGAGAGAGAGAGAGAGAGAGCGAGAGCAAGAGGGAGAGAGCGAGAGAGAGCGAGAGGGAGAGAGAGAGAGAGAGAGAGAGAGAGGGAGAGCGAGAGAGAGCAAGAGGGAGGGAGAGAGAGAGAGAGAGAGAGAAGGTGGTAAAAAGAAAAAGACAAGAGGAAGATAGAGGAGAGAGTTTAACATTTAACAATCCTTTCTTACAGAATTACCGCACACACTGTCCGTACAGAACTTCAATGTTGCATCAACAACTTCAAAGGTCTACAAAAACTAAAAATACATATCAAAGCAAGAAAGGATGTTTTTTTTTTAAGTATGCAGCTACTTTCCTCCTCACTTTCATCTGAGCTCAGAGAGCAACAAAAAGAGAGGAACAGCAATACAAATTCTCTGTGGGATACTACAACTGAGAGTGAGGTTAACCATATGACTGACTCATCATCACCACCATCATGGCAACAACATAACTCTGGTTTCCGGAAAGACGCTGTGCTGAATGGTTTCTCTGCCAGTTCTGTTATAATCCCTGAATATGTTGACATTGACTTTCTATAAAGCATACAGCTAAGCAAGAGGAGTATCCTATAAACTCAGGGTTCGGCGGATTACATGAAAAATAAGATTGTGGCCAGTAAAAGAGCTTAAGGTCATTTGAATGATAAATACTTCAATCGACAGATGTAACAGATCCAAGAGAAATCGAATTATTTTATTAGTTGGATGACCAATTGTGCAAATACTCTGAATGTAGACTATTCTAAGTTTGCAAAAACACATAGATCTGTCTGTGAAGTAGTGCTTGAGCGATTAACCGAAATGTTCAATTATTTGAATGCCATTGTTGTTTTGTTTTTGTTTTGGGAGCTCAATACGCACATTGCCAGTTCCTCTAGAGATAAATCAGATCAAGCCCGAATTAGGGAGTTTTAGTTTCCAACAGGCAAATATTCTACATCGTTTAGCGCAGAAAACCTGGTAATTAACTACAATGACCATAGTCCATTGTGCGCCTACTTTACCGATCTGTGTTTCTTTTACGCCTGCTATGTTAGAATGCGTGATCGAGAGCAGTTGCTTTGTGAGGAACTCTACCTGAAAATACATTATCTAAGTGATTGATAATTGTTATTCAGCAGTCATAGAAGTATGCCTTATTTACCTTGAAGAACTACAAAATTGTGATTTTGTCAGACAGCATAGGCAGCAGCTAGAGATGAGATGACTTGGAATGAAACAATAAAGTCATCAAATAAACGTTTTATTATATACACAACAACTGAAATATTTTATTCAAATAATGTAACTAGATGATGGTTAATAAGTGATAAGCAGTAATGGGCAGTCTAACATCATGTGACTTTTATTCATTGTTTTATTCTGTGTTGTTACAGCATTCAACCCACATAATGCATTATGCATTTAATGTTGAAAAAAAATAATCTAAACCAAAATCAAAAACCGTGATTATTTTTTGAACAATCGAACTGACCCCAAAAAGCACTAAATCGCTCAGCACTGCTGCAAAGACAGAACGGTAGATTTGAGAGTACTCATTTCCACTGTAACTAGAGGTTTAGCCGAGTAAGCAGCTGATTTGTGCTTGGGAAGTGAACAGGATGTGGCTGTGTTGACTCATTTCAAAATCCAATTCAAATGTGGGATGATTCAGTTCTCAGTAAATCTGATGTTTTTTGGTTTAATAATTTTTTCCTGTGGAAAGCAACCAGGGAGAGCAAATGTTGCAGGTTTGGATTAGATTAAAAGATTAGAATAAAATGGAAAGGCTTCCATTCCCACTGAAAGGTGACTTCAAAGCTGTGTGGCGCAGCACAGCTTTCAAAAACTTGCCATCTCAGTGTGTTTGAGGCAATCACTTGAAGCCCACATCTTGATATTAGATGAAGTAATCCAAAATGTAATCCGCTGTTTTAAGAATGTAACTAATCAGATTACTTGTGTTTACATATTTTTGGGGTTGATTACAGTTACTTCAGTTTTGTAATCTGATTACGTAATCCTGGTTACATGTAATCTGTTAGTACTAGAGGTTGACCGATTATTCGGAATGGCCGAATAATTAGGGCCGATTTCAAGTTCTCATAATCTGTGATCGGCATTTTTGGACACCGATTGTGGCCGATTTTAAAACTTTTTTTTAAATGTTACCTTTATTTAACTAGGCAAGTCAGTTAAGAACACATTCTTATTTTCAATAACGGCCTAGGAACGGTGGGTTAACTGCCTTGTTCAGGGGCAGAACAACAGATTTTTACCTTGTCAGCTCGGGGATTCGATCTTGCAACCTTCCGGTTACTAGTCCAATGCTCTAACCACCTGCCTTCCATTGCACTCTACGAGGAGCAGGCTGACTACCTGTTACGTGAGTGCAGCAAGAAGCCAAGGTAAGTTGCTAGCTAGCATTAAACTTATCTTATAAAAAACAATCAACCTTAACATAATCACTAGTTAACTACACATGGTTGATGATATTACTAGTTTATCTAGCGTGTCCTGCGTTGCATATAATCGATGCGGTGCCTGTAAATTTCTCATCGAATCACAGCCTACTTCTCCAAACAGGTGATGATTTAACAAGCGCATTCGCGAAAAAAGCACTGTCGTTGCACCAATGTGTACCTAACCATAAACGTCAATGCCTTTCTTTAAAATCAATACACAAGTATATATTTTTAAACCTGCATATTTAGTTAATATTGCCTGCTAACATGACTTTCTTTTAACTACGGAAATTGTGTCACTTCTCTTATGTTCTGTGCAAGCAGTCAGGGTATATGCAGCAGCTTGGGCTGCCTGGCTCGTTGCAAACTGTGTGAAGACCATTTATTCCTAACAAAGACCGTAATTCATTTGCCAGAATTGTACATAATTATGACATAACATTGAAGGTTGTACAATGTAACAGCAATATTTAGACTTTTGGATGTCACCAGTTAGATAAAATACGGAACGTTTCCGTATTTCACTGAAATAATAAATGTGTCACGCCCTGACCTGAGAGAGAGGGTTTGTTTCTCTATGTCGTTAGGTCAGGGTGTGGGGTGGGCATTCTATGTTTTTGTATTTCTTTGTTTTGGGCCGAGTATGGTTCCTAATCAGAGGCAGCTGTCTATCGTTGCCTTTTCCCACCTGTGTTTTGTGGGATCTTGTGTTTGTGTAGCTGCCTGTGAGCAGCCCAGAACTTCACACTTTGTTTTTGTGAGTTTCATATTTATTAAACATGTGGAACTCTAAGTACGCTGCGCCTTGGTCTACTCCTATAGACGATTGTGACAAAATGTTTTGTTTTCGAAATGATAGTTTCCGGATTTGACCATATTAATGACCTAAGGCTCGTATTTCTGTGTGTTATGTTATAATTAAGTCTATGATTTGATATTTGATAGAGCAGTCTGACTGAGCGGCGGTAGGCAGCAGCAGGCTCGTAAGCATTCATTCAAACAGCACTTTTGTGCATTTGCCAGCAGTTCTTCGTTGTGCTTCAAGCATTGAGCTGTTCATGACTTCAAGCCTATCAACTCCCAAGATTAGGCTGGTGTAACCGATGTGAAATGGCTAGCTAGTTAGTGGGGTGTGCGCTAATAGCGTTTCAATCGGTAACGGCACTCGCTCTGAGACCTTAAAGTAGTTGTTCCCCTTGCTCTGCGAGGGCTGCGGCATTTGTGGAGCAATGGATAACGATGCTTCGAGGGTGGCTGTTTTCGATGTGTTCCTGGTTCGAGCCCAGGTAGGGGCGAGGAGAGGGACGGAAGCTATACTGTTTCACTGGCAATACCAAAGTGCCTATAAGAACATCCAATAGTCAAAGGTATATGAAATACAAATGGTATAGAGATAAATAGTCCTATAATAACTACAACCTTAAACTTCTTACCTGGGAATATTGAAGACTCATGTTAAAAGGAACCACCAGCTTTCATATGTTCTCATGTTCTGAGCAAGGAACTTAAACGTTAGCTTTTTTGCATGGCAAATATTAGAATTTTACTTCTCCAACACTTTGTTTTTGCATTACTTAAACCAAATTGAATATGTTTCATTATTTATTTGAGGCTAAATTGATTTTATTGATGTATTAAGTTAAAATAAAAGTGTTCATTCAGTATTGTTGTAATTGTCATTATAAATATGATTTATTTTTAAATCTGCCGATTAATCGGTATCGTCCTTTTTTGGTCCTCCAATAATCGGTGTTGAAAAATCATAATCGGTCGACCTCTAGTTAGTACCTAATTCTGACCGTTCACTAACTGCTTGGGAAAAAAACGGACAGTTTCCCTGTTAGTGTAGGTGGATCTACCTGCCATGAGGGAGAGAGGAATAAGGGATTGGTGTAAAGAAGAATTAGAGGACAAAAGAGCTGAATGGTGAGTAGAGTAGTGACCCCTGAATTGACCTTATTGCTGTGTGTCTGACCTCACGCTGTGGACCTATCAGGTATCAGACAGCTGGGACTGACACGAACACACACCCTGTTATTTGCATGTGCCTATGGCACACACAGCTTGAGCTAGTGAGCAAGGGTTTAGACTCGTAAAATGTGCCTTGTAAAAAATAAAAATAAATGTTTAAAAAAAATGTATTTGTAGTGAGGAGATTTTCCTCCTGGGTATAACTCACAAATATGCATGTTTACCTGTGGCCAACAGGCATGAAGTCTGTATGCATTAGAAAGTGGTTGTCAGATGTACAGTACCAGTCAAAAGTTTGGACACACCTACTCATTCAAGGTTCTCTTTATTTTTACTATTTTCTACATTGTAGAATAATAGTGAATACATCAAAACTATGAAATAACACATATCGAATCATGTAGTAACCAAAAAAGTGTTAAACAAATCAAAATATATTTTATATTTGAGATTCTACAAAGTAGCCACCCTTTGCCTTAATGACAGTTGCATTGTGACAAGGTAGGGGTGGTATACAGAAAATAGCCCTATTTGGTAAAATACCAAGTCCATATTATGGCAAGAACAGCTCAAATAAGCAAAGAGAATTTTCAGGACTTTAAGACATGGTGGTCAGTCAATCCGGAACATTTTAGAACTTTGAAAGTTTCTTCAAGTGCAGTCGCAAAAACCATCAAGCGCTGTCTCTCATGAGGACCGCCACAGGAAAGGAAAACCCAGAGTTACCTCTGCTGCAGAGGATGAGTTCATTAGTTACCAGCCTCAGAAATTGCAGGCCAAATAAATGCTTCACAGATTTCAAGTAACAGACATCTCAACATCAACTGTTCAGAGGAGACTGCATGAATCAGGCCTTGATGGTTGAATTGCTGCAAACAAACCACTACTAAAGGACATCAAAAAGAAGAGACTTGCTTGGGCCAAGAAACACGAGCAATGGACATTGGACCGGTGGAAATCTGTCCTTTGGTCTGATGAGTCCAAATTTGAGGTTCCAACTGCCATGTCTTTGTGAGATGCCGAGTCAGTGAACAGAAGATCTCCGCATGTGTGGTTCCCACTGTGAAGCATGGATAAGGAGGTGTGATGGTGTAGGGGTGCTTTGCTGGTGACACTGTCAGTAATTTATTTAGAATTCAAGGCACACTTAACCAGCATGGCTACCACTGCAGCGATATGCCATCCCATCTGGTTTGAGCTTAGTGGGACTATCATTTGTTTTCAACAAGAAAATGACCCAACACACCTCCAGGCTGTGTAACGGCTATTTGAACAAGGAGAGTAATGGAGTACAGCATCAGATGACCTGGCCACCATAATCAACTGACCTCAGCCCAATTGAGATGGTTTGGGATGAGTTGGACCACAGAGTAAGGAAAAGCAGCCAACAATTGCTTAGCATATGTTGGAAAAGCATTCCAGGTAAATCTGGTTGAGAGAATGCCAAGAGTATGCAAAGCTGTCATCAAGGCAAAGGGTGGCTACTTTGAAGAATCTAAAATATAAATTATATTTTGATTTGTTTAACACTTTTTTGGTTACTAAATGATTCCATGTGTGTTATTTCATAGTTTTGATGTCTTCACTATTATTCTACAATGTATAAAATAGTAAAAATAAAGAGAAACCCTTGAATGAGTAGGTATGTCCAAACTTTTGACTGGTACTGTAAGTGTGAATACGTGCCAGTCTATCTGTGACTGTGTGTGTAGGTAAAGCAGGTTTGACTGAGGGTCTATTACCTCTCTTGAACACGTGCCTGCAGCCAGACTGGGACTCCTGCCTGCTGGGGACAAAAATAGCTGCAGTGGTCACAGACCTAGTGACACTTAACTACACTAGTACACTACATGGGAACACATCTATGTTGCACAGAATACCTGGTTATTACAATGGCTGGAGAAATGTTTAAAGGGAACTCTTTTTCAACATCAAATTGGTCATCTCTAGCACCACCCCAACATATGAAAACGGCGGGTTTCTATGTTTGTAGATACGTTTTTTTCTGATGACATCATCGGGTGTGAATCATGTGATTTTAACCAACTATTAGGTTACTTACTACCACATCTACATGACATAAGGATCTTGTACCTGGAACGTGCTCATACTGAACCCAAACATTGGGGTGTGTTAGACTTTGACCTCTAACCCCTGACCTCTCTGCTCCTTATGTCACATAAATGTATGATGGAGTATCGAAGATGACCTTTCTGAACCCTCCAATTTAATTTAGGCGAGTATTAAGCAGACGGCTCGGTTCCACGAGGGGGCAAAAGAGGGCTTAGCCCACCAAAAGAGGGCTTAGCCCACCAAAAGAGGGCTTAGCCCACAGGGGGCGGTGTTGCAATCTACTGCAGAGATAGCCTGCAGAGTTCTGTCCTACTATCCAGGTCTGTACCCAAACAATTTGAACTTCTACTTTTAAAAAATCCATCTCTCTAAAAACAAGTCTCTCACCGTTGCCGCCTGCTATAGCCCACCCTCGGCCCCCAGCTGTGCTCTGGACACCATATGTGAACTGATTGCTCCCCATCTATCTTCAGAGCTCGTGCTACTAGGTGACCTAAACTGGGACATGCTTAACACCCCAGCCATCCTACAATCCAAGCTTGACGCCCTCAATCTCACACAAATTATTAATGAACCCACCAGGTACCACCCCAAAGCCGTAAACACTGGCACACTCATAGATATCATCCTAACCAATTTGCCCTCTAAATACACCTCTGCTGTTTTCAACCAAGATCTCAGCGATCACTGCCTCATTGCCTGCATCTGTAATGGGTCTACGGTCAAACGACCTCCACTCATCACTGTCAAACGCTCCCTGAAACATTTCAGTGAGCAGGCCTTTCTAATCGACCTGGCCCTGGTATCCTGGAAGGATATTGACCTCATCCCGTCAGTAGAGGATGCCTGGTTATTTTTTTTAAATGCCTTCCTCACCATCTTAAATAAGCATGCCCCTTTCAAGAAATTTAGAACCAGGAACAGATATAGCCCTTGGTTCTCCCCAGACCTGACTGCCCTTAACCAACACAAAAACATCCTATGGCGTTCTGCATTAGCATCAAACAGCCCCTGTGATATGCAACTTTTCAGGGAAGTTAGAAACCAATATACACAAGCAGTTAGAAAAGCTAAGGCTAGCTTTTTCAAGCAGAAATTTGCTTCCTGCAACACATTCAAAGGTTGTGGGACATTGTAAAGTCCATGGAAAATAACAACAGCTCCTCCCAACTGCCCACTGCACTGAGGATAGGAAACTCTGTCACCATCGATAAACCCACTATAATTGAGAATTTCAATAAGCATTTTTCTACGGCTGGCTATGCTTTCCACCTGGCTACCCCTACTGCAGTCAACAGCACTGCACCCCCCACAGCTACTCGCCCAAGCCTTCCCCATTTCTCCTTCTCCCAAATCCATTCAGCTAATGTTCTGAAAGAGCTGCAAAATCTGGACCCCTACAAATCAGCCGGGCTAGACAATCTGGACCCTTTCTTTCTAAAATTATCTGCCGAAATTATTGCAACCCCTATTACTAGCCTGTTCAACCTCTCTTTCGTGTCGTCTGAGATTCCCATAGATTGGAAAGCAGCTGCTGTCATCTCCCTCTTCAAAGGAGGGGACACTCTTGACCCAAATTGCTATAGACCTATATCCATCCTACCCTGCCTTTCTAAGGTCTTTGAAAGCCAAGTCAACAAACAGATTACCGACCATTTCGAATCCCACCGCACCTTCTCCGCTATGCAATCTGGTTTCAGAGCTGGTCATGGGTGCACCTCAGCCTCGCTCAAGGTCCTAAACGATATCGTAACCGCCATCAATAAGAAACAATACTGTGCTGCTGTTTTCATTGACCTGGCCAAGGCTTTCGACTCTGTCAATCACCACATCCTCATCGGCCGACTCAATAGCCTTGGTTTCTCTAATGATTGCATCGCCTGGTTCACCAACTACTTCTCTGATAGAGTTCAGTGTGTCAAATCGGAGGGCCTGTTGTCCGGACCTCTGGCAGTCTCTATGGGGGTGCCACAGGGTTCAATTCTTGGGCCAACTCTTTTCTCTGTATAGATCAATGATGTTGCTCTTGCTGCTGGTGAGTCTCTGATCCACCTCTACGCAGACGACACCATTCTGTATACTTCTGGCCCTTCTTTGGACACTTAACAACCCTCCAGACGAGCTTCAATGCCATACAACTCTCCTTCTGTGGCCTCCAACTGCTCCTAAATACAAGTAAAACTAAATGCATGCTCTTCAACCGATCGCTGCCTGCACCTGCCCGCCTGTCCTGCATCACTACTCTGGACGGTTCTGACTTAGAATATGTGGACAACTACAAATACCTAGGTGTCTGTAAACTCTCCTTCCAGACTCACATCAAACATCTCCAATCCAAAGTTAAATCAAGAATTGGCTTCCTATTTCGCAACAAAGCATCCTTCACTCATGCTGCCAAACATACCCTCGTAAAACTGACCATCCTACCGATCCTCGACTTTGGCGATGTCATTTACAAAATAGCCTCCAATACCCTACTCAACAAACTGGATGCAGTCTATCACAGTGCCATCCGTTTTGTCACCAAAGCCCCATATACTACCCACCACTGCGACCTGTACGCTCTCGTTGGCTGGCCCTCGCTTCATACTCGTCGCCAAACCCACCACCAGGTCATCTACAAGACCGTGCTAGGTAAAGTCCACCCTTATCTCCGCTCACTGGTCACCATAGCAGCACCCACCTGTAGCACGCGCTCCAGCAGGTATATCTCTCTGGTCACCCCCAAAGCCAATTCCTCCTTTGGCCGTCTCTCTTTCCAGTTCTCTGCTGCCAATGACTGGAACGAACTACAAAAATCTCTGAAACTGGAAACACTTATCTCCCTCACTAGCTTTAAGCACCAGCTGTCAGAGCAGCTCACAGATCACTGCACATGTACATAGCCCATCCAACTACCTCTTTCCCTACTGTATTTATTTATTTTATTTTGCTCCTTTGTACCCCATTATCTCTATTTCTACTTTGCACTTTCTTCTACTACAAATCTACCATTCCAGTGTTTTACTTGCTATATTGTATTTACTTTGCCACCATGGACTTTTTTGCCTTTACCTCCCTTATCTCACCTCATTTGCTCACATTGTACATACTTATTTTTCTACTGTATATTTGTTTTACTCCATGTGTAACTCTGTGTTGTTGTATGTTGTCGAACTGCTTTGCTTTATCTTGGCCAGGTCGCAATTGTAAATGAGAACTTGTTCTCAACTTGCCTACCTGGTTAACCTGTTATGGCTAGGGGGCAGTATTTTCACAGCCGGATAAAAAACGTACCCGATTTAATCTGATTATTACTCCTGCCCAGAAACTAGAATATGCATATAATTATTAGCTTTGGATAGAAAACATTCCAAAGTTTCTAAAACTGTTTGAATGGTGTCTGTGAGTATAACAGAACTCATTTGGCAGGCTAAAACCTGAGAAGATTCCATGCAGGAAGTGGCCCTGTCTGACAATTTCTTGCCCTTCTTGATTATCTCTATCCATTACAGAGGATTTCTGCTGTTACGTGACACTTCCTACGGCTCCCATGGGCTCTCAGAAGGCGGCAAAAAGCTGAATCGTGGCTTTGCAGGCTCTGGTTGAAAAAAAAGTAGCGCGTTTGGGTAGTGGCTGGTTACAGTACTGTGAGACTCAGGCTCGTGCCCGCGTCGACAGAATGCTTTGTTTTCTTTCGTCTGTTTACCTAAACGCAGATTCCCGGTCGGAATATTATCGCTTTTTTACGAGAAAAATGGCATAAAAATTGATTTTAAACAGCGGTTGACATGCTTCGAAGTACGGTAATGGAATATTTAGAAATCTTTTGTCACGAATTGCGCCATGCTCGTGACCCTTATTTACACTTCGGATAGTGTCTTGAACGCACGAACAAAACGCCGCTATTTGGATATAACGATGGATTATTTTGGACCAAACCAACATTTGTTATTGAAGTAGCAGTCCTGGGAGTGCATTCTGACAAAGACAACAAAGGTAATCAAACTTTTGTAATAGTAAATCGGAGTTTGGTCAGGGCTAAACTTGGTCGGTGTCTAAATGGCTAGCCGTGATGGCTGGGCTATCTACTGAGAATATTGCAAAATGTGCTTTCACCGAAAAGCTATTTTAAAATCGGACATATCGAGTGCATAGAGGAGTTCTGTATCTATAATTCTTAAAATAATTGTTATGTTTTTTGTGAACGTTTATCGTGAGTAATTTAGTAAATTCACCGGAGGTTTGCGGGGGGTATGCTAGTTCTGAACGTCACATGCTAATGTAAAAAAGCTGTTTTTTGATATAAATATTAACTTGATTGAACAAAACATGCATGCATTGTATAACATAATGTCCTAGGGTTGTCATCTGATGAAGATCATCAAAGGTTAGTGCTGCATTTAGCTGTGGTTTTGTTTTTTGTGACATTATATGCTAGCTTGAAAAATGGGTGTCTGATTATTTCTGGCTGGGTACTCTGCTGACATAATCTAATGTTTTGCTTTCGCTGTAAAGCCTTTTTGAAATCGGACAGTGTGGTTAGATTAACGAGAGTCTTGTCTTTAAAATGCTGTAAAATAGTCATATGTTTGAAAAATGGAAGTTTTCGGATTTTAGAGGAGTTTGTATTTCGCGCCACGCCCATCATTGGATATTGGAGCAGGTGTTCCGCTAGCGGAACATCTAGATGTAAGAGGTTAAATAAAGGTGAAATAAATAAATAAATAAATTCTAAGCCAAACTGCTTGCTTTTCAGTATTTTAGTTTGCACGCATAAATAACTAGGCTACTACTTTCAGCATTTAGTTGGCCTTATTTTGGTAAGACAGCAGTGTGTACGGCTGCATTCACATAGATAGTGTTATACACCTATTACAAACAGCCTATCTTGTAGCCTATATTCATTACCAAAATGACCCTGCTTTAGTGCTGCTACAGCGCAGCGGAGATCGGCTACTTTTAAAAGCACTCAATCAATGATGGTCTTGGCGTCTCGGCATTTGAACTTTATGTTTAGTGAATTCAATATAATTCCAATGCGAGAACCCACCAAAATTGTGCCCCCTCACTGATTTCAACTACCCCCTTAGTCATTTTATCCTGGCGCCGGGTCTGAAGTGATGACCCCCTCTGAAGAATCCCCCTCCCCTGTTCATTTTGGTTGAACTCTCTCCCCTTACTATCGCTGCATCTCTTTCATGTCTGTCTCATTCTTTGCACTCCGATGCCCCCCCCCCGCAGAACAAATAAAGTTGTATCTCAACCTTGAAAGGGCCAGACAGAGGATGGGCCCCAATGGCACCCAACTCCCTTTATAGTGCACTATAGGAATAGGGTGCCCATTTGGGACACATCCAGAGAGACAGCCCCTGTCACACAAGTCCTGTCCACAATGACTGACTGACTGGCTGGTTAGTTGTGTTATGCTCGCTATGATGACAATCACCAACGGGATGTCACTTCCAACCATCGTTCACATGGGGACAGCAGGCAGCCTTGCGGTTTAGCGCGTTGGGCCACTAACCGAAACGTCGCTGGTTCGTATCCCCGAGCCAGCTAGGTGAAAAATCTGTCGATGTGCCCTTGCGCAAGGTACTTAACTCTAGTTGCTCTGGATAGGAGTGTCAGCTAAATGACAAAACTGGGAGATGTGGCTTGATGGTCATAATTTCAACAGGGCTTGAAATGGGAGCAAGTACAATTTATATTAGGTTCTGCTGTAAAATGGCGCCGGAGCAGAAGGCAGACAGACGTTATACATGCCTCCAAACATTTTATTTTTTTGTACATTATCTGCGTTGTTTAACTAGTTTTTTTAAATATTTTTGTACATAATGTTGCTGCTACCGTCTCTTATGACCGAAAATAAATTCTAGACATCAGGACTGCGATTACTCATGACGGACTAGCCGAATCCTTTTACGACTCTGACGAGCCCGAGGCGGAGGATATACGGCTCCCTCGGGAACAGGCCCCGACCCCAGTGATCTGCGTGAAGAGGAGGCAGAGAAAGAGAGGCCGGAGGGCGGGCTGCCTTCTGAGGAGTAGGAGGCGATCGAATAAGCCCCCACTCCCCGCAATTCTGCTCACAAACATGCAATCTTTGGACAATAAAATGGACGAGTTATTGGGAAGATTAAACTACCAACAGGACATTAATAACTGTAACATCTTATACTTCACGGAGTCGTGGCTGAACGACGACAATATCAACATACAGCTGGCTGGCAGGATAGAACAGCGGCGTCTGGTAAGACAAGGGGTGGCGATCAATGTATTTTTGTAAACAACAGCTGGTGCACGATATCTGAGGACGTCTCGAGCCATTGCTCGCCTAAGGTAGAGTTTCTCATGATAAGCTGCAGACCACATTACCTACTGAGAGAGTTCTCATCTATATTCTTTGTAGTTGTTTACATACCACCACAGTCAGAGGCTGGCACTAAGATAGCGTTGAATGAGTTGTATTCCGCCATAAGCAAACAAGAAAAACACTCACCCAGAGGAGGCGCTCCTAGTAGCCGGGGACTTTAATGCAGGGAAACTTAAATCTGTTTTACCTCATTTCTATCAACATGTTAAATGTGCAACCAGAGGGAAAAGAACTCCGGACCACCTATACTCCACATACAGACATGCATACAAAGCCCTCCCACCATTTGGCAAATCTGGCCATAATTCTATCTTCCTGCTTACAAGCAAAACTTAAAGCAGGAAGCACCAGTGACTAGATCAATAAAAAAGTGGTCAGACGAAGCAGATGCTAAGCTACAGGACTGTTTTGCTAGCACAGACTGGAATATGTTCTGGGGTTCCTCCAATGGCATTGAGGAGTACACCACATCTGTCATTGGCTTCATTAATAAGTGCATCGATGACGCGTCCCCACAGTGACCGTACGTACATACCCCAACTAGAAACTATGGATTACAGGCAGCATCCACACTGAGCTAAAGGCTAGAGCTGCCGCTTTCAAGGAGCGGGACTCTAACCCGGAAGCTTATAAGAAATCCCGCAATGCCCTCCAACGAACCATCAAACAGGCAAAGCATCAATACAGGACTAAGATCGAATTGTACTACACCGGCTCTGATGCTCGTCGGATGTGGCAAGGCCTGCAAACCATTACAGACTACAAAGGGAAACACGGCCGAGAGCTGCCCAGTGACACGAGCCTAGCGGACGAGCTAAACTACTTCTATGCTCGCTTCGAGGCAAGTAACACTGAAACATGCATGAGAGCACCAGCTGTACCGGAAGACTGTGTGATCACGCTCTCCGCAGCTGATGTGGGTAAGACCTTTAGACAGGTCAACATTCACAAGGCACAGGGCCAGACGGATTAACAGGACGTGTACTGCGAGCATGCGCTGACCAACTAGCAAGTGTCTTCACTGACATTTTCAACCTCTCCCTGTCCGAGTCTGTAATACCAACACGTTTTAAGCAGACCACCATAGTGCCTGTATGCAAGAACACTAAGGTAACCTGCCTAAATGACTACCGACCTGTAGCACTCACGTCTGTAGCCATGAAGTGCTTGGAAAGGCTTGTCATGGCTCACATCAACACCATCATCCCAGAAACCCGGGACCCACTCCAATTTGCATACCGCCCCAACAGATCCACAGATAATGCAGTCTCTATTGCACTCCACACTGCCCTTTCCCACCTGGACAAAAGGAACACCTATGTGAGAATGCTATTCATTGACTACAGCTCAGCGTTCAACACCATAGTGCCCTCAAAGCTCATCAATAAGCTAAAGACCCTGGGACTAAACACCTCCCTCTGCAACTGGATCCTGGATTTCCTGACGGGCCGCCCCCAGGTGGTAAGGGTAGGTAACAAAACATCCACCACGCTGATCCTCAACACAGGCCCCCCCCAGGGGTGCGTGCTCAGCCCCCTCCTGTACTCCCTGTTCACTCATGACTGCACGGCCAGGCACGACTCCAACACCATCATTAAATCTGCCGATGACACAACAGCCTGATCACCGACAACAACGAGACAGCCTATAGGGAGGAGGTCAGAGACCTGGCCGTGTGATGCCAGGACAACAACCTCTCCCTCAACGTGTCCAAGACAAAAGAGATGATTGTGGACTACAGGAAAGAGAGGACCGAGCACACCCCCATTCTCATCTGCCAGGCTGCAGTGGAGCAGGTTGAGAGCTTTAAGTTCCTTGGTGTCCACATCACCAACAAACTAACATGGTTCTCAGATCCTCAAAAGTGCTACAGCTGCACCATCGAGAGTATCCTGACTGGTTGCATCACTGCCTGGTATGGCAACTGCTCAGCCTCCGACCTCAAGGCACTACAGAGGGTAGTGCGAACGGCCCAGTACATCACTGAGGCCAAGCTTCCTGCCATCCAGGACCTCTATACCAGGCGGTGTCAGAGGAAGGCCCTAAAAATTGTCAGACTCCAGCCACCCTATTCATAGACTCTTCTCTCTGCTACCACACGGCAAGCGGTACCGGAGCGCCAAGTCTAGGTCCAAGAGGCTTCTAAACAGCTTCTACTCCCAAGCCATAAGACTCCTGAACATCTAGTCAAATGGCTACCCAGACTATTCACATTGCCCCCCTCCCCACCACTGCCACTCTCTGTTGTCATTTGTGCATAGTCACTTCAATTAACTCTACCTACATGTACATATTACCTGTTTTTTTTAAACTGCACTGTTGGTTAGGGGCTCGTAGGTAAGCATTTCACTGTAAGGGATACTACACCTGTTGTATTTGGCGCATGTGACTAATAAAATTTGATTTGAAATTCTTTAAGCCAATATACTATAATAATTGCTGGAACTCAAGACACAGAAAATGTGAGGAGCCTGTACATAGTACCGGTGTGTACTGGCCAGATTCAGGCACTGATCATAAGTCATTTTTTGTTTAGTGTGCCGGTAGAACCAAAGGAAAAAAAGGGGGAAATAGTTTGTCAAAGAAGTATCTTTCTCTTTCACAGGAAGATGGCGGCGACAGAAATGGCAGTTCTGCTTCTAGCTCCTACTCAACTTCAGTATTTTTGTTGGTTGTGTGTCCTCCACCCAGTACCCTGCCCTAAACTTAGTCACTGTCACTAACTGGCTACCACCCAGTTACTCAACGGGGTGGTTGAGACTGCTGATCTATGTACATAGACATGGATCCATTGGTCACTTTAGTTATGTTTACATACTGTAGTCAATGCCATCCTATTCACCTATTGCTGTATATATACTATTTTATCCTACGTATTCTACAGATATGTACAGTATGTGGATAGAATATTTACTATGTCTATACATCCCATATATATTACACATACACTCCTAATATTTATATAATTTCTGAATTCCATTCTTTTACTTTTATATCTGTGTGTTTTGTTGTGAATTGTTAGATATTACTGCACTGCTGGAGCTAGAAACACAAGCATTTCGCTACACCCGCAATAACATCTGCTAAATATGTGTATGCGACCAATAAAATTAGATTTACAAGAACGTTGGAAAGCATCATTCTAAGAAAATCAGCAACTTTTGGAGGACAGTGGAAGTTGTAATCAAAATGTAATCATAAACAAGCACTTTTATCAACTTCCACTACCCTCTAAGAGTTTCTGAATTTCCTATTCCTGATTTAGGCACCAGCTAAGGCAGAGTAAATACACTGAGTAAATACACAGTATATAAAACCTGGGGTGGTAAAACTGCCACACCTCTCTCGATCCCTCCCTCTGTTTCAGCTGTTTCCACTCGTGCGGCCTATCCGTGGGTGGTGGACGCGCGTGACCCCTCCTCGTGCTCCCCTGTGTGCGCACTGACAGCTGCGTCCAGGTGTCACCGGTGGTGCCACCTTTTACGTGCACAGCGCATAGATTACGCATGGATTGCCCAGTGCGGTTTCTAAGTATACAAAGTTGATTATAAACCAACTACTGGTCACCCTCCATTATACTATTTTTATGGCCAAATGACACCTGAAACGTGGGGAGGGCATTTTATATATATATAATTTTAGCGCCAAACACAATAGTGTCAACATATTAACGTTAGCATTGTACAAACGAATATAAAAATCATCCGTGTCACTCGGTCTACAAAAAAGTTATGCACATTAATATAACAAAAGAAAGATTATGAAAAAGAATGGGGGGAACTAATACAGAAAATAACTATTGTGCCATGTGCGTAAAGTCAAATTCCTCTTACCAGACACACAAAAGATCAGCAACATTTCTGAACATGCACAACAATGGAAATTACTTACTTCAGACGCTAATCCCTGAAAGAATTGATATCTATGGTAAATGGTTTATTTCCCTTCTTTAGTGAAAAAAAAAGCGGGATATAAACTGTCTGCTGCGAACACGTTACACAGTCAGTCACTGTGGGTCTTGTGAAACTTCACTACATTCACTTAGTTCCTCGTCACAACTTCATTACATTTGTATGGCTTTAAACCCCTCCTCTCTCGCGCTCTCCTTCCTAAAGTCTATATAAATGGACTCCCCACCCACCCACCCGCCGCAGAGAGTTTCCATTTACTTATAAACGCAGCACGCTCAGTTGTCAGTGGTACTTTACAGCTGTCAAATAAAAACCTTGTTCCACTGCGCTACCTTGCGGCGAATATTTAAATACAAATACACAAACAGCATAATACGGAGACGATTTTTTTCTTGATCAGGGCCCAGGCTATAACCAGGACACAGTTGTTCCTGGTGATGTTAGCTGACATCAGGGTTTCCCAAACTCGGTCCTGCCCCGTCCCTCCCGTGGGTGCACGTTTTGGTTTTTGCCCTATCACTACACAGCTGATTCTCATCATCAAGCGTTTCAAAATGGAATAAACATATTTAAATACATGGCTCTGATCCCATCTGTCAAATTAGAAACCACAGAAACATACATTTAAATTAACCATTTTATTGTTGTTTTCATCCCATAAAGCATTTCCCATCTTCCATAAATGAAATAGCAGTAGTGTGACACAGCAATGGTACGATTTACAATAAACTAAATACATTCCCACCTTAATTTAGCCTCAAAATATTTTTGTTCAAATAACTCCACTGAATGTTCATTTCTTTGAAGTCGTTAAATTTTGTATAATTATTTTGCTTATTGGATTCAGATGAAGACAGTACTCTGTCAGAACGACATTAGAGAAACGGAAAGATGTAAAGAAAAGACCTCTCAGCATCTCTCCCTCATCTCTCTTTCTTTCATAAAGCCACCCTGTCAGACGGCCCCTCTTCTAATCCCCCCTTTTCCACTCTAATTCTTACACCTATTAATGATTTTAATAACTCCCCCACCCTTTACTACATTCAGAAAATAAAATGGTACCCCCTAATTCTTTACAGGCACAGTAGGGGTACTACAAACGCCACAAGGACAATTAAATCAGAATTACCGTCATAGTCATATCAATAATAATAACAAAAAACAATGTTGCATGTCTTGGGGGGGGTTTAGAAAGTTAGCAAATTCGGTCTGTTGTAAATAAAAGACAAATAATTAGTGTTCCCAACCATAACAAACCCACTACTACAGAGGAAGTGGTATTGGTGTCCACATGAGCAGACTACACAACTTTGTACCTTTAGTTTATGGTGTGATGTCACAGTGGCTGTTAGACTATCAAAACACACAGCCAACTAGTAGAACGGTAGAGCAGCCTAGCTAAAATATGATGCAATTTCTCAGCCTGACAACAATGAGTCGTCACGATTACACAATTCAATGTCAGAGATGCTGGAGCCCTCCGGAGAGGCAAGTCTACTGCTTCTAGGCCTACGTGAGGATTGTGACGTCGTAACTTTAAAGATGCAGGTCCAAGCTGAAATCATGTGTAGGACATCGGAAGGAATCCGGTCACGCAAAAAGATGCCAAACCTGCACCTAACCTGGACAGTTCTAGTATAGACCAACAGTCAGCGTGTTTGAGGAGGATGAGTTTGAGCAAGGCACAGCGCAGAATCGCTAATCTTGATCACATAATGAGTAGTTACTTAGAAAGCAAGGTAATTTGGTGATCAGTGATTCTGAGCAGTCCAACTGCAATGCACCAGTAGTCAATCTCAAACATGCATGATAAGGAGACAAAGGGTATGATGTCATAAAGAGTAGCCCACCTTTATCAGAACCATACATGGAGGCAACATCCATTCTGTAGCAAAGAAGTTAGGCATAGAGAAATATCCAACAGAAAGAAAAGAAAACACATAATTCAGTGTCGTGATGTATTAATAAATATGAATAGTGCAGTGAAAACAAACGCAAAATCTTTTCAAAATTCAGCTCTGCCAGCCTATAATCCTAAGAAATACACATTAAAGAAGTATTCTGCTGTCCTCTTCCCTAGACAGTTTGATGACATCTAAATTAAATCAAATATTAATTGATTGATTTCTGAAACTGGCTAGAGTGTCGGTGTGGCCAGTCTGACTGACGCTGGAAGATTCTTCAGCTCTCCCTTTCTCTCTCCCTCTTCATCCAGTCATCCCTCCATTCCCTAGACTGAAGAAGCTTCTTTCTCCCTCACCTTCCCACCTGTCCCCTTACAGGTAGAGAAACTAATAAAGTACCCAATGTTATAAATCATCTATAGACAGTACTTTCCCTTTCAAAATTGAATAAATATGCAGGAGAGTTAAAGACACAAGCAACAGCCATAGTCAACCAAATCCGCTAACCAGCTTTCCGGGAGATTTTTTTTCAATTTAACTCATTCTGAGTGGCTAGAAAGCTTGTTTGAATCAACTACAAAGTTGCGTTTCTTTTCTGGTTTGTCTCACATTGTAAAAAATGATGTTGTCAAGGGGCTACGTGAACCTAAACGTGCATTCTTTCTGCACAAGAGGAGTGGTATTTTCAAGACTTATTCAGGTAACTCGCTAAACCAGGCTTGATTGAATAGGACCTTGAGTTCTGGAAAATCCCTCACTTACGGTCAGGGCCCATATTCAAAATGTCAGAGTGCTGAACTAGGATGTATCAGTGCTCTCCTCTTCACTATCCCTCTCACCGTCTCAGATTGTTCAACTTTCATCCCTCCATCCCTGGCTTTATCCCACTAAAAATGTATTTTTTGATTTTTCTTTCCCTGCACTCCATCTTCCCCTCAACTTGCTCCCCTATTTATGTTATAGTTCCTTCGCTTTCATTCATAACCCAACTCCCTCCCTCCCCCTTCCCCCCCCCTTCACTCATAGAACATGTTAGTAATATCAGAGTCCAGGCTGTAGATCCAGACCAAAAGGGGGAACGACATTAACACGAACGACCAGGACACGCCCTTGAACACCCTGCTCACAGCGGCAGTCATGCCCCCTGACCCTTGACCCCTCCGCCGGCGCTCCCGCTCCTCCTCCTGGCGCTCCACGTCGGTGCCCGGCTCGATCCAGTTCCGGGCCAGGAACTTGAGGGCCTCGTCCATGAAGATGACTGGAAGGGACATCTTGAGGACCACAACCCACTGTGGCCACGACAGGGGGCGGATCTGGAACACCACCTGGATGGGAGAAAAGGGGAGAGAGAGAGAGGGTAGGGGGATGGTTAGACAATGAGATAGAGAGCACAATATAATGTAACACACACTTCCCTGTGCAGCAGTGGTAATTTTGGCACTTTTTTAGATTTTGTCGAGTCTTAGTCATTTTGACTAAAATATCAGTTTTGGTCCCATTTTTGTCATTTGAATAATGATTTAGTTTGTCAAAATAATGAAGACAATAGGCCATTTTGGTAAACTAAATGTCCTTTCATTTTAGTCACATCACATTTGTATCGCCACAACCTATAGTAAACATAAATCATTGATTTCCATGTGCACAAACATACATAACCTTGTCCTACCAATATCTTTTTCTGCATGAGATCCTATTCTTCCAAAAAGCAAAAATAACAATCGATTCTTAAGTCCCTTGTGCTTGAGTCCGATTCACGAGTCCCTATGGCTGAAGTCCGAGTCCGCTATATCTGACTGGGTAACACGTAGTGGGATGTGGCGGAAAATAGTCAAGTAGTTTTAGAACGGCCCGCGATATGCTTTATGAATGTAAAACGCGGCCTGCCTATGCACGACGGAAAAAAAAAAAAAACGTAGCGGCGGAATTATGGGTCATGTCTTTTGAACGGTAGCCTAAGGGATAGAAAAATCAAGCCATTCTCTGTGGAAAAGAGGGAGACTTGGCTACATTGGTTGCAGAACCTGTATATGAAATTCAGTGGGAAAAGTGGGAGGGTTGAGCGAGACCACAAAAAAATATATATACTTTTCTGTAGCCTACTCAAGGGAGAGAAAAACACAGCTGTTGTTTTACTATTAAAGTCAATGCTGTTATTGTTTTTAATTTCGTAAAAGGAGCTTGTGTTTCTTAAATCAGGCAAAGGCTAACTAACTAGAAGGATTGTGGTGACTGGTTAGCTACGGGGAAGCAAGAGTCGACAGCGCGATGTGTATAATCGGAGGGGGAGCCGGAGCAGATCCCGTCTGCCCACACTCATCGCTTGCTCCCCGCAGCTCACCAGCTGATGTAGGCTGTGTGGGGCATCCTTCCCACTGCTGAACAGAACTCCGCTGCGTATCTGTGCTGCTAATATTAATTGTGCACATCACTGAAAAGCTCTCAAATCTCTCCCAAAATTATTGTCCGGTCCATTTAGTAGTCAGATTTTAGTCACTGCGATAATTGTCTCGTTTTAGTCAACTGAAATGAAAAATCATTTCATTTAGTTTGTTTTTTTCGGAGTGTATTTAGGCAGCTATAGTCTCGTCAATTGCCACTGAAAAATAGGTGTTTGACTAATATTGTATTGTTGTTGACAAAATTATGCCAGATGCATGCACAAACACACACACTTACAGGCAGGGGGTCAACATAGAGGATGAGGAAGTGGAGCGCCATGGAGAGACAGATAGCTCCCACCAGCCAGGGGTTGGACCACGGAGGCATCTTCAGCAGGGACTGGTTTTCTGACAGACTGAGGACGAGGACCAGAACAAGCTCAAAAGATGCCAATAAAATATTGATACTAAACGCAACAGAACTCTGAAATATCAATACAAAGTCAGTAAAACATCCATACTTCTACTAAATAATCTCTAATATAAATCTGTACACTACTGAATAATCATGCATATCATGATCATAAAGAAAGTGTTTAATTTGAAAAGAGCAACAAGTGGACAACATGCCATAGAACTGAACGAAATGTACAGTCGATATTCATATGTAGAATGTACTGTGACTAACAAATAGAAATGTCATCGTGCGAGAACTAAACCAGTTCTGTGTCGCGTCATAGACAGTGATCTTTATGAATGACGCCAAGTGCCGCAAGGGATTACAGGAGTTGTAGTTTTAGTAGCGTACCTGTTGAGGGCGTTGCACATCTCGATGGTAACGAGCACGGACAGGGCCATGGTCATGGGGTAGGGCGACTCGAACACCGAGCACTGCACCCCCGCAAACTCCCCGTGGCCTTCACCGCACTGGAGATAGTGGGACTGAGAGGAGAGAGAAAGAGCGAGATGGGGAGGGAGTGAGAGGTTAGACACGGTAAAGTAAGAGAAGTGAGAGAAGAGAGGGATGTGTTCTTACCAGTTGGTAGAAGGAGAGTTTGGGTCCATCGTGTGCTGCCATGAACCACCAGGCTGCAGCTCCTACTGTAGCTGCTCCTACGTAGCCTGAGAGAAAGGTCAAAGGTTAGATGTGTATATTCTAGAATCCCAGCTGATATTGTGATGTAAATCAATCAATCGTCCACAAAAGTTATTTGTACAGTGCTTTTTACAAATAGATTTGTCAAAGTGCTTATGAGGCTACATCTGCAAAGTATACAAGTTCAAAATACAATAACTCTTGTCTGTTCATGATCTATAACCTCACGATACGGTATCTGCCATAGATATAGAAACAGATAAACCAGAGATACTCACATCCGACGATGAGGTATCTGCAGAAGAGCCATCTGGAGATGAGTGGCTCCTTGGGGGAGCGTGGGGGGCGGGACATGATATCCAGGTCAGGGGGGTTGAAGCCCAGGGCGGTGGCCGGGAAGCCGTCTGTCACCAGGTTGACCCACAGCAACTGGACCGGGATCAGGGCCTCGGGCATGCCCAGAGCAGCCGTCATGAAAATACTGGAGGGGAAGGAAGGAGGGGGAGAGGGGTTGGGATGGTGAGAGAAATCCTCTCTCACTGTCCCAGACTACTATTATCCCAAAAGTTAATCCCTCCTTTGTAAATTGTCCTTCTCTCTATTGTCACCTGACCTAAAGCGTACTCCTCTCCTAAATGTGCATCTCCGTTCTGTTAGCCTTCCCCTTTATTTAAAACATTAACCCACCACGCTCTCTTCCTCCCCCATTTCCATCCTCCAACCCATTCCTCCAGTACCACTCCATCCCCCTCTCCTATGAAGTTTCCTATAAACCGTTTCATTTTGTTATAGATGGATCTCCCCTTCCTCTCCTCCAGTCCCTCTCGTCCCCCTATCCTCACCAGACAACCTCTCCTATGTTGGAAGAGATGAGGTATCGTATGAACTGTTTCATGTTGTTGTAGATGGCTCGGCCCTCTTCTACAGCCGCTACGATGGTAGAGAAGTTATCATCAGCTAAGATCATCTCTGAGGCAGACTTGGCCACAGCTGTGCCTGAACCCATGGCGATCCCGATCTCGGCCTTCTTCAGGGCTGGCGCATCATTCACTCCATCACCAGTCTGGGGAGAGAGGGAGCAAGAACAGGCAGTGTGTCAAAACCGGGAAGAAACGCAAAAAAAGGTCCCACACAATGCAAACATGCCTTCTCAATGCAGAGGAAGAATGTTACCGATGACAACAGTTCCGTCACTCGATTGAACAGGTCTTTTATTATTATAAAAAATTTTCAAAAAAATTAAGTGTCACAGAGTAGAGCTCTAGACAGGGACACTCACTCATACAGCCCCCCCCTCACACACACCACCTCACCATAGCTGTGATGTCATCGAGGCTCTGTAGGTACTCCACGATGCGGCTCTTGTGTGTGGGTTCCACACGGGCGAAGCAGCGTCCGGTACGACAGGCCTGCCTCTGGAGGTGGGGGGGCAGCTCGTCAAACTCCCTCCCCGTCAGGCCCCCTGAGAACGGGTCGTCCCTGCCCGCCTCCTCCTCCTCCTCCGTGATGATGCCCACGCGACGACAGATGGACATGGCTGTGCCCTTGTTGTCACCTGGGGGGGGGGGGGGGGGGGGGGTGAAGTAAGAGGTTAGATGGAGAGATGATACCCAGCAGGCAAAGCGGTTTGAAATCGCGTTATTAGGGCCGATACCAGTAATCGGGATACTCGTTAGTATCGTGGCAAGTAAACAAAACACAAAGTGGATTTAACTTCTTGAGGTAAAAAGCCCTAATGTCACATTTATTTAATTTTCCAAGCTAAAGCACACGATATTGGACATACAGCAGCTTTTTAAAGGACAAAAAGAGTTTGGTCTGCATCGCGTTTTCATTTTTGCCATTGGAAAGAAATATTGATATACTGGTATCGTCCCAGCCTTTCACGTTATAATATCATTTTAAGGTAGATGAGTGTGAGGCTAGAAATTCTGTTCAGTTGACTTTATTGAATCCCCTTGGATAATGTGTCTTGGGTCTCCCCATCCAAGGAGCATGTATCACAACACAACAAACAGAGGGACTGAGGGCAAGGCATGTCTTACCTGTGATCATGATGACACGGATGCCAGCCTGTCGACACATGCGGACCGCACCAAGTACTTCTTTCCTGGGGGGGTCCAGCATCCCCACGCAGCCCACAAAGGTCAGGTCCGACTGGGGGGGGGTGGGACATTGTTGTTTATTTAACACTAATCAAATAAAACTGTATTTGAAGTGCCTTTAAAAACCGCAACACTTTACAGTCAAAAGCTATAAAATAAGTACAAGAGATTAATAAAATTGCATAATAACACAAAGGATACATAAAAAAAATTACAAAAAAAAAAAAAAGATTTCATTTTATCACTCACCTCGTAGTCAGCGAAGGTGGCCGAGTTCTCCAGGTTGAGAGAGCGTATCTCGGGAGGCGAGTCCCGGGTCGCCATGGCGAGGCATCGGAGGGTGTCCCGCCCCGTGGCCCACTCCCTGACGGTCCCCTGGAGCTGCTCCCGCCCCGCCGGCGTCATGGGCACCCGCGCGCCCCCGTTCACCCGGATCCAACGGCAGCGCTCCAGCACGCTCTCCGGAGCTCCCTGGGAGAGAGACGACAAGTTCATACAAAGTGAGGAAATGGAGGACAGAGAGTAGGAGAAAGAGCTCAGAAGAAAGAAGCGCGTAAGGAATAGAAACGACAAGAAAGAGCAGAGAGAGAAAGAGGGGGGGGATAGAGAAGTGGATAAGTAGGAGTAAGACACAGAGACACAGCTGACCTTGACAAACATCTTGGCCCCGGAGGCAGAGCGGCTGAGTTTGTTGGGAGAACAGAACACTGACATGGACTTCCTGTCACGGGAGAACTCCAACGTCAACTCCTTCCTCATCAACTGTTTAATCACCTGATGGAGAGAAGGATAGAGGGAGAGAGAGATGTATCATTCAATCACTCTGCCAGGAAGTAAATTAGGTCAGCACATCTCAATGGTACACACACACAGGTTTTTTTTATATTACAGACACACACACCGAGCAGCAGGCAGTAGCTCTCTCGACGGCGGACAGTCCTCTGAGGTCTGTGTCGAACACGTTCATCTTCTCCACCAGACAGCACAGGGCCGTCTCCGTGGCCTCGCCTACCTTCTCATACACACCCTTAGACTGGGACACACACCCCCACAGGTTAAGGGTCAACAACAATGACATTATTTGAATGTATTATTTCAAACAGATGCTACTGGACTGGAACAAAAGTAGCTCTCCTGGACCAGAATTAAGAAGTGTCCGTCCATGTAGTGGTGTGTCATGCAGTGCTTATGGTTGGGGCGGCAGGCAGCCTAGTGGTTAGAGCGTTGGGCCATTAACCGAAAGGTTGCTGGATCGAATCCCCGAGCTGACAAGTTAAAAATCTGTCACTCTTCCCCTGAACTAGGCAGTTAACCCACTGTTCCCCGGTAGACCGTCATTGTAAATAAGAATTTGTTCTTAACTGACTTGCCTAGTTAAATAAAAGGTTAAAATGAAGTGTGTTATCGTGTGTAGTGCAGTGGCTACAGTAAGATCCATTTAAATTGATGTGTTATGGTGTGCAAAGTAGGAGCTGTTCTCACCTCGTTGTAGTCCAGAGAGGAGTCGTTACACAGAGCACAGATAGAGGCCATCTCCACCAGGCCCTCATACTGACTACACTTCACCACCGTCTCATCCTTATACCTGGGGGAGAGAGAAGGACAAGGGAGAAAATTAGGGAAGAGACAGAAGGGTGGAGATGGAAGATAAGAGAGAAAGGGAAATAAGTAAGGGATCGTAGAAAGCCAGAAGAGGGGGAGAATGAGACCAGAGAAAGAAAGTAGCGGAGGAAGGGAACCAAATATTAAACCGATAACATTTCTCAGCATCTTAAAGGTCCAGTGCAGTCAAAAACGTGATTTGTCTGTGTTATATATACATATATACACACACACTGAGGTTGTAATAAAAAAACGGAATTTATGAAGAATGATCATGTCTGTTTAAAAAGACCGCCTGAAATTTCAGCCTGTTTTGGTGGGATGGAGTTTTGGCCTGCCTGGTGACGTCACCAGGCGGTAAATTAGTTAATACACCAATAAGAAAGAGTTCCAAACCCCTCTGCCAATAACAGCTAGTTTTCATTTTCCCCCTCCCCACTCAGACAGTCATAGCAAAATTGGGGATGAGTGATTCGTCATGACATTTTGTGCTTTCAAGACAACTGGGAACTGCCCAAAAAATGAGGTCAAATCATGATGTCCCTGATCTTCAGGTCGGAATGTTGGAGCTCTAGAAAGAAGCCAGAGTTTCTGACATGGAATTTCATTTCGGATGACCATTCAAAGCTATTTTTCCCCAGTCGGAGCTTGTTTTGTTCCTGAGTTCCCAGTTGTCTTGAACAGACTGAAGTCGGATATTTCCAAGTTCCCAGTTGTTTTGAACGTGGCAATCATCAGTTAAGGGTTAAAGGGTAAAGACACTCACACTTCCCCTTCCGGGGCGTAAGTAGATCCGGTCACCGAAAACTCACTCAGGGCGCAACGCTCCCCTGACACACTGTCCACAACAAATATCTACACACACACACACACAGGGTTAGAAAATACACTCTCAATGTCACAATCAGTAAGGTTAGGTCAGTATCAGGCTGAGTCTGTCAATCAACATGCCAAACCATTTCACTTTCAAGTCAGCTCCTCTCTCACCCGGTGGACAGACATCTGGTTGGTGGTGAGGGTGCCAGTCTTATCGGAGCAGATGACAGAGGTGCAGCCCAAGGTCTCCACAGAGGGCAGACTGCGGACGATGGCGTTCTTCCGGGCCATGCGTCTGGTCCCCAGAGCCAGGCAGGTGGTGATCACAGCGGGTAGGCCTGCAGGGGGGGCCAAGATTGAATAGGGTGAAGGGACGGTTAAATATATGGTTCCATGATGGTTCTTCCGAGTCATGTAACAAAAGTACACTGGCTGATCAATCTACTGTATTTACCGAGTTACAGTCTAAATGGACACAGAGAGGAGCTGCGTTTTATTTAACTAGGCAAGTCAGTTAAGAACAAATTCTTATTTACAATGACGGCCTACCGGGGAACAGTGGGGTAACTGCCTTGTTCAGGGGCAGAACGGCAGATTTTAACTTGCCAGCTCAGGGATTTGATCCAGCAACCTTTCGGTTACTGGCCCAACGCTCTAACCACTAGGCTACCTGCCGCCCCAAAAGAGAATTCATTTTGGTTTCAGAATAGAATGGAATCATGCTCTACTTTGTGTGTTACGGAGAGACAAAGAAATGAGAGAGAGGTGGTTGGTCCCACCACGTACCCTCAGGGATGGCAGCTACAGCCAGTGCCACAGCGATCTTGAAGTAGTAGACGGCCCCTCTGAGCCAGCTGCCACCATGGACCGGGTCATTGAAATGGCCAACGTTGATACCCCACACTGCCACGCAGATCACTGTGATCACCTAGAGGGAGGGAGCCTGTTATCACAACACTGCCACTCACAATACAGCTGACAGATGAAATAAAAAGAATGAGGGAAAGAAAGAGCGAGAGACGAGAAAAGGGAAGAGAAGGAAAGTCCTTGTACCTTGGACAGCTGTTCCCCAAACTGGTCCAGTTTTTGCTGCAGCGGTGTTCTCTCTGGGTCTGTAGCAGCCATCTCATCACGAATCTTCCCGATCTCAGTCTGCACCCCAGTAGCTACCACCACACCTATAGCCCTGCCCGCCGCAATGTTGGTGCCCTGGAAGAACAATGATATAAAGCCCTGTGTTGGTTGACGAAGCCCCGTGTTGGTACTTTCTACATGAGTTTGATCTGTAAAGCAGCATACACTGGCATTGTGCTCACAGCTCATTTCCAGATCAAAGTCACGGCAATAACATCCAAAAAAGGATTCAGGGGAAAATAAATGTATGTATGTATAACACAGTCAGCACAAGACCAGAAAGACATCTTTTTCAACCAGAAATACATACTGTACTTCCAAAGTTTTGTCAATGACGTTTAAAACATTGGGCAGATGTATTACAAATCATGAATTGCGTTTGACTATGTAGGTGGCGTGGGGATCAACGGCATGCATCCCACACATACGGTATCTCTTAGTGATATACAGAACAGTCTCAGTTCCAGTATATGGGTGTAGCTCTAGTACCAATACAGATGATCCCTGTTGGATTGCTCCACTATCAGTATATTAACCTGGAAGACAGTGGCCTCGTTGCTCGTTCACCTGACTCTTTAGAACTGTTAAGTAGATTATATCACACAGTATATTATGTGTGTGTCCTGTGCAAACAATGCGAGTGATGTTTTATTCAACAAACAGTTGAGTCACACCTTCGACACTCACATCAAAGCGTCACAGTGCGCACACACACACACGGTCGTGTGTTCTGGTTCCTCTCTCACACCATATCTCCCATTAGATCAATAAATCACACACATTCTCAAACAAACGTGCTGGTCTATTTCTAATCAGATAATGACCCCCTAAAAACACACACAACCACCCACCCACCCTCCACCACACACACTTACAGAGAACAGCATGTTTTTCTTGTCCTGGTTGACGGCTCGCGGGTCAGGCACTGGGTCTGTGTGTTTGATCACGGACACCGACTCCCCCGTCAGGATGGACTGGTCCACTCGCAGCGTGGTGGAGCGGATGGAGGTCAGCCGGATGTCTGCTGGGACTTTATCACCCACTGGGGAAAAACGGGGCGGAGGTGATGGTTTTTCAAGTCAAGTTCAAGTCTTACATAGCTGAGGATAAACACGACATGGCCAGAAGTATGTGGACACCTCTTCAAATTAGTGGATTTGGCCATTTCAGCTACACCCATTGCTGACAGGTGTATAAAATCCAGCACACCGACATGCAATCTCTATAGACAAACATTGGCAGTGGAATGACCCGTACTGAAGTGCTCAGTGACTTTCAAAGTGGCACAGTCATAGGATGCCACATTTCCAACAAATCAGTTTGTCAAATTTCTGCTCTGCTAGAGCTGCCCCGGGCCACTGTAAGTGCTGTTATTGTGAAGTGGAAACGTCTAGGAGCAAAAACAGCTCAGCCGCGAAGTGGTAGGCTACACAAACTCACAGAACGTAGCCTCCCGAGTGGCGCAGCGGTCTAAGGCACTGCGTCGCTGTGCTTGAGGCGTCACTACAGCCCCAGGTTGGATCCCAGGCTGTGTCACAGCCGGCCGTGAACAGGAGACCCATGAGGCGGCCCACAATTGGCCCAGCGTCATCCGGGTTAGGGGAAGTTTTGGCCAGCCGGGATATCCTTGTCCCACCACGCTCTAGCGACTCCTTGTGGCGGGCCCGGGAGCCTGCAAGCTGACTTCAGTCGCCAGATGTATGGCGTTTCCTCTGACACATTGGTGCAGCTGGTTTACAGGTTAAACGAGCAGTGTGTCAAGAAGCAGTACGGCTTGGCAGGGTCATGTTTCGGAGGACGCATGGCTCTTGAGCTTCGGCTCTCCTGAGTCCGTTGGAGAGTTGCAGTGATGGGACAAGACTAACTACCAATTGGATATCACAAAATTAGGGAGAAAAATAAAAACAACTCGGGTGGAACGGGTGGAGGTGGTTATAGCAGCAAAAGGGGGACCAACTCCATATTAATGCCAATGATTTTGGAATGAGATGTTCGACGAGCAGATGTACACATACTTTTGGTCATGTCGTGTATTTGTTGTTGAAAAAAAATAAAACATGGGTTTTAATAAAAATTCTACAAAAAACAAGCAAACTTATTAGAACGAGTCACTGTCCTGTTTTTATGGTGATAACGTCTGTGGCGCGCATGCAATGCAACTTCTGGAAAAGTGTGAATGCACTCTAAGATGTTTTATATACATATTGGAACCATAAGGACATTCTCCCTTTATATTGGACCTTTGTCCAGCTACTATATTTAGACATAGCCTACTTAAAAACAAGTTGTTTCACTTTGTTTAGAATTATTCAGTCTCTTTTTAGGCCTTATCAATAATGAATGTAATCTTTCTTATTGACAACCTTTAGCATGTCCAAGCTCAGCCATAATGCAACTTACAGTAGGCCTAGCCCCTATTTCAGTGTGAATTCTATGTATACATTTTCACATTGAAGACATGCAATTACTTAGAACAATGTGGACTGCAAACAGGTTCAAGTTAACATACTGTATTTAGCAAAGATGGGATAGGTCTACATTTTGTTATTTTGTTTCTGTAAGCTGTTTAACAAACTATAATGGACTAACATTGGAATTGGAGTTGATTCCAAGGCAATACATAAAAGACCGTAAATACACAACTTGAAGCAACCACATATTTAGCCATGGAGCACGTGTCTGACTGGCTAGTGAGGGGCCAAGCCTCGACACACCCAAAATGTGTTTATTCATCAAAACCCAGGCCTTTCGCACCCATGCCAGCAACTGCGCTAATTATGGTTGTGAAAATAGCAAAAATATTTCTGACACCGCTAGCGCTTAGATTGACCATTGTGTTAAATTTGTTCAAATACAACCCATAAAACCGTAGAACAATGAAACTATCATCTTATTTCCACATAAAAGCTTTTTTATGAGCTGTCAATCAAACAAATTCATTGGTAAACATTTCAAACCCTGCAAGATCACTGGCTCAGAGGGACAGACAGGCAGTGATGTGATGATTGATGAGATAAAGCGCGTTACTTTTTTTTACAATCCTTCATGGATAGATCCCAAACAGCACCCTATTCCCCAACTCTGGTCAATAATAGCGCACTATAAAAGGGAATAGGGTGCCATTTGGGACACATCCCCCAATGTAAACTGTGATTGGTGTCACAAAGTTCCCATGCTCTTTAAGCCACACAGTGAATCTCTGAGTCACACACAAATAAAAAACACACTCAACCCCCATTTCCTCTGTTACTTCTTTGAAGCTCTAAGAATAGAAACGGATCGCCTTGAGGATTCGACAATTGGGGCGGTTTTAACCCTTCGAGCTGCGTTGTCGCTAAGTCACACAGAAATTTGAAACTGACCCGCAAACTGCTTTTCAGTCAGATATGTGTAAAAAGTTTCTTTGAGAAAATATTTGACCCCGTCTGGCGACATTCCCAGAGCTTAGCAAGATGCAGTGATATTGGGTATTGTAGGCCTCTTCGAATATCACATCAACTGACAGCAACTTGATTAAAACTTAATTTCCCATAAAACCCTTCATTGATTTCCATGATGCTGCGAGGGGGAAAAAACCGAACCCATACAGATTAAAATATTTCCAAGGCTAACTAAACATCTTATTTTTGGAAGTTTAAACAACTAACTCAGTCAATAATATAACACTTTGTGTATGGGATTTGCTAAATGGGATTTGTAGTTTGTTTCCCCCTACATGCCTGCCACCGTCGCTGTGTCTCCACTCCCCAGGTACAATGTATAGAACACAAGGGACCTTTGAGGAGTTACAGAATTTGTAGAGTTTTCCCCTACCTGCTATAGTACCTCGATAACATAGGTGTGTTTTTTGGGAGTTTCTGTTCTTCTTTCCATTATTGAAGGTCTTCTAATATAAAGAACACTTGGGCCACACTAGAAGATGGTGGGATTTTTCTGCCTACCTGCTATAGTACCTCAACAATGTTACCAGTCATAGTGTAGAACACAGTGGTCCCTCGATGGACTCTGGGATTTGTAGTTGTTCTGCCTACCTGCCACCTCCACTATGTCCCCAGGTACGAGGTCCTTAGCACGGACCCTCTGGACACTCTTCCTGTCCTGTCGGTACACCTTCCCCATCTCAGGCTCATACTCCTTCAACGCCTCAATCGCATTCTCAGCATTACGCTCCTGGAAACACACACGTGAATGAACACACATCGTCGCACACATTAATAAACTTGTTTATACATGAACACACACACACTAATGCAACATGTCAAAACACTGACTTTACCTGCCACACCCCAACAATAGCGTTGGCGATGAGGATGAGGAGGATGACGAAGGGTTCCACAAAGGCTGTGATGGTCCCCTCCCCTTCCTCGAACCAGGCAAGAGTCTGTGAGAAAGAGAGAGAGAGAGAAAGAGAAAGAGAAAGAGAGAGAGAGAGAGAGGTTAAAGAGGAACTTGTTTTCAAGAGCCAAGAGAGTATGTGACAGGGATGGTAATATTGTGAGGATATAAAGAGTGAATAGGAATGCTCAGAGCAAAAATATAGAAATAGCTATAAATATATCTGATGGCTTTGGGTAGGCTGAGACTTAGCTATTTATTGTAAAGTTACAGTATTTACAATAGTGTTTGTTTAGGTTGTCTTTCTGCGTGTGTTAGTGTGTGTGTGTCCTTACGAAGGAGATGCAAGCAGCCAGCAGAAGAATCCGAACCAACAGATCCTCAAACTGTTCCAGGATCAGTTCCCATAGCGACTTCCCTGGAAACACAGACATGGAAACAATGTAAATGCAGGGGAGAGAGAAAGAGAGAGCGAACAGAGAGAGATAATGAACATCTTACCTTCTTCTGCCGGTAACTCTGCATCATGGAGTTCAGAAATTGAGAGAGAGAGAGAGAGTTATAAACATGGTAATAACATTGCTATTTTCAGTCATCACTGTCAATATCATCATCACATTACTAAACATAGGCCTAACTTGGGTGTCATTACTTTATAATAATCATTGAAACAATTGAATACTTGTGAGTAAGAGTCTGGCGGTTTTTTATTTAAGGGTGAAATAGGGGTCAAGGGTTAGGTTTGCGTCCCAAATGGCACCTATTCCCTACATAGTTCACTATTTTTGACCAGAGTCCTATAGGCCGTGGTCAAAAGTAGTGCACTACATAGGCAACCGTGTCATTTAGGTCACGCACTAGGACATACCGTTTGGGCCCCATCTCTCCTTGCTTTTCCTCAGCTGTTCGCAGCTCAGGCCTGTCGACTCATTCACACAGAAATACCCCAACACCTCCTCGACTGTCTTAGTATGGGCATTGTCCATCCCTGAAAGAGAGCGGGATGGTGAAAGGGAGGGGCAGGAAGATGGAGGGGGAGAGATGACATTGGGGAGAAAAAGTGAGAAAGTGAAGGGGTATGCACAACATCAGTAGGCTTACATAACATTGAAACTTAACTAGTGAAAATAAAATGAAGAAAAAAATTATTGTGTACTCTCCATTCTACTCATACTCTCACTGCACTGAATGAAACATTCCCACAATATGGGGACCGCCTTGATTCTGTAAATACGATAGTGTTGAGTCTGAGACCGAAATAACGCCTGGGGACATGACAAAAGGAGCCTAGAGAATCAGGTGAGCAATTGCACCTGTTGCATGTAAATTACGTTGATTTACAGCACCTGTTCGCTAGGGGATTCAACGAGACATGATGCAATAAACTTAGCAACCACATAATATACTATAAACGTGAATCCTGCGTTGCATTGTGCTAAATGCATTTATCGATGGTTCGAAGATACAATGTCAGAATCTCAGAATGTTCTTGAAAGAATCCTCTTCGCAGCATCCAACGCAGGTCAACTGCTCACATTATATTACAAATAAAATAAAAGCAAAGTTTGTTGATATACAAAGATAAAGTCTTGTTGACGAGCTTTTAAATATCTGCATTGAAGGTTAATGTTCCCTTCTAGGCCGATCCGCTGCGACGCCTTCAATACGCTAACATTTGCTAACTAGCTAAATGGCATTCTCAGAAACGGTAACTAGCTAATAATCCTGTTTGTACAGGACGTTTGCGCTCTAATAATGAAGGGAGACTTACCAGTACAATAAATATCCTGGTATTCCGTTGACTAACAACTAATTCCGAAACGTTAAGTAAATAACACAATGTCAAAACAAATAGGATTAGAAAACTACAAAAAGAAAACGTTAATTCCTACGACGAATTGAGAAATCGATCTATACTAACTGCTCGGCTATTTCTCTCCCACTGGATCACTAGCTAGCTAACGTTACGTCCTGAAAAATTATAAGAAAGGCATTGTCATAGAATAAGTCATTTTTTCTTGAAGTACAACTAAGGCTTGTTGGAGGCGTATTCCTCTACCTTTGTATTTGATTACAGCACCGATGTCGTGCGCTTTAATCCACCCGCTATGTCTTAGCTATCTAAATAGCCGTCGCTTTATTTAATGCAAGGCCACAGAATTATACAGTAGTGCTTCAGTCGCAGAAATCGTAGGAGCAGAAGTTAGGCCAATTAGAGACGTGGGATTTAGACAAATGGCTGTACAGCGAATCACATTGCAGTAACTTCTATAAACCCGCCTACCGGTGATTTGCTGCAGGAGGGTGGAACCCCAACCTTGCCCTTGGCTCAGCGCTTGACCAATGAACGTGCTGTGCGACAGTCGTTTTTCAGATGATTGACTTTTTTACAACTCAATGGGTTCGGCAGGACACTCGATTCCCGTTACCCCCTGACCAATATTAATGTCCATCAGGCAAAATAGGCGGGACGTGTATTTAAAGGTAAAGCGGATAGCTTCCTCCCCCCAACGCCCATCTGTCAACAGAATACGTTTTACCGCTGAGTGACGTACAATATCGGCCTCTTACTAGAGTTCCGACTTTCCGAACTGAAGATGACTGACATCCGACCTGAAGATGAGTGACATCATGATTTGAGTTCCCAGTTGATTTGAACGGGGCATGTCTGGTCGCATATGTGCTTAAGGTACATATGTGGTCAGATATTATTTCCCCCAGCACCCCATCTCCTCCTTCCCTTGCTCATTCTTTCTCTCTCACACACACATCTATCTGCTCCGTTAGACGTCACGTTAACAGCAGTAGGCTATTGCTCGTCTGATGCAACACATTATCCTACGTCATGTATTCTAGGCTATTACTCAAATCACATTTTATTTGTCACATGTTTTGTAAACAACAGCTATAGACTAACACTTACGGCCCTTCCCAACAATGCAGAGACATTTTTTTAAATAATAGAAAAATACACAATGAGAAACGATGACTTGGCTACATAGCTACATATACACTCAGTATACAAAACAGAAACCGCAGGTGAAAGCTGTGATCCCTTATTGATGTCACTTGTTAAATCCACTTCATCAGTGTAGATGAAGGGAAAGATACAGGTTAAAGAAGGATTTTTAAGCTTTGAGACAATTGAGACATGGATTGTGTATGTGTGCCATTCAGAGTTGCTGGGTTTTTCATGCTCAACAGTTTCCTGTGTTTATCAAGAATGGTCCACCACCCAAAGGACATCCAGCCCACTTGACACAACTGTGGGAAGCATTGGAGTTAACATGGGCCAGCATCCCTGTAAAATGCTCTCGACACCTTGTAGTGTCCATGCCCCGATCGAGGCTGTTCTGAGGGCAAAGGGTTACTGTGTAATAGAATGTGTCACTGTCTACACAACATTAGCAGGTAATAGCAACATCTGACTGTCTCTCTCTCTCTCTCTCTCTCTCTCTCTCTCTCTCTCTTCCTCACTCTGGTACATATACAATTTCAATTGTTTAGTTTGAAATAGGTTACCTATACAAATATTTATGTAAATGTCTCAAAAGTGTACCAAATGTGTGACAGAGGCAGTGGTGTGTGTGTGTGTGTGTGTGTGTGTGTGAGATATTTTGGTAGAAAAGGGTATTTTAATAAAAACGTGTAGTGTGATGGTTAGCAGTCGAACCTGAACTGAACAAAAGCAAAACCACATGAACTTTGGACATTCTACTTTTATCTTCTCTGTCTCGCATCTTTTTATTTCTCACAATGGATAGTCACTTCACAGGCTGAAAGACAAAACAGTACTAGACAATATTTTAACAACAAAATATGACAAATGTATCATTTCTCATTACTGTTATGCACAATATTACGTATGATACTGTATGGCTGGAATACATTTGTAATGGTCCAGAATCAAGTGTGTGTGTTTATGAGAGTTTTTTGTGTGTTTTTGACTGTGTGTGTGTGGTGTGTGTGTACACTCTTAGGGAAAAAAAAGGTGCTATCTAGAACCTAAAAGGGTTCTTCGGCTGTGTCACGCCCTGACCTGAGAGAGACAGTTTATTTCTCTATGTTGTTAGGTCAGGGTGTGGGGTGGGCATTCTATGGTTTATATTTCTATGTTTTGGCCAGGTATGGTTTCCAATCAGAGGCAGCTGCCTATCATTGTTTCTGATTGGGAACCATACTTAGGCAGCCCTTTTCCCTCCTTCAGTTGTAGGATCTTATTTTTGTACTGCTTTGTAAAGCCTGCAAGACGTGACGGTCGTTTTCCATTGTTTATTATTTTGTTTAAGTGTTCAGAGTTTAAATAAATATCAAGATGAACACATACCACGCTGCACCTTGGTCTACTCCTTTTGATGATCGTCACAGGCTGTTCCCATAGGATAACCCCTTGAAGAACCCTTTTTGGTTCCAGGTAAAAACCCTTTCCACAGAGGGTTCTATATGGAGCCCAAAATACTTCTACCTAGAACCCAAAAGGATTATCATATGGGGTCAGCCAAATAACCTTTTTGGAACCATTTTCTAAGAATGTACATGCATTTGTGTGTGTGCATCTGCTTGTGTGTTGTGTGTGTACTATTCTGATCATAGTACCAGTGTGTGTAGTCTGTCTGCACTAAACAGCATATATCTGATCTCCTGAGGGGGGTTTAACCCATGCTGTGCATGGCTCTCTCCCACCGCTGCAAACGACTGATACCTGAGAGAGAGAGAGAGAGAGAGAGAGAGAGTGTGTGTGAGTACAGTGGGATTAGGAATGCTACTGTAGATCATATAGCACTATGAGATACAGAAAGGAAAACAATTGGATTAAAACAATTCACAAAGCAATACGAAACAGGAGGAAACACTAAAACATTACAATATAAAGGGACAGTGCAACGCTCCACCGTGCTGCATATTGTTATTATGAACAACAGTATTAAAAATGTGTTGTCAGATAGTTAACACCGGTTGCTGCAGGGTACCTGTGCAGTCTCCACAACGCCAGTCCTGGTCAAACTGTCTCAGCTCCTGCAGCTCTTTCTCTCTGGCTGTGAAGGGGCGCGGCTCAGCGTCTGATTTGGACTCGGAAGCAGGGTTAGTTTTTATATTTTTAAGCAGGGTTAGAGTGACACCACCATGACCAATCACATACAGCTGGGGCAATAATAGTGGTATATTGACAAGTTGAGTTGGATCACTAATTACCTCTCCGAAGACAAATACAACTATTCTAGCATTCTACAAACAGATTGAAATTCGTAATTTACTTTACCTTTATTTAACTAGGCAAGTCAGTTAAGAACAAATTCATATTTTCAATAACTGCCTTGTTCAGAATGACACGTTTCTACCTTGTCAGCTCGGGGATTCGATCTTGCAACCTTTCAGTTACTAGTCCCGCTCTAACCACTAGGCTATCTGCCGTAATGCTAACCTTAGCTGCATAACAGACAATTTAGGCGATATTTCGCCACCAATGTTCTTGACTGACTTGCCTAGTTAAATAAAGGTAAAATAATTTACGAATTTCAATCTGTTTGTAAAATGAATAGAATGCTAGAATAGTTGTATTTGTCTTCGGAGAGGAAATTAGTGATTCAGTGATCAACTGAACTTGTTAGCATTTGGTATGTATTGCTATCATATGACCAATTCTGCGCGTTTTCATAGGTTTCTTGCGCTTGTGCAATTCACTGTGTGTAAAAACGTTTTATCACGCCTCTGATATAGTTTTATAACATACTTGTTTGCAATTCTGTTCAATGTCTTTCCACTAGCGGTTCTGGGGGGGCAGTGCCCCTGTGACAACAATTTTGGACCCCCTAAATGTGGATTATGAAATAATTTTTACAAAACAAATTTTTGCTATCTTTCTTTTTTTACATCCGTTATTAGACAGTGGCAACGCGGAACACTAATTTAACCCACACATTTTCTAGAGGGACGGCTTTAGGCGGAACACAACAGTATCGTACCACATGCAAAACGATATGTCAACAATAACGTCTAATGTAACTGGCCCCTCTAACAGTACAACTGGCCCCAGCTTGGCCCCCCCAGTTGAAATGGTCTAGAACCGCCACTGTGTCTTTCCCCTTCTGTTTTGGTCTGATGATCAATGTGTAACGATATTGTACGTCACTCATATAGTAAAGAAAACATTCGAAACGCAAAACAGCCAGACCAAGAGAAGAAAAAAACGTCAAACGTAACACATACAAACCGTGATTACGTCACTTTCGACGCAAAGACTTGACTTTCCCCCCACGCACAACATTGCAAGTTGACAGCTGCAACACAACGGTTAGTAATGTAAACATGACGTTATTCCACAGATCAACTATAATCGGTAAACAATAACATAATAATAGCACCATTATAGCAAGCTGTACTATATTGCATAATAGTTTTTAAATGTCATAAGGGTTATTTACATGTCTCAATTTGCTTGACAGCTGACAGCAACACATAACAAGCAAGTTTGGTTGGTTGTTATAATTTTCACTGCAAGGCCTACTGTATTAAGTTGTTGAGACATGCAGTTCACACAGGCTTCCATATAAATCAGTTAGATGTATTTAATTCAAGATTGTCATAAGGGTTATTTACATGTCTCAATTTGCTTGACAGCTGACAGCAACACATAACAAGCAAGTTTGGTTGGTTGTTATAATTTTCACTGCAAGGCCTACTGTATTAAGTTGTTGAGACATGTAGTTCACACAGGCTTCCATATAAATCATTTAGATGTATTTAATTCAAGATTTAGGCCACTTCCTGCACATAAATTGTAAATCATTGAAACAAGATATATTTTTTACAAGTTTATATAAAGAGATAGAAAGATATATCTTTCTATGAGTTTGTAGTTAGTTTATACTATAGATAGTACAGTACGGTAGATACAGTAATAATATTATAATAATTATATATGCCGTTTAGCAGATTCTTTTTTTCAAGGCAAATTACAGTTATGTGCATACACTTTATTTATGAGTGATCCCGGTAATCGTACCCACCGTCCTGGCATTGCAAGCCCCATGCTTTATCAATTGAGCTATAGGACTAGTATAATGAAGGCAGACTCTCTGTGTGTGGTATTAGAGAGACAGTGGCACCCGAGGACCAGAGGAATAGCTGCCATGGGCGACACACTGGAGTTCAGTGACATTTACCAGGAGGTCAAAGGGTCATGGGTGAGTGTGTGTGTGTGTGTGTGTGCGTGCTTGTGCATGTGTGTGTGTGAGCGAAAGAGAGAGAGAGGACTCGAGGAGAGGCTGTCTGTGTGTGTTTCTGCACAGCAACACATATCTGACAATGCAGTCAACAGTTAAAAACTATTGCAAACTATTCTAAATGTGAGTGTGTGTCTATGTTTACTTCAGGTGTTGCTATACTGTATATGTATGTCAACACTATTTACTGTGTCTTCCCCAGAATGATGGCCGTCTGCGGTTCGGTAGACAGAGTGTGGTGTATAAGAGCAGTAAGACAGGGAAGGTGGACAGCATCCCAGCTGCGGAACTGTCTCAGGCCCAGTGGAGACGTGTGTGTCTGGGACAGGGCATCAAGCTGACCACCAGCACCGGGCACATCTACAAATATGACGGCTTCAGAGACACGGTGACGAGAGGGATGGGAGGAAGAGAGAGGGATGAGGGGAGAGATGAGGGTAGAGGAGAGGTGAGGAGAGGAAAGGGGTGGAGGAGAGGAAAATAGGAGGGAGGGAGGTGAAGGAGGGTCGGAGAGGAGAGGGAGGGAGATATCGTTGAGGGGAGACAGAGAGATGGAGGGAAGGATGAAGGGGAGGGAGGGAGGTATGGATGATGGAAGAGAGAAAGAAGGAGAAAGGGGAGGAAACAGATGGAGAGGTGGAAAGAGGGAAGAATGGGAATAAAAGAGAGTAAAGAGTGAGTTTGGAGTAGGAACGAGATCAGAGAGGAGTGTAGAATAGAATCATTTGAAACAGAAAAGTCAGCATGGAAAATAAACATTGTCTTCTCTCTCTCTCCACCCTTCTCCTCTCTACCCTCTCTCTCCAGGACTTTGAGAAGATCTCTGAGTACTTCAAAGCCCACTACAAAGTGGAGCTGTCAGAGAAGGAATTATGTGTGAAGGGTTGGAACTGGGGCACCACCAAATTCTCTGGTAAGGACAACACTACCACATATTCAAGTTTTCAGAGGACATTTTGGTTGTAACATTTTTGCTCCAACACAGTCTAGTTTCTGTCCCCAGGCCCTCTCCTGTCATTCGAGGTGAGCGACAGCCCAGCATTTGAGATCCCCCTGGCCAGCGTGTCCCAGTGCGCCACGGGGAAGAACGAGGTGACACTGGAGTTCCACCAGAACGATGAGGCAGAGGTGTCGCTGATGGAGGTCCGCTTCTATGTCCCGCCCGGGGACACTGCCACCACGGAAGAGGGGCCAGAACCCGTGGAGGTGGGGGGCTGTGTGTGAGCATGTGTCTGGTATAGACTTGAAGAAAGGAAAAACCCACACTCACTGAAATATTCTTCAAGTTTGAATAAAAAGATTTCGCAGCAGAGGTCAGAACAAACGTGATGGCAGCATTCATAAACGTCTGCTATAGTCTTCCATATTAGTCCCGTATTCAGATTCAGATTCAGAAAATGTTAATGTCCTCAAGAGGCAATTCATTTTGCAGCAGTTAAAGTACAACAGACAAGAACAGATTAAAATGTAAAACATAACAACAGAACGAAGCATCTGATATTGACAGAATATTTACATTAAGTCGTCAGGATAATGCATAGCCTCTCATAGCCACCAGTTTTCGTGATCTCTAATTGGTAGTTGCGATCTTGTCTCATCGCTGCAACTCCGCAACAAACTCGGGAGAGGTGAAGGTCGAGAGACAAGCGTCCTCCGAAACATGATCTGCCAAGCCACACTGCTTTTTGTACACAATGCTCGCTTAACCCGGAAGCCAGCCGCACCAATGTGTCGGAGGAAACATTGTCCAACTGACGACCGAAGTCAGCTTGTATTATAGATGTTTTGGGCTTTTCAGTCCTGCAGAGCAAACTCTTCCCCACAAAAAACTTCAGTGTCAGGACTCAGTGACTAGGCATCTCTGTCTGAATAATGAGACACTCAAACGGCTTGGATTAGCAGTGAAACTGAACTGACACCAACTGTCAAGTTCAACTTTATTGGGATAAAAGTTCTACATGTTAAAACTGAAATACATAAGTATCTACAGGAGATTTGAACAAAAGTCTCTGCCAATGCCTCAAATGAATAAATGAAATGTTGATGATATTGTATGGAAAGTAACATGTTTTTTCCTCCACTCAGGTCTTTAGAGACAGTGTGCTGTCCAAGGCAGATGTGATCCAGGCTACAGGAGATGCTGTGTGTATCTTCAAAGAGCTGCAGTGTCTCACGCCCAGGGGCAGGTACATATGCACACACCTTTACACACATATACACACACACACACCTTTACACACACACACACACCTTTACACACACACACGTGTTTACACACGCCTTTACACACATATACACACACACACCTTTACATACACACCTTTACACACATATGCATACACACCTTTACACACATATACACAAATACCTTTGCACACATTTACACATATACAAACACACCTTTACAAACATATACACACACACACACCTTTACACACATATACACACACACCTTTACAAACATATACAGTTGAAGTCGGAAGTTTACATACACCTTAGCCAAATACATTTAAACTCAGTTTTTCACAATTCCTGACATTTAATCCTAGTAAAAATTCCCTGTCATAGGTCAGTTAGGATCACCACTTTATTTTAAGAATATGAAAGAAAGAATAATAGTAGAGAGAATGATTTATTTCAGCTTTTATTTCTTTCATCACATTCCCAGTGGGTCAGAAGTTTACATACACTCTGTTAGTATTTGGTAGCACTGCCTTTAAATTGTTTAACTTGGGTCAAATGTTTAGGGTAGCCTTCCACAACCTTCCCACAATAAGTTGGGTGAATTTTGGCCCATTCCTCCTGACAGAGCTGGTGTAACTGAGTCAGGTTTGTAGGCCTCCTTGCTCGCACATGCTTTTTCAGTTCTGCCCACAAATTTTCTAAAGGATTGAGGTCAGGGCTTTGTGATGGCCACTCCAATACCTTGACTTTGTTGTCCTTAAGCCCACGTTTCCTCCAGCAGCTTCACAAGGTCCTTTGCTGTTGTTCTGGGATTGATTTGCACTTTTCGCACGAAAGTACGTTCATCTCTAGGAGACAGAACGCGTCTCCTTCCTGAGCGGTATGACGGCTGCGTGGTCCCATGGTGTTTATACTTGCGTACTATTGTTTGTACAGATGAACGTGGTACCTTCAGGTGTTTGGAAATTGCGGAGGTCTACAATTTTTTTCCTGAGGTCTTGGCAGATTTCTTTTGATTTTCCCATGATGTCAAGCAAAGAGGCACAGAGTTTGAAGATAGGCCTTGAAATACATCCACAGGTACACCTCCAATTGACTCAAATGATGTCAATTAGCCTTTCAGAAGCTTCTAAAGCCATGACATCATTTTCTGGAATTTTCCAAGATGTTTAAAGGCACAGTCAACTTAGTGTATGTAAACTTCTGACCCACTGGAATTGTGATACAGTGAATTATAAGTGAAATAATCTGTCTGTAAACAATTGTTGGAAAAATGACTTGTGTCATGCACAAAGTAGATGTCCTAACCGACTTGCCAAAACTATAGTTTGTTAACAAGAAATTTGTGGAGTGGTTGAAAACGAGTTTTAATGACTCCAACCTAAATGTATGTTAACTTCCGACTTCAACTGTACATACACACCTTTACACACATATACACACACACATGCCTTCGTGCACACATACTGTATGCAGGGTCAGGTAGGCACACACAATCCTTATCCATGCCAAACTACACCTTCAGCTGGGGGTGAAGGTATCAAGATGTATCCCTTTCATTTGTGACTTTATTAAACAGCTGAACATGTAACTGGGGATAAGTAGAAGCTGACGGTCAGATCAGAAAGTGCTGGAAGGCAGATATGATTCTCTGCCATAGGGTTGGCTGTGTAGACACCTATGCCAAACTCCGCCACCCCTTTTCTATTCCTAATCTACCTTTTGCCCAGACAAGCGTTCAGACAAGCGTCCAGACAAGCATCCTACCTACATGTACAAAATAACTCGACCAACCTGTACCCCTGCACATTGACTCTGTACTGGTATCCCCTGTATATAGCCTTGTTATTTTTATTGTGTTACTTTTTATTTTAATATTTCTATTTTTACATTAGTTTATTTAGTAAATATTTTTACACATTTCTTGAACTGCTTTGTTGGTTAAGGGCTTGTAAGTAAGCATTTCACGGTAAGGTTTTATTTGGTGCATGTGACAAATAACATTTGTTTTGAAATATAAACCTCTTGCACTGTCACACCCCCCCCCCCCCCGTCCGTCTCTCTCTCTCTCCCACACTGACTCTTTCTCTCTCTCAGGTATGATATCCGTATCTACCCCAGCTTCCTCCACCTCCATGGAAAGACGTTTGACTACAAGATCCCCTACTCCACTGTGCTGCGTCTCTTCCTGCTACCACACAAGGACCAGAGGCAGATGTTCTTCATGGTGAGTACTACTGGTGTTTGAATAGTCATCACACGTAAAGACCTCAAGATTGCATACCATTTGTATACAAATGTCTGTCTGTCTCCCTCTCACCTTCCCTCTCTCTCTCACTTTCTCTCTCTATCTGTCTCTCCCTCATTCCGTCCCTTCCTCTCTCTCTGTAGATCAGTCTAGACCCGCCCATTAAACAGGGGCAGACACGTTACCACTTCCTCATCCTGCTCTTCTCCAAGGAGGAGGACCTCAGCCTCTCCCTCAACATGACAGAGTGAGAGAGAGAGAATGAGAGGGAGACTGTGAGGGGAGGGAATGAGAGACATTGGAGTATGAGAGAGGAAGAGAGAGAGATGTTATACCGGTCTCCCCTGTATATAGCCCCATTACCGTTATTTTATTGGGTTACTTTTTTTATGCCTTTTTTTTTTAAACTTGAGTTTATTTAGTAAATATTTTCTTAAAACTGCATTGTTGGTTAAGGGCTTGTAAGTAAGCGTTTCACGGTAAGGTCTACACCTGCTGTATCCGGCACATGTGACAAGTAAAATTGGATTTCATTTGTAAGTGTATGAGAAGGAATGGAAAATGTTAGAAGATATTGATCAGATTAGATAATTAGGTGTATATTTCATGCTTTTTGTTTCATTTATTTCTATTGTTTGTCTTCCTCTCTCCTCAAACCTCCTCTCTCTCTCCTCTCTCCTCTCTCTCTCTCTAGGGAGGAGGTGGAGAAGCGTTATGGGGGAAAGCTCAGTAAGAACATGTCAGGTTCTCTCTATGAGATGGTCGGCAGGGTGATGAAGGCTCTGGTCAACAGGAAGATCACCGTGCCAGGAAACTTCCTGGGGTAAACACTCACACGCACACGTTTACATGCATACGCACACACACACAGAAACTTCCAGGAGTAAACACACATTCATACACACCCCTCTAAGACAAGACTAAACAACATGAATGTCAGCCGCGCGCAGTAGTCGTCAAACTGTGCCAAATCCACATGTAAAATCAGCTGGAAATGAACAGCACATGACGTACGTAAGTGACATAAGTTCTGTGGTCAGAGCCGATAGCACAGCCACCTGCTGCATACAGCCGACGTTCATATCGGTCTGTCTCGTCTCCATCACACTCTCATTACACTCTAAAATAGAACTTTCTCTTAAAACTCTCTACCTCTCTCCCCTCCAGTCACTCGGGGACCCAGTGTATAACGTGTTCCTACAAAGCATCGTCAGGCCTGCTCTACCCTCTGGAGAGGGGTTTCGTCTACATACATAAGCCCCCCGTACACCTGCGCTTCGAGGAGGTGCTGTATGCCTTTTAGTTTTCCTTATGGGACATTCAAGTATCCCTTTTTTTGGGCGTTCTTTCATTCCTTCATGCGTAGGCCTACATTGGACGATAAAGTAATCTTCTACTTCTTCTACTCCTCCTCCTTCTTCTTCTTCATCCATCCATCCAGGTGTCGTGTGTGAACTTCGCCAGAGGCACCACCACCACGCGCTCCTTCGACTTTGAGATAGAAACCAAGCAGGGCACCCAGTTCACCTTCAGCAGCATCGAGAGGTGACGGATACACACACACACACACACACACACACACACACACACACACACACACACACACACACACACACACACACACACACACACACACACACCGCTAAACTCAAACACTCACACACATACACTTATGCATGCACACACCTTTGTCATGTCTCTCACCTTTCACTTCATCCTCTCTCTCTGTCTTTATCTCTCTCTTGCTCGTTCTATCTCTCCGTCAGAGAGGAGTATGGGAAGCTTTTTGACTTTGTGACTGCCAAGAAGCTCAGCATCAAGAACAGAGGATTCAAAGAGGTAAACATCTCACCTGTTCACCTGTAAACTACACTATTTCACTCTTTCATTAGATGTGCTTTCATCCCTTCATCCGCTGACCTGTCCTCTCTGTTTCTCTGTGTTGTGGTCCGGTAGAAAAAGGTTGGTCCTGTACGGAGGTGGTGGTTTGGTTTTAAACTGCATGGTGTGTGATTTGGGAGAATGGTATGATCAGGATTAGGGGTATTAATTGCATTGCCTGTCTCTTATGGAATTGGGGTGGGAGGGAGGAGTCTAAATCTGTGTATGTTATTACTGATGATAAAGCAAATTAACACCTGACTTGGTAAGTGAGTCAACATTTTACATGTTGTTCACTGTGTATATGTATATTTCCCAGAGTTAGTTAGCATCTTTACATGGGTAGTCTGCGTTTTACAATTAATGATATTGCTGTCTATTACTACAGTACTACTATATATTTACTATGACACTACTGTGTATTTACTATGATACTACTGTGTATTTACTATACTACTACGGTGTGTTTTCATCCTGTCAGGGTATAAAGGGTAAAGATGACATGTTGGAGGACTCAGACGAGGACCAGCATGATGCCTACCTGGAGAGGATGAAAGAGGAGGGCAAGATCAGAGAGGAGGCTAATGACAGTGATGACTCCGATGGAGAGAGCGGTGAGTGACAGGAGGCTTGGCCAATCAGAGGGCGAGAGCAGTGAGTGATAGGAGGCTGGGCCAATCAGAGGATGAGAACCGTGAGTGACAGGTATAGCTGAGCGATTATTTAGGTTGGTTCAGTTTCAGTTTGATTATTAAAAATCATGGTTTTTGATTTTGGTTTAGATTAATTTTTTTAAACATTAAATGCATAATGCATAATGCATTATGGTTTTTTTTTAAATACCTCGCCAAGCAACTGCTCTCTACCCCTCTTGATAACACATTATTCTGTCTCTCGTGTCTGCCCTGACCGGACAAGTAGGCACGCAATGGATCATGGTCATTGTAGTTAATTACCATGTTTACTGCACTAAACAGTGTAGAATATTGGCCTGTTGGAAATTACAACTCCTTACTATATCACACAGTTCGGGCTTGACCTGATTTATCTCTAGAGTAACTGCACCTTGGGATCACAGAAAAAAAACGGAAAGAAATGGAACTCAAATAATTGAACCGATGTCAGTCAATTAGTTCAGAGGGTGAGAGCGGTGAGTGACAGGAGGCAGAGCCAATCACAGTTATTTCTCTTGTCTTCCAGATGAGTCTTTTAACCCTGGAGAGGAGGAAGATGACATAGCGGAAGAGTGCGTATTCGTTTTCAATCCATCACTCCCTTATCTTTACCGCTTTTTATCAGTCAATTTCTTTCACATTCCCTTCTCTCTTCTCATCCTGCCTCCCTCTCGCTCACTTGCCTCCTTTCTTTCACTCTCCCACTTTCTCTTGCTCTCCCCCCTCACACTCTCTCTCTCTCTCTCCCCCTCCCCTCCCCTCCCCGTCTCTCTCTTTCTTTTTCCTTCTCTCTCAGGTATGACAGTAAGGCATCAGCCAGTGACAGCAGTGCAGAGGAGGGAGACAGTGACAGAGAGAAGAAGAAGAGACCAGCCAAGAAGGCCAAAGTAGTGAAGGAGAGGAAACCACGCAAGGTAAAGGAGGGGGGGAGGAGAGAGAGGGAGGAGAGGTAAAACTAAGTACTTCATCTGAAATGAACCCTCCCTTCCTTTCTATCTCTCAACCTCTCTCCTCTTTCCTCTCTTTCTCTACCTTCACCTCTGTTTTTCTCCCTCTTCCCTTCCTCTCTCCCTCCCCCTTTTCTCCCCTCTACCTCCTTTACTCTCTCTCCCTAGAAGAAGCCAAAGGACAGTGGCGCCCCCAAGAGGCCGATGAGCGCTTATTTCCTGTGGCTGAACGCGAGCCGCGAGAGCATCAAAGCAGAGCACCCTGGGATATCCATCACAGAGATCTCCAAGAGGGCCGGGGAGATGTGGAGGGAACTGGGGAAGGAGCAAAAAGTGGTGTGAGAGAGGGAGGGGAAGAGGGAGGGAGAGAGAGAGAGATACCAGTACTGCAATTGTCCTCCTCTCATCCTTCCCTCTTGTCTTTCTTTTGCTCTCCCTTTCATTAGTGTGTGAAAATGTAGTTCATTGTAAAATGCATCTTGTTGAATTATTGACTATCTCTGTCTTTCTTTTTCTCCGCCCCATTCCCATCTCTCTCTCTCTTTGTCTCTCACTTTCTCTCTCCCTCTACCCTTTTCTCTCTCTGTCTGTCAGGAGTGGGATGGGAAAGCGGAGGAGGCGAAGAAGGACTATGAGGTAGCGATGAGGGAGTACAGAGAGAGTGGAGGAGGATCCTCTGCCCCCTCCAAAAAGTACAGTATCATGTCCCAGTTAAACACCTACAGTTGAAGTCGGAAGTTTACATACACCTTAGCCAAATACATTTAAACTCAGTTTTTCACAATTCCTGACATTTAATCCTAGTAAAGATTTCCTGTCTTAGGTCAGTTAGGATCACCACATTATTTTAAGAATGTGAAATGTCAGAATAATAGTAGAGAGTGATTTATTTCAGCTTTTACTTCTTTCATCACATTCCCAGTGGGTCAGAAGTTTACATACACTCAGTTAGTATTTGGTAGCACTGCCTTTAAATTGTTTAACTTGGATCAAATGTTTAGGGTAGCCTTCCACAACCTTCCCACAATAAGTTGGGTGAATTTTGGCCCATTCCTCCTGACAGAGCTGGTGTAACTGAGTCAGGTTTGTAGGCCTCCTTGCTCACACATGCTTTTTCAGTTCTGCCCACAAATTGTCTATAGGATTGAGGTCAGGGCTTTGTGATGGCCACTCCAATATCTTGACTTTGTTGTCCTTAAGCCATTTTGCCGCAACTTCGGAAGTATGCTTGGAGTCAGATCCATTTGCGACTAAGCTTTAACTTCCTGACTGATGTCTTGAGATGTTGCTTCAATATATCCACATAATTTTCCTTCCTCATTATGCCATCTATTTTGTGAAGTGCACCAGTCCCTCCTGCAGCAAAGCACCCCCACAACATGATGCTGCCACCCCCGTGCCTCACGGTTGGGATGGTGTTCTTCGGCTTGCAAGACTCTCCCTTTTTCCTCCAAACATAATGAAGACCATTATGGCCAAACAGTTACATTTTTGTTTCATCAGACCAGAGGACATTTCTCCAAAAGGTACCATCTTTGTCCCCATGTGCAGTTGCAAACCGTGGTCTGGCTTTTTTATGGCGGTTTTGGTGCAGTGGCTTCTTCCTTGCTGAGCGGCCTTTCAGGTTACGTCGATATAGGACTCGTTTCACTGTGGATATAGATACTTTTGTACCTGTTTCCTCCAGCATCTTCACAAGGTCCTTTGCTGTTGTTCTGGGATTGATTTGCACTTTTCGTACACCAAAGTACATTCATCTCTAGGAGACAGAACGCGTCTCCTTCCTGAGCAGCATGACGGCTGCGTGGTCCCATGGTATTTATACTTGCGTACTATTGTTTGTACAGATGAACATGGTACCTTTAGGCGTTTGGAAATTGCTCCCAAGGATGAATCAGACTTGTGGAGGTCAAAAAAGAAATTCTAAGGTCTTGGCTGATTTCTTCATATTTTCCAATGATGTCAAGCAAAGAGGCACTGAGTTTGAAGGTAGGCCTTGAAATACATCCACAGGTACACCTCCAATTGACTCAAATTATGTCAATTAGCCTATCAGAAGCTTCTAAAGCCATGACATAATTTTCTGGAATTTTCCAAGCTGTTTAAAGGCACAGTCAACTTAGTGTAACGGCTGTCTGTGGAAGTAGAACAAGGTGCAGCGGAGTTAGTGTTCATCTTGAGTTTTAATATACGAACGAACACGATACAACAAAACAAGAAAACCGACAGCCAAACAGTACTGTCAGGTGCAAGACACTAAACAGAAACAATCCCCCACAAAACCCAAAGGAAAAACAGGCTCCTTATGTGTGACTTCCAATCAGCAGCAACGAACTACAGCTGTGCCTGATTGGGAGCCACACACGGCCCAAAACAAAGAAATACAAAAACATAGAAAAATGAACATAGAACGCCCACCCAATGTAACACCCTGGCCTAACCAAAATAAAGAACAAAAACCCCTCTCTATGGCCAGGGCGTTACACTTAGTGTATGTACATTTCTGACCCACTGGAATAGTGATACAGTGAGTTATAAGTGAAATAATCTGTCTATAAACAATTATTTGAAAAATGACTTGTGTTTTGCACAAAGTAGATGTCCTAACTGACTTGCCAAAACTATAGTTTGTTAACAAGAAATTTGTGGAGTGGTTGAAAAACAAGTTTTAATGACTCCAACCTAAGTGTATGTTAACTTCTGACTGTAGATACTACACTCTTACAGAAAAAGGTTCTGGATAGAACCAAAAAGGGTTCTATGCTTGCTTCATACAGTGCATTCGGAAAGTATTCAGACCCCCTTCACTTTTTCCACAATTTGTTACGTTGTAGGCAAAAAAAAAGGCAGCCAGCTTGGAGTTTACCAAAAGGCACCGAAATGTCCCTCAGACCATGAGAAACAAGACTCTCTGGTCTGACGAAACCAAGATTGAACTCTTTCGCCTGAATGCCAAGCGTCATGTCTGGAGGAAACCTGGCACCATCCCTACGGTGAAGCATGGTGGTGGCAGCATCATGCTGTGGGGATGTTTTTCAGCGGCAGGGACTGGGAGACTAGTCAGGATCGAGGGAAAGATGAACGGAGCAAAGTACAGAGAGATCCTTGATGAAAACCTGCTCCAGTGCTCAGAACCTCAGACTGGGGCGAAGGTTCACCTTCCAACAGGACAACGACCTTAAGCACACAGCCAAGACAACACAGGAGTTGCTTCAGGACAAGTCTCTGAATGTACTTGTACCCGATCAAACATCTCTGGAGAGACCTGAAAATAGCTGTGCAACAACACTCCCCATCCAACCTGACAGAGCTTGAGAGGATCTGCAGAGAAGAATGGGAGAAACTCCTCAAATACAGGTGTGCCACGCTTGTAGCGTCATACCCAAGAAGACTCGAGGCTGTAATCGCTGTCAAAGGTGCTTCAACAAAGTACTGAGTAAAGGGTCTGAATACCTATGTAAATGTAATATTTCCATTTTTTATTTTTTATTCATTTGCAACATTTTCTAAAAACCTGTTTTTGCTTTGTCATTATGGGGTGTTGTGTGTAGATTGATGTGGGGGGAAAAAACAATTGAATCTATTTTAGAATAAGGCTATAACGTAACAAAATGTGGAAAAAGTGAATGCGTCTAAATACTTTCCGAATGCACTGTACATGGCTTCTACATCTACACCGAAACCTGAACTATAGACTTCGGTTTAAAAGCTGACAGTGTTTTTATATACTTTTTATTTTATTTTGAATCCTGCAGCTCTGTTGGGCTAAATTGCTGTGAGCGCCACTATCTATCCCGGGATCCTGCCAGATTCCGTATAGGGGGAGAGACGAGAAAGCCTAGCTAGCCTCGCTGGCTCGGCGGGCTCAAATGGAGGCCGCTATCTAACGCAGGAACTGTGTTTACTTTGCTTTGTTCCGGGACAATGTGGACCGCGCTGACTTTCAATGTAGCAACTGCTTGCTTGCGGAGGACTACAGGAGCGAAGTAGCTACTCTTAGCAAGCAAGTAGCAAACCTACTTAAGCTACTGGGGAACCCACGCCCACCTACTTTTTATTTTTCTTCCACCCCAGTAGCCGGACGCCGCTCTGGTCTGGTGGTAGTTTCGCCGCCATATCGCGGCTCTCCACAGCCGACTGGCCGGTGCTTGGCAGGGTTCCATCCCCGAAGGGATCTCCCCCTTTCCTAGAGAACGTAACTGTTCTCGACCCAACCAACCAGTCATGGAGTTACGTCACTCGCCTTGGAAGTCGAAGAAGGCGCCCTCTGGCAACGGGGGTCTCCATGGAGATGTTGAGCCCGGAACTGACACACACCAAAAACAGATTTGTCGCCCAGGATCCAGAGGTTCCGGCACCTTCTTCCTGGGTGGCTTCCCAATCAAGATCCTATCTGGAGGCAGCTGCGTCTTCGTCCTCTGTTCTGTCTCCCTCTCCGGTGGCTTCTACCTCGGGTTCAGATCCTCTGAGCTCCCAGACCGTGAGGCTGCCTGAGAGACCGGCCCATTCAACATCACCAGCTGTCATCATAGGCAACTCTATGGTGAGAAACATTTCGGTCCCCAAGGCAAAAACCCTGTGCTACCCAGGAGCACGAGTACAGAACATAACACCATGCCGGGAGCTGACACTGTCGTAGTCCATGTGGGGTCAAACCACATCAGGAGGGCTAGCTTGGAACATTTGAAAATGGATTTAAAATAACTGATTTTAGCATTAAAATAATTTCATGTCCAGTACCATCGTTGAGCCGCGGGTGTTAAAGATTCAGCAGACTGCTGGCATTACACATCATGCTAAAAGACTACTGTAGCTCTGCTGGAGTCACTTTTATTGATAACTTCGTCACCTTCTGGAAACAGAAGATACTCTACAGGAATGACGGAGTCCATCCAAATCATCTTGGCTCCTGGACTCTGTCCACGCATTTCAAGGCTGCGTTGAAACAATGACTGGTAAATGATCCAAGACCAGCTCAGTTAATCCCTACCCTTTTGACAATGAGTCGTCATAATGCTGCATCAAATGTACATGATTTTAGGGGCATTGTAAAAAACACAATGTAGGTAATTTAATTGATGTACCCCTAATTTCACCGAATACATCTGTTTATCCTACAGCTATTGTAAGCAGTAATCATGAGCCTATAAACCAGAGTTACACTGTTAGCACTGAGGCGGTGTGCAATAGTAGGAAGGCCACTTTATGCAGCTCACCCTGCACTATCAGCTCCAATGTAAATAACATGAGTAAGTCTACCTCTGATAAGCTTCCCAGTAAAGCATTAAAAACAATCAAGCAACCCATAAAAGTGCTAAAAATAGCCCATATTAACATACAGTGAGGGAAAAAAGTATTTGACCCCTGCTGATTTTGTATGTTTGCCCACTGACAAAGAAATGATCAGTCTATAATTTTTACGGTAGGTTTATTTGAACAGTGAGAGACAGAATAACAACAAAAAAATCCAGAAAAACGCATGTCAAAAATTGTATAAATTGATTTGCATTTTAATGAGGGAAATAAGTATTTGACCCCTCTGCAAAACATTACTTAGTACTTGGTGGCAAAACCCTTGTTGGCAATCACAGAGGTCAGACGTTTCTTGTAGTTGGCCACCAGGTTTGCACACATCTCAGGAAGGATTTTGTCCCACGCCTCTTTGCAGATCTTCTCCAAGTCATTAAGGTTTCGAGGCTGACGTTTGGCAACTCGAACCTTCAGCTCCCTCCACAGATTTCCTATAGGATTAAGGTCTGGAGACTGGCTAGGCCACTCCAGGACCTTAATGTGCTTCTTCTTGAGCCACTCCTTTGTTGCCTTGGCCGTGTGTTTTGGGTCATTGTCACGCTGGAATAGCCATCCACGACCCATTTTCAATGCCCTGGTTCTCAACCAAGATTTAACGGTACATGGCCCCGTCCATCGTCCCTTTTGATGCGGTGAAGTTGTCCTGTCCCCTTAGCAGAAAAACACCCCCAAAGCATAATGTTTCCACCTCCATGTTTGACGGTGGGGATGGTGTTCTTGGGTCATAGGCAGCATTCCTCCTCCTCCAAACACGGCGAGTTGAGTTGATGCCAAAGAGCTCCATTTTGGTCTCATCTGACCACAACACTTTCACCCAGTTGTCCTCTGAATCATTCAGATGTTCATTGGCAAACTTCAGACGGGCATGTAAATGTGCTTTCTTGAGCAGGGGGACTTTGCGGGCGCTGCAGGATTTCAGTCCTTCATGGCGTAGTGTGTTACCAACTGTTTTCTTGGTGACTATGGTCCCAGCTGCCTTGAGATCATTGACAAGATCCTCTCGTGTAGTTCTGGGCTGATTCCTCACCGTTCTCATGATCATTGCAACTCCACGAGGTGAGATCTTGCATGGAGCCCCAGGCCGAGGCAGATTGACAGTTCTTTTGTGTTTCTTCCATTTGCGAATAACCGCACCAACTATTGTCACCTTCTCACCAAGCTGCTTGGCGATGGTCTTGTAGCCCATTCCAGCCTTGTGTAGGTCTACAATCTTGTCCCTGACATCCTTGGAGAGCTCTTTGGTCTTGGCCATGGTGGAGAGTTTGGAATCTGATTGATTGATTGCTTCTGTGGACAGGTGTCTTTTATACAGGTAACAAACTGAGATTAGGAGCACTCCCTTTAAGAGTGTGCTCCTAATCTCAGCTCGTTACCTGTATAAAAGACACCTGGGAGCCAGAAATCTTTCTGATTGAGAGGGGGTCAAATACTTATTTCCCTCATTAAAATGCAAATCAATTTATAACATTTTTGACATGGATTTTTTTGTTGTTATTCTGTCTCTCACTGTTCAAATAAACCTACCATTAAAATTATAGACTGATCATTTTCTTGTCAGTGGACAAACGTACAAATTCAGCAGGGGATCAAATACTTTTTTCCCTCACTGTATGTAGCCTAAGAAACAAGATCCATGAAGTCAATAACTTGCTTGTAACAGATGACATTCCTATTCTGACTATCTCTGGAACTCACTTTGATAATACCTTTGATGATACACTGGTAGCAATACATGGTTATAACATCTACAACATCTACAGAAAAGACAGAAATGCCAACGGAGGCAATGTTGTGGTCTATATTCAGAACCACATTCCTGTAAAGCTTAGAGACGATCTAATGTTAAATACTGTTGAAGGAATATGGCTCCAGGTTCATCTGTCTCACCTAAAGCCCATTCTTGTGGGAAGCTGCTATAGACCACCAAGTGCTAACAGTCAGTATCTGGATAATATCTGTGAAATGCTTGATGTATGTGATATCAACAGAGAAGTATATTTTCTGGGTGATTTAAATATTGACTGGCTATCATCAAGCTGCCCACTCAGGAAAAAACATCAAACTGTAACCAGTGCCTGCAACCTGGATCAGGTTGTCAGTCAATCTGCCAGGGCAGTTACAAACAGCAGAGGAATTAAATCATCAACATTTATTGATCACATCTTTACTAATGCTGCAGATATTTGCTTTAAAGCAGTATCCAAATCCATAGGATGTAGTGATCACAATATAATAGCCATATCTAGGAAAACCAAAGTTCCAAAGGCTGGGCCTAATATAGTGTATAAGAGGTCATACATGACATTTTTTAGTGATTCATATGTTGATGATGTAAAGAATATTTACTGGTCTGTGGTGTGTAATGAGGAGCAACCAGACGCTGCACTTGACGCATTTATGAAAATACTTATTCCAGTTACTAATAAGCTCACAACCATTAAGAAAATGACTGTAAAAACTGTTAAATCCCCTTAGATTGATGAGGAATTGAAAAATTATATGGTTGATAGGGATGAGACAAAAGGTATGGCAATTAAGTCTGGCAGCCCAACTGATTGGCAAATGTACTGCAAATTAAGAAATCACGTGACTAAACTAAAGAAAAATAAACTACACTATGAAACAAAGAGAAATTATATAAAGAATGATAGTAAAAAGCTTTGGGGCACCTTATGTGAGATTTTGGGGGAAAAAGCTAACTCGGCTCCTTCATTCATTGAATCAGATGGCTCATTCATCACAAAGCCCACTGATATTGCAATGACATGGGGATGACATGCCAGCAACAAAGGCAGACACTACACATCCAAGTATATCGGACCAAATTATGAAAGACAAGAATTGTACTGTTGAATTCCATAAAGTCAGTGTGGAAGAGGTGAAAAAAATATTGTTGTCTATCAACAATGATAAGCCACCAGGGTCTGACAATCTGGATGGAAAATTACTGAGGATAATAGCAGACGATATTGCCATTCCTATTTGCCACATCTTCAATTTAAGCCTACTAGAGAGCATGTGCCCTCAGGCCTGGAGGGAAGCTAAAGTCATTCCTCTACCCAATAACAGTAAAGCCCCCTTTACTGGCTCAAATAGCCGACCAATCAGCCTGTTACCAACCCTTAGTAAACTTCTGGGAAAAAAAGTGTTTGACCACATACAATGCTATTTCACAGTAAACAAATTGACCTCAGAATTTCAGAATGCTTATAGGGAAGGACAATCAACAAGCATAACACTTACACAAATGACTGATGATTGGCTGAGAGAAATTGATGATAAAATGATTGTGGGGGCTGTCTTGTTAGACTTCAGTGCAGCTTTTGACATTATCAATCATAGTCTGCTGCTGGAAAAACATATGTGTTATGTCTGAACACCCCCTGCTATAATGTGGATAATGAGTTACTTGTCTAACAGAACACAGAGGATGTTCTTTAATGGAAGCCTCTCAAATATAATCCAGTTAGAATCAGGAATTCCCCAGGGTAGCTGTTTAGGCCCCTTGCTTTTTTCAATTTTTACTAACGACATGCCACTGACTTTGAGTAAAGCCAGAGTGTCTATGTATGACTCAACGCTATACATGTCAGCTACTACAGCGACTGAAATGACTGAAACACTCAACAATAGAGCTGCAGTTAGTTTCAGAGTGGGTGTCAAGGAATAAGTTAGCCCTAAATATTTCTAAAACTAAAAGCATTGTATTTGGAACAAAACACTCACTAAACTCTAAACCTCAACCAAATCTTGTAATAAATAATGTGGCAATTGAGCAAGTTGAGATGACTAAACTGCTTGGAGTAACCCTAGATTGTAAACTGTCATGGTCAAAAGATATTGATGCAGTAGTACCTAAGATGGGGAGAAGTCTGTCTATAATAAAGTGATGTTCTGCCTTCTTAACAACACTATCAACAAGGAAGGTCCTACAGGCCCTAGTTTTGTCGCACCTTGACTACTGTTCAGTCGTGTGGTCAGGTGCCACAAAAAAGGACTTAGGAAAATTGGCTCAGATTAGGAAAATTGGCTCAATTGGCTCAGAACAGGGCCACACGGCTAGCCCTTGGATGTACACAGAGAGCTAATATTAATAAAATGCATGTCAACCTCTCCTGGCTGAAAGTGGAGGAGAGATTGACTTCATCACTATTTTTAGGTATTGACATGTTGAATGCACCAACCATGTTGAAGTTGGTCTGTCTAAACTACTGGCACACAGCTCGGACACCCATGCATACCCCACAAGACATGCCACAAGAGGTCTCTTCACAGTCCCCAAGTCCAGAACAGACTATGGGAGGCACACAGTACTACATAGAGCCATGACTACATGGAACTCTATTCCATATCAAGTAACTGACGCAAGCAGTAAAATTTAATTTTAAAAATCAGATTAAAAAAAAAACTTATGGAACAGCGGGGACTGTGAAGCAACACAATCATTGGCATAGACACATGCATACACACACACACACACTGTAAAATACGCACTATACATACACATGGATTTAGTACTGTAGATATGTGGTAGTGGTTGAGTAGGGGCCTGAGAGCACACAGTGTGTTGTGAAATCTGTGAATGTATTGTAATGTTTTTAAAATTGTATAAACTGCCTTAATTTTGCTGGACCCCAGGAAGCCAAAGCAGCAGCTAATGCGGATCCATAATAAATACAAATACATTGTCACGCCCTGACCTGGGAGAGACGTATTTCTCTGTTTGGTTAGGTCAGGGTGTGATATGGGGTGGGCATTCTATGTCATTGTATTTCTTTGTTTGGCTGAGTATGGTTTCCAATCAGAGGCAGCTGTCTATCGTTGTCTCTGATTGGGAATCATACTTAGGCAGCCCTTTTTTCCTCCTTCAGTGTGGGATCTTGTTTTTGTACAGCTCAGTATAGCCTGCAGAACGTTTCTTTCGTTTTCCGTTGTTTGTTGTTTTGATTTAGTGTTCTGAGTTATAATAAATATTGAACACGCCGCACCTTGGTCTCCTCTCTACGACGTTTGTCACATACATCTGCATTGCTTGCTGTTTGAGGTTTTAAGCTGGGTTTCTGTATAGCGCTTTGTAACATTGTCTGATGTAAAAAGGGCTTTATAAATACATTTGATTGATTGATTGATTGATTGATTGATTGATTGATTGATTGATTGATTGATTGATTGATTAAGATTCAATATAGAACCGAAGTTGGTTCCATATAGAATCCTGTAGGAAACCCGAGAAGAAGCCCTTGGGTTCTGATAGAAGAACCCTACAAAGGGTTTTATATAGAACCTTTACGGGTGCCATATTCATGGGTTGCATATTTCATCACAATATTGTTTTGAACGTTCATTTTGGACTGATGCCCGACTGAGCATTCAGTGCATTACAGTGGCTTGGAAATACAATGACATTCAAAAGGAGACAATAATAAGTAGGAAAACCTTTTGTCATCATTTCGATGTCACCAGATTGACTTTAGATGCAGCTAGCTAGCTGGCTAAGATTGAGGAGAGGCCACCGGATTTTAGCTCGCTAATGTTAGCATTGCTAGCTATTTTTGACAAACTTTGCTAGCTAATGACAACATTGCAATGTGTCTAAAGTAAATTTGATGACATGATAATGCTAGCAAAGTTGTTTCCTACTAAATATTTGACTACTTTAGCAATGTCATTGTATTTCCAGGCACTGTAATGCAATTTAGACCTAACAGTAGTTAGCCTCTGTCCAGAATGACTGGGTTTATCACCACTTTAGGGCACCGAGTGATGGAGGTGCAACCTATGAATATGAAGCAAGCACTAGAACCCTTTTTGGTTCTATCCAGAACCTTTTTTTCTAAGAGTGTAGATACAATTTATGCACTACTTGTATATAATTTGCAGTATATATAATGTTGGGTGGTTTCCCAGACCCAGATTAAGCATACTAGAAAGACTAGAAATCCTTTCTAATTGAGATTCTCCATTGAGCATGCTTTTTAATCCAGGACTAGGTTTCTGTCATGCCTGCTCCCGCTTCCCCTCTCTGGCGCTCGAGGGCTCCCGTCATTACGTACACCTGTCACCATCATTACACACATCAGCGCTCATTGGACTCACCTGGACTCCTTTACTTTGTTGATTGCCCCTCTATATCTGTCTGCTCCTTAGTTTGTTCCCCGTGTCAGCATTATTGTCGTTTTGTTTTCCCCTGTCCAGACGCTGTCCATATTCTGTTCCTGTCCGTGTTTCATTAAATGTTCATTCCCTGTACTTGCTTCTCGTCTCCAGCGTCGGTCCTTACAGAATGCTGACACCACTTGTCACGTCCTGACCAGCAGAGGGAGTAGTGGTGTAGTATTTTGGTCAGGACGTGGCAGAAGAAGTCTGTATGTGTTGTCTAGTATGTCTGTTTCTGTGTTAGTCTTGTGACTCCTGATCAGGAACAGCTGGGGATCGTTGTTCCTGATTGGGAGTCATATATTTAGGAGTATGTTTGTCACTTGGGTTTGTGGGTGGTTGTGCTAACACTGCTAGTCTTTTTGTTTGTACGTAGCCTGTTAGCCTGTAGTTAGTAGTGATTGTTTTTCCTGTGGATGCTTTGCTCGTATATATTAAAAAGATGAGTATCCACATTCCGTCTGCAGTTTGGTCCATTCAACACGGCAACACCCGTTACACCACTATTTGAATCATCAGGGAGTTTGCGTTTTTTTGTTTTTGGTGGTGACGTCGGGTCTGGGTGCCGCCGCCTGTGGAACCGGGGGTGCCTCAGCTGGCTCATCGGGCTTCCACGCCTTAGCTGGCTCGAGAGGTTTTCTTGCCTCGTTTTGGTCAGCAGGCTCCCATCCCACGACATGCCTCAGCTGGCTCGTTGGGCTCTTACACCTCAGCCGGCTCATCAGGCTCCCATCCCACGTCATGCCTCAGTCGGTCCATCAGGCTCCCACGCCTCAGCGGGATCGTCAGGATTTCACACCTCAGCCGGCTCGTCGGGCTTCCACGCCTCAGCCGGCTCGTCGGGCTTTCACGCCTCAGCCGGCTAGTCCAGCACCATGCCTCGGCAGGCCCGTCAGGCTTGCCCAAGTGGGATGCCAGGTGGCACCCCTAGAGGGGGGGTACTGTCACGCCTGCTCCCGCTTCCCCTCTCTGGAGCTCGAGGGTGCCAGGCTGCCCTTCATTATGCACACCTGTCACCATCATTACGCACATCAGCGCTTCATTAGATTTACCTGGACTCCTTTACTTTGTTTATTGCCCCTCTATATCTGTCTGCTCCTCAGTTTGTTCCCCGTGTCAGCATTATTGTCGTTTTGTTTTCCCCTGTCCAGACACTATCCATTTTCTTTTCCTGTCCATGTTTCATTAAATGTTCACTCCCTGTACTTGCTTCTCGTCTTCAGCGTCGGTCCTTACAGTATCATTGATTATCATGTAAGAGTTTTGCTAAACATAACAGCAAAAGGTGCATCATATTTGAAGTATTTTTGAATGTTTGCTTATTTATCATGTCTTTAATCTATCACTTCCTCTTTTTCATGTGTTCAGGGAAAGGAAAAAGAAGGGAGGGAAGAGGGATGAGAAGAATAAGAAGGGGACATCTGGTGGAGGGAGGGAGCGAGAGAGGGAGAGGGAGAGGACGACAGGAAACGACAGCTTTAAGAGCAGGGAGTTTATCTCCAGCGAAGAGAGCTCCTCAGAGTCAGACAGAGGCAAGGGTAAACGCAAACGCAAGGTGAGGACATATGCACACACACACAATGCACTTCACATATAAAACATTTTGCTACAAGTATGGCATTTCAGACAATTGTTTTGTTTAATCATGTTCACGCCTCTTCTTTTACTCTCTCTCGCTCTCTCTCTCTCTCTCTCTCAGGGTTCAGATGAGGAGGAGGTGGCCTCGACCCCACCCAGTTCTGACTCAGGATCAGACTGAGGCGCGCCTGAGAGGAGAGAGAGAGGGAAGGACATGGAGAGGGTAAAGTGTGGAGGGGGGTTGTGAACTCTCTACCGCCCTCCGTTCCTGTCTCTCATACGCTCGTTCTATTCTATTTTAAAGCACAGGAATCAAGTATGAAGATAATTCATACCAATGTATTCAAAGAATATTCTGTCCAGGAATTGTAAAACTATCCCCCTCATCTCAGGAAGCGAAAAATTGTATTTAATGATTTTAGCCCAGTGCAAAAATCCCATAACCTGACCAGTGTCATGACTACATTTCCCAGCTACACATGCATGACACTGTCTGTTGGTTTAGGCTGTGAACAACTCAGGTAAAAACCCTTGCCTGCTGTGAAATGTAGTTTTCCAGAATATTACTGAATTAAATATTATAAGTAAATGCTCTTTTCCATGTCTTGAGTGTTTTGGGGCTGACTGGTGTAAATGCTGTCTTTCATATAACGTTACACATGTTCACAAACACACACACACATAAACAACCATTTGCTATTAGCGAAGCACAATAAACATTCTATGGTTATTCCACGTGGTTTAGAAGAATGTGTGGTGTTGGACTGAGTTAGAGGAAGGAGGAGGGCTGTGGTTTCAATATACCATGGTGTGGTCAACTATGAGCAGTGAGAATGACGGGGAGGACCGGAGAGAAGGATGGATGGATGGATGGATGGATGGATGGATGGATGGATGAGGCCTGTCTTTTAAGTGTCTGTGCGTAATCTGATACTGATGACAAGCGTTCTAAAGGAACACAATCTCCTGCTCTCTCTCTCTCTCTCTCCAGCCATACTATCAATTCTCTCCCCTCTCCTTCTCAGCCAACCACAACATCTATTTCCTTGTTCTTTCTCTCTCTCTCACACTCCCTTTTGTTCTCCTTCTCTCTCAGTTTCTCTGCACACCCCTCTCTCCAACCACATCTTCTGTATATGACAGCTACATTGTTTATCTACCACAACACTTAACCTCTTCTCTCTACATACTAGCCCTGCATTGATATACCTTTTAACAGTAGATATATTTTTTATTGTCACATACACCGGATAGGTGCAGTGAAATGTGTTGTTTTACAGGGTCAGCCGTAGTACAGCGCCCCTGGAGCAAATTAGTGTTGTGCCTTGCACATCGACAGATTTTTCACCTTATCAGCACGGGTATTCGAACCAACCTTTCAGTTACTGGTCCAACGTTCTAACCGCTAGGCTACCTGCCACCCTTTCCATCATGTCCTTCGTCTTTTTTGTTGTTTCTCTCTCCCCTTATAATCGTCTGTTCTCCATCCCCTTCTCCTCCATCTTCTGTCTGTCCTCTCCATCCCTCTATCTCTCTTCTTCCTCTCAGACCACTTACTAGGTAATCTAATTGAAGGTGTGGATGAGTTTTATTTATCATCTGTTAAGTCAATTTCCTTTCTCTCTCCATCTCTTTCTCTCAGTCTCTCCCCAGCTGTCTTTCTTTTTCTCCCCCTCTCTCTCGTTCTCCAATTTCTAAGGAGATCTAATAAGTTGGAAAGAACTTCCTAGTATCTGTGATCTCTAACGGCGCCACAATCATCATTATGACAAATATAACTCTCTGGGCACATCCCAAATGGTGCCCTATTCCTTATATAGTGCACTACTTTTGACCAGGGCCTATAGAGTGTAATTTGGGACTTAGCATCTGTCTCTCTCTTAGCCCAGAGAGTTATGGTGTACTGTATACTTAACAGGGTCATGCCATAAAAACGTACAATCCGTCGTACATTGCTTGTAATTTGGACTAGGACACTGCCGGCACCCCCTGTGACACTATCTCTGACCGCTTTAACACCCAAAGAGGCCCATTCAATTCCTTAACATTTTAGTCATTTAGCAGATGCTCTTATCCAAAGAGACTTACAGGAGCAATTAGGGTTAAGTGCTTTGCTCAAAGGCACATCGACAGATTGTTCACCTAGTCTGCTCAAGGTTTTGAACCAGTGACCTTTCAGTTACTGGCCCAACGCTCTTAATGACTGGGCCACCTCAACCTGAGGAAATGTAAAGGAAAACCACCCAAAAACAATATTTTGGCATTTGTTTCATTAGTCCATTGTTGATATAGTGCCAAAATGTTTTACATGTCAGCAATCAAGTTTTCAAGATATATAACTTTCAAAACATAGAAATACAGTGCATTCGGAAAGTATTCAGACCCCTTGACTTTTTCCACTTTTTGTTACGTTACAGCCTTATTTTAAAATTGATTAAATATTTTAAAAATCCTCATCAATCTTCACACAATACCCCATAATGACAAGGTGAAAACAGGTTTTTAGATATCTTTGCAAATGTTTTCAAAATAAAAAGCATAAATACATTATTTACATAAGTATTCAGAACCTTTGCTATGAGACTCAAAATTCCATTGATCATCCTTGAGATGTTTCTACAACTTGATTGGAGTCCACCTGTGGTAAATTCAATTGATTGGACATGATTTGGAAAGGCATAAAACTGTCTATATAAGGTCACACAGTTGACAGTGCATGTCAGACCAAAAACCAAGCCATGAGGTCGAAGGAATTGTCTGCAGAGCTCCGAGACAGGATTGTGTCGAGGCACAGATCTGGGGAAGGGTACCAATCAATCAATCAAATGTATTTTAAAGCCCTTCTTACATCAGCTGATGTCACAAAGTGCTGTACAGAAACCCGGCCTAAAACCCCAAACAGCAAGCAATGCAGGTGTAGAAGCATGGTGGCTAGGAAAAACTCCCTAGAAAGGCCAGAACCTAGGAAGAAACCTAGAGAGGATCCAAGCTATGAGGGGTGGCCAGTCCTCTTCTGGCTGTGCCGGGTGGAGATTATAACAGAACATGGCCAAGATGTTCAAATGTTCATAGATGACCAGCAGGGTCAAATAATAATAATCACAGTGGTTGTAGAGGGTGCAACAGGTCAGCACCTCAGGAGTAAATGCCAGTTGGCTTTTCATAGCTGATCATTCAGAGTATCTCTACTGCTCTTGCTGTCTCTAGAGAGTTGAAAACAGCAGGTCTGGGACAAGGTAGCACGTCCGGTGAACAGGTCAGGGTTCCACAGCCACAGGCAGAACAGTTGAAACTGGAGCAGCAGCACGACCACGTGGACTGGGGACAGCAAGGTAGTCCTGAGGCATGGTCCTAGGGCTCAGGTCCTCCGAGAGAAAGAAAGAAAGAAAGAAAGAAAAAGAAAGAAAGAAAGAAAGAAAGAAAGAAAGAAAGAAAGAAAGAAAGAAAGAAAGAAAGAAAGAAAGAATTAGAAAGAGCATACTTGAATTCACACAGGACACAGGATAAGACAGGAGAAATACTCCAGATATAACAGACGGACCCTAGCCCCCCGACACATAAGCTATTGCAGCATAAATACTGGAGGCTGAGACAGGAGGGGTCAGGAGACACTGTGGCCCCATCCGACGATAACCCTAGACAGGGCCAAACAGGCAGGATATAACCCACCCACTTTGCCACAGCACAGCCCCCACACCACTAGAGGGATATCTTCAACCACCAACTTACTATCCTGATACAAGGCTGAGTATAGCCCATGAAGATCTCCCACACAGCACAACCCCGAGGGGGGACGTCAACCCGGACAGGAAGATCACATCAGTGACTCAACCCACTCAAGTGACGCACCCATCCTAGGGATGGCATGGAAGAGCAACAGTAAGCCAGTGACTCAGCCTCTGTAATAGAGTTTGAGGCAGAGAATCCCAGTGGAGAGAGGGGAGCCGGCCAGGCGGAGAGAGGGGAACCGGCCAGGCAGAGACAGCAAGGGATGTTCGTTGCTCCAGTGCCTTTCCGTTCACCTTCACACTCCTGGGCCAGACTACACTCAATCATAGGAACTACTGAAGATCTGAGTCTTCAATAAAGACATACAAATTGAGACCGAGTCTGCGTCTCTCCCATAAAATGCTCTATAGGAGAAAGCCCTACCTCCAGCTGTTTGCTTAGAAATTCTAGGGACAGTAAGGAGGCCTGCGCCTTGTGACCATAGCGTACGTGTAGGTATGTATGGCAGGACCAAATCAGAAAGATAGGTAGGAGCAAGCCAATATATTGCTTTGTCGGTTAGCAGTAAAACCTTGAAATCAGGAAGCCAGTGTAAAGAGGCTAGCACTGGGGTAATATGATCACATTTTGGGGTTCTAGTCAAGATTCTAGCAGCCGGGTTTAGCACTAACTGAAGTTTATTTAGTGCTTTATCTGGGTAGCCAGAAAGTAGAGCATTGCAGTAGTCTAACCTAGAAGTGACAAAAGCATGGATACATTTTTCTGCATCATTTTTGCAGAAAGTTTCTGATTTTTGCAATGTTACGAAGATGGAAAAAAGCTGTCCTTGAAACCGTCTAGATATGATCGTCAAAAGAGAGATCAGGGTCCAGAGTAACGCCAAGGTCCTTCACAGTTTTATTTGAGATGACTGTACAACCTTCAAGATTAATTGTCAGATTCAACAGAAGATCTCTTTGTTTCTTGGGACTCATCTCTTTTGTCCGAGTATAAAAGTAGAAAATGTACTGCCATCCACTTCCTTATGTCTGAAACACAGGCTTCCAAGGAGGGCAAATTTGGAGCTTCACCATGTTTCATCGAAATGTACGGCTGTGTGCTTTTGATGATCCTTGGTTGGGGTCTGAGTGGGTTATTTGTTGCGATTGCAAACGTAATAAAATGGTGGTCCGATAGTCCAGGATTATGAGGAAAAACATTAAGATCCACAACATTTATTCCACGGGACAAAACTAGGTCCAGAGTATGACTGTGGCAGTGAGTAGGTCCAGAGACATGTTGGACAAAACCCACTGAGTCGGTGATGGCTCCGAAAGCCTTTTGGAGTGGGTCTGTGGACTTTCCATTTGAATATTAAAGTCACCAAAAATGTGAATATTATCTGCCATGACTATAAGGTCCGATAGGAATTCAGGAAACTCAGTGAGGAACGCTGTATATGGCCAGGAGGCCTGTAAACAGTAGCTATAAAAAGTAATTGAGTAAGCTGCATAGATTTCATGACTAGAAGCTCAAAAGACAAAAACAACGTTTTGCGGGATGCGCGGGGGAGATGATCACTAGTGTAATCAAGAGGTGAGGCCTCATTTAACACAATAAATTCATCAAGCTTAAGCCATGTTTCAGTCAGGCCAATCACATCAAGATTATGTTCAGTGATTCGTTAATTGACTATAACTGCCTTGGAAGTGAGGGATCTAACATTAAGTAGCCCTATTTTGAGATGTGAGATATCACAATCTCTTTCAATAATGACAGGAATGGAGGAGGTCTTCATTCCAGTGAGATTGCTAAGGCGAACAACACCATGTTTAGTTTTGCCCAGCCTAGATCGAGGAACAGACACAGTCTCAATGGGGATAGCTGAGCTGACTACACTGACTGTGCTAGTGGCAGACTCCACTAAGCTGGCAGGCTGGCTAACAGCCTGCTGTCTGGCCTGCACCTTATCTCATTGTGGATCTAGGGGAGATAGAGCCCTGTCTATGTTTGTAGATAAGATGAGAGTGTAACCGATGTGAAATGGCTAGCTAGTTAGCGGGGTGGGCGTTAATAGCATTTCAGTTGGTGGCGTCACTCGCTCTGAGACCTTGAAGTAGTTGTTCCCCTTGCTCTGCAAGGGCCGAGGCTTTTGTGGAGCGATGGGTAACGATGCTTCGAGGGTGGCTGTTGTCGATGTCTGCAAAGGGTCCCTGGTTCAAGCCCAGGTAGGGGCGAGGAGAGGGACGGAAGCTAAACTGTTACAAGAGCACCCCTCCAGCTAGGATGGAGTCCGTCACTCCTCAGCAGGCCAGTATTTGTCCTGTTTTTGGGTGAGGGCCAATTATCTACAAATTCTATCTTTTGGGAGGGGCAGAAAACAGTTTTCATCCAGCGATTGAGTTGTGAGACTCTGCTGTAGAGCTCATCACTCCCCCTAACTGGGAGGGGGCCAGAGACAATTGCTCAATGCCGACCCATTTTTTCAGCTGATTTACACGCTGAAGCTAAGTTGTGCTTGGTGACCTCCTAACATCATTGGTGCTGACGTGGATAACAATATCCCTATACCAAAGATGTTCTCATCTATCTGTGCTAATACTATCTACACTCGCCAGTTTTAGCCTTAGCCAACACCATCTTCAGATTAGCCTTAACGTCGGTAGCCCTGCCCCCTGGTAAACAGTGTATGATCGCTGGATGATTTGTCTTAAGTCTAAGACTGCGGGTAATGGAGTCGCCAATGACTAGGGTTTTGAATTTGTCAGAGCTAATGGTGGGAAGCTTCGGCATCTCAGACCCCGTAACGGGAGGAGGAGAGACCAGAGAAGGCTCGGCCTCTGACTCTGACCTGTTGCTCAATGGGGAGAACCGGTTAAAAGTTTCTGTCGGCTGAATGAGCGACACCGGTTGAGCATTCCTACAGCATTTCCTTCCAGAAGCCATGAGAAAATTGTCTGGACTGTGTGAGGGGATTTATACTACTATCTGTAGTTATTTGTGGCACAGACAAAGTTTCATCCTTTCCTACACTTCAATTACCCTTGCCTAACGATTGCGTCTGAAGCTGGGATTGCAACACAGCTATCCTCGCGATAGGGCGATCGTTCTCCCGTATATTATGAGTACAGCGACTGCAATTAGAAGGCATAATGTTAATGTTACTACTTAGCTTCGGCTGGTGAAGGTCCTGACGAACCACGTCCAGATAAAGCATCCGGGGTGAAAAAGTTGAATGAAAAAAGTTGAGCGAGGGGAAAAAATAAAAATATACAACTTTAATTAAAAAGTAAAAAACGTAAAGTTGGCAGGTAGCAAAGTAAGTTTAGCAACAAACCGCACAGCAGCATGTAAACAAGTCTACAAGTTGTGACCGAAAATTACATCAAGTGTACTTGGATGTTTGCAAGGGTGTTGGTGGAGCTGGATACCCACAAATGTCTGCAGCATTGAAGGTCCCCATGAACACAGTGGCTTCCACCATTTTTAAATGGAAGAAGTTGGAACAACCAAGACTCTTCCTAGAGCTGGACACCTTGGCCAAACTGAGCAATCGGGGAAGATGGGCCTTGGTCAGGGAGGTGACCAAGAACCCGACGGTCACTCTGAAAGAGCTCCAGAGTTCCTCTGTGGAGATGGGAGAACCTTCCAGAAGGACAACCATCTCTGCAGCACTCAACCAATCAGGCCTTTATGGTAGTGGCCAAACGGAAGCCACTCCTCAGTAAAAGGCACATGACAGCCCGCATGGAGTTTGCCAAAAGGCACCTAAAGGACTCTCAGACCATGAGAAACAAGATTCTCTGGTCTGATGAAACCAAGATTGAACTCTTTGGCCTGAATGCCAATCGTCACGTCTGGAAGAAACATTGCACCATCCGTATGGTGAAGCATGTTGGTGGCAGCATCATGCTGTGGGGATGTTTTTCAGGAGCAGGGACTGGGAAGAAAGAAGGATCGAGAGAAAGACGAATGAAAACCTTTTTGAAAACCTGATCCAGAGTGCTCAGGACCTGAGACTGGGGTGAAGGTTCACCTTCCAACAGGACAACGACCCTAAGCACACAGCCAAGACAACGCAGGGGTGGCTTCGGGACAAGTCTTTGAATATCTTTGAGTGGTCCAACCAGAGTCCGGACTTGAACCCGATCGAATATCTCTGGAAAGACCCTGAAAACAGCTGTGCAGTGATGCTCCCCATCCAACCTGACAGATCTTGAGAGGATTTGCAGAGAAGAATGGGAGAAACTCCGATTCAGAGGAGTCTGCAGTCACATGTGGCGTCCCACAGGTGTCAGTGCTGGGGCTTATCCTGTTTTTAATTGACAGGCTCCCTCTCAGCCAAATCCTCAGAGATTGACGCTGACGATACTTAGCACCTAGCCCACTATTGCCATTTTACCTGCCTTAATTCTACATTTTTGTTGTTTTATTGAATATAAATATATATTTTTTTCCCTTCCGTAGACCTTTGAGACAACTCCGGAATGAAAAGCGCTATTACATTGTATTATTATCGTGTATACAAACACATATCTAAAATCCAGAGATACTGCCTTCATCTCTAGTCTGTCTTTCAGTCTATAGAAAAACACTATATAAATCCAATCAATTATTATTCATTATTTAAGGGCAACTATCAGGGCACAAGGCGAGACCCAGATGCAGACACAGAAGGCAGAGTCTTAGATGTTTATTGATCCAAAAAGGGGTAGGCAAGAGAATGGTCGTGGACAGGCAAAAGGTCAAAACCAGTTCAGAGTCCAGGAGGTACAGAGTGGCAGGCGGGCTTGAGGTCAAGGCAAGCAGAATGGTCAGGCAGGCGGGTACAGAGTCCAGAAACAGGAAAGGGTCAAAACCGGGAGGACTAGCAAAAAGAGAATAGAAAAGGCAGGAGCACAGGAAAAACACACTCGTTGACTTGGACATACAAGACGAACTGGCACAGGAAACACAGGGATAAATACACTGGGGGAAACAAGCGACACCTGGAGGGGGTGGAGACAATCGCAAGGACAGGTGCAACAGATCAGGGTGTGACAGCAACTTTTCAACCTTATTCATTATCTCCAGCACCAAACCAGTGTCTCCATACGTGAAAACAGAGCGTAGTTTAAAAAAAAAAGATAAGATGAAAGGTTCTAGAAAATGCTTCTCTGCGACATCACAGGATAGGATTAAAATTAAGAAAAACTTTGATTTCCAAAACCTGCAACGAGTTTCTAGCCAGAGAGAGGGTGTTTTCTTACTTCCCACGTCACCACAAATGTCATATTGTTTGAAAACCACTAAATAGTTCAACTTTTGATGATGTAGAACTTTTTAACTTTACATTTTTTTACAAAACGTTTTCAGATATGTAGACACTGGTATGATGCTAGAAATAAAGAAAATAAGGCTGAAAAGTGGTGGAGCCGTAGATTAGGTTATATGTTCATCTTTCAATCAGCATGGTAAAATACCAGGGTCTGCATCCCAAATGGCACCCTATTCGCTTCATAGTGCCCTACTTTTGACCAATGGATCCTGGTCAAAAGTAGGGCCTTATATAGGGAATAGGGTGCCATTTTGGATGCAGGCACAGTTGAGACATCGGGTAAAATTGAGTTATATAAAAATGTATCTACTATATAACATACATACAGTAGCATGCAGTAGCTATGGTCATGGACTTCTAGACCTCAGGTCAAGGGTCAAAGACAACAGATGAGGAAATTGACAATCAAGTTTACTGCTCTTTAAATGTTAGTGAGTGCATGTGCGTTTGCATTTGCGTGTGCGTGCGTGCGTTGGGTCTGTCATTGATTGTAAATGGGATTGTATTTTACTTTGTACTGAGGATGCTGACAGACTGACTGGCATCACTCAGGAAATTAATCTCCTCCTCCTTAACTCTCAAGTATTTTTCTCCATCTTTTACTGTGTGTTTAAGTGTGTGTAAGTGTTTAAGTGTATGTGTGTGTGTGTGTGTACTAACTCTCTGGCAAACCTATTCCCCCTCCCTCTCTCTCCCTCCCTCCCTCCCTCCCTCCCTCCCTCCCTCCCTCCCTCCCTCCCTCCCTCCCTCCCTCCCTCCCTCCCTCCCTCCCTCCAGTAAGTGGTTATTACAGATTGAGTTAGTGGATTTAGTCAATAATAATAAAAAATCAAAGTGTCCTTGCTTTGTGGATTGGAGAGGTTGAGTGAGGGGGGGGGGGGGGGCTTGTCTATCCACTTCCTCCTTCTTGGCAAATCAGGATCCAATATTCCCCCTTGTCATTTGTCATCAATGGCCATAAAATTTCATATAGAATGTAGTAATTTGAAAGGATCTCTGTGTAAGTGACCAGCTCAATGCAGATGTCCATACTTAGATATAGATAACTTCCGTAAGATTTAAGTGAAATGTCATTCTTCTGATGTGATTTGGGGTGTAATGGATGTCAAATAGTGTGTGTATGTATGTGTGTGTGTGTGTGTGTGTGTGTGTGTGTGTGGGTGTGTGTAGTTGTGTGTATTAGGGGAAGCAGAAGAGGAGAAAGAAAGATAAAGAGGGGTTGAGAGACATTGGCAAGTGAGTCAATCTGGTAAGTGGAGGAAAGACAAAAAGCAGAGAGAGAAAGAGAGAGGTGGTAAAGAGAGAGATGGAGAGAGGGGGGTAAAGAGAGAGATGGAGAGAGGGTGGTATAGAGAGATGGAGAGAGGGGGGTAAAGAGAGAGATGGAGAAAGGGGGAGGGAGAGAGCTGAGAGAGAGATGGAGAGGGAGAGAGTAAGGATGTTTACCAGTTCACTATTTCAGCAGTGACATTGAAGTCTGTTATTTGGACCTTTTTGAAAGAAGCAAAGACAATGATCAAGTTTCTTTTTTGGAACAAATAACTGTGTTTTAGTATGTAGGGAAACCAACACATCTTGGGGTTTATTTTGAGGTTTTTTTTTTGGGGGGGGGGGGTAGCTAAGTCACACATACTCTCTGAAGAGGCATTCTGTGGATTGTTGGCTGTGACTTTGGGTCACTTACAGACACAAGTTGGATTTATTGGGTGTCCCGGGTTGCCTCAACCTCAGGATGTGGACGTGTATCACGGACTTCTTCACCTACGAGACCACCAAGTCGGTGGTGGTGAAGAGCTGGACCATCGGGATCATCAACCGTGTCGTACAGCTCCTCATCATCATCTACTTCATCGGGTCAGTAGTATCTCTCTATCACTCACATTTTGGATCTCCCAGTGAGAGGAATTGGTTGAAAGACGTCTTTTCAACGTCTTTTCATTGGAGAAACAGGAAAAAGTCTCTGCACAGTTCCAGTCAGATGCACATTTCTCATAAGAAAGACTTTATGTTCAACCTCTTTTCAACTAAACAGATGTCTTTTTAACGTCTTTTCAACGTCTTTTCAACCAAACATCTTTTCAAAGTCTTGTGCTTATGGAGCTGAATCGTATAAACCTCTTGTTTGTTATTTAGGATCTTTTTAGCCCAACAAAGGGCTTGTCTTCAAAGACTCATAGATCATTTATTAGTACTCTATACGTGACAGGAAGAGACAGGAAAATGGGATTGAATGATTTTCCCATTATGTTATCTCAACCCCCCTCTCTTTCCAACCCCCCCCCCCCCCCCCCCCCCCCCTCTTCTCCCTCCTTCTTCCTCTCCTCTCCTGCACCTCTCTCAGGTGGGTGTTTGTGTATGAGAAGGCGTACCAGATCAGAGACACGGCTATAGAGTCGTCTGTCATGACCAAAGTCAAAGGCTTTGGACTGTACAACAACCGAGTCATGGACGTAGCTGAGTACGTCACCCCCTCTCAGGTAACACACGAACACACGCAAACATCTGTACGCGTGCATGCACGCACACACAGACACACACGCACGTGCACACGTAGGTACCCAGGCACGCACACACACACACACAGGACACACACACCGACAGGCGACACACACACACACAAACTATGGTCTGAGATATTTGGATTCCTTATGTTAATGTTGGCAATTGGCATTGATAGACAGCCTAAGGAGCCATGTATAGTTGTTGTATAGCCTCTGTCTCCCCTGCTTGCTCAATCTTTGTTTATATCTGGGTTGTTGTAAGCACTTTGTGGGTAATGGATTTGTTAAATGCCCTGTAAACATCACTTAATACTTAATACTTAAAATGGACACCAAATATTGATACTGAGGTATGTGTGGATTATGACATCAGGTCTGATGTGCTGGTCAATGAAAATGGGAGTGTTTTTTAATTGTTTTATTGTGTGTGTGTGTGTGTGTGTGTGTGTGTGTGTGTGTGTGTGTGTGTGTGTGTGTGTGTGTGTGTGTGTGTGTGTGTGTGTGTGTGTGTGTGTGTGTGTGTGTGTGTGTGGACTGACAGGGGGCCTCTGTGTTCTGCATCATCACCAAACTGATCACCACAGAGAACCAGGTGCAGGGATACTGTCCCGAAGTGAGACCCCTCCCACTTACTCTCCCATTGGCCCTCTGTGGTCCCCCCCCCCACATGCTCTATCTCTGTCTGTCTGTCTGTCTGTCTGTCTGTCTGTCTGTCTGTCTGTCTGTCTGTCTGTCTGTCTGTCTGTCTGTCTGTCTGTCTGTCTGTCTGTCTGTCTGTCTGTCTGTCTGTCTGTCTGTTACTCTAACTCTGTACTATGTGTGATACACAGAGTGAGATGAAATACAAGTGTACGCACGACAACAACTGCACTAAGTTCCTCAACAAGCCTGGGGGAAATGGTGAGGTTCCTCCACTTTTTCTGATCAACTTTTTTTCTCTTCCTTTTCTTATTGTATTTCCTTAAGAAGATAGAAGATGTTACAGAATTTGCCAAACAGATTCTCCCAGAATAATGGTTTGGTCTTTGTCATTTATTGTCCCTATCCGTCCTCCCCTTTTCTGTGTCATATATCCTATCTCTTTCTTCCTCTCTCTTTTCCCTCCCTCTCTTCCCCAGGTCTTCCGACGGGCAGGTGTGTACGTTTCAACGACACCCTTAACACCTGTGAGATCAGAGGCTGGTGCCAGGCAGAGATCGACTACATCAAGACGTGGGTAACTGTGTGTGTGTGTGTGTGTGTGTGTGTGTGTGTGTGTGTGTGTGTGTGTGTGTGTGTGTGTGTGTGTGTGTGGTGTGTGTGTGTGTGTGTGTGTGTGTGTGTGTGTGTGTGTGTGTGTGTGTGTGTGTGTGTGTGTGTGTGTGTGTGTGCGCGCGCGTGCGTGCGTGTTGAAGGAAGATGATTCTCTTTCTGACCTTCCCTCAGGCATCCTATGATGGAGGTGGAGGACTTCACCATCTTCATCAAGAACAGCATTCGTTTCCCCCTCTTCAACTTCACCAAGTGAGGATGATGATGATGTGGATGATAATGATGTTGTTGATGATGATGATAATGATGTTGTTGATGATGTCGATGATGATGATGATAATGATAATAATGTTGATGGCGATGAAGCTAATGATGTTGATGATGGTAAAAATGATGATGATAGTGATGTTGTTGATCATGATAGCGATAATGATGTTGTTGACGATAATGATGTTGATGATGATAATGGTTATAATGATGTTGATGATGATAATAACGATGATGATAAGGATGTGATGTTGATAAATGATGTTTATGATGGTGATGATAATGATATTAATAATGTTGATGGTGATAATGATTTTTATGATGATGGTGATAATGATTTTGATAATGATTTTGATGATAATGATGTTGTTGATGATGATTTTGATGTTGATAAAGATGCTGATGACGATGATGATGACATTGGTGATGACGACAATAACGATAATTTAACTCTAACTGGTCTCCTCTCTGTCGTGTTTGTGTGTGTGTGTCTTAGGGGTAACTTCCTGCCCACCATCACGCCTCAGTACATCAAGGCGTGTAACTTTGACCATGAGAACAACACCTACTGCCCCATCTTCAGGGTGGGGGACGTCATCCGCTATGCACACCAGAACTTCACCATGCTGGCACAGAAGGTACGGTGGTTCACTCCCAGGTATAAAAACTCAGCAACAACAAAAAAACGTCCTCTCACTGTCAACTGCCTTTATTTTCAGCAAACTTAATTAACATGTGTAAATATTTCCAAGGCACTCTTCATATAATTGATTAAAAAGCCTTTATTAGTATGGCATGTTCAATAGAAACAATGTTTTTAAAAATCCGACGCGTTTCGGCTGCATGGCCTTCGTCAGGGAGTACAAAGAAATAATACAATGTTCTCTTTTTAACAGCTTTTCCAATTAGCCCTAATTTGAAGAGGGAGTGGTTATAAAATTGATTGGACACACCTAGTAAGCAATACTATACACACTTTAAAGTGAAATACTGTAGCTATGTTATCGTAAAAATACAACTCCAAGCTTGAAGTATCAGAACACTTAGAAAGGTAGTTCTAACCTTAAATATGGCTGGGAGAAGTGTCAAGAATAAGAAAGCAATATATTCCATAGTACACTAGAACACAGCAAAACATGAACAACAAGAGTCTAAACATTTTATAACCACTCCCTCTTCAAATTAGGGCTAATTGGAAAAGCTGTTAAAAAGAGAACATTGTATTATTTCTTTGTACTCCCTGACGAAGGCCATACAGCCGAAACGCGTCGGATTTTTAAAAACATTGTTTCTATTGAACTAATAAAGGCATTTTAATTAATTATATGAAGAGTGCCTTGGTCCTCCTTTCTTTTTGATGACCAACTCACCCCTTTTACCAAAGAGCACCTTCTGTCTACCAACATTTACTGTTGTGTACCTTAGTAGCGCTTCCCTTCCTCCTCTTTCTTCTATGTGTAAATATTTGTAAGAACATAACAAGACTCAACAACTCAGACATGAACTGAATAAGTTCCACAGACATGTGACTAACAGAAATTGAATAATCTGTCCCTGAACAAAGGGGGGGTCAAAATCTAAAATAACAGTCAATATCTGGTGTGGCCATCAGCTGCATTAAGGACTGCAGTGCATCTCCTCTTCATGGACTACACCAGATTTGCCAGTTCTTGCAGTGAGATGTTACCCCACTCTTCCACCAAGGCACCTGCAAGTTCCCGGACATTTCTGGAGGGAATGGCCCTAGCCCTCGCCCTCCGATCCAACAGGTCCCAGACATGCTCAATGGGATTGAGATCCGGGCTTTTCGCTGGCCATGGCAGAACACTGACATTCCTGTCTTGCAGGAAATCACACACAGAACGAGCAGTATGGCTGGTGGCACAGCGTTGAGATTGCCTGCAAAGACAACAAGCTCAGTCCGATGATGCTGTGACACACCGCCCCAGACCATAACAGACTCTCCACCTCCAAATCGATCCCGCTCCAGAGTACAGGCCTCGGTGTAACGCTCATTCCTTTGACGATAAACGCGAATCCGACCATCACCCCTGGTGAGACAAAACTTCAGGTCTCAGAGCAAGTGACATCACCGATTGAAGTGACACCACCGCTAACTAGCTAGCCATTTCACATCGGTTACACTCACCCCCCTTTTGACCTCCTCCTTTTCCGCAGCAACCAATGATCCGGGTCAACAGCATCAATGTAACAGTTTAGCTTCCGTCCATCTCCTCGCCCCTACCTGGGCTCGAACCAGGGACCCTCTGCACACAGACAACAGTCACCCTCGAAGCATCGTTACCCATCGCGCCACAAAAGCCATGGCCCTTGTAGAGCAAGGGGAACAACTACTTCAGGTCTCAGAGCGAGTGACGTCACCGATTGAAACGCTATTGGCGCGCACCACCGCTAACTAGCTAGCCATTTCACATCGGTTACACTAGTATATTAACTTGTCATATTTCTATCATAGGAGGTTGGTGGCACCTTAATTGGGGAGAACAGGCTGGTGTTAATAACTGTAGCAGAATGAGTGTAATGGTATCAAATACATCAAACACGTTTCCAGGTGTTTGATTCCATTTCAGTTGCTCCGTTCCGGCCATTATTAGCAGCCTCCTGTCATTTCTATCCACAGTTCTTTCTATCCATACTAGTCTTTTATATACTCACATATTATGCTCTCTTTCTCCCTTTTTCTTCCCCTTCGGCTATATTCACTCCTTCCCCTTTAGGCTACATTCATATGCTGTCTTTTTCCCACTCTCACAAAGTAGCAAAGAGATTTTCTAAATGTATGTCAACCACTTCCTACAGGGAGGGGTGATAGGTATAAAGATCGGCTGGATGTGTGACCTAGACAAGTCAGAGGATGAGTGTAACCCCTCCTATTCCTTCACCCGGCTGGACGCCATGTCGGAGAAGAACAGCGTCTCCCCCGGGTACAACTTCAGGTAGCCATGACCTCTGACCTCTAACCTCTGGCCTTTAGAGAGTGAGCCCCATAGAGATGCATAAAGATCTCTCGATGGATATAACCCGTTTTTTGCATGGACACTGCCATTGAGGACTTCCACCATTTTAAAGTAGTCAAATGGGTGGGGATTCCTATGGGTTGGGAGCAATTAGTCAATGATCAGAGCATTGTCTTCTTCTTCAAATTGAGGTGCCTATGGTTAGTAAATGGCTTTAAGCTAGATCAGTGATTGTCAACCTTTTTTTGTATAAAAAAAAGAATAATTAGGTGACACACCTAAAATATCCCTATTAATTGATTTAGTGTAAATGACCTCCGTCTTATCTGTGCCAAACTGCAAATAATCTATTTCTGTGACAAACGTTTTTTATAGATATTCACAGTTCCTTATTCATGATGATACATTTTTCTGATACCCCTTTAAGTACTACTTAAGTATTTTTTGGGGTTATCTGTAATCTACTTTACTATTTCTGACTACTTTTACTTTTACTGCACTACACTGTACATTCCTAAAGAAAATTATGTACTTTTTACTCAAAACCAAAAGTACTCATTGCATTTTGAATGCTTAGCAGGACAGGAAAATGGTCTAATTCACACACTTATCAAGAGAACATCCCTGGTCATCCCTACTGCCTCTGATCTGGAGGACTCACGAAACACATGCTTCGTGTGTTGCTTCGTGTGTTATGTCTGAGTGTTGGAGCGTGCCCCTGGGTATCCATCAATTCAAAAAACAAGAAAATGGTGCCGTCTGGTTTGCTTAATATAACTAATTTGAAATGATTTATACTTTTACTTTTGAAACTTGAGTATATTTAAAAGGAAATACTTTTATACTTTTACTCAAGTAGGATTTTACTGGGTGACTTTCACTTTTACTTGAGTCATTTTCTATCAAGGTATCTTTACAGTTACTCAAGTATGACAATTGGGTACATTTTCCACCACTGTGTATCTGTATGGTGAGCCCTTGACCTTGAATAGAGGCGTGTCCCCCTGGTACCACCCATGTGCATTGCTCATGTCCTTACTCTCTGTCCACGTTGTGCTGATAGGTATGCTAAGTACTACAAGATGGACAACGGGACAGATTACCGTACTCTGCTCAAGGCCTATGCCATCAGGTTTGATGTGCTGGTCAATGGTAATGTGAGTGTTTTTAATGCTGTGTGTGTGTTTCTGTGTGATGGGGGATGATTAGAGGGTAGGAGGAAGTGTGTGTTTGTATGTGTATGTACCTGTGTGTGTGAGCACACGTGTGTCTGTGTGAGAACATGTATGTCTGTGGTGTGCATGAATCTAATTGCCTATGTGGGTCCATGACTATTCTACATGTATGTGTTATTTAGATGAGGTGTGTGTGTGTGTGTGTGTGTGTGTGTGTGTGTGTGTGTGTGTGTGTGTGTGTGTGTGTGTGTGTGTGTGTGTGTGGTTGGTTGTGCGTGTGTGTGTGTGTTTACTTCTGTAAAGTACTTGACTTGTTTCTTACAGGCAGGGAAGTTTAACATGATCCCGACTCTGATCAACATGGTAGCTGCCTTTACGTCAGTTGGAGTGGTGAGCCCTTCTTTTTCTTTTCAGTCGCTACTTTCTATCCACAAAGTATCCACACCGTCTGTAGGCTAGTTTTAAATGAAAACACATCTTCTTCCACCTTCAGTCTCTTAACTTTGTAATAATATTATCCACAGTCTCTATAGGCTGGTTTGAAAATGTATTTGTGCCATGTGTGTCTCTGTCTCCCCAACTGAAGTTATTTCCGTGGAGAATAGTTACTCTCTTATTTCCTCCTCTCTTCTATTCTCCCCTCTCCTCATTTCTTCAATTCCATTCCATTCTACAACCTTGTTTTCTTTCTCTGCCTTGGATTGGTCGCAGGGCACCGTGCTTTGTGACATCATACTCTTGAACTTCCTGAAGGGAGCAGAGCAATACAAGGCCAAGAAGTTTGAGGAGGTAAAGTTTGAGGCGAGACACCAACCCTGCTTACTGTGATATAGATATTTCTCTTAATAACCAGTGTCAGCCTTTGCAGGCCTGGGTCCGCGTCTCAGAGTAGGAGTGCTGATCTAGGATCCGTTCCCCCCTGTCCCATGATCGTATTCATCGTGATCTAAAAGGCCAAACTGATTCTAAATCAGTAAGCCTACTCTGAGAAGTTGATACATACGGCCCAGAGGAATAGTTGAAACTAAGGGTCAAATCCTAACTTCCACTTAAATCATGCATTGATATCAACTGGAGACTAACTGAAAATTTGACTTAAGTGGAAAATAGGAGTCGCCTGACTGTGATGTGCTCCTGATGTTCTTCAAGTGTATACAATTCCATAAAGTCATTTTCTCTCTCCCCCCAATCTACCATTACTCCATTAGGTATCAGACACGCAGATCGAGAACTCCTTATCCAGCAATGGGCTGTATCGGAGTAGGGAGTTCATTGGAGTAGAGAAGCAGTCAAACGACTCAGGGGCCTTTTCCATTGGGCAATACGGCTAACGGACAGCCAATGGAATGGAGTGTTTCAGGGGGAAAGGGGTGGGTGTTGGCAATTTGGGAAGTTTGGCTGCAAATGTTGGTTTAGGGTGATATTGCCCATAGACCCTAATCTTGTATCAGTTTAACATTTACCCCACTAAAGGTTATGGTTAGGATTGGGGAAAGGGAAGCTGATCCTAGATCTGTACCTAGGGGAGACTTCACACCGGATAGAGAATGCATGTATATATAGCATTGTGATATTCCTAATATTTCACATGAACCTGTAATTTACCTGTAACATTTTCATAGTGGAGGTTGTATGTGTAATCCTTAACTCTGCATGGACTATTGTATTTGAACTCCTACCTCTACAAAGTATTAAAGTCTACCCACTACTTAAATAAAAGTATGTGACTTCAATTTTGATTCTGGTTTGATTCTGCCAGAAACTCAAATCCTGCTAGGAACAGACAAACAAAAACTCTAGTTGTTTACTTGCTTAACACTCTTTATTTATATATATTTTTTAAATGCATTTTTCAGTTTGCTAAAAGCAGGCACATCTCCATGTGGTTTGGTTTCACCGTGGGAGATCTGTGGGTTGGGATCATTGGGGAAAGGAGCAGGGTGAGTCCAAAATGACACCCTAACAGCGGTGTCATTTCCGTCACAACCCAAAAGAGAAGAGCAGGGGACTGGGTTGGTGTTACACAGACACACAGTCTATACTAACATACCACTGAGAAAGCATGCCCAATACATTGCTGCTTCATACTAAGTATGTGAGCGTGGATATTCGTCCTCAAACTCTGTTCTTGAAGGAGCAGACGTAGCTCTTCTTGGTGAAACACGTGTGGTCGTTCCATTTCCCAATGCCTTGGAGATAGAGAACAAATATACAGACAGACAGACAGAAGTTCAAATGTTAGTTCAAAATACCATCTCTTCGCACCACCATCCAAGAAATGTTTCTTTCAAGTTTTTGTCATTTTAGCTGTTAGCCAGTGCATTCAACTAAGGTAGGTGAAAACAAAAACATAACACAGCCATTGCAAGTAAAAACCATCCATCCATCCCTCTCTCCTTCCATCACTCCTCCCTCCATCCCTCTGTCCATCTCTTACTGCTCCAGTTCATCTCCACACAGTCCTCGCGGCTCGTCCAGCGGGAGATGGGCTCCCCAGGGGTCCATGCATCAAAGTTCCAGCTGGAGCCGTCGGTCCACACAAACTTACCAGACTGAGAGAAGGAGGGAGAGAGAGAAAGGTGGATAGAGGAAGAGAGAGGGGAGTGATAGAAAGACCGGTGGTGATAAAAGAAAATGTACAGTGCATTTGGAAAGTATTCAGACTCCTTCACTTTTTCCATTTTTTGTTACGTTACAGCCTTATTCTAAAATTGATTAGATAAAACATTTTCCTCATCAATCTACATACACTACCCCATAATGACAAAGTGAAAACAGTTTTTTGTACATTTTTGCAAATGTATAAAAAATTAAAAACAGAAATACCTTATTTACATATATATTCAAACCCTTTGCTAGGAGACTCGAAATTTGAGCTCTGGTGCATCCTGTTTACATTGATCATCCTTGAGACGCTTTTACAACTTGATTGGAGTCCACCTGTGGTAAAATCAATTGATTGGATATGATTTGGAAAGGCACACACCTATCTATATAAGTTCCCACATGAGGTCGAAGGAATTGTCCATAGAGCTCCGAGACAGGATTGTGTCGAGGCACAGATCTGGGAAAGGGTACCAAAAAGTGTCTGCAACATTGAAGGTCCTCAAGACCACAGTGGCCTCCATCATTCTTCAATGGAAGAAGTTTGGAACCACCAAGTCTCTTCCTAGAGCTCGCCACCTGGTCAAACTGAGCAATAGGGGGAGAAGGACCTTGGTCAGGGAGGTGACCAAGAACCCGATGGTCACTCTGACAGAGCTCCAGAGTTCCTCTGTGGAGATGCGAGAACCTTCCAGAAGGACAACCATCTCTGCAGCACTCAACCAATCAGGCCTTTATGGTAGAGTGACCAGACGGAAGCAACTCCTCAGTAAAAGGCACATGACAGCCCGCTTGGAGTTTGCCAAAAGGCACCTAAAGGACTCTCAGACCATGAGAAACAAGATTATCTGGTCTGATGAAACCAAGATTGAACTCTTTGACCTGAATGCAAAGCGTCACGTCTGGAGGAAACCAGGCACCACTCATCACCTGGCCAATACCATCCTTACAGTGAAGCATGGTGGTGGCAGCATCATGCTGTGGGGATGTTTTTCAGCAGCAGGGACTGGGGGACTAGTCAGGATCGAGGGAAATATGAACGGAGCAAAGTACAGAGAGATCCTTGATAAAAACCAGTCTCTGAATGTCCTTGAGTGGCCCAGCCAGAGCCCGCACTTGAACCCAATCGAACATCTTTGGAGAGACCTGAAAATAGCTGTGTAGCGACGCTACCCATCCAACCTAACAGAGCCTGAGAGGATCTCCAGAGAAGAATAGGAGAAACTCCCCAAATACAGGTGTGCCAAGCTTGTAGCATCATACCCAAGAAGAATGAGGCTGTAATCGCTGCCAAAGGTGCTTCAACAAAGTGCTGAGTAAAGGGTTTGAATACTTACGTAAATGTTATATTTCCGTTTTTTGCAAAAATGTCTAAAAACCAGTTTTTGTCATTATGGGGTAGTGTGTAGATTGAGGGGGAAAAAACAATTGAATACACTTTTGAATACAGCTGTAACGTAACAAAATGTGTAAAAAGTCAAGTGGTCTGAATACTGTAAATGTAGATATTACGACAGTCCTATGTTCAATGTTAAATGTTGTTCTGCAAAGCTTCTCTCTTTTCCTTTCTACCGAACATGTCACTCTTTCCTCCCACATGAATTTACCTCCCTCCACGCACTATCCGCCCTGTCTTAATCACTCCTTCCATCCATCACTCTTCCTCTCCTACCTGGAAGAGTTCGAAGCCTCCCAGCCAGATGCGAGGGCTTTTGGCGTTGTTCTTCATCACCACGCAAAGCAGGTTGTCGTTGGCTTGACAGTTATGCACCGACACCAGGTGGCCACCGGGGGCAGCAGACCTGCACTGTGTCTGAGAGGGATGAGAGAGAAGAGGAGAAATAGGTTGTGGGAAGAGAAAGAGTGAATTAGTGAGAGAGAAAGAGAGAGTGGGAGGAAGGAGAGAGAGAGCGAGTAAGCAGGTGCTGACGTAGTGATTTGGAGCCCACGGCAGAGGCCAGTCAGAGGCCACTCTTATGCGCATGCACCATTTTCTTTTCATGGGTAATTAACTATAAAAATGCATTACCTTTTAATGTGCCATGAACACAACCAGTCATGATGTTTTATCTGATTGTTAAACAAATCACTTCAAAAAGAAGGTTACCTTCGCACGTTTATCCCAAATAATTCCAGCATCTGAGCTGTGCACCTGCCAAATTTCCTTCAATTCGCAAGTGGCTGAAACTATCTCACCGGAGAAAGCATCCAAGCAAGCGAAACAGCGCCACTGTCTTGCTATAATAGCCCATGTATGACATGTCATACCAGCATCAGATATGGGCTACACAGATGTCTTCTGCCTCGATGACGATAGCAGTATTATTTTACTGAAGAAAAGTTATTGTATCCCCTTTGAGTCAAAAGGCCTCGTCGAGAACCAGGCGTCCCTGGGGATTAAGGCCTAAGAGGGTTTTAAGAATAAGCATCAACCAGTGGGTCTTGTGACAGGTATACAGAGACAACCAGTTCATAGAGGAGTATAGAGTGCAGTGTCCTATAAGGAGCATTGGTGGAAAATCTGATAGCCTCATGGTAAAGAACATCTAGCCGCGAGAGCACCCTTACCTGCCGATCTATAAATTACATCTCTGTAATCTAGCATGGGTAGGATGGTCATCTGAATCAGGGTTAGTTTGGCAGCTGGGGTGAAAGACGAGCGATTATGATAGAGGAAACCAAGTCTAGATTTAACTTTAGCCTGCAGCTTTGATATGTGCTGAGAGATGGACAGTGTACAGTCTAGCCATACTCCCAAGAACCTGTATGAGGTAACTACTTCAAGCTCTAAACCCTCAGAGGTAGTAATCACACCTGTGGGAAGAAGGGCATTCTTCTTACCAAACCACATCACCTTTGTTTTGGAGGTGTTCAGAACAAGGTTAAGGGCAGAAAAAGCTTGTTGGACACAAAGAAAGCTTTGTTGTAGAGAGTTTAACACAAAATCCGTGGAGGGGCCATCTGAGTATAAGACTGTATCATCTGCATATAAATGGATGAGAGAGCTTCCAACTGCCTGAGCTATGTTGTTGATGTAAATTGAGAAGAGTGTGGGGCCTTGGATCGAGCCTTGTGGTACTACTTTGGTGAAGGGCAGTGGCTGAGACAGCAGATGTTCTGACTTTATACACTGCACTCTTTGAGAGAGGTAGTTAGCAAACCAGGCCAAAGACCCCTCAGAGACACCAATACTCCTTAGCCGGCCCACAAGAATGGAATGGTCTACCGTATCAAAAGTCAATAAAAATCGCAGCACAACATTGCTTAGAATCAAGGGCAATGGTGACATCATTGAGGACCTTTAAGGTTGCAGTGACACATCCATAACCTGAGCGGAAACCAGATTAAATACCAGAGAGAATCCTCTAGACATCAAGAAAGCCAGTCAGATGATTATTGACAAGTTTTTCCAACACTTTTGATAAAGAGGGCAAAATAGATATAGGCCTATAACAGGATCAGCTTGATCTACCCCTTTAAATAAAGGATGCACCGTGGCTGCCTCCCAAGCAATGGGAACCTTCCCAGAGAGGAGAGACAGGTTACAAAGGTCAGATGTTGATGATCAAAATATGTTGATGTGTCGATTTTGTGTATAGACTTCTGACAAAACAGAATTACGTTTTTCCTCCAGGTTCTGAAATGTTGCAGACTAGCATATGGAACAGCTCTGCAAAATGTGTCCTTCCCAGTGTGAAAACATAACCCATAGCACCAGCGGGCATGTGGGGGGAGGGGGGCGGACCATTCAAACCGTTTTTGCAATGCAGAATTCTCCAGACCTCCAACAGGGTTGGGTAAGTTACTTTCTAAATGTAGTCAGTTACAGTCTCCACTTTTATTTCTGCCAACCGACTAACTCATGAATGTGGTAAAGTTCTGCCAACAGCTTAGCATGAAATGTAGCCATAACGCTGATGCGGCATTGGCACGCACTACGCTCTTAAACTCTTGATGGTTGCTAGGCAGCGCACGTTACCACCACCGATAAAACAATGAGACAGATATTTCACTGGATGTATAAATGTGAAGCATCCGCTTGGCGTTTCCACTCACTACCAAATACGGTAGTGAGAGGAAGCCCACTGGCGATGGAACAAGATGGATTTTGGCCTACATTCTGCACATCTCATCGATGAAACATTTCATCTCAATACAGTTTTCTGTTCCCAAAACTGGAATATGTTATGAACAGAGTAGACTAAGTTTTGTAGACTTTAGACTTTGGGAAAGGGAAAGCGTTCTCCTGGCATCCGCCAAACCCAGATTTGTCCATCGGACTGCCAGATGGTGAAGTGTGATTCACCGCTCCAGAAAACGTGTTTCCACTGCTCCAGAGTCCAATAGTGGCGAGCTTTACTCCACTCCAGCTGACGCTTGGCTTTCACATGGTGATCTTAGGCTTGTGTGCTGCTTCTCGGCCATGGAAACCCATTTCATGAAGCTCCCAACGAACAGTTATTGTGCTGACGTTGCTTCCAGAGCCAGTTTGGAACTCAGTTTTTACGCGCTATGGTGTGCAGTTGCAAACCATAGTCTGGCTTGGAGCAGTGGCTTCTTCCTTGCTGAGCGGCCTTTCAGGTTATATCGATATAGGACATGTTTTACTGTGGATATAGATACTTTTGTACCGGTTTCCTCCAGCATCTTCCCAAGGTCATTTGCTGTTGTTCTGGGATTGATTTGCACTTTTCGCACCAAAGTACGTTAAACTCTAGGAGACAGAACGCATCTCCTTCCTGAACGGTATGATGGCTGCGTGGTTCCATGGTGTTTATACTTGCGTACTATTGTTTGTACAGATGAATGTGGTACCTTCAGGCATTTGGAAATTGCTCCCAATGATGAAACAGACTTGTAGAGGTCAAGAAAAAGATTTCTGAGGTCTTGGCTGATTTCTTTTGATTTTCCCATGATATCAACCAAAGAGGCACTGAGTTTGGAGGTAGGCCTTGAAATACATCCACAGGTACACCTCCAATTGACTCAAATGACGTCAATTAGCCTATCAGAAGCTTCTAAAGCCATGACATCATTTTCTGGAATTTTCCAAGCTGTTTAAAGGCACAGTCAACTTAGTGTATGTAAACTTCTGACCCACTGGAATTGTGATACAGTGAATTATAAGTGAAATAATCTGTCTGTGAACAATTGTTGGAAAAATTACTTGTGTCATGCACAAAGTAGATGTCCTAACCGACTTGCCAAAACTATAGTTTGTTAACAAGAAATTTGGGGAGTGGTTGAAAAACAAGTTTTAATGACTCCAACCTAAGTGTATGTAAACTTCAGACTTCAACTGTATATTTTATTCTCACCCATCTACACATAATAGCCCATGATGACAAAGTGAAAACATGTTTTTAGAAATGCGTTGCAGTTGTGCGTCCTGATGTACCATGCCTAGTGCTCCCATATGTATTCATTTGTAAATATATTCTGTTAACAGTTTACTAAAGTTTATTGCAACCAACTGGCCACCTACTCGTCTTCTTTCTTTAGAAATGTTTGGAAATGTATTTCAAATTAAAAACAGCAATATCTCATTTACATAAGTATTCGCACCCCTATGTCAATATTTTGTTGAAACACCTTTGGTCTTTTTGGGTAAGTCTCTAAGAGCTTTCCACGCCTGGATTGTGCAACATTTGCCCATTATTCTTTTCAAAACTCTTCAAGATCTATCAAGTTGGTTGTTGATCATTGCTAGACAACCATTTCTAGCTCTTGCCACGCTGTCTTCTTGGTAAAACAACTCCATTGTAGATTTGGCCTTGTGTTTAGGTTATTGTCCTGCTGAAAGGTGAATTCATCTCCCAGTGTGATGGAAAGCAGACTGAACCAGGTTTTCCTCTAGGATTTTGCCTGTGTTTAGTGCCATTCCATTTCTTTTTTTTTTTCCTGAAAAACTCCCCACTCCTTAACGATTACAAGCATACCCATAACATGTTTCATCCACCACTGTGCTTGAAAATATGCTGAGTGGTACACAGTAATGTGTTGTATTGGATATGCCCCAAACATAACACTTTGTATTCAGGACAAAAAGTTAATTGATGTCTGCTTTTTGTATTTTTACACATCTACCAATAGGTTCCCTTCTTTCAGAGACATTGGAAAACCTCCCTGGTCTTTGTGGTTTAATCTGTGTTTGAAATTCACTGCTGGACCTTACAGATAATTGTATGTGTGGGGATGAGGGATGAGGTATTTGTTCAAAAATCATTTTAAACACTATTATTACACACAGAGGATGGACTCTAATTATGTGACTTGTTAAGCAAACGTTAACCCCTGAACTTATTTAGGCTTGCCATAACAAAGGGGTTGTATACTCATTGACTCAAGACATTTCAGCTTTTCATTTTGTATTCATTTCAAACATTTTGAAAATCGTACTTCCACTTTGACATTATGAGGTGTGCAGGCCAGTGACCTCAAAAAAATGTAAATTAATACATTTTAAATTCAGGCTGTAACACAACAAAATATGGAAAAAGTCAAGGGGTGTGAATACTTTCTGAAGACACTGTATTTGTGAACAGCCATCCACAACCACAATCTGTAAGGCTAAATGAGAGAGCAGCAGTGTGATTCACAACAATGTGCTATTTAGATATCAATAATAAGTGATATCCGTATCACTGCTGTCTTTCTTACCTCCAAGCATATATTCAAGTTGGATCATCTTTGGATGCCAACAGCAGTCACACCATTGGAAGACATATTATAGCTTGGACCGTAGCCTATAAAAGCCTATTCCTGCTCTTTTCCCGCAATCCATCAAACGCATTTGGTGTGTCATCATAGTGGTCTCTGACTTGTGGTCAGATTCGTTCAGGCTGCACAAACGTAAACTTTTTTCAATGCTGATTTGAATGTCTTTTTTTTTCTTCTCACAAACATCCTTTCTGAATTTAAGAAGTAATCCTAGAAGTAATCATCTAGTTTTTCAAAAGTATCTGTAATCTGATTACAATATTTTAGCTGGTAACGTAACAGATTACAGTTACAGTTTTTTTGTAATTTGTTACTCCACAACCCTGGAGGTCGTGACAGCGACGTGATTTGGACGTATGACAACGCGAGATTACTACTAAACTAACATATGGAATTGTTTTAAGATGGTCATACCAAGGATCATTTAGATATTTGATTTAGAATTTTAGGACCCCTGTAGGTATAATGTTTGGGTTGTTGTTATAATTTGATGAAACATTGCATTTGGCCTTACTGCTATTAGCCAATAGAAATGCTTTGAATAACACATTCATACATGGAAAAACAGATAGTCAACATTAAATTAAAAGGAAGATCTGAGAGATATAGGACTAAGAAAGCTAAGGAAAAAATGCTAATCATTTTTACCATGTTACCGAGTCCCGTGACACTTGTGGGGGGACGTACAGTAGAGCAACCGAAACACCATTGTGTTCGTGACTGTTTTATGTTTCCATAGAGGGGTCATATACATTTTCTAGGCCAAACCGTTAGGACGCTACAGACGTTTTTGTGAGAAGACCGATTTTCGAGATGTCTCCTGTAGCTTTACCTCAGCCACCTTCCACTGCCGGTGCAGAAGGACGACATCAGCGGATGAGGTGGATTGCGACAAAGGCCATGCAAAAACACAGAAATCTGTAGTTTAGACACATGTTGATGGGGATTTTTTTTTATTTACTTTTTTTTTTATGCCTCAAACAATGCATGGGGGGGGCCTCAGCGGAGAAATATTTATATATTTTTATTTTAATTATGCCCAGGTCATGAGGCTTCTTGATTTTTAACCTTTATTTAACCTTTATTTAACTAGGCAAGTCAGTTAAGAACAAATTCTTATTTACAATGACGGCCTACAAATGATGTGAGGCCTGAGGCAATTGCCTCTTCTGCCTAATGGTAAGTCCGCCAGTGGGAGTAAGATCAATACATTAGAAGACACCTCTAATTAAGACATTGGATTTAACCTTCACTTCACTTTATTGCCATTGTATTGGAATGGACAGGCTGACTGACTCCAGGTAGAGCAATAACATGCTTTGATCATGTTATAACGTCGTTCTCCACTAACATCAAGGCGGTGACCCGATCCTGTAGGTTCATGCTCTACAACATTCGCAGAGTACGACCCTGCCTCACACAGGAAGCAGCGCAGGTCCTAATCCAGGCACTTCTCATCTCCCGTCTGGATTACTGCAACTCGCTTTTGGCTGGGCTCCCTGCCTGTGCCATTAAACCCCTACAACTCATCCAGAATGCCGCAGCCCGTCTGGTGTTCAACCTTCCCAAGTTCTCTCACGTCACCCCGCTCCTCCGCTCTCTCCACTGGCTTCCAGTTGAAGCTCGCATCCGCTACAAGACCATGGTGCTTGCCTACGGAGCCGTGAGGGGAACGGCACCTCCGTACCTTCAGGCTCTGATCAGTCCCTACACCCAAAGGAGGGCACTGCGCTCATCCACCTCTGGCCTGCTGGCCCCCCTACCTCTGAGGAAGCACAGTTCCCGCTCAGCCCAGTCAAAACTGTTCGCTGCTCTGGCACCCCTATGGTGGAACAAGCTCCCTCACGACGCCAGGACAGCGGAGTTAATCACCACCTTCCGGAGACACCTGAAACCCCACCTCTTTAAGGAATACCTAGGATAAGATATTGTATATTGTAAAGTGGTTGTTCCACTGGATATCATAAGGTGAATGCACCAATTTGTAAGTCGCTCTGGATAAGAACGTCTGCTAAATGACTTAAATGTAATGTAAATGTAAATGTTCTCCTGTTACATAGAATGTTGTTTACCTCCGCTTCGGTGAAGTTGAGAGGAGCCTTGTAGTACTTGATGCAGTAGGAGCCCAGCCTGTACCAGTCTTCATAATTCTTCAGGTCACAGGCTTTGGGCATGTCACACTCTGCAGTCTCCTCCTGGAAATACACTTGAGCATCATCGCCACCTAGGGGACAATGATGGAATAACTACTCTCCTGGGGCCTTATATACTTAGAAAACAGCCACAAGCTGAACATTCCTATGACACTCACAGGCCGCTAACAGAACTCTCCCATTCCATAATTCACTAAACTGATCAATGCGCACACCATATAGCCCAGGGGCCTAAGAAATGCCTACCTAAGACCTCTTATTTAACCAGGCAAATCAGTTAAAAACAAATTCTCATTTACAATGACGGCCTAGGAACAGTGTGGTTAACTGCCTTGTTCAGGGGCAGATCAACAGATTTTTACCTTGTCAGCTCAGGCATGCGTTCTAGCAACCTTTCGGTTACTGGCCCAACTCTCTAACCACTAGGCTACCTGCCGCCCCAATATTGTCATTCTACTATTATTGTTTAGTATATATTGCATATTTTAACATTGTATTATATTCAAAGTATTGTGTTAGTTTAGGGTTTTACTATTTGATCATAATCTATCATTGTAAATGGGTGTGCAATTCAGTCTATGACTGCTAATAACCAATAACATCTACTGCAAAAAAAAATACTGCAAGTGACTACATTTGTGTAAAGAATGCATCTCATTTTCATTTGGACATGAAAGAGGAAAGCACATTTTCAGCTTTAAAACAGATTATTTTTTAGAATGTGTGGTCAATAATCATCCTGAAAAATTGAAATAAAACTTTCAGCACTATCATCAAAACCAAGGGTGCAACTTTCACTGGGGATGGGGGGGGACTGCATTTTTGTCCCCCCCAGTTTTATAATTGGAATGTGATACAAAATGAGGCAACGGTTTGCTTTAGGACCATGCGGACGCCTCCGAGCTGTCGGGTAGGCTGTTTGGAGTGTTTATCTGACTGGATTGAAAAAAAAAATAATAATAAAAAATAAAAAGTCATGTCCCCCACTTCTAAAATCAAAATTGTGCCCCTAATCAAAACACATACTGTAATCAATGAAACTCTCTTACCGGTACGTCTGTGGAATGTCAAAGCCATTTTTGTCCCAACTAGTGACATCATCACAATCAGGCTGACAAACTTCATCTTGGCTTCCTCTGATTCTGCGTTTCCTAAAAACAAACAACTCAATCAGTAACAGTTTCCTTTAAATAAATGCATTTACAAATAAATCGATTGTATTAACCTTTATTTCACCAGGTAAATTATCTGAGAGCATAGTCTATAGCACTATGCTATGAATGACATTAAAACAAATCTCTTGTTCTCAAATTGACTGTGGCTGGCGATTTATAAATACCGAGCCCTGACGGATTGTTCATTTGAGTGGTTCCGCGCGCTAACCTCTGGAACAATCGGCAGTCCCATTTGACAACAAAAGACTTGCTTGCCCCGGTCAATTTGACAACAAGAGTTTGTTGCCCAATAAGGATGCACCATTAGAATGCAATTTTGTGTGCTCCAATAAATAAATATTGTGAAACACTATCATTCCACTATTACCGTAGACGTATTAAAGACATTTTCTGAAATTACAATGCAACAATAATACGTATAGCTCCTTTAAAAAAATTAACGCAAAGCAAAAAAAAGTAACATTTGCACAATGTAATCTGAAAAATTACCTTACCAGAGTGTGGACTAGGTTGCTTCTCTCTCTTTCTCCCTCCCGCTCTCTCTCTCTCATTTGGTACTCCCTTCTTTTTATAGCAAATGTAATCTCACCTCCTCCCTGTAATTCTCACCCCGTCCTTACAGATACCATAATGTCTTTATCATTATCATCATTATCAAGTTCTAATAAATTGTTTGATAAACTGATGGATGGATGGATTCATTGATTGATTAATGAATTGTGACATATTTTTTGTATGCAGTTTGCGTACAGTTTGTCATAAATGTTTTGTGTCCTCAAAATACCCTCCCCACCTCTCTACTCCTGCGTCCTAAATGGCACCCTATTCCTGTGGGTTCTGGTCCAAAGTAGAGCCCTATATAGGGACTACAGTGCCATTTGGGACACAGCCTTCCTGTTAACATTCTGTTGTTGTGTGGTGACACCAGCAAGTTTCAAGTTTCATATTTTATTGTCACATGCACAAGTATAGTGAACTGCTTACTTGCTAGCACAATGAACTACAGTTAAATTAAAGCTGTCTCAGAGGCTGGCTACTGAAAGGTGTTGAAAACTCCCCAACACCTCATACTAGTCAGATCTCTCACTTCTTATGACCCTCAATCATTTTACCATACAACACCATATACTTGTGCTTAAATTAATCCATTTATTCAGATCTTACAGACTCTCATTCATAGTTAGAGAAATAATGTATTTGTTATTAAAAGTGTTGGTAAGACACTCAATATAGCAAGAGAATCATTTGATCAAAGATATGTCTGCTTATTTCATTGCTGTGTCCAACTGCAGTGTTATCGCTTACACACCTAAAACAGTAAACACTAAAGAGGTAGTGGCTAGGACTTAGAGGTGGGGTACAGGTAGGGGATAGAGGAAGGGTACAGGTAGAGCATAGACGTGGGGTACAGGTAGGGGTTAGAAGTAAAGTACAGGTAGGGATTAGAGCTAGGGTGCAGGTAGGGAATTGAGGTAGGGGAGGGAGGTAGGGTTGAGGTAGGGGATAGAGGTAGGGTGCAGGTAGGGGATAGAGGTAGGGTGCAGGTAGGGGATAGAGGTAGGGTGCAGGTAGGGGATAGAGGTAGGGTGCAGGTAGGGGGTAGAGGTAGGGTAGAGGTAGGGCCTAGACGTTGGGTGCAGGTAGGGTAGAGGTAGGGTGCAGGTAGGGAATAGAGGTAGGTTGTAGGTAGGGATAGAGGTTGAGTGCAGGTAGGGGAGGGGTAGGGTGCAGGTAGGGGATAGAGGTAGGGTGCAGGTAGGGGATAGAGGTAGGGTGCAGGTAGGGGATAGAGGTAGGGTGCAGGTAGGACCTAGAGGTAGGGTGCAGGTAGGACCTAGAGGTAGGGTGCAGGTAGGGGCTAGAGGTAGGGTAGAGGTAGGGCCTAGACGTAGGGTGCAGGTAGGGGAAGAGGTAGGGTGCAGGTAGGGGATAGAGGTAGGTTGTAGGTAGGGATAGAGGTTGAGTGCAGGTAGGGGAGGGGTAGGGTGCAGGTAGGGAGTAGAGGTAGGGTGCAGGTAGGGGCAGAGGTAGGGGAGGGGTAGGGTGCAGGTAGGGGTTAGAGGTAGGGTACAGGTAGGGATAAGAGAGGTGGGGTGAGATAGGGGAAAGAGGTAGGGTGCAGAGGTGGGGTGCAGGTAGGGGTGAGAGGTGGGGTGCAGGTAGGGATTAGAGGTGGGGTGCAGGTAGAGGATAGAGGTGGGGTGCAGGTAGAGGATAGAGGTAGGGTGCAGGTGGGGATTAGAGGTAGGGGAGGGAGCTGGGGTGCAGGTAGGATGCAGGTAGAGGCGAGAGGTAGGGTGCGGGTAGGGGTGAGGTGGGGTGCAGGTAGGTGATAGAGGTAGGGTGCAGGTAGGTGATAGAGGTAGGGTGCAGGTAGGTGATAGAGGTGGGGTGCAGGTAGGTGATAGAGGTAGGGGGAGGTAGGGGGAGAGGTAGGGGGCATGTAGGGAGTAGAGGTAGGGTGCAGGTAGGGGAAGAGGTAGGGGAGGGGTAGGGTGCAGGTAGGGATTAGAGGTAGGGTACAGGTAGGGATAAGAGAGGTAGGGTGAGATAGGGGAAAGAGGTAGGGTGCAGGTAGGGAGAGAGGTGGGGTGCAGGTAGGGGGAGAGGTGGGGTGCAGGTAGGGGGGGAGGTGGGGTGCAGGTAGGGGGGGAGGTGGGGTGCAGGTAGGTGATAGAGGTAGGGTGCAGGTAGGTGATAGAGGTAGGGTGCAGGTAGGGGTGAGAGGTGGGGTGCAGGTAGGGGTGAGAGGTGGGGTGCAGGTAGGGGTGAGAGGTGGGGTGCAGGTAGGGGTGAGAGGTGGGGTGCAGGTAGGGGTGAGAGGTAGGGTGCAGGTGGGGATTAGAGGTAGGGGAGGGAGCTGGGGTGCAGGTAGGATGCAGGTAGGGGAAAGAGGTAGGGTGCGGGTTGGGGTTACAGGTGGGGAGCAGGTAGGGGAGAGAGGTAGGGGGAATGTAGGGAGTAGAGGTAGGGTGCAGGTAGGGGAAGAGGTAGGGGAGGGGTAGGGTGCAGGTAGGGATTAGAGGTAGGGTACAGGTAGGGATAAGAGAGGTAGGGTGAGATAGGGGAAAGAGGTAGGGTGCAGGTAGGGAGAGAGGTGGGGTGCAGGTAGGGGGAGAGGTGGGGTGCAGGTAGGGGGAGAGGTGGGGTGCAGGTAGGGGGGGAGGTGGGGTGCAGGTAGGTGATAGAGGTAGGGTGCAGGTAGGTGATAGAGGTAGGGTGCAGGTAGGGGTGAGAGGTGGGGTGCAGGTAGGGGTGAGAGGTGGGGTGCAGGTAGGGGTGAGAGGTAGGGTGCAGGTGGGGATTAGAGGTAGGGGAGGGAGCTGGGGTGCAGGTAGGATGCAGGTAGGGGGAAGAGGTAGGGTGCGGGTTGGGGTTACAGGTGGGGAGCAGGTAGGGGAGAGAGGTAGGGGGAGAGGTAGGGTGCAGGTAGGGGGGGAGGTGGGGTGCAGGTAGGGGGGAGGTGGGGTGCAGGTAGGTGATAGAGGTAGGGTACAGGTAGGTGATAGAGGTAGGGTACAGGTAGGTGATAGAGGTAGGGTGCAGGTATGGGATAGAGGTAGGGTAAAGGCAGGGGGAGGTAGGGTGCAGGCAGGGGGAGAGGTAGGGTGCAGGTAGTGGGAGAGGTAGGGGCTAGAAGTATATCTGTAGGGGCTAGAAGTAGGGGGCAGGTAGGGGCAGGTAGGGGCAGGTAGGGGCTAGAGGTAGGGGGTAGAGGTGGGGTGCAGGTAGGGGTTAGAGGTGGGGTGCAGGTAGGGGGTAGAGGTGGGGTGCAGGTAGGGGTTAGAGGTAGGGTGCAGGTAGCGGTTAGAGGTAGGGTGCAGGTAAAGAGGTAGGGTGCATATATATCTGCAGGTATATCTGCGCATAAAGGTGTATTTATTGTCAAATGCACAAGTACAGTGAACTGCTTACTTGCTAGCACAATGAGGTAGGTGATAGAGGTAGGGTGCAGGTAGCGGTTAGAGGTAGGGTGCAGGTAGCGGTTAGAGGTAGGGTGCAGGTAGGACCTAGAGGTAGTGTGCAGGTAGGACCTAGAGGTAGGGTAGAGGTAGGGCCTAGACGTAGGGTGCAGGTAGGGGATAGAGGTAGGTTGCAGGTAGGGGTAGAGGTAGGTTGCAGGTAGGGGTAGAGGTAGGTTGCAGGTAGGGATAGAGGTTGAGTGCAGGTAGGGGAGGGGTAGGGTGCAGGTAGGGCGTAGAGGTAGGGTCAAGGTAGGGGAGGAGGTAGGGGAGGGGTAGGGTACAGGTAGGGGTTAGAGGTAGGGTACAGGCAGGGGATAATAGAGGTAGGGTGAGATAGGGGAAAGAGGTAGGGTGCAGGTAGAGGGTAGAGGTGGGGTGCAGGTAGGGGTGAGGGGTGGGGTGCAGGGAGGGATTAGAGGTGGGGTGCAGGTAGAGGATAGAGGTGGGGTGCAGGTAGTGGTGAGAGGTAGGGTGCAGAGGTAGGGGAGGGAGCTGGGGTGCTGGTAGGAAGCAGGTAGGGACGAGAGGTAGGGTGCGGGTAGGGATTAGAGGTGGGGAGCAGGTAGGGGAGAGAGGTAGGGTGCAGGTAGGGATTAGAGGTAGGGTGCAGGTAGGGAGGGGTAGGGTGCAGGGAGGGGATAGAGGTAGGGTGCAGGTAAAGAGGTAGGGTGCATATATATCTGCAGGTATATCTGCGCATAAAGGTGTATTTATTGTCAAATGCACAAGTACAGTGAACTGCTTACTTGCTAGCACAATGAACTACAGTTAAATTAAAGCTGTCTCAGAGGCTGGCTACTGAAAAGTGTTGAAAACTCCCCAACACCTCATACTAGTCAGATCTCTCACTTCTTATGACCCTCTATCATTTTACCATACAACACCATATACTTGTGCTTAAATTAATCCATTTATTCAGATCTCACAGAATCTCATTCAGACAACACTGATGTTGATATGATGGTTATTATATCAATATCTGCGCATAAAGGCGTTTCCACCGCCATTTCTCGCATTATTAATTTTACAGACACAAAAAGATCCCACCTTACCTAGCGTATTTAGTTTTGTCGACATTTGGAAAGTTTACCGACAAATGTGTTGTTTCCATCAGGCATGTCCTGACATTTTTGTACTTTACTTGCATAACAAGGTTGGATAGAAACCTGGCTAGTGATGCTAATATACATTATTACATTCAGTAATAAGCTACAGTCTATATGAAATTCCACCCTATTACTATAGTATACTAGGGAGTAGAGTGCCATTTCAGACACACTTCAGAGACACATGTTAATGTACAGTGGTTGAAAATGTTGCCAAGGGTTACGGGGTCAAATGAACTCTGACCTCAACAGAGAGGTTGTCCTGTGTCTGTGTTGTCACAGGGTCCTGTTCTTCAGCGGATGGAGGGATGTTGTAGAAAACAGAGGACGGAAAGACATAGGAGAGAGAGGAGCAGGAAGACGAGGAAGAAGGAAGTGATGTGGGAGAGAGGGTTGGAGGAGGAGAGGGTTTGAGGAATTTGATGTCAGGGGCTTTGATTTCAGTGCGTCTTATCTTGAAGGTCTCTGTTTCAGGAAAGAAAGAGAGAACAGCAGACATGTTTTATATTTCAGCGTCTCAGCTTTAGTCCAACTCCTTTCCAGCCGTCTATTTTCACTGATTCTTTCATCTCGTTATTCAGTGATTCAATCTTACTTCTCGTCTTTAGCCCCGGAAGTCTGTGCTTTCTCTTTTTGCTCAGACGAATTTTATGTTTCTGAGCATAACTGTCCAGAACTCCAAGTGACTGAGAAAGAGAGGGTGTGTAGAGAGAGAGAGAGAGAGAGAGAGAAAGAGAGAGAGTGAGAGAGAGACTGAGAATAAGAACAAGAGAGTGAGATTTTGCAGTGAGTGTTTATATACCAGGGCTCTCCAACCCTGCTCCTGCAGAGCTGCTGTCCTGAAGGTGTTCAACCCTAATCTAGAGCACCTGATTTTAATAATTAGCTGGCTGATAAGATGAATCAGGTTAGTTACAACTGGGGTTGGAGCAAAAAACCTACAGGGGGGGTTAGCTCTCCAGGAACAGGGTTGGAGAGCCCTGTTCTATAGACAGAGGCCTTCAACAGCACTTTAAATGACTACAATGCCCACAATCCCACCGTGTGGCTCACCTTAACACAGGAGAAGTCAAGATGGTCCTTTGATTGGTTCCTTATGGGGGATTTACAGTCATGGATGTTCTTAGATATGGATCTGGAGTGGTCCAACTCACTCTCCTCCGCTGCATCATTGTCCAATAGTATCTTCGGTTTGATGACAGCAATGGCATCGTTTCCAGTGTCATTGTTGTTGTCTACTTCCTGTTGTCTGTTGTCCGATTGGTTGTCCACAATCTCATTCGGACTTGTTTGGCTGAAGTTAACATCCTCATATAAAGAATGGCCTATGTTGAACGCCGTTGGAGAGGTGCGACTCTGGTTCAGTCTTTAATTGGTCGCCTTCATCACCACCGTGTTGGCTAGCAGCCTCTGATTGGTAAACGGACGGCGAGGGGGCGGGACTGTCCTTAATGGACAGGAATGGTGACCACTCCTCTCCTGTTAGAATCTCATCCACCAAGCTGATGGGACTGAAGTTGAACTTGAAAGAGCTGAAGGAGCTGTAAAATAGAGGGGAAAAAACATTGAAGTCAATGGTTTCGTCACAAAATAGCACCCTATTCCCAATATAGAGCATTACATTTGAACAGGGCCCTGATCAAACATAGTGCACTATTCACCATATTCCCTATAACACCATATTCCCTACAACGTGCACTACATTTGACCACTACATTTGACCTATTAGTGCACTATATAGGGAATAGGGTGCCATTTGGGAAACAACATATATTTTATGTCGTCATCTGTCATGGGTTGATGAAACCAGTGGTCACATTTCTTTAAACAAATATATTGTGGCAAACCTCTTCAAAGCTAGGAGCGTTTGTCACAAATTAAGTGGGAAACTGTCACCAAAGTCAGCCCAGAATTAAAGTTATTTCGAACATGACAGTACCTGTGTGTTTGTTTCTCTGTCCTGGTCCACCCAGGCCTCAGGTAAGGTCAAGGATAGCAGGGTTGGGTACACAAATCTGGTTCTCGGTAGGTCCAGGTCTATACGCCAACAGGTAAGTCCAAAACAGTCCAGGTCGTACACGGTAAATCCAGCCAATGTAGATTGTCTCTTTCTCTATGGTTCATAGATCCTTTCCGCCCTCTCTCTCTCTCTCTCTCTGGTTTTTCTTGACCCTTTATCTGTGGGTCGGCTCCACCTTCTGAGGGTTCCCCTTGCTTTTGGGAATTGTAGTTTTGGCAGTCGGCCATTTTGTGATCTGTAGTTCTGATCGGGGTGGCCATTTTAGTGATCGGGCAGAGCCCGTTTATTAGTTCTGCCCTCACATATCTGCCATTTATCACTCGACCCCCTTCTTTGCCACACATCTCCCCCCCTAGATCCGACCCCCTAGGTCGGGCTACCGCAGCAAAATATGCGTGCATGAGGGATAACCCATCCACATTTCCCATTTCCTTTCCTGCTCTGTGTTTCAAGTCAAAGTGAAACGGTTGGAGACTCAAAAACCACCGCATCACCCGAGCGTTCTTCTCTTTAGCCCTATGCATCCAGGTGAGTGGTGCATGGTCACTGATGAGGGTGAAGTGGCACCCCAGCAGGTAGTATTTCAGGCTTTCCAGAGCCCACTTTACTGCCAGCGCCTCTTTCTCAACAACTGAGTAGTTGGTTTCCCGTGGTTCCAGCTTCCTGCTTAAAAACAGGATGGGGTGTTCCACCCCTTCTACCTCTTGGGACAGCACTGCTCGCAAGCCGACCTCTGAGGCATCCGTCTGAACCACAAACTCTCTCTCAAAGTCTGGTACCACCAGCACTGGATTACAGCAGAGGGCCTCCTGTAATATCCTAAATGCTTTGGTGGCCCTTTCATCCCACTTGACCATGTTTGGCCCTCTGGCTCTAGTCATGTCGGTGAGTGGGGCGGCCACTGTGGCATAACTTGGGATGAACTTCCGGTAGTACCCGGTCAGCCCTAGGAAGGCTCGAACCTGCTTCTTATTTACTGGTTTCGGCCATTCTCTAATTGCCTCCACCTTCTTACGTTGGGGTTTGATTAATCCTCTTCCCACGGTGTATCCCAGATACTCCGTTTCCTCTAACCCCACGTAACACTTGGCAGGGTTCGCCGTGAGCCCTGCCTTTCTAAGGGCGTCTAACACTGCCTGTACCCAGGGTAAGTGGGATACCCAATCTGGGCTGTAGATCCCCACGTCATCTAAATAAGCTGCGGCGTATGCTTGGTGTGGTTTTAGGACCTTGTCCATGAGCCGTTGAAAGGTGGCTGGGGCCCCGTGTAGGCCGAATGGCATGATGGTGTATTGAAACAAACCGTCAGGGGTTGCAAAGGCTGTCTTTTCTTTGGCCCTGGGGGTCAGAGGAATTTGCCAGAACCCTTTTGTCAGGTCCAGGGTCGTAATGTACCGAGCTTTACCAATTTTCTCCAGTAGTTCGTCTACCCTGGGCATGGGGTAGGCATCAAACTTGGAGATTTCATTTACCTTCCGAAAGTCGTTACAGAACCGCAAAGACCCATCGGGCTTGGAGACCATCACAATTGGGCTAGACCACTCACTATGTGACTCTTCGATCACTCCAGCTGTCAACATTTTCTCTGTCTCTGCTCTAATCGCTGCCTGTCGAGCGTCGGGTACCCGATATGGCCTCATGCTCACTTTTCTCCCTGGTAGGGAAACGATATCATGAGCTGTAACCTCAGTTCGGCCGGGTACCTCTGAAAACACATCTCTGTTTTTCTGGATCAGGGTCTTTACTTCCTGTACTTGTGCTGGGGACAGAGTAGGTGAAATATTTACTTCGGCTGTCTCCTGAGTGTGTGTGGGGTACGTGACCATTAGTGTTTGTCTCTCTCTCCATGCTTTTAACAGGTTTATGTGATAGATCTGTTCCTGGGGCTGTCGACCTGGCTGTCGGATCCGATAATTAACTTCTCCTATTCTCTCCAGTACCTCATATGGTCCTTTCCATGTGGATAGTAGTTTGCACTCTACCGTGGGGATCAGCACTAACACCTTATCTCCCGGTTGTCCGAAGGGGAATGGCTTCTGGGTAGCGAGTGGCATAATCTAGAATGACCAGAATGTATTGGTGCCCTCTGGCGGATTTGGGAAGTGGGCCCACTATATCCATCGCTATCCTCTCAAATGGCGTTTCGATTATGGGGAGTGGCACTAACGGGCTTCTAAACCCTGGTCGGGGAGCTGTTACCTGGCACTCAGGGCACTCTCCACAATGCCGAGCCACTTCAGCCTGAATTCCTGGCCAGTAAAACCTCCTTACAATCCGGTCTCGGGTTTTATCGATACCAAGGTGTCCACCCAGAATGTGCCCATGAGCTAGATCCAGTACTGTCTTCCTGTACCGGGTGGGGACCAACAACTGTTCCACCACATCAACCCCTATTTTTGAGACTCTGTACACCAAACCATTTTTCATGATGAAGTGGGGAAAACTATTAGGTATCATCCCATCATTTATGGGAGTACCATCTACGACCTGCACGTCTGCTCTGGCTTGCTGCAGGGTTGGATCCTGGTGTTGGGCCGTCCCGAAATTAGTCATGGACCCTGCCAGGTCTGCTGGTTCTAGATAGTCGTCCTCTGGATTCAGATCGACCCCAGCCCCACTAGTACTGGGCTGTTCATTATCAACGAGGTTTGCCACTTCATCCTCATCCTCCCCTACTAGTACCTGTGAGGTTGGCCCCTGGGAGACCTCTTTTCTTGGCCTTGGTTGAAGGCCCCATAATTCTTCCTGCTTGGTCAGGGTTGTTGGCTTCTCAAATATGCCGTTCTTTTGGCCTAACTTCGCAAAGTTAGGAAAGTATCTACCCAATATTACATCATATGGCATCTTTGGGACCACGCCGACCTCATAATCCAGCAGACCGTCCTCTGTTTGTATGCTCACTAATGCTGTGAGGTACAGACGGGTATCCCCATGAATGCACGTAACACTGATATCCTGACTTGTATCCAGTTTATGAGTCGGCACTAGGTTTGCAACGACCAGCGTTAGCATACTGCCGGAATCCAGTAGTGCTTCAACCTCTTTCCCTTCAACCTTCACCCTGCACATATGTTTGTTTCTTGATCTTTCAAATACAGTGGTTACCACAGGACATGCATACCATATCTCATCTTCTTTTTCACCGAGGTTACATTGCATTGGTTCTTCTTTAATAGGGCAGTAGGCTGTAATATGTCCCGGTCGATTAGAATTGTAACAGATAATAGGGTTTCGGGGGGGAGACCTCCTCAACCCCCAGTCCCGGTTTCCGGCTTTTTCCTTAGTGTCTCAGCCCGATTCTGATTCTTTCCTCATGGCCCCACGCTGCTCTCCTCCCCCTCCACCTGTTGGGACAGTATTACCCCTAAACTTTTTTTTTCTTTTTTTTTTCTACCTAACCAGCGGTATGGTTAATGCAGTGCACACATATAGTGCATTACATTTGAACAGGGCCCTGATCAAACATAGTGCACTAGTTTTGGCAGTAGTTTTGGCAGTCGGCCATTTTGTGATCTGTAGTTCTGATCGGGGTGGCGATTTTAGTGATCGGGCAGAGCCCGTTTATTAGTTCTGCCATCACATATCTGCCATTTATCACTCGACCCCCTTCTTTGCCACAATATATAATAACACTTTTCACAAGTATGTGGTACATTTTCACCACTCTAGTTAGTAAAAACTCAAAACATATCATCTAAAAGGCAGTTGTTTCAAAACTTTAAGCACATTTCCAATTGACAAAGTACAACACACAAAAATTCCAAAATTACTTTTTCACCACACTTAATCAGTGTTTAATAGTAATAGCCTTTCACAATGCAGTGTTCACATTACTTTTGATATGATTCTGTTCTCATTTGTTAAAATACATTGTTCTGGTACTTAATCCAACTGCTCTTAATTGATTATCACTTCAACATTTGGTAAACCTATATTCTAATTTTGATAACTACAGTATAAAAATGTATGTTTGTAAAGTATAAACATATAAAGTATAATATACACTGAGTGTACAAAACATTAGGAGCACCTTCATAATATTGAGTTGTACCTCCTTTTGTCCTCAGAACAGCATCAATTTGTCGGGGCGTGGACTCTACAAGGTGTAGAAAGTGATCCACAGGGATGCTGGCCCATGTCGACTCCAATGCTTCCCACAGTTGTGTCAAGTTGGCTGGATGTCCTTTGGGTGGTGGACCATTCTTGATACACACGGAAAACTGTTGATCATGAAAATCCCAGCAGCGTTGCAGTTCTTGACACACTCAAACTGGAGCACCTGGCACCTACGACCATAACCCAAGGCACTTAAATCTTTTGTCTTGCCCATTCACCCTCTGAATGGCACACACACACACAATCCATGTCTCATAAAAATCCTTCTTTAACCTGCCTCCCCTTCATCTACACTGATTGAAATGGATCTAACAAGCGACATCAATAAGGGATCATAGCTTTCACCTGCTCAGTCTATGTTATGTAAAGGGATGTATACTGTAATGTACAATTATGATGATGGCTATAATGATTTCACTCTACTGTATTTTAAAAATGTTTATCTGATATTGACAAGAACAAATATGTACTGTATGCAACAAATGCATCACCTACACAGTGAGAATGGATCCAAAATAAAAAAAAAATTTTTGTTCTTCTTGCAGGGGGGGGTTCACACGGGTCCTACAATGCTGCACATCTCATTGAGTTCCTCCTGTCAAGGTGAATGGGTCACCTATGTCGTTGTGTGGGACAATTCACCACATACTTGTGAAAATAGCACCAAAGCGATTGGAAATACAGTGAGGGAAAAAGTATTTGATCCCCTGCTGATTTTGTATGTTTGCCAACTAACAAAGAAATGATCAGTCTATAATTGTAATGGCTGAACATGTAACTGGGGATAAGTAGAAGCTGACGGTCAGATCAGAAAGTGCTGGAAGGGAGATATGATTCTCTGCCATAGGGTTGGCTGTGTAGACACCTATGCCAAACTCCACCACCCCTTTTCTATTCCTAATCTACCTTTTGCCCAGACAAGCGTTCAGACAAGCGTCCTACCTACATGTACAAAATAACTCGACCAACCTGTACCCCTGCACATTGACTCTGTACCGGTAGCCCCTGTATATAGCCTCGTTATTGTTATTTTTATTGTGTTACTTTTTATTTTTCTATTTTACATTAGTTTATTTAGTAAATATTTTCTTAACACATTTCTTGAACTGCATTGTTGGTTAAGGACTTGTTGTATTCGGAGCATGTGACAAATAACATTTGTTTTGAAATATAAACCTCTTGCACTGTCACACCCCCCCCCCCCCCGTCCCGTCTCTCTCTCTCTCTCTCACACTGACTCTTTCTCTCTCTCAGGTATGATATCCGTATCTACTCCAGCTTCCTCCACCTCCATGGAAAGACGTTTGACTACAAGATCCCCTACTCCACTGTGCTGCGTCTCTTCCTGCTACCACACAAGGACCAGAGGCAGATGTTCTTCATGGTGAGTACTACTGGTGTTTGAATAGTCATCACACGTAAAGACCTCAAGATTGCATACCATTTGTATACAAATGTCTGTCTGTCTCCCTCTCACCTTCCCTCTCTCTCTCTCACTTTCTCTCTCTATCTGTCTCTCCCTCATTCCGTCCCTTCCTCTCTCTCTGTAGATCAGTCTAGACCCGCCCATTAAACAGGGGCAGACACGTTACCACTTCCTCATCCTGCTCTTCTCCAAGGACGAGGACCTCAGCCTCTCCCTCAACATGACAGAGTGAGAGAGAGAGAATGAGAGGGAGACTGTGAGGGGAGGGAATGAGAGACATTGGAGTATGAGAGAGGAAGAGAGAGAGATGTTATACCTTTCTCCCCTGTATATAGCCCCATTACCGTTATTTTATTGGGTTACTTTTTTTATGCCTTTTTTTTAAAACTTGAGTTTATTTAGTAAATATTTTCATAACTCTATTTTCTTAAAACTGCATTGTTGGTTAAGGGCTTGTAAGTAAGCGTTTCACGGTAAGGTCTACACCTGCTGTATCCGGCACATGTGAAAAATAAAGTTGGATTTAATTTGTAAGTGTATGAGAAGGAATGGAAAATATTAGAAGATATTGATCAGATTAGATAATTAGGTGTATATTTCATGCTTTTTGTTTCATTTATTTCTATTGTTTGTCTTCCTCTCTCCTCACACCTCCTCTCTCCTCTCTCTCTCCTCTCTCCTCTCTCTCTCTCTAGGGAGGAGGTGGAGAAGCGTTATGGGGGAAAGCTCAGTAAGAACATGTCAGGTTCTCTCTATGAGATGGACGGCAGGGTGATGAAGGCTCTGGTCAACAGGAAGATCACCGTGCCAGGAAACTTCCTGGGGTAAACACTCACACGCACACGTTTACATGCATACGCACACACACACAGAAACTTCCAGGAGTAAACACACATTCATACACACCCCTCTAAGACAAGACTAAACAACATGAATGTCAGCCGCGCGCAGTAGTCGACAAACTGTGCCAAATCCACATGTAAAATCAGCTGGAAATGAACGGCACATGACGTACGTAAGTGACATAAGTTCTGTGGTCAGAGCCGATAGGACAGCCACCTGCTGCATACAGCCGACGTTCATATCGGTCTGTCTCGTCTGCATCACACTCTCATTACACTCTAAAATAGAACTTTCTCTTAAAACTCTCTACCTCTCTCCCCTCCAGTCACTCGGGGACCCAGGGTATAACGTGTTCCTACAAAGCATCGTCAGGCCTGCTCTACCCTCTGGAGAGGGGTTTCGTCTACATACATAAGCCCCCCGTACACCTGCGCTTCGAGGAGGTGCTGTATGCCTTTTAGTTTTTCTTATGGGACATTCAAGTATCCCTTTTTTTGGGTGTTCTTTCATTCCTTCATGCGTAGGCCTACATTGGACGATAAAGTAATCTTCTACTTCTTCTACTCCTCCTCCTTCTTCTTCATCCATCCATCCAGGTGTCGTGTGTGAACTTCGCCAGAGGCACCACCACCACGCGCTCCTTCGACTTTGAGATCGAAACCAAGCAGGGCACCCAGTTCACCTTCAGCAGCATCGAGAGGTGACGGATACACACACACACACACACACACACACACACACACACACGCTAAACTCACACTTAAACACTCACACACACTTATGCATGCACACACCTTTGTCATGTCTCTCACCTTTCACTTCATGCTCTTTCTCTGTCTTTATCTCTCTCGTGCTCGTTCTATCTCTCTGTCAGAGAGGAGTATGGGAAGCTTTTTGACTTTGTGACCGCCAAGAAGCTCAGCATCAAGAACAGAGGATTCAAAGAGGTAAACATCTCACCTGTTCACCTGTAAACTACACTATTTCACTCTTTCATTAGATGTGCTTTCATCCCTTCATCCGCTGACCTGTCCTCTCTGTTTCTCTGTGTTGTGGTCTGGTAGAAAAAGGTTGGTCCTGTACGGAGGTGGTGGTTTGGTTTTAAACTGCATGGTGTGTGATTTGGGAGAATGGTATGATCAGGATTGGGGGTATTAATTGCATTGCCTGTCTCTTATGGAATTGGGGTGGGAGGGAGGAGTCTAAATCTGTGTATGTTATTACTGATGATAAAGCAAATTAACACCTGACTTGGTAAGTGAGTCAACATTTTACATGTTGTTCACTGTGTATATGTATATTTCCCAGAGTTAGTTAGCATCTTTACATGGGTTGTCTGCGTTTTACAATTAATGATATTGCTGTGTATTACTACAGTACTACTATATATTTACTATGACACTACTGTGTATTTACTATGATACTACTGTGTATTTACTATACTACTACGGTGTGTTTTTGTCCTGTCAGGGTATAAAGGGTAAAGATGACATGTTGGAGGACTCAGACGAGGACCAGCACGATGCCTACCTGGAGAGGATGAAAGAGGAGGGCAAGATCAGAGAGGAGGCCAATGACAGCGATGACTCCGATGGAGAGAGCGGTGAGTGACAGGAGGCTTGGCCAATCAGAGGGCGAGAGCAGTGAGTGATAGGAGGCTGGGCCAATCAGAGGATGAGAACCGTGAGTGACAGGTATAGCTGAGCGATTATTTAGGTTGGTTCAGTTTCAGTTTGATTATTAAAAATCATGGTTTTTGATTTTGGTTTAGATTAATTTTTTTAAACATTAAATGCATAATGCATAATGCATTATGTTTTTTTTTTTAAATACCTCGCCAAGCAACTGCTCTCTACCCCTCTTGATAACACATTATTCTGTCTCTCATGTCGGCCCTGACCGGACAAGTAGGCGCGCAATGGATCATGGTCATTGTAGTTAATTACCATGTTTACTGCACTAAACAGTGTAGAATATTGGCCTGTTGGAAATTACAACTCCTTACTATATCACACAGTTCGGGCTTGACCTGATTTATCTCTAGAGTAACTGCACCTTGGGATCACAGAAAAAAACGGAAAGAAATGGAACTCAAATAATTGAACCGATGTCAGTCAATTAGTTCAGAGGGTTAGAGCGGTGAGTGACAGGAGGCAGGGCCAATCACAGTTCTTTCTCTTGTCTTCCAGATGAGTCTCTTAACCCTGGAGAGGAGGAAGATGACATAGCGGAAGAGTGCGTATTAGTTTTCAATCCATCACTCCCTTATCTTTACTGTTTTTTATCAGTCAATTTCTTTCACATTCCCTTCTCTCTTCTCATCCTGCCTCCCTCTCGCTCACTTGCCTTCATTTCTTTCACTCTCCCACTTTCTCTTGCTCTCCCCCATCACACTCTCTCTCCCCCTCCCCGTCTCTCTCTTTCTTTTTCCTTCTCTCTCAGGTATGACAGTAAGGCATCAGCCAGTGACAGCAGTGCAGAGGAGGGAGACAGTGACAGAGAGAAGAAGAAGAGGCCAGCCAAGAAGGCCAAAGTAGTGAAGGAGAGGAAACCACGCAAGGTAAAGGAGGGGGGGAGGAGAGAGAGGGAGGAGAGGTAAAACTAAGTACTTCATCTGAAATGAACCCTCCCTTCCTTTCTATCTCTCAACCTCTCTCCTCTTTCCTCTCTTTCTCTACCTTCACCTCTGTTTTTCTCCCTCTTCCCTTCCTCTCTCCCTCCCCCTTTTCTCCCCTCTCCCTCCTTTACTCTCTCCCCAGAAGAAGCCGAAGGACAGTGGCGCCCCCAAGAGGCCGATGAGCGCTTATTTCCTGTGGCTGAACGCGAGCCGCGAGAGCATCAAAGCAGAGCACCCTGGGATATCCATCACAGAGATCTCCAAGAGGGCCGGGGAGATGTGGAGGGAACTGGGGAAGGAGCACAAAGTGGTGTGAGAGAGGGAGGGAGGGGAAGAGGGAGGGAGAGAGAGAGAGATACCAGTACTGCAATTGTCCTCCTCTCATCCTTCCCTCTTGTCTTTCTTTTGCTCTCCCTTTCATTAGTGTGTGAAAATGTAGTTCATTGTAAAATCCATCTTGTTGAATTATTGACTATCTCTGTCTTTCTTTTTCTCCGCCCCATTCCCATCTCTCTCTCTCTCTCTCTCTCTCTCTCTCTTTGTCTCTCCCTTTCTCTCTCCCTCTACCCTTTTTTCTCTCTGTCAGGAGTGGGATGGGAAAGCGGAGGAGGCGAAGAAGGACTATTAGGTAGCGATGAGGGAGTACAGAGAGAGTGGAGGAGGATCCTCTGCCCCCTCCAAAAAGTACAGTATCATGTCCCAGTTAAACACCTACAGTTGAAGTCGGAAGTTTACATACACCTTAGCCAAATACATTTAAATTCCGTTTTTCACAATTCCTGACATTTAATCCTAGTAAAGATGTCCTGTCTTAGGTCAGTTAGGATCACCACTTTATTTTAAGAATGTGAAATGTCAGAATAATAGTAGAGAGTGATTTATTTCAGCTTTTACTTCTTTCATCACATTCCCAGTGGGTCAGAAGTTTACATACACTCAGTTAATATTTGGTAGCACTGCCTTTAAATTGTTTAACTTGGATCAAATGTTTAGGGTAGCCTTCCACAACCTTCCCACAATAAGTTGGGTGAATTTTGGCCCATTGCTCCTGACAGAGCTGGTGTAACTGAGTCAGGTTTGTAGGCCTCCTTGCTCGCACATGCTTTTTCAGTTCTGCCCACAAATTGTCTATAGGATTGAGGTCAGGGCTTTGTGATGGCCACTCCAATATCTTGACTTTGTTGTCCTTAAGCCATTTTGCCACAACTTCGGAAGTATGCTTGGGGTCAGACCCATTTGCGACTAAGATTTAACTTCCTGACTGATGTCTTGAGATGTTACTTCAATATATCCACATCATTTTCCTTCCTCATTTGCCATCTATTTTGTGAAGTGCAACAGTCCCTCCTGCAGCAAAGCACCCCCACAACATGATGCTGCCACCCCCGTGCTTCACGGTTGGGATGGTGTTCTTCAGCTTGCAAGACTCTCCCTTTTTCCTCCAAACATAATGAAGACCATTATGGCCAAACAGTTATATTTTTGTTTCATCAGACCAGAGGACATTTCTCCAAAAGGTACGATCTTTGTCCCCATGTGCAGTTGCAAACCGTGGTCTGGCTTTTTTATGGCGGTTTTGGAGCAGTGGCTTCTTCCTTGCTGAGCGGCCTTTTAGGTTACGTCGATATAGGACTCGATTCACTGTGGATATAGATAGTTTTGTACCTGTTTCCTCCAGCATCTTCACAAGGTCCTTTGCTGTTGTTCTGGGATTGATTTGCACTTTTCGTACACCAAAGTACATTCATCTCTAGGAGACAGAACGCGTCTCCTTCCTGAGCGGTATGACGGCTGCGTGGTCACATGGTATTTATACTTGCGCACTATTGTTTGTACAGATGAACATGGTACCTTTAGGCGTTTGGAAATTGCTCCCAAGGATGAACCAGACTTGTGGAGGTCAAAAAAGAAATTCTGAGGTCTTTGCTGATTTCTTCATATTTTCCAATGATGTCAAGCAAAGAGGCACTGAGTTTGAAGGTAGGCCTTGAAATACATCCACAGGTACACCTCCAATTGACTCAAATTATGTCAATTAGCCTATCAGAAGCTTCTAAAGCCATGACATAATTTTCTGGAATTTTCCAAGCTGTTTAAAGGCACAGTCAACTTAGTGTATGTACATTTCTGACCCATTGGAGTTGTGATACAGTGAGTTATAAGTGAAATAATCTTTCTATAAACAATTATTTGAAAAATTACTTGTGTTTTGCACAAAGTAGATGTCCTAACTGACTTGCTAAAACTATAGTTTGTTAACAAGAAATTTGTGGAGTGGTTGAAAAACGAGTTTTAATGACTCCAACCTAAGTGTATGTTAACTTCTGACTGTACATACTACACAGTCTTACAGAAAAAGGTTCTGGATAGAACCAAAAAGGGTTCTATGCTTGCTTCATACAGTGCATTCGGAAAGTATTCAGACACCCTTCACTTTTTCCACAATTTGTTACGTTGTAGGCAAAAAAAAAGGCAGCCAGCTTGGAGTTTACCAAAAGGCACCGAAATGACCCTCAGACCATGAGAAACAAGATTCTCTGGTCTGACGAAACTAAGATTGAACTCTTTCGCCTGAATGCCAAGCGTCATGTCTGGAGGTAACCTGGCACCATCCCTACGGTGAAGCATGGTGGTGGCAGCATCATGCTGTGGGGATGTTTTTCAGCTCCAGGGACTGGGAGACTAGTCAGGATCGAGGGAAAGATGAACGGAGCAAAGTACAGAGAGATCCTTGATGAAAACCTGCTCCAGTGCTCAGAACCTCAGACTGGGGCGAAGGTTCACCTTCCAACAGGACAACGACCTTAAGCACACAGCCAAGACAACACAGGAGTTGCTTCAGGACAAGTCTCTGAATGTCCTTGTACCCGATCAAACATCTCTGGAAGGACCTGAAAATAGCTGTGCAACGACACTCCCCATCCAACCTGACAGAGCTTGAGAGGATCTGCAGAGAAGAATGGGAGAAACTCCTCAAATACAGGTGTGCCACGCTTGTAGCGTCATACCCAAGAAGACTCGAGGCTGTAATCGCTGTCAAAGGTGCTTCAACAAAGTACTGAGTAAAGGGTCTGAATACTTATGTAAATGTAATATTTCCATTATATTTTTTTTATACATTTGCAACATTTTCTAAAAACCTGTTTTTGCTTTGTCATTATGGAGTGTTGTGTTTAGAATAAGGCTATAACGTAACAAAATGTGGAAAAAGCGAATGGGTCTAAATACTTTCCGAATGCACTGTACATGGCTTCTACGTCTACACCGAAACCTGAACTATAGACTTCGGTTTAAAAGCTGACAGTGTTTTCATATACTTTTATTTTATTTTGAATCCTGCGGCTCTGTTGGGCTAAATTGCTGTGAGTACCACTATTTATCCCGGGATCCTGCCAGATTCCGTATAGGGGGAGAGACGAGAAAGCCCAGCTAGCCTTACTGGCTCGGCGGGCTCAAATGGAGGCCGATATCTAACGCAGGAACTGTTTTTACTTTGCTTTGTTCCGGGACAATGTGGACCGCGCTGACTTTCAATGTAGCAACTGCTTGCTTGCGGAGGACTACAGGAGCGAAGTAGCTACTCTTAGCAAGCATTTAGCAAACCTACATAAGCTACTGGGGAACCCACGCCCACCTACTTTTTATTTTTCTTCCACCCCAGTAGCCGGACGCCGCTCTGGTCTGGTGGTAGTTTCGCCGCCATATCGCGGCTCTCCACAGCCGACTGGCCGGTGCTTGGCAGGGTTCCATCCCCGAAGGGATCTCCCCCTTTCCTAGAGAACATAACTGTTCTCGACCCAACCAACTAGTCATGGAGTTACGTCACTCGCCTTGGAAGTCGAAGAAGGCGTCCTCTGGCAACGGGGGTCTCCATGGAGATGTTGAGCCCGGAACTGACACACACCAAAAACAGATTTGTCGCCCTGGATCCAGAGGTTCCGGCACCTTCTTCCTGGGTGGCTTCCCAATCAAGATCCTATCTGGAGGTAGCTGCGTCTTCGTCCTCTGTTCTGTCTCCCTCTCCGGTGGCTTCTACCTTGGGTTCAGATCCTCGGAGCTCCCAGACCGTGAGGCTGCCTGAGAGACCGGCCCATTCAACATCACCAGCTGTCATCATAGGCAACTCTATGGTGAGAAACATTTTGGTCCCCAAGGCAAAAACCCTGTGCTACCCAGGAGCACGAGTACAGACCATAACACCATGCCGGGAGCTGACACTGTCGTAGTCCATGTGGGGTCAAACCACATCAGGAGGGCTAGCCTGGAACATTTGAAAATGGATTTTAAAGAACTGATTTTAGCATTAAAATAATTTCAGGTCCAGTACCATCATTGAGCCGCGGGTGTGAAAGATTCAGCAGACTGCTGGCATTACACATCATGCTAAAATACTACTGTAGCTCTGCTGGAGTCACTTTTATTGATAACTTTGTCACCTTCTGGAAACAGAAGATACTCTACAGGAATGACGGAGTCCATCCAAATCATCTTGGCTCCTGGACTCTGTCCACGCATTTCAAGGCTGCGTTGAAACAATGACTGGTAAATGATCCAAGACCAGCTCAGTTAATCCCTACCCTTGTGACAATGAGTCGTCATAATGCTGCATCAAATGTACATGATTTTAGGGGCATTGTAAAAATGATGTACCCCTAATTTCACCGAATACATCTGTTTATCCTACAGCTATTGTAAGCAGTAATCATAAGCCTATAAACCAGAGTTACACTGTTAGCACTGAGGCGGTGTGCAATAGTAGGAAGACCACTTTATGCAGCTCACCCTACACTATCAGCTCCAATGTAAATAACGTGAGTAAGTCTACCTCTGATAATCTTCCCAGTAAAACATTAAAAACAATCAAGCAACCCATAAAAGTGCTAAAAAAAGCCCATATTAACATACAGTGAGGGAAAAAAGTATTTGATCCCCTGCTGATTTTGTACGTTTGCCCACTGACAAAGAAATGATCAGTCTATAATTTTAATAGTAGGTTTATTTGAACAGTGAGAGATAGAATAACAACAAAAAAATCCAGAAAAACGCATGAAAAACGCATGTCAAAAATGTTAGAAAATGATTTGCATTTTAATGAGGGAAATAAGTATTTGACCCCTCTGCAAAACATGACTTAGTACTTGGTGGCAAAACCCTTGTTGGCAATCACAGAGATCAGACGTTTCTTGTAGTTGGCCACCAGGTTTGCACACATCTCAGGAAGGATTTTGTCCCACTCCTCTTTGCAGATCTTCTCCAAGTCATTAAGGTTTCGAGGCTGACGTTTGGCAACTCGAACCTTCAGCTCCCTCCACAGATTTCCTATGGGATTAAGGTCTGGAGACTGGCTAGGCGACTCCAGGACCTTAATGTGCTTCTTCTTAAGCCACTCCTTTGTTGCCTTGGCCGTGTGTTTTGGGTCATTGTCACGCTGGAATAGCCATCAACGACCCATTTTCAATGCCCTGGCTGAGGGAAGGAGGTTCTCACCCAAGATTTGACGGTACATGGCCCTGTCCATCGTCCCTTTTGATGCGGTGAAGTTGTCCTGTCGCCTTAGCAGAAAAACACCCCCAAAGCTTAATGTTTCCACCTCCATGTTTGACGGTGGGGATGGTGTTTTTGGGTCATAGGCCGCATTCCTCCTCCTCCAAACACGCCGAGTTGAGTTGATGCCAAAGAGCTCCATTTTGGTCTCATCTGACCACAACACTTTCACCCAGTTGTCCTTTGAATCATTCAGATGTTCATTGGCAAACTTCAGACGGGCATGTATATGTGCTTTCTTGAGCAGGGGGACCTTGCGGGCGCTGCAGGATTTCAGTCCTTCACGTCGTAGTGTGTTACCACTTTTTTTTGGTGACTATGGTCCCAGCTGCCTTGAGATCATTGACAAGATCCTCCCGTGTAGTTCTGGGCTGATTCCTCACCGTTCTCATGATCATTGCAACTCCACGAGGTGAGATCTTGCATGGAGCCCCAGGCCGAGGCAGATTGACAGTTCTTTTGTGTTTCTTCCATTTGCGAATAATCACACCAACTATTGTCACTTTCTCACCAAGCAGCTTGGCGATGGTCTTGTAGCCCATTTCAGTCTTGTGTAGGTCTTCAATCTTGTCCCTGAAATCCTTGGTGAGCTCTTTGGTCTTGGCCATGGTGGAGAGTTTGGAATCTGATTGATTGATTGCTTCTGTGGACAGGTGTCTTTTATACAGGTAACAAGCTGAGATTAGGAGCACTCCCTTTAAGAGTGTGCTCCTAATCTCAGCTCGTTACCTGTATAAAAGACACCTGGGAGCCAGAGATCTTTCTGATTGAGAGGGGGTCAAATACTTATTTCCCTCATTAAAATGCAAATCAATTTATAACATTTTTGACATGCGTTTTTCTGGATTTTTTTGTTGTTATTCTGTCTCTCACTGTTCAAATAAACCTACCATTAAAATTATAGACTGATCATTTCTTTGTCAGTGGGCAAACGTACAAAATCAGCAGGGGATCAAATACTTTTTTCCCTCACTGTATGTAGCCTAAGAAACAAGGTCCATGAAGTCAATAACTTGCTTGTAACAGATGACATTCCTATTCTGACTATCTCTGGAACTCACTTAGATAATACCTTTGATGATACACTGGTAGCAATACATGGTTATAACATCTACAACATCTACAGAAAAGACAGAAATGCCAACAGAGGCAGTGTTGTGGTCTATATTCAGAACCACATTCCTGTAAAGCTTTGAGACAATCTAATGTTAAATACTGTTGAAGGAATATGGCTCCAGGTTCCTCTGTCTCACCTAAAGCCCATTCTTGTGGGAAGCTGCTATAGACCACCAAGTGCTAACAGTCAGTATCTGGATAATATCTGTGAAATGCTTGATGTATGTGATATCAACAGAGAAGTATATTTTCTAGGTGATTTAAATATTGACTGGCTATCATCAAGCTGCCCACTCAGGAAAAAACATCAAACTGTAACCAGTGCCTGCAACCTGGATCAGGTTGTCAGTCAATCTGCCAGGGCAGTTACAAACAGCACAGGAATTAAATCATCAACATGTATTGATCACATCTTTACTAATGCTGCAGATATTTGCTTTAAAGCAGTATCCAAATCCATAGGATGTAGTGATCACAATATAATAGCCATATCTAGGAAAACCAAAGTTCCAAAGGCTGGGCCTAATATAGTGTATAAGAGGTCATACATGACATTTTGTAGTGATTCATTTGTTGATGATGTAAAGAATATTTACTGGTCTGTGGTGTGTAATGAGGAGCAACCAGACGCTGCACTTGACGGATTTATGAAAATACTTATTCCAGTTACTAATAAGCACGCACCCATTAAGAAAATGACAGTAAAAACTGTTAAATCCCCTTAGATTGATGAGGAATTGAAAAATTATATGGTTTTGAGGGATGAGACAAAAGGTATGGCAATTAAGTCTGGCAGCCCAACTGATTGGCAAATGTACTGCAAATTAAGAAATCATGTGACTAAACTAAAGAAAACTCGGCTCCTTCATTCATTGAATCAGATGGCTCATTCATCACAAATCCCACTGATATTGCAAACTACTTTAATTACTTTTTCATTGGCAAGATAAGCAAACTTAGGGATGACATGCCAGCAACAAAGGCAGACACTACACATCCAAGTATATCGGACCAAATTATGAAAGACAAGAATTGTACTGTTGAATTCCATAAAGTCAGTGTGGAAGAGGTGAAAAAAATGATAAGCCACCAGGGTCTGACAATCTGGATGGAAAATTACTGAGGATAATAGCAGACGATATTGCCATTCCTATTTGCCACATCTTCAATTTAAGCCTACTAGAGAGCATGTGCCCTCAGGCCTGGAGGGAAGCAAAAGTCATTCAGCTACCCAATAAGAGTAAAGCCCCCTTTACTGGCTCAAATAGCCGACCAATCAGCCTGTTACCAACCCTTAGTAAACTTCTGGGGGAAAAAAGTGTTTGACCAGATACAATGCTATTTCACAGTAAACAAATTGACCTCAGAATTTCAGAATGCTTATAGGGAAGGGCAATCAACAAGCATAACACTTACACAAATGACTGATGATTGGCTGAGAGAAATTGATGATACAATGATTGTGGGGGCTGTCTTATTAGACTTCAGTGCAGCTTTTGACATTATCGATCATAGTCTGCTGCTGGAAAAACGTATGTGTTATGTCTGAACACCCCCTGCTATAATGTGGATAATGAGTTACTTGTCTAACAGAACACAGAGGATGTTCTTTAATGGAAGCCTCTCAAATATAATCCAGTTAGAATCAGGAATCCCCCAGGGTAGCTGTTTAGGCCCCTTGCTTAGTTTAGGCCCCTTAGTTTCAGAGTGGGTGGCAAGGAATAAGTTAGCCCGAAATATTTCTAAAACTAAAAGCATTGTATTTGGAACAAAACACTCACTAAACCCTAAACCTCAACCAAATCTTGTAATAAATTAGGTGGAAATTGAGCAAGTTGAGATGACTAAACTGCTTGGAGTAACCCTAGATTGTAAACTGTCATGGTCAAAAGATATTGATGCAGTAGTACCTAATATGGGGAGAAGTCTGTCTATAATAAAGTGATGTTCTGCCTTCTTAACAACACTATCAACAAGGAAGGTCCTACAGGCCCTAGTTTTGTCGCACCTTGACTACTGTTCAGTCATGTGGTCAGGTGCCACAAAAAAGGACTTAGGAAAATTGCAATTGGCTCAGAACAGGGCCGCATGGCTAGCCCTTGGATGTACACAGAGAGCTAATATTAATAAAATCCATGTCAATCTCTCCTGGCTGAAAGTGGAGGAGAGATTGACTTCATCACTACTTTTAGGTATTGACATGTTGAATGCACCAACCATGTTGAAGTTGGTCTGTCTAAACTACTGGCACACAGCTCGGACACCCATGCATACCCCACAAGACATGCCACAAGAGGTCTCTTCACAGTCCCCAAGTCCAGAACAGACTATGGGAGGCACACAGTACTATATAGAGCCATGACTACATGGAACTCTATTCCTTATCAAGTAACTGACGCAAGCAGTACAATTTTATTTAAAAATCAGATAAAAAAAACACCTTATGGAACAGCGGGGACTGTGAAGCAACACAATCATTGGCATAGACACATGCATACACACACACACACACACGGTAAAATACGCACTATACATACACATGGATTTAGTACTGTAGATATGTGGTAGTGGTTGAGTAGGGGCCTGAGAGCACACAGTGTGTTGTGAAATCTGTGAATGTATTGTAATGTTTTTAAAATTGTATAAACTGCCTTAATTTTGCTGGACCCCAGGAAGCCAAAGCAGCAGCTAATGCGGATCCATAATAAATACAAATACATTGTCACACCCTGACCTGAGAGAGCCGTTTTTCTCTGTTTGGTTAGGTCAGGGTGTGATATGGGGTGGGCATTCTATGTCATTGTATTTCTTTGTTTTGGCTGAGTATGGTTTCCAATCAGAGAAAGCTGTCTATCGTTGTCTCTGATTGGGAATCATACTTAGGCAGCCCTTTTTTCCTCCTTCAGTGAGGGATCTTGTTTTTGTACAGCTCAGTATAACCTGCAGAACGTGACATTCGTTTTCCGTTGTTTGTTGTTTTGGTTTTCGTGTTCTGAGTTATAATAAATATTGAACACGCCGCACCTTGGTCTCCTCTCTACGACGTTTGTCACATACATCTGCATTGCTTGCTGTTTGGGGTTTTAAGCTGGGTTTCTGTATAGCGCTTTGTAACATTGTCTGATGTAAAAAGGGCTTTATAAATCCATTTGATTGGTTGATTGATTGATTGATTGATTGATTAAGATTCAATATAGAACCGAAGTTGGTTCCATATAGAATCCTGTAGGAAACCCGAGGGTTCTATATGGAACCAATTTTGGTTCAGTGAGAAGAAGCCCTTGGGTTCTGATCGAAGAACCCTACAAAGGGTTTTATATAGAACCTTTACGGGTGCCATATTCATGGCTTGGATATTTCATCACAATATTGTTTTGAACGTTCATTTTGGACTGATGCCCGACTGTGCTTTCAGTGCATTACAGTGTCTTGGAAATACAATGACATTCAAAAGGAGACAATAATTAGAAGGAAAACCTTTTGTCATCATTTCGATGTCACCAGATTGACTTTAGATGCAGCTAGCTAGCTGGCTAAGATTGAGGAGAGGCCACCGGATTTTAGCTCGCTAATGTTAGCATTGCTAGCTATTTTTGACAGACTTTGCTAGCTAATGACAACATTGCAATCTGTCTAAAGTAAATTTGATGACATGATAATGCTGGCAAAGTTGTTTCCTACTAAATATTTGACAACTTTAGCAATGTCATTGTATTTCCAGGCACTGTAATGCAATTTAGACCTAACAGTAGTTAGCCTCTGTCCAGAATGACTGGGTTTATCACCACTTTAGGGCACCACCGAGTGACGGAGGTGCAACCTATGAATATGAAGCAAGCACAAGAACCCCTTTTGGGTCTATCCAGAACTTTTTTTTCTAAGAGTGTAGATACAATTGATGCACTACATGTATATCATTTGCAGTATATATAACGTTGGGTGGTTTCCCAGACCCAGATTAAGCATACTGCTAGACTAGAAATCCTTTCTAATTGAGATTCTCCATTGAGCATGCTTTTTAATCCAGGACTAGGTTTTTGTCACGCCTGCTCCCGCTTCCCCTCTCTGGCGCTCGAGGGCTCCCGTCATTACGTACACCTGTCACCATCATTACACACATCAGCGGTCATTGGACTCACCTGGACTCCTTTACTTTGTTGATTGCCCCTCTATATCTGTCTGCTCCTCAGTTTGTTCCCCGTGTCAGCATTATTGTCGTTTTGTTTCCCCTGTCCAGACGCTGTCCATATTCTGTTCCTGTCCGTGTTTCATTAAATGTTCACTCCTTGTGCTTGCTTCTCGTCTCCAGCGTCGGTCCTTACAGATGCTGACACCACTATTTGAATCATCAGGGAGTTTGTGTTTTGGTGGTGACGTCGGGTGTGGGTGCCGCCGCCTGTGGAACCGGGGGTGCCTCAGCTGGCTCGTCGGGCTTCCACGCCTTAGCTGGCTCGAGAGGTTTTCTTGCCTCGTTTGGGTCAGCAGGCTCCCATCCCACGACATGCCTCAGCTGGCTCGTTGGGCTCTTACACCTCAGCCGGCTCATCAGGCTCCCATCCCACGTCATGCCTCAGTCGGTCCGTCAGGCTCCCACGCCTCAGCCGGCTCATCAGGCTCCCACGCCTCAGCGGGATCATCAGGATTTCACACCTCAGCTGGCTCGTCGGGCTTCCACGCCTCAGCCGGCTCGTCGGGCTTTCACGCCTCAGCCGGCTAGTCCAGCACCATGCCTCGGCAGGCCCGTCAGGCTTGCCCAAGTGGGATGCCAGGTGGCACCCCTAGAGGGGGGGTACTGTCACGCCTGCTCCCGCTTCCCCTCTCTGGAGCTCGAGGGTGCCAGGCTGCCCTTCATTATGCACACCTGTCACCATCATTACGCACATCAGCGCTTCATTGGATTTACCTGGACTCCTTTACTTTGTTTATTGCCCCTCAATATCTGTCTGCTCCTCAGTTTGTTCCCCGTGTCAGCATTATTGTCGTTTTGTTTTCCCCTGTCCAGACGCTATCCATTTTCTTTTCCTGTCCATGTTTCATTAAATGTTCACTCCCTGTACTTGCTTTTCGTCTTCAGCGTCGGTCCTTACAGTATCATAGATTATCATGTAAGAGTTTTGCTAAACATAACAGCAAAAGGTGCATCATATTTGAAGTATTTTTGTCTGAATGTTTGCTTATTTATCATGTCTTTAATCTATCACTTCCTCTTTTTCATGTGTTCAGGGAGAGGAAAAAGAAGGGAGGGAAGAGGGATGAGAAGAATAAGAATGGGACGTCTGGTGGAGGGAGGGAGCGAGAGAGGGAGAGGGAGAGGACGACAGGAAACGACAGTTTTAAGAGCAGGGAGTTTATCTCCAGCGAAGAGAGCTCCTCAGAGTCAGACAGAGGCAAGGGTAAACGCAAACGCAAGGTGAGGACATATGCACACACACACAATGTACTTCACATACAAAAAACATTTTGCTACAAGTATGGCATTTCAGACAATTGTTTTGTTTAATCATGTTCACGCCTATTATTTTACCCTCTCTCTCTCTCTCTCTCTCTCTCTCTGGGCAAAGTGTGGAGAGGGGTTGTGAACTCTCTACCGCCCTCCATTCCTCTCTCTCATACGCTCGTTCTATTCTATTTTAAAGCACAGGAATCAAGTATGAAGATAATTCATACCGATGTATTCAAAGAATATTCTGTCCAGGAATTGTAAAACTATCCCCCTCATCTCAGGAAGCGAAAAATTGTATTTAATGATTTTAGCCCAGTGCAAAAATCCCATAACCTGACCAGTGTCATGACTACATTTCCCAGCTACACATGCATGACACTGTCTGTTGGTTTAGGCTGTGAACAACTCAGGTAAAAACCCTTGCCTGCTGTGAAATGTAGTTTTCCAGAATATTACTGAATTAAATATTATAAGTAAATGCTCTTTTCCATGTCTTGAGTGTTTTGGTGCTGACTGGTGTAAATGCTGTCTTTCATATAACGTTACACATGTTCACAAACACACACACACATAAACAACCATTTGCTATTAGCGAAGCACAATAAACATTCTATGGTTATTCCACGTGGTTTAGAAGGATGTGTGGTGTTGGACTGAGTTAGAGGAAGGAGGAGGGCTGTGGTTTCAATATACCATGGTGTGGTCAACTATGAGCAGTGAGAATGACGGGGAGGATGGAGGAGGCCTGTCTTTTAAGTGTCAGTGTGTAATCTGATACTGATAACAAGCGTTCTAAAGGAACACAATCTCCTGCTCTCTCTCTCTCTCTCTCTCCAGCCAACTATCAATTCTCTCTCCCCTCTCCTTCTCAGCCAACCACAACATCTATTTTCTTGTTCTGTCTCTCTCTCTCACACTCCCTTTTGTTCTCCTTCTCTCTCAGTTTCTCTGCACACCCCTCTCTCCAACCACATCCTCTGTATATGACAGCTACATTGTTTATCTACCACAACACTTAACCTCTTCTCTCTACATACTAGCCCTGCATTGATATACCTTTTAACAGAAGATATATTTTTTATTGTCACATACACCGGATAGGTGCAGTGAAATGTGTTGTTTTACAGGGTCAGCCGTAGTACAGCGCACCTGGAGCAAATTAGTGTTGTGCCTTGCACATCAGCATGGGTATTCGAACCAACCTTTCAGTTACTGGTCCAACGTTCTAACCGCTAGGCTACCTGCCACCCTTTCCATCATGTCCTTCGTCTTTTTTGTTGTTTCTCTCTCCCCTTATCATCGTCTGTTCTCCATCCCCTTCTTCTCCATCTTCTGTCTGTCCTCTCCATCCCTCTATCTTCTTTATATGTTTTATATCTGTCTGTCCTCTCCATCCCTCTATCTCTTCTTCCTCTCAGACCACTTACTAGGTAATCTAATTGAAGGTGTTGAGTATATTTAAAACCAAATACTTTTATACTTTTACTCAAGTAGGATTTTACTGGGTGACTTTCACTTTTACTTGAGTCATTTTCTATCAAGGTATCTTTACAGTTACTCAAGTATGACAATGGGGTACTTTTTCCACCACTGTCTATCTGTATGGTGAGCCCTTGACCTTGAATAGAGGCGTGTCCCCCTGGTACAACCCATGTGCATTGCTCATGTCCTTACTCTCTGTCCACGTTGTGCTGATAGGTATGCTAAGTACTACAAGATGGACAACGGGACAGATTACCGTACTCTACTCAAGGCCTATGCCATCAGGTTTGATGTGCTGGTCAATGGTAATGTGAGTGTTTTTAATGCTGTGTGTGTGTGTTTCTGTGTGATGGGGGATGATTAGAGGGTAGGAGGAAGTGTGTGTTTGTATGTGTATGTACCTGTGTGCGTGAGCACACGTGTGTCTGTGTGAGAACATGTATGTCTGTGGTGTGCATGAATCTAATTGCCTATGTGGGTCCATGACTATTCTACATGTATGTGTTATTTAGATGAGGTGTGTGTGTGTGTGTGTGTGTGTGTGTGTGTGTGTGTGTGTGTGTGTGTGTGTGTGTGTGTGTGTGTGTGTGTGTGTGTGTGTGTGTGTGATGTGGTTGGTTGGTTGGTTGTGCGTGTGTGTGTGTGTTTACTTCTGTAAAGTACTTGACTTGTTTCTTACAGGCAGGGAAGTTTAACATGATCCCGACTCTGATCAACATGGTAGCTGCCTTTACGTCAGTTGGAGTGGTGAGCCCTTCTTTTCAGTCGCTACTTTCTATCCACAAAGTATCCACACCGTCTGTAGGCTAGTTTTAAATGAAAACACATCTTCTTCCACCTTCAGTCTCTTAACTTTGTAATAATATTATCCACACAGTCTCTATAGGCTGGTTTGAAAATGTCTTTGTGCCATGTGTGTCTCTGTCTCCCCAACTGAAGTTATTTCCGTGGAGAATAGTTACTCTCTTATTTCCTCCTCTCTTCTATTCTCCCCTCTCCTCATTTCTTCAATTCCATTCCATTCTACAACCTTGTTTTCTTTCTCTGCCTTGGATTGGTCGCAGGGCACCGTGCTTTGTGACATCATACTCTTGAACTTCCTGAAGGGAGCAGAGCAATACAAGGCCAAGAAGTTTGAGGAGGTAAAGTTTGAGGCGAGACACCAACCCTGCTTACTGTGATATAGATATTTCTCTTAATAACCAGTGTCAGCCTTTGCAGGCCTGGGTCCGCATCTCAGAGTAGGAGTGCTGATCTAGGATCAGTTCACCCCTGTCCCATGATCTTATTCATCGTGATCTAAAAGGCCAAACTGATTCTAAATCAGTAAGCCTACTCTGAGAAGTTGATACATACGGCCCAGAGGAATAGTTGAAACTAAGGGTCAAATCCTAACTTCCATTTAAATCATGCATTGATATCAACTGGAGACTAACTGAAAATTTGACTTAAGTGGAAAATAGGAGTCGCCTGACTGTGATGTGCTCCTGATGTTCTTCAAGTGTATACAATTCCATAAAGTCATTTTCTCTCTCCCCCCAATCTACCATTACTCCATTAGGTATCAGACACGCAGATCGAGAACTCCTTATCCAGCAATGGGCTGTATCGGAGTAGGGAGTTCATTGGAGTAGAGAAGCAGTCAAACGACTCAGGGGCCTTTTCCATTGGGCAATACGGCTAACGGACAGCCAATGGAATGGAGTGTTTGAGGGGGAAAGGGGTGGGTGGTGGCAATTTGGGAAGTTTGGCTGCAAATGTTGGTTTAGGGTGATATTGCCCATAGACCCTAATCTTGTATCAGTTTAACATTTTCCCCACTAAAGGTTATGGTTAGGATTGGGGAAAGGGAAGCTGATCCTAGATCTGTACCTAGGGGAGACTTCACACCGGATAGAGAATGCATGTATATATAGCATTGTGATATTCCTAATATTTCACATGAACCTGTAATTTACCTGTAACATTTTCATAGTGGAGGTTGTATGTGTAATCCTTAACTCTGCATGGACTATTGTATTTGAACTCCTACCTCTACAAAGTATTAAAGTCTACCCACTACTTAAATAAAAGTATGTGACTTCAATTTTGATTCTGGTTCGATTCTGCCAGAAACTCAAATCCTGCTAGGAACAGACAAACAAAAACTCTAGCTGTTTACTTGCTTAACACTCTTTATTTATATATATTTTTTAAATGCATTTTTCAGTTTGCTAAAAGCAGGCACATCTCCATGTGGTTTGGTTTCACCGTGGGAGATCTGTGGGTTGGGATCGTTGGGGAAAGGAGCAGGGTGAGTCCAAAATGACACCCTATCCGTTATAGTGCACTACTTTGACCAGGGGGCCCATGGGGCTCTGGTCAAAAGTAGTGCACTCTATAGGGAACAGCGGTGTCATTTCCGTCACAACCCAAGAGAGAGGAGCAGGGGACTGGGTTGGTGTTAGACAGACACACAGTCTATACTAACATACCACTGAGAAAGCACACCCAATACATTGCTGCTTCATACTAAGTATGTGAGCGTGGATATTCGTCCTCAAACTCTGTTCTTGAAGGAGCACACGTAGCTCTTCTTGGTGAAACACGTGTGGTCGTTCCATTTCCCAATTTCTAGGAGATAGAGAACAAATATACAGAGAGACAGACAGACAGACAAACAGAAGTTCAAATGTGAGTTCAAAATACCATCTCTTCCCACCACCTTCCAAGAAATGTTTCTTTCACGTTTTTGTCATTTTAGCTGTTAGCCAGTGCATTCAACTAAGGTCGGTGAAAACAAAAACATATCACAGCCATTGCAAGTAAAAACCATCCATCCATCCCTCTCGCCTTCCCATCACTCCTCCCTCCATCCCTCTGTCCATCTCTTACTGCTCCAGTTCATCTCCACACAGTCCTCGCGGCTCGACCAGCGGGAGATGGGCTCCCCAGGGGTCCACGCATCAAAGTTCCAGCTGGAGCCGTCGGTCCACACAAACTTACCAGACTGAGAGAAGGAGGGAGAGAGAGAAAGGTGGATAGAGGAAGAGAGAGGGGAGTGATAGAAAGACCGGTGGTGATAAAAAAAAAAATGTACAGTGCATTTGGAAAGTATTCAGACTCCTTCACTTTTTCCATTTTTTGTTACGTTACAGCCTTATTCTAAAATTGATTAAATAAAACATGTTCCTCATCAATCTACATACACTAACCCATAATGACAAAGCGAAAACAGTTTTTTGTAAATTTTTGCAAACGTATTAAAAATAAAAAACAGAAATACCTTATTTACATAAATATTCAGACCCATTGCTAGGAGACTCGAAATTTGAGCTCTGGTGCATCCTGTTTACATTGATCATCCTTGAGATGCTTTTACAACTTGATTGGAGTCCACCTGTGGTAAAATCAATTGATTGGACATGATTTGGAAAGGCACACACCTATCTATATAAGTTCCCACATGAGGTCGAAGGAATTGTCCATAGAGCTCCGAGACAGGATTGTGTCGAGGCACAGATCTGGGAAAGGGTACCAAAAAGTATTTGCAACATTGAAGGTCCTCAAGACCACAGTGGCCTCCATCATTCTTCAATGGAAGAAGTTTGGAACCACCAAGTCTCTTCCTAGAGCTGGCCACCTGGTCAAACTGAGCAATAGGGGGAGAAGGGCCTTGGTCAGGGACGTGACCAAGAACCCGATGGTCACTCTGACAGAGCTCCAGAGTTCCTCTGTGGAGATGGGAGAACCTTCCAGAAGGACAACCATCTCTGCAGCACTCAACCAATCAGGCCTTTATGGTAGAGTGACCAGACGGAAGCAACTCCTCAGTAAAAGGCACATGACAGCTCGCTTGGAGTTTGCCAAAAGCCCCCTGAGGACTCTCAGACCATGAGAAACAAGATTATCTGGTCTGATGAAACCAAGATTGAACTCTTTGACCTGAATGCAAAGCGTCACACCTGGCCAATACCATCCTTACGGTGAAGCATGGTGGTGGCAGCATCATGCTGTGGGGATGTTTTTCAGCAGCAGGGACTGGGGGACTAGTTAGGATCGAGGGAAATATGAACGGAGCAAAGTTCAGAGAGATCCTTGATAAAAACCAGTCTCTGAATGTCCTTGAGTGGCCGAGCCAGAGCCCGCACTTGAACCCGATCGAACATCTTTGGAGAGACCTGAAAATAGCTGTGTAGCGACGCTACCCATCCAACCTGACAGAGCCTGAGAGGATCTCCAGAGAAGAATGGTAGAAACTCCCCAAATACAGGTGTGCCAAGCTTGTAGCGTCATACCCAAGAAGACTTGAGGCTGTAATCACTGCCAACGATGCTTCAACAAAGTGCTGAGTAAAGGGTTTGAATTCTTACGTAAATGTGATATTTCCGTTTTTTGCAAAAATGTCTAAAAACCTGTTTTTGTCATTATGGGGTAGTGTGTAGATTGATGAGGGGAAAAAAACAATTTAATCCACTTTTGAATACAGCTGTAACGTAACAAAATGTGTAAAAAGTCAAGTGGTCTGAATACTGTAAATGTAGATATTACGACAGTCATTGTTCAATGTTAAATGTTGTTCTGCAAAGCTTCTCTCTTTCCCCTTCTACCGAACATGTCACTCTTTCCTCCCACATGAATTTACCTCCCTCCACCCACTATCCGCCCTGTCTTAATCACTCCTTCCATCCATCACTCTTCCTCTCCTACCTGGAAGAGTTCGAAGCCTCCCAGCCAGATGCGAGGGCTTCTGGCGTTGTTCTTCATCACCACGCAAAGCAGGTTGTCGTTGGCTTGACTGTTATGCACCGACACCAGGTGGCCACCGGGGGCAGCAGACCTGCACTGTGTCTGAGAGGGATGAGAGAGAAGAGGAGAAATAGGTGGTGGGAGGAGAAAGAGTGAATTAGTGAGAGAGAAAGAGAGATTGGGAGGAAGGAGAGAGAGAGCGAGTAAGCAGGTGCTGACGTAGTGATTTGGAGCCCAAGGCCACTTTGGAGCCAGTCAGAGGCCACTCTTATGCGCATGCACCATTTTCTTTTCATGGGTAATTAACTATAAAAATGCATTACCTTTTAATGTGCCAAGAACACAACCAGTCATGATGTTTTATCTGATTGTTAAACAAATCACTTCAAAAAGATGGTTGCCTTCGCACGTTTATCCCAAATAATTCCAGCATCTGAGCTGTGCACCTGCCAAATTTCCTTCAATTCGCAAGTGGCTGAAACTATCTCACTGAAGAAAGCATCCAAGCAAGCGAAACAAGCGGACTCTAATTATGTGACTTGTTAAGCCACCCCTTCCCGTTCTTATCCCGGTAATGGGATTGCTTGACAAGATACATGGCGCGAAATTCAAAACAGCAAAAATCTAATAATTTCAATTTCTCAAACAATCACCTATTTTACACCATTTGAATGATAAACATCTCCTTAATCCAACCACATTATCCGATTTCAAAGAGGCTTTACGGCGAAAGCAAAAAGTTAGATTATGTTAGGAGAGTACATAGACAAAAAATTACACACAGCCATTTAATGCAAGGACAGGCGTCACCAAAAGCAGAAAAACAGCTAAAATTATGGACTTACCTTTGACAATCTTCATCAGATGACACTCCTAGGACATTATGTTAGACAATACATGCCTTTTCTGTTCTATCGAGTTCATATATATATCCAAAAACAGCATTTTACATCGGCGCGTGACGTTCAGAAAATGTATCTCCCCCATAACTGTCGGTGAATTTACAAAAATACTCATTATAAACGTGACAAAAAATGTCTAAATATTCCATTACCGTACTTCGAAGCATGTCAACCGCTGTTTAAAATCAATTTTTATGCTATTTTTCTCGTAAAAAAGCGATAATTTTCCTACCGGGAGTCGTTGTTTTCATTCAAAGAGAGAGAAAGTAAACATGGTGTCGGCTCGTGCACGCGCCTCCAGTCTCATTGTCCTCAGATCGACCATTATCCAAATGCGCTAATGTTTTTCAGCCATGGCCTGCAAAGCCACCATTCATCTTTCTGGCGCCTTCTGAGAGCCTATGGGAGCGTTAGAAAATGTCACGTTATGCCAGAGATCCCTTGTTTTGGTTAAAGATGATCAAGAAGGCCATGAAATGGTCAGAGAGAGCGCTTCCTGTTTGGAATCTTCTCAGGTTTTGGCCTGCCAAATGAGTTCTGTTATACTCACAGACACCATTCAAACAGTTTTAGAAACTTTAGGGTGTTTTCTATCCAAATCAAACAATTATATGCATATTCTGGTTACTGGGCAGGAGTAGTAACCAGATTAAATCGGTACGTTTTTTATCCGGCCGTGCAAATACTGCCCCCTATCCCCAACAGGTTAATAATCTTCATCAGAAGGCACTTCCAGGCATCCCAGGTCCACAATAAATGTTGTTTTGTTCGATAAAGTTCATAATTTATGTCCAAATAACTCAGTAAGCTACTCAAAATGTAGGACGCGCGTGGAAAATGTGACGACGAAAAGTAAAAAGAATTATCTATTTACATTCCTTCAAACATGTCAAACGTTGTATAGCATCAATCTTTAGGGCCATTTTAAAGTGAAACTTCAGTAATATTTCAACTGGACCATTCCTGTGTCTTGAAAAACGTTTTGGAACAGAGCTTCCTCTCTCGTGAATGTGCGCCAATGAAGTGATGTCCTTCCCTGGGTGACCAACTTCCCAGCCTTCTCATTCCGTCTCTGTTCATCATAGACGCCTCAAACAAGTTTCTAAAGACTGTTGACATCTAGTGGAAGCCTTAGGAAGTGCAAAATGAATCCTTAGTCACTGTGTGTTCCATTGGCAATGACTTGAAAAAACTACAGGCACAAGATTTTCATTTCCTGCTTGTATTTTTCTCAGGTTTTTGCCTGCCATATGAGTTCTGTTATACTTACAGACACCATTCAAACAGTTTTAGAAACGTCAGAATGTTTTCTATCCAAATCTTCTAATATGCATATTCTAGTTTCTGGGCCAGAGTAGTAACCTGTTCAAATTGGGTATGTTTTTCATCCGGCCGTGAAAATACTGCCCCCTAGCCCCAACAGGTTTTAACTCCTGAACTTATTTAGGCTTGCCATAACAAAGGGGTTGTATACTTATTGACTCAAGACATTTCAGCTTTTCATTTTGTATTCATTTCAAACATTTTGAAAATCGTACTTCCACTTTGACATTATGAGGTGTGCAGGCCAGTGACCTCAAAAAAATGTAAATTAATACATTTTAAATTCAGGCTGTAACACAACAAAATATGGAAAAAGTCAAGGGGTGTGAATACTTTCTGAAGACACTGTATTTGTGAACAGCCATCCACAACAACCACAATCTGTAAGGCTAAATGAGAGAGCAGCAGTGTGATTCACAACAATGTGCTATTTAGATATCAATAATAAGTGATATCCGTATCACTGCTGTCTTTCTTACCACCGAGCATTTATTCAAGTTGGATCATCTTTGGATGCAAACAGCAGTCACACCATTGGAAGACATACTATAGCTTGGACAGTAGTATATAAAAGCCTATTCCTGCTCTTTTCCCGCAATCCATCAAACGCATTTGGTGTGTCATCATCGTGGTGTATGACTTGTGGTCAGACTCGCTCAGGTAGAACAAACGTAAACTTTTTTCAATGCTGATTTGAATGTAAAAAAAAAAAATTCTCACAAACATCCTTTCTGAATTTAAGAAGCAACCCTAGAAGTAATCATCTAGTTTTTCAAAAGTATCTGTAATCTGATTACAACATTTTAGCTGGTAACGTAACAGATTACAGTTACTGTTTTTTTTTGTAATTTGTTACTCCACAACCCTGGAGGTCGTGACAGCGACGTGATTTGGACGTATGACAACACGAGATCACTACTAAACTAACATATGGAATTGTTTTAAGATGGTCATATCAAGGATCATTTAGATATTTGATTTAGAATTTTAGGACCCCTGTAGGTATAATTTTTGGATTGTTGTTATAATTTGATGAAACATTGCATTTGGCCTTACTGCTATTAGCCAATAGAAATGCTTTGAATAACACATTCATACATGGAAAAACAGATAGTCAACATTAAATTAAAAGGATGATCTGAGAGATATAGGACTAAGAAAGCTAAGGAAGAAATGCTAATCATTTTTACCATGTTACCGAGTCCCGTGACACTTGTGGGGGGACGTACAGTAGAGCAACCGAAACACCATCGTGTTCGTGACTGTTTTATGTTTCCATAGAGGGGTCATATACATTTTCTAGGCCAAACCGTTAGGACGCTACAGACGTTTTTGTGAGAAGACCGATTTTCGAGATTGTCTCCTGTAGCTTTACCTCAGCCACCTTCCACCGCCGGTGCAGAAGGACGACATCAGCGGTTGAGGTGGATTGAGACAAAGGCCATGCAAAAACACAGAAATCTCTAGTTTAGACACATTTTGATGGGGATTTTTTTTATTTACTTTTTTTTTTATGCCTCAAACAATGCATGGGGGGGGCCTCAGCGGATAAATATTTATATATTTTTATTTTAATTATGCCCAGGTCATGAGGCTTCTTGATTTTTAACCTTTATTTAACCTTTATTTAACTAGGCAAGTCAGTTAAGAACAAATTCTTATTTACAATGGCGGCCTACAAATGATGTGAGGCATGAGGCAATTGCCTCTTCTGCCTAATGGTAAGTCCGCCAGTGGGAGTAAGATGAATACATTAGAAGACACCTCTAATTAAGACATTGGATTTAAACTTCACTTCACTGTATTGCCATTGTATTGGAATGGACAGGCTGACTGACTCCAGGTAGAGCAATAACATGCTTTGATCATGTTATAATGTCCTTCTCCTGTTATATAGAATGTTGTTTACCTCCGCTTCGGTGAAGTTGAGAGGAGCCTTGAAGTACTTGATGCAGTAGGAGCCCAGCCTGTACCAGTCTTCATAATTCTTCAGGTCACAGGCTTTGGGCATGTCACACGCTGCAGTCTCCTCCTGGAAATACACTCGAGCATCATCGCCACCTAGGGAACAATGAGGGAATAACTACTCTCCTGGGGCCTTATATACTTAGAAAACAGCCACAAGCTGAACATTCCTATGACACTCACAGGCCGCTAACAGAACTCTCCCATTCCATAATTCACTAAACTGATCAATGCGCACACCATATAGCCCAGGGGCCTAAGAAATGCCTACCTAAGACCTCTTATTTAACCAGGCAAATCAGTTAAAAACAAATTCTCATTTACAATGACGGCCTAGGAACAGTGTGGTTAACTGCCTTGTTCAGGGGCAGATCAACAGATTTTGACCTTGTCAGCTCAGGCATGCGTTCTAGCAACCTTTCGGTTACTGGCCCAACTCTCTAACCACTAGGCTACCTGCCGCCCCAATATTGTCATTCTACTATTATTGTTTAGTATATATTGCATATTTTAACATTGTATTACATTAAAAGTATTGTGTTAGTTTAGGGTTTTACTATTTGATCATAATCTATCATTGTACATGGGTGTGCAATTCAGTCTATGACTGCTAATAACCAACATCTACTGCAAAACAAATACTGTAAGTGACTACATTTGTGTAAAGAATGCATCTCATTTTCATTTGGACATGAAAGAGGAAAGCACATTTTCAGCTTTAAAACAGATTATTTTTTAGAATGTGTGGTTAATAATCATCCTGAAAAATTGAAATAAAACTTTCAGCACTATCATCAAAACCAAGGGTGCAACTTTCACTGGGGATGGGGGGGACTGCATTTTTGTCCCCCCCAGTTTTATAATTGGAATGTGATACAAAATGAGGCAACGGTTTGCTTTAGGACCATGCGGACGAGCTGTCGGGTAGGCTGTTTGGAGTGTTTATCTGACTGGATTGAAAAAAATTATAATAATAAAAAATAAAAAGTAATGTCTCCCCACTTCTAAAATCAAAATTGTGCCCCTGATCAAAACACATACTGTAATCAATGCAACTCTCTTACCGGTACTTCTGTGGAATGTCAAAGCCATTTTTGTCCCAAGTAGTGACATCATCACAATCAGGCTGACAAACTTCATCTTGGCTTCCTCTGATTCTGCGTTTCCTAAAAACAAACAACTCAATCAGTAACAGTTTCCTTTATATAAATGCATTTACAAATAAATCGATTGTATTAACCTTTATTTCACCAGGTAAATTATCTGAGAGCATAGTCTATAGCACTATGCTATGAATGACATTAAAACAAATCTCTTGTTCTCAAATTGACTGTGGCTGGCGATTTATAAATACCGAGCCCTGACGGATAGTTCATTTGAGTGGCTCCGCGCGCTAACCGATTGTAAGTGCCACAGCCTCTGGAACAATCGGCAGTCCCATTTGACAACAAAAGACTTGCTTGCCCCGGTCAATTTGACAACAAGAGTTTGTTGCCCAATAAGAAGGATGCACCATTAGAATGCAATTTTGTGTGCCCCAATAAATAAATATTGTGAAACACTATCATTCCACTATTACCGTAGACGTATTAAAGACATTTTCTGAAATTACAATGCAACAATAATACGTATAGCTCCTTTAAAAAAATGAACGCAAAGCAAAAAAAAAAGGAACATTTGCACAATGTAATCTGAAAAATTACCTTACCAGAGTGTGGACTAGGTTGCTTCTCTCTCTTTCTCTCTCCCTCTCTCTCTCTCTCATTTGGTACTCCCTTCTTTTTATAGCAAATGTAATCTCACTTCCTCCCTGTAATTCTCACCCCGTCCTTACAGATACCATAATGTCTTTATCATTATCATCATTATCAAGTTCTAATAAATTGTTTGATAAACTGATGGATGGATGGATTCATTGATTGATTAATGAATTGTGACATATTTTTTGTATGCAGTTTGCGTACAGTTTGTCATAAATGTTTTGTGTCCTCAAAATACCCTCCCCACCTCTCTACTCCTGCGTCCTAAATGGCACCCTATTCCTGTGGGTTCTGGTCCAAAGTAGAGCCCTATATAGGGACTACAGTGCCATTTGGGACGCAGCCTTCCTGTTGACATTCTGTTGTGGTGTGGTGACACCAGCAAGTTTCAAGTTTCATGTTTTATTGTCACATGCACAAGTATAGTGAACTGCTTACTTGCTAGCACAATGAACTTGTAACGCCCTGGCCATAGAGAGGGGTTTTTTGTTCTTTATTTTGGTTAGGCCAGGGTGTTACATTGGGTGGGCGTTCTATGTTCTGTTTCTATGTGTTTGTATTTCTTTGTTTTGGGCCGTGTGTGGCTCCCAGATCAGGCACAGCTGAAGTTCGCAGCTGTTGATTGGGAGTCACACATAAGTGCATGTTTTTCCGTTGGGGTTTTGTGGGTAATTGTTTCTGTTCATGTTACTGTGTTTAACGTGACAGGACTGTTTTGGTTGTCTGTTTATTGTTTTGTATTGTATAGTGTCCGTTTTCTCAATTAAATATAACGAACACTAACTCCGCTGCGTTTTGGTCCGCTCTCTCTAAAGGCAACCGTTACAGAATTACCCACCAAACCAGGACCAAGCAGCGGAGGAGGAAGGAGCAACAGGAGAACAGCTTGATAGACTCGTGGACATGGGAACAGATACTGGACGGAGAGGGACCATGGACTCAGGCTGGGGATTATCGCCTCCCGCAGTGGGAGATTGAAGCGGCGAGAGCGGAGAGGCGATATTATGAGGAGAGAGAGCGCAACGAGCACGAGAGGCAGCCCCAATAATTTTTTTGGGGGGGGCACACGGGACAGTCGGCGGAGCCGAGGTCGGAACCAGAGCCAGTCGGGCTGACATTGGAGGTGAGCGAGGGGTACGAGGCAGAGACTGTGACGGAGTTAATGGGGAAATTAAAGGAGAGAGAGATGAGAGAGCTGCTAGTTTGGTGCATAAGGCACGGCATTCGCCCTACGGAGCGTGTCGTGGAAATGATGTCACCTGAGGCAGCTCTCCATACTCGTCCTGAGGTGCGTGCTGGTTGTCTGGTGAAGACTGTGCCTGCGCCCAGAAACAGGCCTCCTGCATGTCTTCCCAGCCCTGCACGTCCTGTGCCTACGCCCAGAACCAGGTCTCCTGCATGTCTTCCCATCCTGGTCAAGCCCGTGCCTCCTCCACGGACCAGTCCTCCAGTGGGTCTCCCTATCCTGGTCAAGCCCGTGCCTCCTCCACGGACCAGTCCTCCAGTGGGTCTCCCCATCCTGGTCAAGGCCTTGCCTCCTCCACGGACCAGTCCTCCAGTGGGTCTCCTCATCCTGGTCAAGCCCGTGCCTCCTCCTCGGACCAGTCCTCCAGTGGGTCTCCCCATCCTGGTTCATCCTGTGCCTCCTCCAAGGACCAGTCCTCAGGTGGATCCCTCCACCCTGGTCTCTCCTGTGCCGCCTCCTCAGAGCAGGCCTCCAGCGGGTCTCCCCAGCCTGGTGAGTCCAGGGCCTGCGCCCAGAGCCAGGCCTCCCTCATGTCTCCCCAGCCTGGTGAATCCTGGTCCGGATCTGCCAGAGTGGCCCGCCTGTCCGGATCTGCCAGGGTGCCTCGCCTGTTCGGATCTGCCGGAGAGGCCAGCCTGTCCGGAGCTGCCGGATTGTCCCGCCTGCCCGGAGCTGCCGGATTGTCCCGCATGCCCGGATCTGCCGGATTGTCCCGCCTGCCCGGATCTGCCGGATTGTCCCGCCTGCCCGGATCTGCCGGATTGTCCCGCCTGCCCGGATCTGCCGGATTGTCCAACCTGCCCGGATCAGCCGGAGTGGCCCGTCTGCCCGGGTCAGCCGGATTGTCCCGCCTGCCCGGATCTGCCGGATTGTCCCGCCTGCCCGGATCAGCCGGAGTGGCCCGTCTGCCCGGATCAGCCGGAGTGGCCCGCCTGCCCGGGTCAGCCAGAGTGGCCCGCCTGCCCGGATCAGCCAGAGTGGCCCGCCTGCCCGGATCAGCCAGAGTGGCCCGCCTGCCCGGATCAGCCAGAGTGGCCCGCCTGCCCGGATCAGCCAGAGTGGCCCGTCTGCCCGGATCAGCCAGAGTGGCCCGTCTGCCAGGCGCAGCCAGGGTCGTCCGCCAGCCGGGCGCAGCCATCGCCGCCCGCCAGCCGGGCCCAACAAGGGTCGTCCGCCAGCCGGGTGCAACAAGGGTCGCCCGCCAGCCGGGCGAAGCCAGGGTCGTCCACCAGACCTTCGGCGCGTCCAGGTGCGCCACCTAAGAGGGCGACGCCAAGGGTGGGGCAGAGGCTACGTCCCGCACCTGAGCCACCGCCGTAAGAGGGCCCACCCAGACCCTCCCCTTCAGTGTCAGGTTTTGCGGCCGGAGTCCGCACCTTGGGGGGGGTACTGTAATGCCCTGGCCATAGAGAGGGGTTTTTTGTTCTTTATTTTGGTTAGGCCAGGGTGTTACATTGGGTGGGCGTTCTATGTTCTGTTTCTATGTGTTTGTATTTCTTTGTTTTGGGCCGTGTGTGGCTCCCAGATCAGGCACAGCTGAAGTTCGTTGCTGTTGATTTGGAGCCACACATAAGTGCATGTTTTTCAGTTGGGGTTTTGTGGGTAATTGTTTCTGTTCGTGTTACTGTGTTTAACGTGACAGGACTGTTTTGGTTGTCTGTTTATTGTTTTGTATTGTATAGTGTCCGTTTTCTCAATTAAATATGACGAACACTAACTCCGCTGCGTTTTGGTCCGCTCTCTCTAAAGGCAACCGTTACAGAATTACCCACCAAACCAGGACCAAGCAGCGGAGGAGGAAGGAGCAACAGGAGAACAGCTTGATGGACTCGTGGACATGGGAACAGATACTGGACGGAGAGGGACCATGGACTCAGGCTGGGGATTATCGCCTCCCGCAGTGGGAGATTGAAGCGGCGAGAGCGGAGAGGCGATATTATGAGGAGAGAGAGCGCAACGAGCACGAGAGGCAGCCCCAATAATTTTTTTGGGGGGGGCACACGGGACAGTTGGCGGAGCCGAGGTCGGAACCAGAGCCAGTCGGGCTGACATTGGAGGTGAGCGAGGGGTACGAGGCAGAGACTGTGACGGAGTTAATGGGGAAATTAAAGGAGAGAGAGATGAGAGAGCTGCTAGTTTGGTGCATAAGGCACGGCATTCGCCCTACGGAGCGTGTCGTGGAAATGATGTCACCTGAGGCAGCTCTCCATACTCGTCCTGAGGTGCGTGCTGGTTGTCTGGTGAAGACTGTGCCTGCGCCCAGAAACAGGCCTCCTGCATGTCTTCCCAGCCCTGCACGTCCTGTGCCTACGCCCAGAACCAGGTCTCCTGCATGTCTTCCCATCCTGGTCAAGCCCGTGCCTCCTCCACGGACCAGTCCTCCAGTGGGTCTCCCCATCCTGGTCAAGCCCGTGCCTCCTCCACGGACCAGTCCTCCAGTGGGTCTCCCTATCCTGGTCAAGCCCGTGCCTCCTCCACGGACCAGTCCTCCAGTGGGTCTCCCCATCCTGGTCAAGGCCTTGCCTCCTCCACGGACCAGTCCTCCAGTGGGTCTCCTCATCCTGGTCAAGCCCGTGCCTCCTCCTCGGACCAGTCCTCCAGTGAGTCTCCCCATCCTGGTTCATCCTGTGCCTCCTCCAAGGACCAGTCCTCAGGTGGATCCCTCCACCCTGGTCTCTCCTGTGCCGCCTCCTCAGAGCAGGCCTCCAGCGGGTCTCCCCAGCCTGGTGAGTCCAGGGCCTGCGCCCAGAGCCAGGCCTCCCTCATGTCTCCCCAGCCTGGTGAATCCTGGTCCGGATCTGCCAGAGCTGCCCGCCTGTCCGGATCTGCCAGGGTGCCTCGCCTGTTCGGATCTGCCAGAGAGGCCAGCCTGTCCGGAGCTGCCGGATTGTCCCGCCTGCCCGGAGCTGCCGGATTGTCCCGCATGCCTGGATCTGCCGGATTGTCCCGCCTGCCCGGATCTGCCGGATTGTCCAACCTGCCCGGATCAGCCGGAGTGGGCCGTCTGCCCGGGTCAGCCGGATTGTCCCGCCTGCCCGGATCTGCCGGATTGTCCCGCCTGCCCGGATCAGCCGGAGTGGCCCGCCTGCCTGGGTCAGCCGGATTGTCCCGCCTGCCCGGATCAGCCGGAGTGGCCCGCCTGCCCGGATCAGCCAGAGTGGCCCGCCTGCCCGGATCAGCCAGAGTGGCCCGCCTGCCGGGCGCAGCCAGGGTCGTCCGCCAGCCGGGCGCAGCCATCGCCGCCCGCCAGCCGGGCCCAACAAGGGTCGTCCGCCAGCCAGGTGCAACAAGGGTCGCCCGCCAGCCGGGCGAAGCCAGGGTCGTCCACCAGACCTTCGGCGCGTCCAGGTGCGCCACCTAAGAGGGCGACGCCAAGGGTGGGGCAGAGGCTACGTCCCGCACCTGAGCCACCGCCGTAAGAGGGCCCACCCAGACCCTCCCCTTCAGTGTCAGGTTTTGCGGCCGGAGTCCGGACCTTGGGGGGGGGGGTACTGTAACGCCCTGGCCATAGAGAGGGGTTTTTTGTTCTTTATTTTGGTTAGGCCAGGGTGTTACATTCCGTGGGCGTTCTATGTTCTGTTTCTATGTGTTTGTATTTCTTTGTTTTGGGCCATGTGTGGCTCCCAGATCAGGCACAGCTGAAGTTCGTTGCTGTTGATTTGGAGCCACACATAAGTGCATGTTTTTCCGTTGGGGTTTTGTGGGTATTTGTTTCTGTTCGTGTTACTGTGTTTAACGTGACAGGACTGTTTTGGTTGTCTGTTTATTGTTTTGTATTGTATAGTGTCCGTTTTCTCAATTAAATATGACGAACACTAACTCCGCTGCGTTTTGGTCCGCTCTCTCTAAAGGCAACCGTTACAGAATTACCCACCAAACCAGGACCAAGCAGCGGAGGAGGAAGGAGCAACAGGAGAACAGCTTGATGGACTCGTAGACATGGGAACAGATACTGGACGGAGAGTGACCATGGACTCAGGCTGGGGATTATCGCCTCCCGCAGTGGGAGATTGAAGCGGCGAGAGCGGAGAGGCGATATTATGAGGAGAGAGAGAGCAACGAGCTCGAGAGGCAGCCCCAATAAATGTTTTTGGGGGGGGCACACGGGACAGTCGGCGGAGCCGAGGTCGGAACCAGAGCCAGTCGGGCTGACATTGGAGGTAAGCGAGGGGTACGAGGCAGAGACTGTGACGGAGTTAATGGGGAAATTAAAGGAGAGAGAGATGAGAGAGCTGCTAGTTTGGTGCATAAGGCACGGCATTCGCCCTACGGAGCGTGTCGTCGAAATGATGTCACCTGAGGCAGCTCTCCATACTCGTCCTGAGGTGCGTGCTGGTTGTCTGGTGAAGACTGTGCCTGCGCCCAGAAACAGGCCTCCTGCATGTCTTCCCAGCCCTGCACGTCCTGTGCCTACGCCCAGAACCAGGTCTCCTGCATGTCTTCCCATCCTGGTCAAGCCCGTGCCTCCTCCACGGACCAGTCCTCCAGTGGGTCTCCCCATCCTGGTCAAGGCCTTGCCTCCTCCACGGACCAGTCCTCCAGTGGGTCTCCTCATCCTGGTCAAGCCCGTGCCTCCTCCTCGGACCAGTCCTCCAGTGGGTCTCCCCATCCTGGTTCATCCTGTGCCTCCTCCAAGGACCAGTCCTCAGGTGGATCCCTCCACCCTGGTCTCTCCTGTGCCGCCTCCTCAGAGCAGGCCTCCAGCGGGTCTCCCCAGCCTGGTGAGTCCAGGGCCTGCGCCCAGAGCCAGGCTTCCCTCATGTCTCCCCAGCCTGGTGAATCCTGGTCCGGATCTGCCAGAGTGGCCCGCCTGCCCGGATCTGCCGGATTGTCCCGCCTGCCCGGATCAGCCGGAGTGGCCCGTCTGCCCGGGTCAGCCGGATTGTCCCGCCTGCCCGGATCTGCCGGATTGTCCCGCCTGCCCGGATCTGCCGGATTGTCCCGCCTGCCCGGATCTGCCGGATTGTCCCGCCTGCCCGGATCTGCCGGATTGTCCCGCCTGCCCGGATCAGCCGGAGTGGCCCGTCTGCCCAGATCAGCCGGAGTGGCCCGTCTGCCCGGGTCAGCCGGATTGTCCCGCCTGCCCGGATCAGCCAGAGTGGCCCGCCTGCCCGGATCAGCCAGAGTGGCCCGCCTGCCCGGATCAGCCAGAGTGGCCCGCCTGCCCGGATCAGCCAGAGTGGCCCGCCTGCCGGGCGCAGCCAGGGTCGTCCGCCAGCCGGGCGCAGCCATCGCCGCCCGCCAGCCGGGCCCAACAAGGGTCGTCCGCCAGCCAGGTGCAACAAGGGTCGCCCGCCAGCCGGGCGAAGCCAGGGTCGTCCACCAGACCTTCGGCGCGTCCAGGTGCGCCACCTAAGAGGGCGACGCCAAGGGTGGGGCAGAGGCTACGTCCCGCACCTGAGCCACCGCCGTAAGAGGGCCCACCCAGACCCTCCCCTTCAGTGTCAGGTTTTGCGGCCGGAGTCCGCACCTTGGGGGGGGGGTACTGTAACGCCCTGGCCATAGAGAGGGGTTTTTTGTTCTTTATTTTGGTTAGGCCAGGGTGTTACATTGGGTGGGCGTTCTATGTTCTATTTCTATGTGTTTGTATTTCTTTGTTTTGGGCCGTGTGTGGCTCCCAGATCAGGCACAGCTGAAGTTCGTTGCTGTTGATTTGGAGCCACACATAAGTGCATGTTTTTCCGTTGGGGTTTTGTGGGTAATTGTTTCTGTTCGTGTTACTGTGTTTAACGTGACAGGACTGTTTTGGTTGTCTGTTTATTGTTTTGTATTATATAGTGTCCGTTTTCTCAGTTAAATATGACGAACACTAACTCCGCTGTGTTTTGGTCCGCTCTCTCTAAAGGCAACCGTTACAGAACTACAGTTAAAATAAAGCTGTCTCAGAGGCTGGCTACTGAAAAGTGTTGAAAACTCCCCAACACCTCATACTAGTCAGATCTCTCACGTCTTATGACCCTCAATCATTTTACCATACAACACCATATACTTGTGCTTAAATTAATCAATTTATTCAGATCTTACAGAATCTCATTCATAGTTAGAGAAATAATGTATTTGTTATTAAAAGTGTTGGTAAGACACTCAATATAGCAAGAGAATCATTTGATCAAAGATATGTCTGCTTATTTCATTGCTGTCTGCAACTGCAGTGTTATCACTTACACACCTAAAACAATAAACACTAAAGAGGTAGTGGCTAGGACTTAGAGGTAGGGTACAGGTAGGGGATAGAAGTAAAGTACAGGTAGGGGTTAGAGCTAGGGTGCAGGTAGAGGGTAGAGGTAGGGTACAGGTAGGGGGTGGAGGTAGGGTGCAGGTAGGGGGTAGAGGTAGGGTGCAGGTAGAGGTAAGAGTTGGGGAGCAGGTAGGGGATAGAGGTAAGGTGGAGGTAGGGGATAGAGGTAGGGTGCAGGTAGGGGGGAGAGGTAGGGTGCAGGTAGGACCTAGAGGTAGGGTGCAGGTAGGAGATAGAGGTAGGGTGCAGGTAGGACCTAGAGGTAGGGTGCAGGTAGAGGCTAGAGGTAGGGTGCAGGTAGGGCCTAGACGTAGGGTGCAGGTAGGGGAAGGAGGTAGGGTGCAGGTAGGGGATAGAGGTAGGGTGCAGGTATGGGGGAGGGGTAGGGTGCAGGTAGGACCTAGAGGTAGGGTGCAGGTAGGAGATAGAGGTAGGGTGAGGGTAGGACCTAGAGGTAGGGTGCAGGTAGAGGCTAGAGGTAGGGTGCAGGTAGGGCCTAGACGTAGGGTGCAGGTAGGGGATAGAGGTAGGGTACAGGTAGGGGGGAGAGGTATTGTACAGGTAGGGGATAGAGTTAGGGTACATGTAGGGGGTAGAGGTAGGGTAGAGGTAGGGGGGAGAGGTAGGGTACAGGTAGGGAATAAAGGTAGGGTGCAGGTAGGGGCGAGAGGTAGGGTACAGGTAGGGGATAGAGTTAGGGTACATGTAGGGGGTAGAGGTAGGGTAGAGGTAGGGGGGAGAGGTAGGGTACAGGTAGGGAATAAAGGTAGGGTGCAGGTAGGGGCGAGAGGTAGGGTACAGGTAGGGGTTATAGAGGTAGGGAGCAAGTAGGGGATAGTAGAAGGAGCTATGGGTTACTATTTGATCACCAAGACCTAGTTCTCTTCACTATTTAATCTTCCTCTTGGTTTTGTCTCTCAGGACTGTCATGAACTTGGACAGAGGCAGCTTGGGACTTGAATCTGGCTTTCTGCTGCTTTCAGTGGTCTGAAAGAGAGAGAGAGGAGAGAGAGAGCGAACCATTTTGAAATCTTTGGAGGATTGAAGTGGTCTCTGCCAATAGCTAGGTTTCCATCCAATTGGTGACAGATTTTCATCTGTTCAAAAATTCAAAAATCTGCATAAAACAATTTGAGCATTTTCCCACCAGAGATGTTTCCTTTAAATTGACTTGTTGTGGATAAAAAGCTGCGCGTGATGACATAGTTCACATAAAAATAACTTGTGGTTAAATTCCCATGGACCGAACAAAAAAATACTAGTTAAATGGGTTTTCATTTTCAACTCCACTGACGGTTTTGTCAAAACATTTCTTGCATTAGGCTGTATAGCGAATGTGCCCACTCTGGTTTTGGCACGTGCTCTCTAGCCAACAGTTAGACACAGATACAATGCTGCTTTAGCATACATGATGAGATTATTATGGACAAAAAGATCGAGATTATTTTGATTTGTCAAACCAGGATCAAGCTCATCACTGTGCACTTTCCCCACCCTGTAAAGTTCATCCTTTATTTCATCTGTAGCCTAATAAACTGTATGTTTCATAGTAGGAGGACCACACAACATATCACTTGAATCCAAGTTTACTTCGATATGATGGTTATTATATCAATATCTGCGCATAAAGGCGTATTTATTGTCACATGTACAAGTTCAGTGAACTGCTTACTTGCTAGCACAATGAACTACAGTTAAATTAAAGCTGTCTCAGAGGCTGGTTACTGAAAAGTGTTGAAAACTCCCCAACACCTCATACTAGTCAGATCTCTCACTTCTTATGACCCTCTATCATTTTACCATACAACACCATATACTTGTGCTTAAATTAATCCATTTATTCAGATCTTACAGAATCTCATTCAGACAACACTGATGTTGATATGATGGTTATTATATCAATATCTGCGCATAAAGGTGTTTCCACCGCCATTTCTCGCATTATTAATTTTACAGACACAAAAAGATCCCACCTTACCTAGCGTATTTAGTTTTGTCGACATTTGGAAAGTGTACCGACAAATGTGTTGTTTCCATCAGGCATGTCCTGACATTTTTGTACTTTACTTGCATAACAAGGTTGGATGGAAACCTGGCTAGTGATGCTAATATACATTATTACATTCAGCAATAAGCTACAGTCTGAATGAAATTCCACCCTATTCCTATAGTACACTAGGGAGTAGAGTGCCATTTCAGACACACTTCAGAGACACATGTTAATGTACAGTGTTTGAAAATGTTGCCAAGGGTTACGGGGTCAAATGAACTCTGACCTCAACAGAGAGGTTGTCCTGTGTCGGTGTTGTCACAGGGTCCTGTTCTTCAGCGGACGGAGGGATGTTGTAGAAAACAGAGGACGGAAAGACATAGGAGAGAGAGGAGCAGGAAGAGGAGGAAGAAGGAAGGGATGTGGGAGAGAGGGTTGGAGGAGGAGAGGGTTTGAGGAATTTGATGTCAGGGGCTTTGATTTCAGTGCGTCTTATCTTGAAGGTCTCTGTTTCAGGAAAGAAAGAGAGAACAGCAGACATGTTTTATATTTCAGCGTCTCAGCTTTAGTCCAACTCCTTTCCAGACGTCTATTTTCACTGATTCTTTCATCTCGTTATTCAGTGATTCAATCTTACTTCTCGTCTTTAGCCCCGGAAGTCTGTGCTTTCTCTTTTTGCTCAGACGAATTTTATGTTTCTGAGCAGAACTGTCCAGAACTCCAAGTGACTGAGAAAGAGAGGGTGTGTGAGAGAGAGAGAGAGGGAGAGAGAGAGAGAGAGAGAGAGAGAGAGAGAGAAAGCGAGAGAGTGAGAGAGAGACAGTGAGAATAAGAACAAGAGAGTGAGATTTTGCAGTGAGTGTTTATATACCAGGGCTCTCCAACCCTGCTCCTGCAGAGCTACTGTCCTGTAGGTGTTCAACCCTAATCTAGAGCACCTGATTTTAATAATTAGCTGGTTGATAAGATGAATCAGGTTAGTTACAACTGGGGTTGGAGCAAAAAGCCTACAGGGGGGGTTAGCTCTCCAGGAACAGGGTTGGAGAGCCCTGTTCTATAGACAGAGGCCTACAACAGCACTTTAAATGACTACAATGCCCACAATCCCACCGTGTGGCTCACCTTAACACAGGAGAAGTCAAGATGGTCCTTTGATTGGTTCCTTATGGGGGATTTACAGTCATGGATGTCCTTAGATATGGGTCTGGAGTGGTCCAACTCACTCTCCTCCGCTGCATCATTGTCCAATAGTATCTTCGGTTTGATGACAGCAATGGCATCATTTCCAGTGTCATTGTTGTTGTCTACTTCCTGTTGTCTGTTGTCCGATTGGTTGTCCACAATCTCATTCGGACTTGTTTGGCTGAAGTGAACATCCTCATATAAAGAATGGCCTATGTCCTCGTGGTTATGTTGAACGTCGTTGCGGAGGCGCGACTCTGGTTCAGTCTTTAATTGGTCGCCTTCATCACCACCGTGTTGGCTAGCAGCTTCTGATTGGTAAACGGACGGCGAGGGGGCGGGACTGTCCTTAATGGACAGGAATGGTGACCACTCCTCTCCTGTTAGAATCTCATCCACCAAGCTGATGGGACTGAAGTTGAACTTGAAAGAGCTGAAGGAGCTGTAAAATAGAGGGGAAAAAACATTGAAGTCAATGGTTTCGTCACAAAATAGCACCCTATTCCCAATATAGTGCATTACATTTGAACAGGGCCCTGATCAAACATAGTGCACTATACACCATATTCCCTATAAAGTGCACTACATTTGACCACTACATTTGACCTATTAGTGCACTATATAGGGAATAGGGTGCCATTTGGGAAAGAACATATATTTTACGTCATCTGTCATGGGTTGATGAAACCAGTGGTCACATTTCTTTAAACAAATATATATAATAACACTTTTCACAAGTATGTGGTACATTTTCACAACTCTAGTTAGTAAAAAAAACTCTAAACATATCATCTAAAAGGCACTTAATCCAACTGCTCTTAATTGATCATCACTTCAACATTTGGTAAACCTATATTCTAATTTTGATAACTACAGTATAAAAATGTATGTTTGTAAAGTATAAACATATAAAGTATAATATACACTGAGTGTACAAAACATTAGGAGCGCCTACATAATATTGAGTTGTACCTCCTTTTGCCCTCAGAACAGCATCAATTTGTCGGGGCATGGACTCTACAAGGTGTCGAAAGCGATCCACAGGGATGCTGGCCCATGTCGACTCCAATGCTTCCCACAGTTGTGTCAAGTTGGCTGGATGTCCTTTGGGTGGTGGACCATTCTTGATACACACGGAAAACTGTTGATCATGAAAATCCCAGCAGCGTTGCAGTTCTTGACACACTCAAACTGGAGCACCTGGCACCTACGACCATAACCCAAGGCACTTAAATCTTTTGTCTTGCCCATTCACCCTCTGAATGGCACACACACACACAATCCATGTCTCATAAAAATCCTTCTTTAACCTGCCTCCCCTTCATCTACACTGATTGAAATGGATCTAACAAGCGACATCAATAAGGGATCATAGCTTTCACCTGCTCAGTCTATGTTATGTAAAGGGATGTATACTGTAATGTACAATTATGATGATGGCTATAATGATTTCACTCTACAGTAATTTTTTTTTGTTTTTATATGATATTGACAAGAACAAAGATGTACTGTATGCAACAAATGCATCACCTACACAGTAAGAATGGATCCAAAATAATGTTGTTTTTTTTGTTCTTCTTGCAGGGGGGGGGGTTCACACTGGTCCTACAATGCTGCACATCTCATTGAGTTCCTCCTGTCAAGGTGAATGGGTCACCTATGTTGTTGTGTGGGACAATTCACCACATACTTGTGAAAATAGCACCAAAGCGATTGGAAATACAGTGAGGGAAAAAAGTATTTGATCCCCTGCTGATTTTGTATGTTTGCCCACTGACAAAGAAATGATCAGTCTATAATTGTAATGGCTGAACATGTAACTGGGGATAAGTAGAAGCTGACGGTCAGGTCAGAAAGTGCTGGAAGGGAGATATGATTCTCTGCCATAGGGTTGGCTGTGTAGACACCTATGCCAAACTCCGCCACCCCTTTTCTATTCCTAATCTACCTTTTGCCCAGACAAGCGTTCAGACAAGCGTCCAGACAAGCGTTCAGACAAGCATCCTACCTACATGTACAAAATAACTCGACCAACCTGTACCCCTGCACATTGACTCTGTACCGGTATCCCCTGTATATAGCCTCGTTATTGTTATTTTTATTGTGTTACTTTTTATTTTTCTATTTTACATTAGTTTATTTAGTAAATATTTTCTTAACACATTTCTTGAACTGCCTTGTTGGTTAAGGGCTTGTAAGTAAACATTTCACGGTAAGGTTGTATTCGGTGCATGTGACAAATAACATTTGATTTGAAATATAAACCTCTTGCACTGTCACCCCCCCCCCTCTCTCTCTCTCACACTGACTCTTTCTCTCTCTCAGGTATGATATCCGTATCTAGCCCAGCTTCCTCCACCTCCATGGAAAGTCGTTTGACTACAAGATTTTAATGAGGGAAATAAGTATTCATTTCTTTGTCAGTGGGCAAACGTACAAAATCAGCAGGGGATCAAATACTTTTTCCCTCACTCTAAAAACGAGATTGCAAAAATGCTACTTAACTGGACTAACAGCCCGGAGCACAGAATGTGGTGACTGTGTGTGGTGACTTTAAAGCACTCAGGAAGTCATGACTATGAGGAAGTAGTGTCTGAGTTACTGTAACTTCATCAACATAACACACACACACAGAGACCAAGGAATGTGTGTGCTCTGCTATGCAAGCACAGTATCTATCTTAAGTAGACTCAAGGATAAAGAGAGGGTGTGGTGGATGCAAAATCCCCAAGACTCCCGAAGACTCACTTTCCATCACCACTGAAAATGTCTTTCTCTCTCTCTCTCTCTCTCTCTCTCTCTCTCTCTCTCTCTCTCTCTCCTCCTCCTCCTCCTCTTACTCCCTCTCATTCTGTCTCTCACCTCTGAAAACATGCACGCTGTCCCACAGGCTTCCTCTCCGTCTCAGCTTGGCTGGGCGGCTCCATCATTGGTGGAGCAGCCTCACTACTCCTCTTCTCCTCTTCGTCCTCCTCTTCCTCTATGACGGACATTTTAGTATGCAACCTGACTGAATGTCGATCTTGACGGAGGTTCACCTGTCAAAAAGAGACCACAGCAAAAAATCACACCGTGGTCACCCTAAAAAAAGAGGCCGACTTCGTTCTTAATCAATGTTAGATAGTCCGACTGGATGTCGATCTTGATTTGAGGTTCACCTGTTATAAGAGGACAATTATGCAATATTTGATTTATCATTTAATGTCAGATAGTTCATTGTGGTAAAAGAAAGAAAACAAATGAAATTTTGTCGCATTAAATGAGCAAGAAAGACTTACCAATGGCATTTCGCTCTCTACCTCTTTTTCTCCGTCGTCCTCCTGAATCTCTCCATTCCCTCTCTTCTCCTCTCGACTCTGCTTCCATCTGCTCATCATCTTCTTGGCAAATTTCTTCACCTTTCCTCCTTTCATTGTCTTAATATTCGGGTGTTTCGACCCAAGCACACCCCCACCACCCCACGTTGCAGCGTCCTGAACCACAACTTCATGTGTGCCTTCTAAATTCCTCCCCCCTTCCAACAAACCTCCCTGCTCCGTGTTACACCGAAACTCAGCAGGGGTTCTGGAGCTCTCGCTCCCATCTGGGATGTGTTCGCTAGGCTCTGGTGGTTCTCTGACTCCCTCTGTCTCTGGAGGTATAGACTGGAGGTCAGGGGGGATGTCTCTCGTTTCAGACCCAGAAGAGGCACTTCCATCTGGGCTGTCCTGGGCTCTCCTCTCAGGTCCCTGGGGCAGAGATCTGTTTCTGTGTGGAGGTTTGGGTATAAGCGGCTTGGGTGCGATCGATTCCAACGGTTTGGGTACCCCCATTACCCCTATCCCCACCGGCTCAGAGGCTTTAGGGGGGCGCCCTATATCTTTCCCCCTCAGCTGGGAAGGGTCTTGTGTTGCCACGGACACAGTCGTCTCCAACTGCTGCACGCCCCCACCCCTCTGTGCTGTAGAGTCCAGAGTAGGATCCAGAATGGGCTGTGAGAATCGGCGTTCTGACTTGGGGATGACAGCTGAGTACATAGACAGCCTATCCCCTGAGGATGACAGCATATCCTCCTCCTGGCCTCCAGGCCCTCTCCCATGCCCTGTAGGCCTCAGCTCACAGCCTGGGCCCTCGCCTACCACTCTCCCCCACACATTGGCACTCTGACTAGGGTCGAGGGCTGGTGGAGGGGGCGGCGGCGGTGGCCCTGTAGGGTGTAGCGGTGGTTTAGCCCTCCTCTTGGGGGGAACGGGGGGAGGCGGGGGTCTGGTGTCCGGGCCAGGGGGACAGGGTAGCAACTGCCTTCTCTCCCATCTGGGAATCACAGCAGGGGGTTTGCTGGTTTCCTCTTCCTCCTCGTCGACCAGTTTTGTTGATCCTGCATCCAAAAATAGAATGCCAGAGTTCCCCTCTTCTCTCTCCTCTGAATCCCTGTCTGATGATTCCAGATCGCTGTCCCTCTCAGTCAGAACTTCCAATTGTGGATCATTATCATCATGATCACCATTATCATCATCATCATCCTCAATCACTGAAACAAGCTTCCCTTTGAATATGAGCTCTGCGTTATTGTGGTCCTGAGGGGTCACATAGAATCTCCTGTCTGTTTCCACTGAGGTTCTGGGGTGTTGGGGTGTGTTAGGGTGTGTGTTACGGTGCGTATTAGGGTGTATGTTAGGAGGTTGATCCATGTTTTCTGCAGTGCTCAGTCTGCGCAGCATGGACTGGATCAGAGATATACTTCCAGAGTGACTGTTCGCCTCAGACATCTAGAGAGAGAAATACAGAGAGCTTTTTAATATGTGTCCCAAATGGCACTTTATTCCCTTTATAGTGCACTACTATTAACTAGGGCCCATTCCAGATATAGTGCCCATAGGGCTCTGGTCAAAAAGTAGTGCACTACATAAGGAATAAGGTGCCATTTTGGAGGCATACAGAGTGTTGTTTCATAACCACATCCCTACAGTAATAATACACTCAGTGTCTGTCTGTCTGTCTGTCTGTCTGTCTGTCTGTCTGTCTGTCTGTCTGTCTGTCTGTCTGTCTCTCTCTCGACCTGTCTGTCAGCCTGTGTCTGACCAGTGTGTGTCAAAGTCAGCACAGGTCATTGATGGCATAATTTTACAGAAATATTGACTTAGTTTTATCAACTGAAGCTATTCACAGTTTGGATTCACTCATAATGTCCTATATGCCCCTACAGAAGCTGTACAACAACCTGTTGATGTTCCTACATCCTCTCTCTCAGTGTAATGTTCATGCATTTCAATCACTGCTTCTTCACAGTTCTTTAGAGATGTATTAGACTTAGGGTTGCAAAATGTCGGTAAATTCCCCCAAATTCCCAGGTTCTCTAGAAATTCTAGTTGGAATATTCCTGGAATCAGGAGAAAATAAGCATGGAATCCGGAGACCTCCAACCAGGGTTTCTGGAAAACTCCGGAACTTTGGGAAAGTTAACAGAATTTTACACCCCTAATTAGACTTAGTCAGTATATTTCTCTTACCGCTGTTCTATTCTCTTCCTCCGTGTTTTCTTCCCTTCATCCTCTTCTCCTCGAGACCTCTTTGCATTGAAAGCTTTCCTCAGCTGCTTTTCTTCAGTCCCTCTCTCTCTCGCTCTCTCTCTCGCTCTCTCTCTTTCCCACATGTGTTCCTAACAGACACAACTCCAACATGTCCGGCCTCTCTCTTCCCTCCTGCCTTCTCCCTCTGCGTGCTCGTGCATGTGTGTGTGTGTGCGCGTGTGTGTGTGTGTAATAATGTCCTCATTGAAACTGCAAAAACCAGTCCTCCCCCATTCCGTGCACAGTGTCAGTGACTCAAAGTTTAACATGGCGTGGCATGCTATATTAAACACAAGGTTTCCAAAACACTAGATGATGCACCTTTTTCCTTGAAAATGTTGAGATGCTTTTGGCTTTTGAGACTAAACTGTGTAAGGTAGATTTGGCATCAGATGTTAAGTATTTTTGATGGATGCACCATGAATACAAGTGCATATTTGTGGATAACATTGAAGAGAAAGGACAACTCTTGTTTGCAAGTGTCTTCGCTGTATACCGTACGTAAGCTATTTTTGGCAGAGTACCAAGTATGAGGTAAGCTGAAAGGTATGTGTGATACTCATGCTTCAGCTTCAAACTACAGACACACAGACAGGTACACAGGTGTGCACAGGAGTGCACGCATGCACACGCACACACACACACCCTGACTACTTGCCTACTCCTCTGACAGAGTAGGCCAAACAGGGCTGGCTTTAGCCTATAAATTCCTACAGCCAGAAAGGGAGCGGAGTTTACCGTTCAATATGTGACTACAGCTGTCCTCTCCACTCAGGGGACAGGTATAAGTCCTAGGTAAGCCATCTAGACATTACTCCATTTGAAAGACAAAAGCAATAAGGAATTTCTCTCATCTCAAATGCGGCCTGCCATGTTCATGCTAACCACAGCCTGTGGCTGTGCAGCCTAGGCTGCAAGCAGTTTTATTTTATAAATACCTTTTTTATTTATTTTATTGTACCTTTATTTAACCAGGTAGGCCAGTTGAGAACAAGTTCTCATTTACAACTACGACCTGGCCAAGATAAAGCAAAGCAGTGCGACAAAAATAACAACACAGAGTTACACATAAACAAACGTACAGTCAATAACACAAAATAAAAGAAAAATAGAAAAATCTATGTACAGCGTGTGCAAATGTAGAAGAGTAGGGAGGTAGGCAATAAATAGGCCCGAGAGGCGGAAATAAATACAATTTAGCATTAATACTGGAATACCTTAAATTTGTTTGATCTTAATTTGATTTGATTTATTTGCCAATTTAAAAACACAATACAACCACAAATGTGGACATAATGCATTTAACATCATTGAGGATGACACAAAAAGTGATATACCTAATAATTGACAGTCTAAGTAGATTAATTATAAACTCAGCAAAAAAAGAAACGTCCTCTCACTGTCAACTTCGTTTATTTTCAGCAAACTTAACATGTGTAAATATTTGTATGAACATAACAAGATTCAATAACTGAGACATAAACTGAACAAGTTCCACAGACATGTGACTAACAGAAATTGAATAATGTGTCCCTGAACAAAGGGGGGTCAAAATCAAAAGTAACAGTCAGTATCTGGTGTGGCCACCAGCTGCATTAAGTACTGCAGTGCATCTCCTCCTCATGTACTTCACCAGATTTGCCAGTTTTTGCTGTGAGATGTTACCCCACTCTTCCACCAAGGCACCTGCAAGTTCCCAGACATTTCTGGGGGGAATGGCCCTAGCCCTCACCCTCCGATCCAACAGGTCCCAGACGTGCTCAATGGGATTGAGATCCGGGCTTTTCGCTGGCCACGGCAGAACACTGACATTCCTGTCTAGCAGGAAATCAACCGCAGAATGAGCAGTATGGCTGGTGGCATTGTCATGCTGGAGGGTCATGTCAGGATGAGCGTGCAGGAAGGGTACCACATGAGGGAGGAGGATGTCTTCCCTGTAACGCACAGCGTTGAGATTGCCTGCAATGACAACAAGCTCAGTCCGATGATGCTATGACACACCGCCCCAGACCATGACGGACCCTCAACCTCCAAATCGATCCTGCTCCAGAGTACAGGCCTCAGTGTAACGCTCATTCCTTCGACGATAAACGAGAATACGACCATCACCCCTGGAATCCGACCATCACCCCAGAGACAAAACTGTGACTTGTCAGCAAAGAGCACTTTTTGCTAGTCCTGCCTGGTCCAGCGACGGTGGGTTTGTGCCCAGAGGTGACGTTGTTGCCGGTGATGTCTGGTGAGGACCTGCCTTTACAACAGGCCTACAAGCCCTCAGTCCAGCCTCTCTCAGCCTATTGCGGACAGTCTGAGCACTGATGGAGGGATTGTGCGTTCCTGGTGTAACACAGGCAGTTGTTGCCATCCTGTACCTGTCCCGCGGGTGTGATGTTCGGATGTACCGATCCTATGCAGGTGTTGTTACACGTGCTCTGCCACTATGATCAGCTGTCCGTCCTGTCTCCCTGTAGCGCTGTCTTAGGCGTCTCACAGTACGGACATTGCAATTTATTGCCCTGGCCACATCTGCAGTCCTCATGCCTCCTTGCGGCATGCCTAAGGCATGTTGTCATGGATGAATCAGAATTATTTGGGTAACATAGATAATGAAGATGTTTTATTAGTATAATATGCTTATTTGAGGTACTTGTCATTAGAAAGTGTCCATTGGACTCTGGTGTCTTTTCAGTTGCACGTCTACCTTAGCTGGGGCTCAGACACTTGGGGCCCAGAGAGGGAAGAGGTCAGATTTGTCGTCATGGGAATGTGTCTTTACCTATTTCTTAAACCATGTGAAGGGATGCGTGATTAATGGGGAACCAATGACTTGTCTCCACAATGTCTGTGAGCAAGTCACTCCCTCCTTTTCTTTATTGTGGGGAGGATTATGGCAGTAAATGGACCCTTGTATGTCCTCTCTTAGATCTCACACTTATCCTGTGATAATATATGGCCTAGAGGCTCACTCTCCCCAGTGAGCCTGTCCAGGAGTAGGGTCAAGAGGGGTTTGCTTGAGATGGGAGTATCTAGAGTTGACAATTGATATATGCCATTGGATGAAATTGTGTTTTTGTTCAATACCGTACCAGGGAGGGACAGTTCTAAGGGGACCAGATACTGGTCTATATAATGAACCCTGTTGACATAGCAGTTACTGTCTGATGTGTTTTATTGATATCTGTCATACAAAACAACCTTTGTGAACTGTTACTAAGTATCTGTGGTTTGTCAATGTACGTTGAAGGGGGTGTATCGTTGCTATAAAAGATCCCTGTAGCCATTCTGTAATCACCTTGTTCAATGGTTCATTCGAGAGAGTGCATTATTGGGGGTCAAGAACTTTTGCAAAAGTATCTTAATTAAGTATTAAAGATGTAGTTTTAACTCGGACTGGTGTGTTTGTAACTCCTCATTTGGTAATGAGGAAATTAGCCACCACAATGTTCACGCAGATGAGCAGGGACCCTGGGCATCTTATTTTGGTGTTTTTCAGAGTCAGTAGAAAGGCCTCTTTAGTGTCCTAAGTTTTCATAACTGTGACCTTAATTGCCCACTGTCTGTAAGCTGTTAGTGTCTTAATGACCGTTCCACAGGTGCATGTTCATTAATTGTTTATGGATCATTGAACAAGCATGGGAAACAGTGTTTAAACCCTTTACAATGAAGATCTGTGACGTTATTTGTATTTTTACTAATTATCTTTGAAAGACAGGGTCCTGAAAAAGGGACATTTCTTTTTTTGCTGAGTTTATATTGAATATACCCCAAAATAGCCTACATGTTTGCCATTGATTTAATACACAATCTTTTTGAGGCAATACAAACGGTTCCTTTCTATCAATAAATGCCACTCCCTAAACCGCCTCACCCACTTGAACAAGTGTTGATCACTATTTATAGTAGGTGGCGGACCGCTTAAACACCGCAGAAGAAGCTGAAAAGCTATCAACAGGAGCCTCCATCGAGTTTTCAAACTTGTCTTTAATACTTGATAGCAGCCAGTAGCTCTGAGGCAGTGAGGAAAGTAGAGGATGGAGAGCTAAGGTTGAAGGAGCCTAAGAGGATCCCTGTGAGTAGTAGGCCAGTACAGAGTGACCCCAAAAGTTTGTGCTTTAGTAAGGTTGGCTTCTTGGTGTTTATTGCTATGGTCATTAATTGTACCGCACAGATGGAAAGGAAATCCCAGAAGATTGAAAAGATTGAATTGGTAGTAGCAGCAGCAGAGATGTTTTTGTGTCAAGAGATTTTATTGCAGAACTACAGGGGGTTTTGAGAAAAGGGGTTCCAGCTTCCCAGGCTGACGGCCTCGTGACGAATCTGTTAGGGCCAAAGTAGTGGGATGGGGTTGTGGGTTTGTTTGGGATAAAGGTATAGATCTAGGTGCAATTTATATTTTCCCCATTTCCATTTTCCCTTTATTGTGAACAAAATGTGCAATGCACTTTCTGAACTGTGAAAGGCAGCAATATACAACTAAGTGTCTAGTCTGCCAGAAAACCACACGAAGAAGAAGAAGTAGCCAGTAGCTTTTAGATAGAAAACGCCACAGGCTTTTGGAGGTAAAGAACAGTTGAATTGTCTGTATTTATCACCACCCAACGTTTTGAAACACAGAACAACAATACTCTAGCTGCACACATTCAATATACAGAGCCTTCAGAAAGTATTCGTGCCCCTTGACTTATTCCACATTTTGTTATGTTACAGCCTGAATTCAAAATTGATTAAATCTAATTTTTTTCTCTCATCCATCTACACACAATACCGCATAATGACAAAACATGTTTTCAGAAATGTTTGCAAATGTATTGAAAATGAGATACAGAAATATCTCGTTTACATAAGTATTCACACCCTTGAGTCAATACTTTGTAGAAGCACTTTTGGCTTCTGGAGTCTTTTGGAGTCTTTCTAGGTATGTCTCTAAGAGCTTTCCACACCTGGATTGTACAATATTTGCCCATTATTGTTTTCAAAATTCAGCCACTCAGGAACATTCACTGTCTTCTTGGTAAGCAACTCTGTGTAGATTTGCCCTTGTGTTTAGGTTAGTGTCCTACTGAAAGGTGATTTCCTCCCCCAGTGTCTGGTGGAAAGCAGACTGAACCGGGTTTTCCTGTACTTAGCTCCACTCCGTTTCTTTTTTATCCTGAAAAACTTCCCAGGCCTTAACGTTCGCATTATACACCCACCCTTCCACCCAGACCAACCACACTACTTTAGTTTTTGCCTTAAGTAGCTATATGTCTTATGTAACCATACCAAACGTAACAAATCATACTAATTTGAGTGTCCCGGATTTACCTTTACTATGTTACGTCTAGTCTGTGAGACCAGGCTGTGCAAATAGGATGAATGTTCTGAAATATTTGTATTCTGTACAGGCTTCCTTCTTTTCACTCCGTCGAGTAACTACAATGTTGTTTATCCATCCTCAGTGTTCTCCTATCACAGCCATTAAACTCTGTAACTGTTTTAAAGTCACCATTGGCCTCATGGTGAAATCTTTGAGCAGTTTCCTTCCTCTCTGGCAACTCAAATCAAATCTTATTGGTCACATACACATGTTTAGCGGATGTTATTGCGGGTGTAGCGAAATGCTTGTGTTTCTAGCTCCGACAGTGGCGTTGTTGCACCTTCTTCACCGCACTGTCTGTGTGGGTGGACCATTTCAGTTCGACAGTGATGTGTATGTCAAGGAGCTTTCCACCTTCCCCAGTCCAGAGTTAGGAAGGACACCTATATCTTTGTAGTGACTGGGTGTATTGACACACAATTCAAAGTGTAATGAAAAACGTCACCATGATCAAAGGAAGGCTGTAACGCAACAAAATGTGGAAAAAGCCAAGAGGTGTGAATATTTTCTGAAGGGACTGTAAATAGATGGAGCACCAATTCGCTAGCCTGGATTTTGGATCATGCATGGAGAGAGTGGGTCGTTTGTTGAAGTCAATAGACTTAATTTGAAATGTTCAAATATGTAACCAAAGCGTTTGAACATTTTTTGTTCTCATCTGTTCATGCACCAGATTGGAATGCAAAGTTTGTTTGCTCAAGTAAGTAACGTTACGGCTTTCTTCATTTGTGTGTAGTTTTACTTGTGTAACGCATTAACATAAAAAACGACAATAACGCAAGCAAGATAGCTAGCCTAGCTAGTTAACGTTACTTGGTTAGCATGCTAATGTTAGCTACTTAGCTAGCTTGAAACATGAACTTAGCAGTTTCTAGCTAGCTAAATTATGGGGAAAATCCTATTAAGTACGCTAGTTGGCTATCCGATTGTGTCCTTGCTAGCCGAGTTACGTAGCTAGCCATCTTGCTAGCTAACAACATTGACTAACGTTATATGCACATTCAGAGGAGAAAAAAGCCCCTTGGTTGATGTTGCAACTCTGGGTATTCATTTCAATGTGGCGTTATTGTTTCAAACAGGGCCAGGAGGGAGACACTACAACTGGCCAACGGTGCCAAGTTTGGGCCGCAGACATGAAGGTAAGAACATAACTGTTACCAACTTAAATATTTTTATAGACTGTCACAATAAATGTATATATAAAAATATATAGGGGGTGGGGGAGGGAAATATATTAACATAGTAAGTCATTTCTAATACTTCTCTTGCAATTTGTAGCTTAGGTTTCTGGCTGTAATACCAAGGGCCTGAAGTCGAAAGTGTGGCAGATGCTACCTTGCCATGGATGAGGGTCCAGACTCAGGTCACCCGTTACCTGAAAGGGGCCTCCGATTGTGAAGGCAGGATGTGGCGGCACACAGGAGAGAGGAATCTGCTGTAGTGAGAGTCAACATCAAGTTTTTGACCACCTGTTTCAAAGCCAGCCTCTACCCCCAAGCCACAATACTGTTCCAACAGTTGAACCCTGGGCTGACTTTTGCATCATACCACACACTTACCATTTATTTTAATATTCTGTACACACTGAAATTACTTTGTAGTGTACATTATCATAGTATATTACCCTCAAACACAAATGTCCCACTACACCTACACTGATTTCCCACTAATGCGGATTTATAAGCCTAACCCACTTCTAGGACAAAGAACAAAACTGTTACTGTCATTCACCAATGTAAAAAACATTTCTGGGGTTAACTGAAATTGACAACAACAAAAAAATGTATACAAATATACTTCATCAAAATTAATTCAAGTAGTTTCAGTGATTTGTTCATTTAATTTTACCCCAACATTTTTGAATAAATCCAATTTAATATGTTGTTCAAACGTATCTTTATTAGGATAACCAAAAATAGACTAAATGTAGTGATTTAATTTACTCAATTGTAATCATATTTCTCTAAACGTAATTTAAGTTCTTGCAACAACTTGCCAAGTGGCTCCATTTTTTGAGGATTGTGGGTAATTCAAAAATGTTTTACTTTATGATTATTTACATTTGAGTCACTTAGCAGACACTGTTATCCAGAGCAGCTTACAGTTAGTGCATTTATCTCAGTCATAGTAAGTACATTTTCTTCAATAAAGTAGTTATCAGCAGTCAAGTGTGAGTGTTAATTCAATAAAAGGCTCGGGGTGGGTGCTGTGGGACTATTTAAGATACTCCTTGAAGACGTAGGGTCTCAGATGTTTTTCGGAAGATGGGCAGGGACTCTGCTGTCCTAGCGTCAGGGGGAAGCTTGTTCCGCCATTGGGGTGCCAGGACAGAGAAGAGCTTTGACTGGACTGAGTGGGCGCTGCCCTCCCGTAGAGGTGGGAGGGCCAAGAGACCAGAGGTGTCAGAACGGAGTGCTCGGGTTGGGGTGTAGGGTTGAGCATAGCCTGGAGGTAGGGAGGGACAGTTCCCCTTGCTGCTCTGTAGGCAGGCACCATGGTCTTGTAGTGGATGCGAGCTTCGACTGGAAGCCAGTGGAGTATGCGGAGGAGTGGGGCGACATGGGAGAACTTGGGATGGTTGAACACCAATCGGGCTGCTGCGTTCTGCATCAGTTGCAGGGTTTTAATGGCACAAGTGGGGAGCCCAGCCAACAGCAAGTAGAGAGATATGGCTGGATTAGGACCTGACCCCGCTTCCTGTGTGAGGTAAGGTCACACTCTATGGATGTTGTAGAGCGTGAACCTGCAGGAGCGAGTCACTGCTTTGTTTGCAGAGAACGACAGAGTGTTGTCCAGGATCAAGCCAAAGTCCTTTGCACTCTGGGAGGGGGACACAGTGGAGATGTCAACCATGATGGAGAAGTCTTGGAGCGGGCAGGCCTTCCCTGGGAGGAAGAGCTGCTCCGTCTTGTTGAGGTTGAGCTTGAGGTAGTGGGCCGACATCCAAGCTGTGATGTCCGCCAGGCACGCAGAGATGCGTGTCAGCACCTGGGTGTCAGAAGGGGGTAAAGAGAAAAGTAATTGAGTGTTGTCCACATAGCAATGATAGGTCGAGACCATGTGAGGATATGACGGAGCCGAGTGACTTGGTCTACAGAGAGAAGAGGAGAGGGCCTAGAACCGAGCCCTGGGGGACACCAGTAGTGAGAGCAGGAGAGGAGGGTCCAATGTTTTACCGTGTCAAAGGCAGCAGATAGATCTAAGAGGATGAGAACAGAGGAGAGATAGTCAACTTTGGCAGTTTGGAGAGCCTCCATGACGCAGAGGAGAACGATCTCAGGTGAGTGACCCATCTTGAAGCCTGACTGGTTAGGGTCAAGAAAATCGTTCTGAGAGAGAAAATGAGAGAGTTGGTCATAGACAGCATGCTCCAGTGCTTTGGAAAGAAAAGAAAGAAGGGATACCAGTCTATAGTTTTTGAAGTCAGAGGGGTTGAGTGTTGGTTTCTTGATGAGGGGAGCGACTCTGGCCAAGTCAGTGGTCAGGGATTAGTTGATGAGGGAAGTGAGGAATAGAATAAGGTCTCCAGAGATGGTCTGGAGAAGGGAGGAGATGGAGTCGAGCGGGTAGGTAGTCGGGCAACCGGACATGACCCATAGCAGGATTTCATCTGGAATACATGTTTGAAGAAAGAAAGTATTTTTCTATATCAGTATTAAGCAGCTTGTTATGCCATGCGGTGTAATGGATCATGATGAATGGATATCAAAACTGTCAGGTAAATTGTCGTTTAATGATGAGATGGATACATTAGTGTAAAATTGAGTGTAAAAGGTAACTTTGTATTTAATACACTACTTTGAAAGTAAAAATATAAAAATGTTACTGCAGTTTCTGATAGTTTTTCATCATTGTTGCGATCATAAATGTTATAAAATACAAATATTCTAAGGTATTTTGAGGCAACACAGGGGAAGCAATGACCCAAAATGTCAATACAGGTGAATGCATTTTCACCATTGACCTATAGGGGGTGATGAAATTGACCTTTATCAAGTTTTGTTCAGCGTGAAAAATTATACAAGTGTGCCAATTTCCACGCTTCTATACTAAATCGAACAATATGGTATTTCTTTGGGGAGCTTATCTACTGTACTATAACATCATTGTCCTCTCATAGTATGTTCTAGTTCCTTTTGCATCCCTTTGATATGTTAAGTAGAAATTGTGCACCCATATTGATTTTTTAAAACCTGTTATATTCAATGCAGTGCCCTTTAATATAGACTACATGGAGAATTCAATAAATCAGATTTCTAATATGAATAATGACTTGCTAAACTGCCAAAATTCAGAATTTTGACATGTCCCTCTTTGCACCCTCTGTGACATCCAGGAAGATTTTAACCCACTTAACCTCAAAATGTCTCCAAGTTGTCACCATCAATGTAAGTCCTAGTTATGCTGTTTCTTTGACAAAGTCATTTCTGAAGATTATTATTGATTCATGTGATTAATTTGAAGATAAAAAAAGAATAATAATAAACCTGTCCCTCATTTTAAGGTCATCCCTGTTACTAAAATCTTGTTTGAATATAATGAAACTATTCCTTTAAAAAAAAATTAAAAAAATACATTTTGAAAGAAAAACATTTAACATCTAACAGTCAAATCATAGTGTAAAAGCAGGTGAGCTGGTTCTATTCTTTTTTTGGTCATTTTCTGGTGTTTTATGGTGAAAAACTGAGTGGATCAATCATAACACGTTAACCCTGTTACCCATAGACAGACAGGCTAGAAATGTTTTAACAATTTTTTTTTTTTTTTTGTGGAGCTTGCATTCAATTGCCCTTCCTCTTGCATACAACAAGCTTCCATTCCCTCTGTTACAAGGGGATTTATGGCTGATGGACGATTAAATCGTCAACCCTGTTACTTTATTTGGCACTTAGTCATTTTTTTATTATCCTCTTGAAATGGGAAAACATGCTTTTTTATTTAATTGAACATGTGCTCTTTATGACAGAATGTTAAAATTAGGTGAAATGTAAAGTATTTTTTCCACCAAGTTACATATCTCAAAAAACACCGAATTGTTGGTGAAGTTGAGCAGAGCCTTTTAGTACTTGATACAGTTGGTGCCCAGCCTGTACGAGTCGTCAAACTTCTTCAGGTCACAGGCTTTGGGCATGCCACACGCATGCAGTCTCCTCCTGGAGATTCACTGGGACAGCAGCACCACCTAGGGGACAATGATGGAATAACTACACTGTTTCACCAGGTAAATTGACTGAGAATAAAGTATATTCTATGACATTACAAAAGAAAAAAAATGAACATTTTCACAATGACATACTAAAGAAAATCTTACTAAAGAAAATCTTACCAAAGTGGACCAGGTTGCTTCTCCCTCTCATCCTCTCTTCTCCTTTTTTGTCTTTACATTTTATGTATTAAAAAGTGTCATCTCACCTCCTCCCTGTGCTTCTCACACTTACAGATACCGTAACCGTCTTACATCTGCATTACATTTGGAACACAGTTATACACGTCGATCCAGAGCATCCCAAACATTCTCAATGGGTGACATGTCTGGTGAGTATGCAGCTCAGGGAAAACTGGGACATTTTTAGCTACCAGGAATTGTGTACAGATCCTTGTGACAAGGGCTGTGCATTATGCAGATAATCATGAAATGCTTTGAAAGGCTGGTCATGGCTCACATCAACACCATCATCCAAGACACCCTGGACGCACTCCAATTCACATATCGCCCCAACAGATCCACAGATGACGCAATCTCTATTGCACTCCACACTGCTCTTTTCCACCTGGACCAAAGGACACCTACTTGACAATGGGGCCCCTCAGGGGTGCGTGCCTCCCAGAGTGCTAAGAGCCTCGGCGTGACCCTGGACAACACCCTGTCGTTCTCCACTAACATCAAGGCGGTGACCCGATCCTGTAGGTTCATGCTCTACAACATTCGCAGAGTACGACCCTGCCTCACACAGGAAGCGGCGCAGGTCCTAATCCAGGCACTTGTCATCTCCCGTCTGGATTACTGCAACTTGTTGTTGGCTGGGCTCCCTGCCTGTGCCATTAAACCCCTACAACTCATCCAGAACGCCGCAGCCCGTCTGGTGTTCAACCTTCCCAAGTTCTCTCACGTCACCCCGCTCCTCCGCTCTCTCCACTGGCTTCCAGTCGAAGCTCGCATCCGCTACAAGACCATGGTGCTTGCCTACGGAGCTGTGAGGGGAACGGCACCTCCGTACCTTCAGGCTCTGATCAGGCCCTACACCCAAACAAGGGCACTGCGTTCATCCACCTCTGGCCTGCTCGCCTCCCTACCTCTGAGGAAGCACAGTTCCCGCTCAGCCCAGTCAAAACTGTTCGCTGCTCTGGCACCCCAATGGTGGAACAAGCTCCCTCACGACGCCAGGACAGCGGAGTCAATCACCACCTTCCGGAGACACCTGAAACCCCACCTCTTTAAGGAATACCTGGGATAGGATAAAGTAATCCTTCTAACCCCCCCTTAAAAGATTTAGATGCACTATTGTAAAGTGGTTGTTCCACTGGATATTATAAGGTGAATGCACCAATTTGTAAGTCGCTCTGGATAAGAGCGTCTGCTAAATGACTTAAATGTAATGTAAATGTGCTTAGTCCCCTCCTGTACTGCTTGTTCACCCACGACTGTGGCAATGCACGACTCCAACCCCAATAAGTTTGCCGACAAGACAACGGTGGTAGGCCTGATCACAGACGACAATGACGCAGCCTATAAGAGAAGAGGTCAGTGACCTGGCAGTGTGGTGCCAGCAGTGGCGACCCGTCATTCAGGGAGGTTTAGAGCACCACCGGTTTGTTGCCTGTTTTACATGTTATTTTGGCATGAATACGTTTCACATATCAGTTTGCAAACAATGTAAAAACACATTTATTAAGTGAATAAAGCCGTATACAAACATGGTGTCTTTCTTGCTTTCTTGAGTAAGGCAGCTCCAAAATGCAGGTGTTTCAGTCTAGCTCAGTGCTTTCTGCGGTGGAGGGGCAGCCAGCGGAAACTAGGAAGCTGAAAATATATGGCATGGGCCCTCAGATCCTAAAAAAGTACAGCTGCACCATCGAAAGCATCATGACTGGCTGTATCAACACTTGGTATGGCAACTGCTTGTCATCCAATGCAAGGCGCTACAGAGTGTAGTGCGTACGGCCCAGTACATCACTGGGGCCAAGCTCCCTTCTATCCAGGACCTCTATACCAGGTGGTGTCAGAGGAAGGCTCCAGCGTTTACGGTGATACAGCCTCTGCAGAAGTCAGGGCATTCATACTTCTTGCGCTTCACGGCGCAGTGCAGAGCTGTTGTGAAGGATGTGAGTTTGTGTTTATACAGGACCTCCCGCCCCCACCTACCGTCAACCATTTATGTCAATGCGGAGCTATACGGAGCCCTCCGTTACAGAATTTGGGAGGCGCACAGTGATGCGGTACGGAGCTCAATTTGGCCTCTGTGTGCCTCCGGAGGCTCCGCAATTGTGTCACACCCTCCATACGGAGTCTACGACCACATTTTCAGATCAAGCAGAAGTTGGCTCCTCCACCCCAACACACACATGCATACTGACGCCACACATTGCTGCTACTGTCCATTATATATATATCCTGTTGCCTAGTCACTTTACCACTATCTATATGTACAGTAAATAGCTACTTCAATCAACAACAAAAATGATACTTTAAGGAAAATGTTTTTATACATTTTCAAATGTTTTACTTTTATGTTTAGATCAAAATATATACAAGTATACATGAAGGTGTCTGTAATAGAATAAACTTGGCAAAAGCAAATGTAGACATTAATAAACGCATATCAAAACTTCCTTCATATTTTTCTTAAACGGTTGGGGAGTGCCAAAATGGAGTCACGGGGTCTTCAAAACAGTGCCCTTTAGTCATCTAGTGTATAAATCATTGGCGCCATCATGTGATTCCAATCCCGGAAAAACAACAGAAAAAGTTTGCGTCGCAACTTGCTCTGTCAAAACATTTCATTTTCCATTCTTTTTAAAACAATTATTGTACGAATGCGATGGACTATATGATATAATAATGAAGTCTGCATTGTTACACGTTTTAGTGCCCTTTTGTGTTTGTATCGTTTTGGCGAACACTGGTCTATTCAACAGCGTTTTAGTCGACATGAGCTATGATCACTACGCCGAGAAGACAGTTGACTACCTACCCTGTTACCTGGCAATGCCATTCAACTCCTTGGTCAATTTGGGATACATTTTCATGGGCATTTACTGGCTACTTCAACGGATGGACGGTAATAGAGACACTAGGGCAGATTACGTCAAAGACATGTTCGCACTCATGGCCATTGCCTACGCACCTGTGCAGTGGGTGCGCCTCGCGACTCTCCTTCGTGCGCCCGCTGTTTTGGACCAGTGGTTCACGCTTCCCATTTTCGCGTGGGTGCTGGTGTGGTGCGATTTTATCGAGCACGGTTGGCGGACACGGTACGCGTTAACGGTCGAGTTGTGCTCCATTCTCAGCTATGGCCTTTCGCTGGTGCACGACCAAGGGTTCGAGGTGGCCCTCGGGTGTCATGTGGCCTTCGCGGTCATCAAAGGTGTAGGGGTAAACCGTAACCATGGAGACTGCCACTCCCGGAGATACCTGGGTCTTGCGGTATTATCCTGCAGTGGTTTCGTGTTGCTGAAACTGTTGGATCACACCCTGGCTCGGTACTGGCCATTCCAACATCTCACTGGACACTTCTGGTCCAAAGTGTGTGACGTTCTGCAGTTCCACTACAGTTTCTGCTTTCTCACGCACTTAACAAGCATAGCACCAAAACGGACTGAATAGGTCTGTCCATGGAGGATCAATGGCAATAGGTCTGAGTCTGTCTGCAATTAATGTGTTCAATTGTCTTCGTGGACTTGAGGGAGCAGAAATTGTGTAGAAGAAACAGCCCACTTCAAGGACAAATGACAAAACTGAGTCGGTCATTCACTGAAGTTATATTCTATATAGTAGGCCAATCACACCTAATTCAGATTTGAAAAGAAATGTAGGTACAGGTAGGCTGGTTTGATAAAATGCAGAGGGGAAAAGGCAGCAAGAACTGAGTCAGCCAATGATTTAAGACTGATGAAGATATATATTTGTTTTTTCTTTGTAATTTTAACCAATGCACGACATCTCGTTTGTTAACATCTAATCTTTTAAGAAATATCAACATCAGTGCAACATATATTTCCAACAAATGTGTAAATATGTCAAAACAATCATTGTCATAATATCTAAAATTGGAGGAATTAAAACTGTTTTATGAGAAATCTTTTAGCCACCCACTTTACATAATTTATTTTGTGGTCAATCTTTACAATTCCAACTTTGTCACGCCTGTCAGCACAGGCTCAGAGAATAATAACTTCCTACTGGTCCAGAACAGAGCAAGTCCCGCCTCCCGGAAGTCCTGATTGGCACAGTAGATGATGGGGTTCAACCCGCAGTCTAGGTAGGACATCACTGATGACAGGGTTCTCAGCCAATCAGGTGCAGGGGATAGGTCCAGTCTACCCAGGAGAATCAGCTGTGGGGAAGTGAGAGGGGTAAAAAATAACCATTGGCTTCAGGGAGGAGAAATGCAAAATTAATCTGAAGAGAGTGTGTGTATAGATGTTTGTGCGTGTGTCACCTCTGACACAGCCAAGGGAGTGTAGCAGAACAGGTAGAAGGCCACAATCAGAGGAGTGACAGAGGAGAGGTCATCTGGGTCACTATGAAGGAGAGGGAAAGAGAGAGCTGTTACTGAGGAAGGTACTAATCTGGGTGCCTCTTCATTCTATGTGAGGTTGCCTTCTCTCTTCATCGCCTTTCCATCATCTGCACTGATCTGTAATTTTCGAGTATATGTGAATGGAACCTCCATTTCTAGCTTGAATAAGATACTTTGGTAAAGCAAGAATGGTGTGCATGCATCAGGAAATTGATGTGCAGTTATTTCACATCGATGTAAACGAGACGAGGGGGAGGAGACCATTTGAGACTATTACGACACACCCAAATGCTCACAAATCACAACACATACCTGTCGCAGTTCCTCTCGCAGCCAGCAGCGGTGAAGAGAGAGTAGAAGAGGATGAGGAGGAAGGGGATGACGATGCAGATGGAGAAAGCACAGAGGATATAGACCAGCATGTCAGAGTAACTGCTCTCCCAGAACACTGCACACAGCATCTCTGCAGGGTCGTACCTGAGAGTTGGAGAGAGACAGAGAGTTCAGAGGCAGGGACGGACCGGACCAAATTCGGCCTGGACATTTCTAACAGACATGCCTATTTTTTTCCTTGAGGGCCTGACACCAGCCCATTTTTTCCTTGGGCCCCAATAAATTGGCCAAATAATTATAATTCTGTGCAAAACCCCAAATTTAGATCGGCTAACTGGGCTAAAGATAGACCAGAGTACATTGATGGAAGAGAAGATAAATGAACAATGACCTAGTCTTCCTCACTGTATGTCTAGTATGACCCAAATAACTACAAGACCCTCACCACAACCCTCCCTCACCTGATCCAGTTGTAGACCACAGGGATGCTCCCAAACACCACCCCTGTCAACCAGGAAGCCAGGCAAGCCAGAGCCACGACAACAGAGGCGCCTCTTCCTGTGGAGGCCACGCCCTTGGCTCGCTGTACGCAGAGAATCGCTGTGGAGAGGGGAGGAATGACTTTTTTTTAAAGTAGTGCACTACATAGGCAATAGAGTGCCATTTGGGACACACAATATATGCAAGTGGATTGAGGATTGTTGAATTGGATGTAAAAGATGCATGTGTGAGGAGAGGAGTGGGTGTTTAGAAGTGAATAGTGAGAATGATGAGAATGGAAAGTGTGTGCGTAGAGAAGTTGGTTAGCGCATTAAGTGGTCATCAAGTCAGTCCCGTAACACTTGTTTCTCCAAGTGAAATGCGGATTCAAAACGCCTACAACCTAGGCCCAGGAGAGTCTCACCTATGCTTCCAATAGAGGAAGTGATGAAGGCGAATTTGAGCAAGCTGACGACCTCGCACCATGGTGACCTCTGACCCTTAGTCAACATAGCCAATAGGGAGCCAGAGATGATGAGCAGGGAGGAGCCAAGGTCGGAGAGGGTCAGACTGACGAAGGGGACCCAGTATCTACAGGGAAACCGACCCCTACACTGAGAAAGAGACGGAGAGAGAGATTATTCTATTTCAAGCTTTTTATAGGCTCTGCTCATTGGCATTGCTCAGTGCCTCTTCATCAGCAGATATAGCTTATTTGTACTGTGACATTTTGTAAAAGAGTGCCACCATCAGACAGGCATATGTAAACTACAACGCACTCACAGAAGTAAGCTACAGTCAGAACACTGGGTTACAAAGAGGATATGCGAGTCCTTGGTTAGATCTCCTAACAGTAGGTCAGGGAGAGAAGTGTGTGTGTGTGTGTGTGGAGTCACACACACACTCAGAGTTAATAACAGTTACCTACCATGATTTTTACCAGTAGTACCAGACAGTTCCCAATGACCCCCAGCACCATCTCCACGCTCAGAACTGCCACCAGCACTGACCTCTCAACCCTTGTCCAGGACTGATCCAACACTACCGATGTGCTGCTGTTGGCCCAATCGTTCACTGAGCGATGGAGAAGAGAAAGAACAGTGATTATAAGTTATAAAGATATAAACGAATGCAGTCAATTACTGTTGGTTAGTCAAATTCTACAATCTTGAAAGCCTCACAATGTGTAGAAAATCATTGCAATTATAGAATAATTAATGTAATTATAATACAGTACCGTACTTACTTTTAAGACGGCTGGTTAGAGTCCACAACCATGAGGAGATAGAGGGAATTATGGATGGGAGAGTGAAGATTACACAAAGTGAGACCGTCATCAAAAACAATCTCCAATTAAAACTATCCTGCTTCATTAGCCACTGGCAAATCCCTTATCAAGCATTGTGTGAGTATGTGTGTGTGTGTGTGTGTGTGTGTGTGTGTCGTTTTCTTATCTTTGTCTTGTCATGTACTATAATGTGTTTGAGTATACAGAGGTCCTTCTGTCTATCTAACTTTGGGAACTGTGGTTGTCCATGTATAGTATCTGTTTATGTACTGTTTATGTACTGTATAGTATCTGTTTATGTACTGTTTATGTACTGTATAGTATCTGTTTATGTACTGTATAGTATCTGTTTATGTACTGTACTTGTGTGTGTATATATATATATATATATATATATATATATATATATATATATATATATATATATGTGTGTGTGTGTTTGTGTGTGTGTGTGTGTAAAATATCACTTCTAAATACTGAATGAAGCACAATCAATTCCAAACAACAACAATACATTTAATAATTTCACGTAGCACTGTATTTTAGGATAGAAAATCATATTTTCAAACTTTTTACCTTACCACCTGCGCCACATCAAACATGGCAACTTTTTGACGTCCAACGCGAGATCTCTGTCATAACGTTCTTTCACTTCCTGCCCACGCAAATTGCACTTCTCAAATCGTCCGCTGTTCTGGTTTAGAAGGCCAAATAGCGACAGGTCGGTGAGTTTTAAGTTATTTTATCAACTACATACTTATTTGCAATGGTTTGAACTATATTTTACAACACATAATATCTTTGTTGATATTTCTACTGCCTTTTGGTACTTGTATGACCGCTGCTTTTACAGCTAAAGCTACATAACGTCAGTCATTGGAAAAGTCCTTGAGGATTTTATGGCTAACCGGTTGTTGCTAGCCGGCTCGCTAATGCTTGTTTGTACCTATCTAACAACATGCATTTGTCATAGCGTAAAGCGTTTTGGTAGTAATACATTTTGCTACAATATACCATGTCACGCAGTAAAAATAGCCTTGAGCAGGGCCTGCGTCACCTGGGTAGACGGTTGGGTTTTTTTTCTGGGAAGACAGTTGTCTTGCTAGAACACTCATGTCCTCAACTAGCAAGCTAACGTATTAACTAACCTATGCAGTTAACAGATATTTATATTAGTGTAGTAGCTTCTTCTCTCTTGTATCGCATGCTGTCGTCACAAGGACCAGCAGAGCGCTGACGTAAGGGTCATAATGATCATCACACATGAACGATTTTAATAACAAGCACACATACTAACCTCTTAGCTATGGAACTTAATTAGCCATCCTACTATGGTTTGTTTGTTGACAAACATAAGTTATTGGATGATAACATAAGGCACATCTTTACATTATGTCATGACAAACAAAGTAAGACCGATACAGGTTTTCTGAATGAGTGCAATGTATTATCTGGCAGCAGATTTCAATAGGACGGTGGCCTTAAAAAAAAAAAATATATATATATATATATATATATATATATATATATATATACACACACATACATATACACACAAATACCCTGTATTGCACTTGCGTGTCACATGATTAATAATTACATGTGTATGTTTTTCTTTCCCAACCTCTTCCTGTGTTGTTGGCGAGTTCCAGACATGTCTGCGGCGTTGCGTGTACTATATTCTGTGTCCCGGCCAGGTAAGACCTCACCGAAGGAAGGGAGGGATGGATGGATATTGATGGTGTGGTGCACTGCTTTAGTGATAGAAAAGTCACACTGGTCATCAACAGTTCAAGAGGAAATTTAGGCTATACTCAGTTATTTGGGGTAAACAGTGGATACAGATACCCAAAACGCATCTCAACTATCAATGAAGATACTGATTGTAGGTCGCTCTGGATAAGAGTCTGCTAAATGCTCTCAATGTAATATTTTAAGACGAGTCAATGCTGTTAGCTGTCATTGAAGTCTACTTGCTAATTGTTGACCTCTTGTGGTGAAAACACTTCCCTGGTAGCTCCGTTCATCCTCTGCCTTTTAGGTCATAATTTGACTCCTCCCACCCCCCACAGGTGCCTTTGCAGCTGGACACAATCTGGTGCGTCCAATCAGTCTGTCAGCCCAGAGAGAGGGTTTCAGTAAGTACTGTCTCTTACCCCGGCTCTCAAGGTGCGTTCGTTTTGCATCACTGGGTGCACCGGGTGGGCGGCATTTGCACATTCCATTAGTCCTAAAGGGAAATCCCCACCCATCCGGGCCCCTGGGAATTCAAAACGAGCACACCCAGTGTCTCTCATATACACCTGACCACTGTGATCCCCACACAGCTGCACTTTGTTTGCCTTTGATTAGTATGAATGTTCAGACACTCACTCAACATTCATCACTGTCTTTCTCTCTACCTCCCTCTTTCTCCCTCCCGCCTTCTCTCTTCCTCTCTCTGTAGAGTATGTGAATGCTCAGGATCTGCCCACAGACATGAAGTCCATAACAGACCGAGCCGCTCAGACTCTGCTGTGGACGGAGCTCTTCAGAGGTCAGTTTCACTCCTGACTCTTCGTGACACCAACCCCCATGTCTGAAATGGTGCTGTATTCCCTATATAGTCCACTACTTTTGACCAGGGCCTGTAGGGTGTCGTTTGAGAGACAGCCACTGAATAACCTGGTCCCAGGTTTTTTTGTTGCTATTTTGCAAACTCCTATGACAAATTTCATAGGAGTTGACAAGAGGGCACCAAAAGATCAGGGACCAGCCTTGCAATTAAAGGCTACATACTGACAAAGTAGTCTTTACCTGAAATCTGTACAGTGCCATTTTGGATGCAGCCAGTGCAGTGTATAACATCACTTCCTAATTCTTGCTTCCCCAGGATTGGGCATGACCATGAGCTACCTGTTCAGAGAGCCGGCCACCATAAACTACCCGTTTGAGAAGGGGCCCCTGTCGCCCCGTTTCCGCGGTGAGCACGCCCTGCGCAGGTACCCATCTGGAGAGGAGCGCTGCATCGCCTGCAAGCTGTGTGAAGCCATCTGCCCTGCCCAGGTACATAGAAACACACCTGTGGCCTGTTGCACCAGTTGGGTGTAAAAACGTGGTCTTAAATGCTAGGTCAGGCGTAGCTACGTCAGACTTTGATCAGAATTCACACCTGTTTGCACCAATCCAAAATAAGACTTGTCGTAGCTTAGTCCAGTGTAAGCAATGCGCGTTCATGAGATTTAATGCTTCATAATGATGGTTGCTAGGCTGCGCCCATTACTAGGCTGTTGCCATCCTCGTGGCAGTTCTAAACTTTGCAAGGCATGTCACTTCCATAGAGAGAACAGTCCACCCCTTTGCATAGCCCACCACTATGCATGAACCTTTTCTTAACCACAACTAGATGGATCCATAAAGAGTTACTGTGGGAATTAATATCTTTTTTTACTTTTTATTTAAATCGGGAGCCCATTGAGACAAGGGTCTCATTTTCAATAGTGCCCTGAGGACAACAAATTCAACACAAACATTCCCCAAAAAAGTGTGTATATACACACCTACGCATTCAAGGGTTTTTCTTTATTTGTACTATTTTCTACATTGTAGAGTAATAGTGAATACATCAAAACTATGAAATAACACATGGATTATTTTATTTTTTACATTGAACCTTTATTTAATAGGCATGTCAGTTATTAAGAAGAAATTCTTATTTTACAATGACGGCCTACCGGGGAACAGTGGGTTAACTGCCTTGTTCAAAGGCAGAACAACAGGTTTTTACCTTGTCAGCTCGGGGATTCGATCCAACAACCTTTCGGTTACTGGCCCAACGCTCTAACCACTAGGCTACCTGCCAGAATCATGTAGTAACCAAAAAATTATGATAAAAAATCTAAATATATTTTAGGTTCTTCAAAGTAGCCACCCTTTGCCTTGATGACAGCTTTGCACACTCTTGGCATTCTTTCAACCAGCTTCACCTGGAATGCTTTTCCAACAGTCTGGAAGTAGTTTCCACATATACTGAGTACTTGTTGGCTGCTTTTCCTTCACTCTGCAGTCCAACTCTTCCCAAACCATCTTAATTGGATTGAGGTTGGGTGATTGTGGAGGCCAGGTAATCTGATGCAGCGCTCTATCACTCTCCTTCTTGGTCAAATAGCCCTTACACAGCCTGGAAGTGTTGGGTCATTGTCCTGTTGGGAAAACAAATGATAGTCCCACTAAACGCAAACCAGACGGGATGGCTTATCGCTGCAGAATGCTGCGGTAGCCATGCTGGGTAAGTGTGCATTGAATTCTAAATAAATCAGACAGTATCACCAGCAAAGCATCATCACACCTCCTCCTCCATGCTTCACAGTGGGTACCACTTATGTGGTCATCATCCGTTCACCTATTCTGCATCTCACAAAGACATGGTGGTTGGAACCAAAAATCTCAAATTGTACTCACCAGACCAAAGGACAGATTTCCACCAATCTAATGTCCATTGCTCTTGTTTCTTGGTCCAAGCAAGTCTCTTCTTATTATTGGTGTCCTTTAGTAGTGGTTTCTTTGCAGCAATTCGGCCATGAAGGCGTGATTCATCCAGTCTCCTCTGAACAGTTGATGTTGAGATGTCTCTTACTTGAACTCTGTGAAACATTTTATTTGGGCTGGTAACTCTAATGAACTTATGCTCTGCAGCAGAGGTAACTCTGGGTCTTCCTTTCCTGTGGCGGTCCTCACGAGAGCCGGTTTCATCATAGCGCTTGATGGTTTTTGTGACTGTACTTGAAGAAACTTTCAAAGTTATTGAACTTTTCTGTATTGACTGACTTTCAGGTCTTAAATGAATGATGGTCTGTCATTTCTCTTATTTGAGCTGTTCTTGCCATAATATGGACTTGGTCTTTTACCAAATAGGACTATCTTCTGTATACCACTTCTACCTTATCACAACACAACTGATTGGCTCAAACACATTAAGAAGGAAATAAATTCCACTAATTAACTTTTAACAAGGCACACCTGTTAATTGAAATGCATTCCAGGTGACTACCTCATGATGCTAGTTGAGAGAATGCCAAGAGTGTGCAAAGCTGTCATCAAGGCAAAGGTTGGCTATTTTGGTTACTACATGAATTCATACGTGTTATTTCATAGTTTTGATGTCTTAGCTATTATTCTACAATGTAGAAAATATTAAAATACAGAAACCCTTGAATGAGTAGGTGTGTCTAAGCTTTTGACTGGTAGTGTGTGTGTGGTTACAATACAAATTCAACTCCACCATTTTTTTTAAATGTATTATTTCTATCAAAACAAATGCAATTCTCATTTAACAAATTCAACATTAGACTCCTAAACTGCCTTAGCGACGCCAGGGAATCAAGATGCAGGGAGTTCTGCAGGTTATTCCAAAAAGTTGGGGGCATTATAACTGAAAGCGGATTTACCTATTTCGGTGGAGAGACCCGAGGAACCTCGAGTGAGCGGGTTTGGTATCTCATGTTTTGATATTTCAACAACAGAGTTAGGTAAGTCAGATGCTTGTGTAGTAGAACTTGATAAACAAAAACGGAATCATGAAGTGATCTACGGTACTTGAATGAGGACCAGCCAACCTTTTGATACAGGGTGCATGTGTATTAAATCCAAATGCGCATATATTTATAGGTGGGAAACCTATCTTTAGTCTAGATGACTCGTCTTGTTTTTTACCACTGATCAGACCATTTTGATAGCATGTTATGTAGCCTATAACAAGTTGATGATTTTGCTGTTTACTCGCGTAGTAGCTTACTCCCGACCAAAAGCCTGTGACTCGTCCGATGTGATTTTGTTTCACCGAATCTCCGTCAGTATATTTGGTAATTTGGTCTCTGGCTGGGAAAATAAGTGGAGGTGGCAGCTCATTTATTAGTTTGCTCATCTATCGCTGATCAGAAACATTTAGCATGCTATAATGTTGCCCAAATCTACAGTGTTATTTTGCTAATGACTCGTCTTTAGGCAACTCCAACAGTCGGTGGAGGCTGTGAAATACGAACGCGAGATTCACATGCTTTTGAAAATGGATGACTGTTCTTTCTATCGGTATCGTGAAGACAGTCTGAATTGAACACCCTACGCCGCCTGCTCTCAGCTAGACAGGTCATAGAAGGCTTGCTCCCAGGTGGTGCAGCGGGTATCATTTTTTTGTGGTCCGGCTTTGAGCGCATTTTACGTCGGACGTATTGTTACGGCCCAACTGGTGCAGCCGGCCCCTGTGGTGTTTACACTCCTGTACTATTCGCATCTGCATATCCCTAACCCTCCCAGTGCATCAAAACACCTGCACTTTGCAACGGAAATCCCTCCATGGTAGCGTCCAAAATTGGTACATGTACATAGACCCCTGCATAGTGCATCCTATAGGTCCTGGTCAAAAGAAGTGGACCGTTTCCTATGTCTGCTATACCACAACACCTTCAGGCTCACTGCCCTAAACATGATTACCCCCCCCCCCCCCCCCATTGCATAGGCCATCACCATCGAGGCAGAGCCCCGATCGGACGGCAGCAGGAGGACGACGCGCTACGACATCGACATGACCAAGTGTATTTACTGTGGCTTCTGCCAGGAGGCCTGTCCTGTTGACGCCATCGTGGAGGTGAGCTGGACCTTCTACCTCTCTACTGTGGTCAGTGTCCCAACTGGCACCCTATTCCCTACTTAGTGCGTTACATTTGACCAAAAGGAAATAGGGTGCTATTTGGCACAAAACCCCTCTACCATAGCTTCCTCTGTAGATGTCTGGCCGTTCAGATTCCTGTGACTGAGTTTGGCGTAAAGGACCTGTAAAACTATTTGGTTTGGTGTCTCCCCTCTCATTCTTCCTCCCCCCTCTCTCTCCCTCAGGGCCCCAACTTTGAGTTTTCCACAGAGACTCATGAGGAGCTGCTATACAACAAAGAGAAACTGCTCAACAACGGAGACAAGTGGGAGGCTGAGATCGCTGCCAACATACAAGCTGATTACCTCTATCGATAGACCGGCTGGCGCGCAGATACACATACACACACCGACTGACCGACTGACCGACTGACCGACTGACCGACTGACTGACTGACTGACTGACTGACTGACTGACTGACTGACTGACCGACTGACCGACTGACCGACTGACCGTACTCTGTTGATAACCATGAAACGCACACAGATGCGGTATGACAGACTGGCACACACATTGTATAGATATCCGTCAGCCTCTTTGACACAGACACGCATCCATCCATACTATACAGTTGATCCAGATCAATGGTTCACACCCAGATGTGTTTCCAGAGATCCAGACAGCACCGTTTATCTATACTGCATAAATATTGAATGTGATTTGGATGAATGGGACAAATAAACAGCAGGAACCCACAGCTCTCCAGAACCAGGTCTGTGTGGACCACTGTATTAATAAGCTCAGTTCACCCACAGACAGAAGCACCCTCAGTCTCCTGTACCGGCAGCCCGCCCACAGATGCCTATCCTGGGGCACATTCAATAGGGATACGTTGTGGAAATTTGCAGAAAGAAATTACATGAATAGAGTTGACATGATTCTTTATTCTACTTGTCAGAGAGGCATGTTTGTTCTACGTACCATATTTCTATCTGAACGTTCCACAATGCTGTGCCCTACTGAACGCACCCCTGATGTCTTTCCTTAACTGTACTGTTTATCTGATTCGAGGTAAGATATTGCCCCTAACCACAGATCTAGGATCAGATTAAAGTAACCTTAACCATTAGGGGCAAGGAAATAAATCTGACCATGTGTTAGTGGTTAGGGACAACTACCTACTTTGTGTTCCAAATGGCATCTTACCTGCTATATGGTACACTACTTTTGACCAGGACCCATAAGACTGGTCAAAAGTAATGCACTATTTAAGGAAGAGTGTGCCATTTGGGACGTAGTCCTACTGTTTTAAGGGCAGAGTGTTATCATTTGGTCAGAAAGCGTTACACAACCAGTTGGCACATGATACTCAGGCTCGATTATAATATCCTCAAGCTAGTAGATATATTAGCCTGCTGCAAACACGAAGTTAAATGGGGGTTTGTCATGAGAATTGTACAAAGGTTAAATACTTGTGGACTTCAAATTATGAAGAATAAATATTGTTCTGTCCGAAGTTTTCAAATGGCGTGCAGTGTTGTCTTTCAAAGTCCCAATGCAGTCAAAATGTGATTTTCCTGGTTTTTTTTATATTTCACACTGAGGTTGGAAGTATACTGTAACATTTATGATAATTCCCTTTCAGTGGGAGCTGTTTAATAAGACTGCCTGTTTTTCAGGCGGTAAATTAGTTACATATATAGATACCATTTTGCAGATGCTTTTATCCAAAGCGACTTATAGTCATGTGTATATACATTTTATGTTTAGGTAGGTCCCTGGAATCAAACACACTACCCTGGCGGTGCAAGTGCCATGCTCTACCAACTGAGCCATACAGGACCAGTTAATAGACCAATAAGAAAGAGAGTTCCAAGTCTCTGCCAATAACAGCTCATTTCCAGTTTTCCCCTCCCCACTCAGACCACTCCCAGGCAATCTTATCAGAAATATTTGCCTGAGAAATTGCTATTTGCAAAGAAGCTATTATTGTGTCTTTTTGACCATGTTAATTGAAAACAATCACAGTAAACTGTAACCCCGAAATTATTTGATATTGAGATGAAACGGCTGCATTGGACCGTTCTAGCTTTCTGTCTAAATAAGGTTACAATTAAATGAAGCCTGCTCTTGCATCTGAAAACTTGGTTGATTTATGGTTTAGGTTAATGCCATTGATGCATAACGTGTGCCAGTATCTGTGGATGATGGGTCAGTGTGCTTAATCGATTGGCTAAGTACAGTACAATGGCACCCTATTACCTACATACTGCCCTACTTTTGACCAGGCTTCATAGGGGGCCTCTGCTTGTCCATACCATCATTAACAGTTCAGTGTGCTGTGGGGAAATTGAATTGAAAATTGTCAATAAGAACCTCAATTTCAGTCCATATGATGTAAGATGGAAAAGTTGAAATGTATACAAGCTCTTGTTTTCTTAATAATTTTAACCAGCACCTTAATGAAAAATAAAGATATTATAGTTATGACTATCAATAGTCTTTTCGTAATTGCTCAACAAATCATTAAGATAGAGATATCAGTTTTATCTGCATGGGCTTTGTCTCAATCCACTGCATCCGCCTATGTCGGTCTTCCGCATCGGTGGTGGAAGGTGGCCGAGCTACAGCAGTGTTTGTCAGACCATTGAGACATCCCGAAAAATCGGTCTTCTCACAAAAATGTCTGTAGTGTCCAAACGGTTTGGCCTACACGATGAACATGATGGTGTGCTCCATTTTGCTCTACGACCCCCACAAGTGTCACGGAACTCATCTGAAGGTAACCCATGGAAGTACGGAGCTAGTTTTGTGCCCCAAAAAATAAGCGGTTAAATATGTGTAAAAATATATATACAAATATTTTCTGAGCTTTCTTATATCGCCTAGAAATTGGACAAACACTTTAAAACCTTATTCCTTATGATTTCTTTTTTTTTTTACTGTCTTGTTTGCCATTTATGCATGTGTTATTCAGTGCATTTATGTTGGTTGTAGCAGTAGTAGGCCAAATTCAATATTTTAGCTTTATTTTCTTTTTTAAATACCTAAAGGGATCCTAAAACTCTAAATCAAATAGCTAAATGTTCCATGGTATGACCATCTTAACCCCCCCACCCCCAATGGCTTACACTTTTAGAGGTAAACAAAATGGAAGGCAGTTGAGAGGAGGCAAGATCCGGTTGCTGCTCATTTTGTACAAGCTGGACATCCTATTAGTTCTCTGAGATACATTGGAATAGAAATGGTCAAGATGCCCCCCGAGTGGCGCAGTGGTGGCTTAGTGCTGTGCCACTAGAGATCCTGGTTCGAGTCCAGGCTCTGTCGCAGCCGGCAGCAACCGTGAGACCCATGGGGCGGCGCACAATTGGCCCAGCATCGTCCGGCTTAGGGGATGGTTTTGCCGGCCATGATGTCCTTGTCCCATGCTGACACGGTAGCCAGGTGTACGGTGTTTCCTCCGGGTTAATTGGGCAATGTGTCAAGATGCAGTGCGGCTTGGCTGGGTCATGTTTCGAGGACGCACGGCTCTCGACCTTCGCCTCTCCCGAGTCCATACTGGAGTTGCAGCGATGAGACAAGACTCTAACTACTAATTGGATACCACTAAATTGGGTAGAAAAAGGGGAGGGTGTGGCAGGTGGATGGAGCATTGCAAATTAAGACCATGTCATTGTTCTCTCTCATTGTTCTCTCTCTTACGTCTGGTTTTCACAAATCAAATCAAATTTATTTTTATATAGCCCTTCGTACATCAGCTGATATCTCAAAGTGCTGTACAGAAACCCAGCCTAAAACCCCAAACAGCAAGCAAAGCATGTGAAAGAAGCACAGTGGCTAGGAAAAACTCCCTAGGAAAAACTCTCTAGAAAGGCCAAAAACCTAGGAAGAAACCTAGAGAGGAACCAGGCTATGAGGGGTGGCCAGTCCTCTTCTGGCTGTGCAGGGTGGATATTATAACAGAACATGGTCAAGATGTTAAAATGTTAAAATGTTCATAAATGACCAGCATGGTCAAATAATAATAATCATAGTAGTTGTCGAGGGTGCAACAAGCACGTCCGGTGAACAGGTCAGGGTTCCATAGCCGCAGGCAAAACAGTTGAAACTGGAGCAGCAGCACGGCCAGGTGGACTGGGGACAGCAAGGAGTCATCATACCAGGTAGTCCTGAGGCATGGTCCTAGGGCTCAGGTCCTCCGAGAGAAAGACAGAAAGAGAGAAAGAGAGAATTAGAGAGAGCATATTTAAATTCACACAGGACACCGGATAAGACAAGAGAAATACTCCAGATGTAACAGACTGACCCTAGCCCCCCGACACATAAACTACTGCAGCATAAATACTGGAGGCTGAGACGGTCACGGTTGTTTTATGTGGAGTTGGGTTTATAAACCGTGAATTCGTAAACTCAAATCTCTGTCTGGACAATTGTTCCTTTATGATCTAGCCAAGATATTACCATACAAAATATTAATGAAAAAAAAAATGCTTTTTGGTTTAATTTAAGGTTAGGATAAGGTTAGTATCAGGGTAAAGTTCGAGTTAGGTTTAAAATCACATTTTAAGAAGATGAATTGTAGAAATAGACAGGGTTTGTGACTTTATGGCTGTGACTTTGTGGTTGTAACGACACAACTCCGATAGAAAGTGTTTTTTCTAAAAGTTGCCAGGATGTCACGTGTCCTACATACAGTTGAAGTCGGATGTTTACATACACTTAGGTTGGATTCATTAAAAGTCTTGTTAACAAACTATAGTTTTGGCAAGTCGGTTAGGACATCTACTTTGTGCATGACATAAGTCATTTTTCCAACAATTGTTTACAAACAGATTATTTCACTTATAATTCACTGTATCACAATTCCAGTGGGTCAGAAGTTTACATACACTAAGTTGACTGTGCCTTTAAACAGCTTGGAAAATTCCAGAAAATTATGGTGAGGCTTTAGAAGCTTCTGATAGGCTAATTGACCTAATTTGAGTCAATTGGAGGTGTACCTGTGGATGTATTTCAAGGCCTACCTTCAAACTCAGTGCCTCGTTGCTTGACATCGTGGGAAAATAAAAAGAAATCAGCCAGGACCTCAGAACAAAAATTGTAGACCTCCAGAAGTCTGGTTCATCATTGGGAGCGATTTCCAAATGCCTGAAGGTACCACGTTCATCTGTACAAACAATAGTACGCAAGTATAAACACCATGGGACCACACAGCTGTCGTACCACTCAGGAAGTAGACTCGTTCTGTCTCCTAGAGATGAATGTACTTTGGTGCGAAAAGTGCAAATCAATCCCAAAACAACAGCACATATTATTCACAAAATAGATGGCATCATGAGGACGGAAAATTATGTGGATATATTAAAACAACATCTCAAGACATCAGTCAGGAAGTTAATGCTTGGTCGCAAATGGGTCTTCCAAATGGACAATGACCCCAAGCATACTTCCAAAGTTGTGGCAAAATAGCTTAAGGACAACAAAGTCAAGATATTGGAGTGGCCATCACAAAGCCCTGACCTGAATCCCATAGAAAATTTGTGGGCAGAACTGAAAAAGCGTGTGCGAGCAAGGTGTAACCGATGTGAAATGGCTAGTTAGTTAGCGGTGGTGCGCGCTAATAGCATTTCAATCAGTGACGTCACTCGCTCTGAGACTTGAAGTAGGGTTTCCCCTTGCGTTGCAAGGGCCGCGGCTTTTGTGGCGCGATGGGTAACGATGCTTCGTGGGGAGTCAGTTGTTGATGTGTGCAAGGGTCCCTGGTTCGAGCCCGGGTTGGGGCGAAGAGAGGGACGGAACCTACACTGTTACAGAGGCCTACAAACCTGACTCAGTTACACCAGCTCTGTCAGGAGGAATGGGCCAAAATTCACCCAACTTATTGTGGGAACGTTGTGGAAGGCTACCCGAAACGTTTGACCCAAGTTAAAAAATGTAAAGGCAATGCTACCAAGTACTAATTGAGTGTATGTAAACTTCTGACCCACTGGGAATGTGATGAAAGAAATTAAAGCTGAAATAAATCATTCTCGCTTCTATTATTCTGACATTTCACATTCTTAAAATAAAGTGATGATCCTAACTGACCTAAGACAGGGATTTTTTACTAGGATTAAATGTCAGGAATTGTCAAAAACGGAGTTGAAATTTATTTGGCTAAGGTGTATGTAAACTTCCGACTTCAACTGTACATATAACTAGGAATAAAGTGACAGATAATAAACATTAGCGGCAGCATATGTGATGAGACAAAGTTAGTGCAAAAAAGGTAAATGCGATAGTCTGTGTAGATATTTGGTTAACTATTTAACTAACTATTTTGCAGTCTTATTGCTTGGGGTAGAAGCTGTTCAGGGTCCTGTTGGTTCTAGACTTGGGACATCAGTAACGTTTGCCGTGCGGAAGCAGAGAGAACAGTCTATGATTTGTAGGGCCTTCCTCTGACACCGCCTGGTGTAAAGGTCCTGGATGGTAGGGAGCTTGGCCCCAGTGATGTACTGAGCTATTCACCCTACCCTCTGTAGTGCCTTCGAGGTCGGATGCCAAGCACTTGCCCTACAAAGCGGTGATGCAGCCAGTCAAGATGTTCCGGTTGAGTTTTTACTCTGTTCAAAACCTAACAGTTTAGTATTGTGAAGTAACTACAATGACCTTTATCCATCCTCAGTTTTCTCCTATCACAGCCATTAAACTCTAACTTTTTTAAGTCACCATTGGCCTCATGGTGAAATCCCTAAGGGAGTTCATTCCTCACCGGCAAATGAGTTAGGAAGGACGTCTGTGTAGTGACTGGGTGCATTGATACACCACCGAAAGTGTAATTAACAGTACCGCTTAAGTCGTTTTTTTTGGGTGTCTGTACTGTACTTTACTATTTATATTTTTTACAACTTTTACTTTTACGCCACTGCATTCCTAAAGTAAATGATGGAATTTTTACTCCTTACATTTTCCCTGAAACCCAAAAGTACTCGTTACATTTTGAATGCTTAGCAGGACAGGAAAATTGTCTAATTCACGCATTTATCAAGAGAACATCCCTGGTCATCCCTACTGTCCCTGATCTAGCACACTCACTAAACACAAATGCTTAATTTGTAAATTATGTCTGAGTGTTGACCTGTGTCCATGGCTATCTGTAAATTTAAAAAACAAGAAAATCATGTCATCTGGTTTGCTTAATATAAGACATTTGAAATGATTTATATTTCCACTTTTGATACTTAAGTACATTTAAAACCAAATACGTTTAGACTTTTACTTAAGTAGTATTTTACTGGGTGACTTTCACTTTTACTTGAGTTATTTTCTTTTAAGATATCTTAACTTTTTTTACTCAAGTATGAACATTGGGTACTTTTCCCCAGCACTGGTAATTAATAACTTCACCATCCTCAAAGGGATATTCAATGTCTGTTTTTATTTTATTTTCCCATCTACCAGGTAGCCTAGTGGTTACAGCGTTGGGCCAGTAAGCAAAAGGTTGCTAGATTGAATCCCCGAGCTTTGCTAAATGTCCCTAAACAGTTTCTCATGCATTGTCAATGGGGTTTGTAAACCAATTTGGATGTGTCATGAGAATTTCTATCCCAATGTTCTAACTGAACTATTTTATATTTCTGTCTAATTCCTGAAGGTTGTAAATCTCCAGTTCAAAGAAATAGACAGTCTCAGCCTGCAATAGGTCAATACTTTATTCAGAGAGCGCTCTGCCCTTCAAGTGCAGAGCGAATCTTTTATACACACACACACAAACAAGTTAAAATCTTAAGCTACGCCTTGCTCAGACAGTTACTTTTCCACTACACACATACATTGTTTATCATATTCTGCAACATGTTTCATAATTTTCTGCAAGCCTAACAATTTCTCCCCTCCACGGGTGGGGACAGAATATCCTGTTATTGGTTTCACAGTAGCACAACTTGTCTGTCGATAGCTCCGCTTATCCTTTGTTTCACACTTGCACTCTGCTTACATAGCTAAACAGGAACAAAATGTCCTGGTTCTAATTCTGACTAAAACTACACACATCATCAGATTATAGTTTTATGATTCCAATACATTTCACACAATTATATGGTTTCAGGGTGGAATACTTTAGTCATTATCTTAAACATACAAATTATTCTATCAGGATGTAATAAAGATCTGGTCACATGTTGACTCAGTGGCACTTCTCCATGCAGGTCGTGGGACCGGGGAGGGATGCACACTCTGTAAACAGGAATAGGTGCATCACCGGTCACTGAGCTGGCAAACATTAAGTGTGTACACTTGGGCCACTGCTCTACTACCACATGTCTACAACACAAAATCCTTGTGTACAGTGTGTATGTTATCATGTGTCTCTTCACAGTCCCCGCTGTTACATATTTTTATCTGTTTTTGAAATCAAATTTTACTGCTTGCGTGAATTACTTGATGTTGAATAGAGTTCCATGTAGTCATGACTCTATGTACTACTGTGCGCCTCCCAAAGTCTGTTTTGTTTAGGTTAGTGTGTAGTCATTAAATTGATATTGTGTCCATTTTTTCAGATCTGCCAACCTGCTCGGTGGGTGACAGGTAACTGTCTTTCCACCAAGATGTTCCAGGCCTGGAGTGGCAGGCTGGAACTTCCAGAGTCTTGTAGACCTGAAGCAGTGTGATGTGGTCCAGGTAATTATCAAACACACGTATACACACTCAATCAATCACTCGGTTTCATTGTATAATTATTTCAACTTAAGAAAATTGTTCCTCTCTCTTTTAGATCTGACACCCCTATTAGCTCAACCACAGTCTTCACAGCTGCAGTCGTCTGCCCCTGCACCTGCAACACCGGCCACGACAGGTGATACAGGTACAGCATTGCTTTTTTCACCTCTTAGCTGTGTAACCCAAAGCCTAAGTTGCATTGTGATTGGACAAAAGCAATGACTGTACAGCCCCTCCCTAGAACTTTTTTTTTGTAAAATAGAAAATAGAAATGAAAAAGAATCCAGTTGGTAACTGTTAACCCAGAGGATGAAATATAGAAAATAAACAGAATTTTAAAAACTCACAAGTAGAACCTTATAGACACACACATGCACACTCTCCCTCACTTGGGGCTCTATTCAATCACGTCCGCTTTAGCCAACATCCACATTGCGGTTGTTTTGGCGTTGTCTGAGGTGGAACTGTGTTAGAGCTGTCAAATCCACAAGCTGCTCCTGGCATTATACCTAAAGCGGACATTGCCATTGGCTGCACGGAGTCGCATTACCAGAAATCTCATGCAGCCCTGTTTACAAGTTAGAACACTGCAATTTGAGATGTAATCTACACCTCGATTAGGCTGATAGAAATCCTCATTATTTAGTTCAATGATTTTGAATTTGAGTGGTGTTATTTCTATATAACCTACACTTTCTCGTTCTGAACTGGTAACGAGACTAGGGCGGGTGTAGTTTTGTGACAATGATTTGACAGATCCAACGCAGTTACACGTCAGACGCCGCCAAAACATCAGCTATGCGGGTGTCGGCTATCGCCGGTTAACGCTTGATCTGATTGAAACTAGGCCTTACAGTCATTCAGTCTATTTAGTTGTATGATTATTGTCAGTTAAGAAAATTGTGCCTCTGTCTTTTAGATCTGCCAACCCCAGCAGTTCATCTGCAGTCACAGCAGTCGTCTGCTGTGGTATTTCATTTACCGGCTGCACCAGTTCCTACTACACTGGCCGTGAAGGGAGAAACTTTTGAGGATTCCCACATGGATGCAGGTAATTCAGATTTATATTGCATATGCTCACTCACACCAACAGATGTACACACAGGCATGTTGAGCTGTGTACTTACTGTCGCTTTGTGCATCTCTCTTTCAGATCTGCCATGCACTTCACCGCTGCCTGACAACCTCACCCAGAAGTACATACACTGGGCCTATCAAGACCGACAAAGCAGAGATGGGTGGCTGACAAGGAAAATAAAACATGCACTCACACACATCCACAATGTAAATAAGTTGTAGCTACTTGTTTATTTAATGTTTGCTCCATTTTATTTTAGGATTGTAGAAATCTACTCCTTCATATCCATTCTCAATATCTACATAATTACTCAAATCAAATTGTGATTGATAATATTGTAAAAGACTATGGCTTAATGTTTACAGTTTGAGGATATTCTGTGTGCTTTTTTCTGAGTTGAAAAACATGTCTCCCTCTCTCACACACACATTAGACCCAATGTAAATCAATTGTAATAACTTGTTTATTTTATGTATGCTCCATTTTATTTGAGGAAAATATCTGCAATAAAGTACCTTCACAGTTAAAGCAATGTCTTTGGTTTATTGGATATTTCTCTGAATACAATGTGTGACCAGAAGGAAGTTGGCAGACCTGCAACCCTTGGACTGTGTGTAGGTTTTGTCATCTGGGGCTTAAAAATAGAGAGATGGGGAGAGATATGGGGGGAGGAAAGTAAGAGTGCCATTTAAAGGTTTATCATTAATAACTGACACAATTCTATAATGAATACATATTAGAATAATAATACATAAGAGTGACCAATAGTTACTGTATTGTGATTGTTTATTTACTCAATCAAGTAGTGCCCCAAGGAGGGATCGAACCGTATCTCAAAAGCAGCAGAAAAGGTCAAATAAGGTCACCAAAATTTCCGTTACGGCTATACACGACTGGCCACAAGGTAAAAATCTGTCTTTCTTCCCCTGAACAAGGCAGTTAACGCACTGTTCCTAGGCCGTCATTGTAAATAAGAATTTGTTCTTAACTGACTTGCCTAGTTATATTTAAAATACCAATAGGTGCCCTTCTTTACGAGGCATTGGAAAACCTTCCTGGTCTTTGTGGTTGAGTCTGGGTTTGAAATTCACTGCTCGACTGAGGAACCTTACAGGTAGTTGTATATGTGGGGTATTAAACACTATTATTGCAGACAGAGTGAGTCCATGCAACGTATTATGTGACTTGTTAAGTACATTTTTACTCCTGAACTTACTTAGGCTTGCCATAACAAATGGGTTGAATACTTATTGTTGACTCAAGTGATTTCAGCTTTTCATTTTGTATTAATTTGTAAAAAAAAAAAAAATACATCATTCCATTTAGATGCTATGGGGTATTGTGTAGCCCAGTGACACAAAATCTGAATTGAATCAATTTAAAATTCAGACTGTACCACAATTTCAAAGGGTGTGAATACTTTCTGAAGGCACTGCAGGTGGGAGGGCTTACAGGCTGTCGCAATTTATTAATGCACAAATTGCCTAAATGGGTAATGGAAACACTTCAACCACTTCATTTTTATTCTACTCTGAGTAGTTTATTTAATTTATTTTGCTGTGACGTCATTACGTCCAGCTGTTTATATCGAGAAAAGACTTAAATGGAAACACCGTAGCAGGCAATTGTCGAATATGTATTCAATGCAAACGTTTTAAATGTCAACAGAATCACAGGACAAGTTAATGGAAATATAGCTATTGTTACAACGAGGAGATACTTTCTTTATTGTACAATAGCCGGCACTATGTAATGGGTTTATTATGAAATTAGCTTGTGAGCACCTGAATATGCTATGACCTGAAAGTGTGGTCGCACGCATTCACTTTGTTATTTCTCTGGTAATTTTTGGAGGTTTGCACATTGTAGCGAGCAGCTGGACCATACTTTAAGTTGGAAGTTGCTAGAATATTTCAACACTTCTCATGTAAACTGAAAAAAAAACCTGAAACCCCACCTCTTTAAGGAATACCTAGGATAGGATAAAGTAATCCTTCTAACCCCCAAAAAATAATAAAAAAAAAAAAAAATAATAATAATCCTTCTAACCCCCCCCCCCCCCCCCCCTTAAAAGATTTAGATGCACTATTGTAAAGTGGTTGTTCCACTGGATATCATAAGGTGAATGCACCAATTTGTAAGTCGCTCTGGATAAGAGCGTCTGCTAAATGACTTAAATGTAAAATGTAGAACCCATCCCCAAAGCCAACACATCCTTTGGCCACCTTTCCTTCCAGTTCTCTGCTGCCAATGACTGGAATGAATTGCAAAAATTACTGAAGCTAGAGACTTATATCTCCCTCACTAACTTTAAGCATCAGCTGTCAGAGCAGCTTACCGATCACTGTATCGGTAAATAGCAAACCCAACTACCTCATCCCCATACTGTTATTTATTTTTTTGGCACTTTTGCACCCCAGTATCTCTACTTGACTGTACCTTTGTTTATCCCATGTGTAACTCTGTGATGTTGTTTTTGTCGCACAGCTTTGCTTTATCTTGGCCAGGTCGCAGTTGTAAATGAGAACTTGTTCTCAACTGGCCTACCTGGTTAAATAAAGGTGAAATAAAAATTTACATTTTCTAAACATAATTATGTATTTGAGAGACAAGTGCTCATTGAATACAGTGTACAAAACATTAGGGACACCCTCCTTATGAGTTTGACCTCCCCCCCCCTTTGCTCTCAGAACAGCCTCAATTCATTGGGCATGGACTCTACAAGGTGTCAAAAGCTTTCCACAGAGATGTTGGCCGATGTTGACTCCAATAATTCCCAAAGTTGTGTCAAATTGGCTGGATGTTCTTCGGGTCGTGGACCATTCTTCATACGCACAGGAAACTGAGCGTGAAAACCAAGCAGCGTTGCAGTTCTTGATGCACTCAAACCAGTGTACCTGGCACCTACTACCATACCCTGTTCAAAGACACTTAAATCTTTTCTATTGCCCATTCACACTCTGAATGGCGCGCGCACACACACACACACACACACACACACACACACACACACACACACACACACAATGCATGTTGCAAGGCTTAAGCTTAAAAAATCCTTCTTTAACCTGCCTCCTTCCTTTCATCTACACTGATTGAAATGGATTTAACAGGTGACATCAATAAGGGATCATAGCTTTCACCTGGATAGTCTGTAATCGGAAGAGGTGTTCCGGATGTTTTATATACTCACTCGGTGTAGTTTACATGTTGTCATCAATCTAAGCCAACCCCGTCTGTTTTGCCCCATAGTTGTGCACCTGTCAGGTTTGTTGCTAAACAACCAACCCGTCTATCGGAGAAGCAGTTTCTGCCTATATTCATATTGTACTGTCTTTGATTAAAAACCTCAACAACCTTCTCTCGCAACCATGTCAGAGATCACGTGATACAGGCAACCAAAAAACGTCACACACATTAGCCAAATTCATCGAAGGTGCTTGAAGGCCCATAGCACCTTTAGCGCCTAGCTAGCTATTCCATCCGAAACCGTGGGGGTAAGTGTGGACGTAAGAGTTTAGAAAATATGATCCATTTACTCTGCCATGTCAAAACACAGACATCAATTCAAATATCTGAATACAGGATTAGAGTTATTGTATTGTGCTGACACTCATGTCTTGTCCTAAACAAAGTTTAGCTGTCTAATGTTAGCTAGCTAACGTTTGATAGCTTGTTAGCATAGTCAGAAGACATTGGTTCCCAGTGGCGCGAGCTAGAGATAGCTAGCATATCAACTTGTTTACACTCGAGCTGCAATTTCAGTGTGTCATGCAAAGTTGTTAATACAACACTTTTGTTTTGGTACATTTTCGTAAAAACAAATGATTAGCTACTGGACCATGTGTAACGCGAAGCCTCATGAAAAATTGCTGTAGCTCGCTAAATATGGGGGTAGGCTGGTTGACTGGACTTCCAATTGCATTGCACATGTGCTGAAACTATAGCACGCTATAACTGCAGCAATACGGTGTGTACAGTTGGACCACTTCCATTAGGCAGGATTCCATTGGCCCAGGTTTATTCGACAAACGCAATGTTGCAAATAAAGTTATTGAAACGGTAGATATAATGGATATTTTCTAAATATAGACAACATTTGTATTCGTATGACGTGTGGATTTTTCTTTAATCTAAATGTCTGTATTGGGGGGGGGTCAAGGTGTTATAAACATTGACTGATTTACATATATGAACTGTAACTCAGTAAAATCGTTGACATTTTTGCATGTTGCGTTTATATTTTTGTCAAGTATATTTTCTATGCAAATTATAATTGTTGACAAAAAGACACGATGACGTGTTTCTGCACGTGAGTTTAGCTAGCCAACGTCGCCATGACATCGCCTAATAGCGTCATCTGGGATTTCTATTGGAAAAGCAGTTTCTGACTGTCTTGGATACTAGGCTTCGTCATTGTTTTTCAACCTGGACTCTGGGGTAGACGTAACATAGTAAATGTACATTTGTCTCCTTTCCTTTGGTAGGATATGTTACATTTCGTAAGGGAAGGAAATGAATTTGTGGATGTCTGTCATCCATTTCGCATGATATGTTATTAATTACAATTTGTATATGTAATTTGCAATGCGTATATGCGACGAATTACAATGTATTGTGGCTAACTTTATCTAGGTAGCAAACGTTCGTCAGATGGCTAACATTAGTTAGGGGTTTATGGTTAGGGTTAAGTTTATGAGTTAGCTAAACCTTCCCCTAAACCTAACATGCTAAGTAGTTGCAAAGTAGTAAGTGTTTCCTAAAATGCTAAATTTGTCCACGATGAGATTCGAACGCTCAACTTTTGGGTTGCTAGACGTTTGCGTTATGCACCTACCCATCCACAACGACCAACCAACCTCCTTTCGTGTTTGCCTTAAGTAACTTTGTCTTATTAACCATGCCATACGTATCACACTAATTTGAGTGGCCTGGATGTATTTTTACTATGTTACGCCTAGTCTGAGACCAGGCTGGTTTTTCAGCTTCTCTCCACCATGTCCAAAACAAAACACATTCATATTGCTTTCCTAGTGCCAAGACAGTCATGTCAACCAAGCATCAATAACTGAATAATATGGGAATTACTCAAGTAGTTAACACTAATAGGACATGGTGTCTGAAGTCACTTTTGGCAGGTATTGTTGTGAAGCCACATCACACCAGCAGCACCCCTTGTGGCTTCCTCTATTGATGATTGATACTGTATTTTGAGCAGAGCCCTATGGTCTCTAGTCAAAGTAGTGCACTATAAAGTGAAAAGGGTGCCATTTGGACACAAACACTGCCCATTATTAACCTGTTCTTCTTCTCCTCTTATTTCATCGTATAATCACCAACACAGAGAACATACTGCTATGGCAGAACCAGATGTACAGTTTAAGGTGAGTCTTTGACTGTGACTTATGGCACCCTACTCCCTATATAGTGCACAACTTTTGACCATGGCCCATAGGGCTCTGATCAAAAGTAGTGTACTAGACCTACAGTTGCAAGAAAAAGTATGCGAACCCTTTGGAATTACCTGGATTTCTACATAAATTGTTACATTTTTTTATCTGAACTTCCTTTGTTACAACAATGGACAAACACAGTGTGCTTAAACTAATAACACACACGTTATTGTATTTTTCTTGTCTATATTGAATACATAATTTAAACATTCACAGTGTAGGTTGGGAAAAGTATGTGAACCCCTAGGTTAATGACTTCTCCAAAAGATAATTGGAGTCAGCTAAACTGGAGTCCAATCAATGAGACAAGGTTGGAGATGTTGGTTAGAGCTGCTCTGCAATCTAAAAAACACTCACAAAATGTGAGTTTTCTATTCACATTAAGCATTGCCTGATGTGAACTAGGCCTTGAACAAAAGAGATCTCAGAAGACCTAAGATTAAGAATTGATGACTTGGATAAAGCTGGAAAGGGTTACAAAAGTATCTCTAAAAGCCTTGATGTTCATCAGTCCACGGTAAGACAAATTGTCTATAAATGGAGAAAGTTCAGCACTGTTGCTACTCTCCCTAGGAGTGGCCGTCCTACAAAGATGACTGCAAGAGAACAGCGCAGAATGCTCAATGAGATTAAGAAGAATCCTAGAGTGTCAGCTAAAGACTTACAGAAATCTCTGGAACATGCTAACATCTGTGTTGATGAGTCTACGATACTTAAAACACTAAACAAGAATGGTTTTCATGGGAGGACACCACGGAAGAAGCCACTGCTGTCCAAAAAAAACATTGCTGCAAGTCTTAAGTTTGCAAAAGAGCACCTGGATGTTCCACAGCGCTACTGGCAAAATATGCTGTGGACAGATGAAACTAAAGTTGAGTTGTTTGGAAGGAAGGAACACACAACACTATGTCTGGAGAAAAAAAGGCACTGCACACCAACATCAAAACCTCATCCCAACTGTAAAATATGGTGGAGGGAGCATCATGGTTTGGGGCTGCCTCAGGGCCTGGACATGCTTGCTATCATTGACGGAAAAAGGAATTCCCATGTTTATCAAGACATTTTGTAGGAGAATGTAAGGCTCTGTCTGCCAATTGAAGTGCAACAGAAGTTGGGTGATGCAACAGGACAACGACCCAAAACACAGAAATAAATCAACAGAAGAAAATACGCCTTCTGGAGTCATAGTCCTGACCTCAACCCGATTGAGATGCTGTTGCATGACCTCGAGTGGTTCACACCAGACATCCCAAGAATATTGTTGAACTGAAACAGTTTTGTAAAGAGGAATGGTCAAATTCCTCCTGACCATTGTGCAGGTCTGATACGCAACTACAGAAAACGTTTGGTTGAGGTTATTGCTGCCAAAGAATGGTCAACCAGTTATTAAATCCAAGGGTTCACATACCTTTCCCACCCTGCACTGTGAATGTTTACACGGTGTGTTCAATAAAGACATGAAAACGTATAATTGTTTGTTATTAGTTAAGCAGAAATGTGTTTGTCTATTGTTGTGACTTAGATGAAGATCAGATCAAATTTTATGACCAATTTATGCAGCAATCCAGGTAATTCCAAAGGGTTCACATACTTTTTCTTGCCACTGTATATAGGTGTCATTTGGGATACACACTTTGGGTTGGAATTGTTCCTTCGTTTAGCACTAACCAGTACTACATTGGTGTTTAGTTGCTATTCCTTTTTACCAATGTGTTCTTTTAATTACTGTCCGTGTTTCAGCTCGTGTTGTGCGGAGATGGAGGCACAGGAAAAACCACCTTCGTGAAGAGGCATTTAACGGGAGAGTTTGAAAAGAAATACGTTGGTGAGTTTCTTAGAGTCCAGACAGTCCTCAGTCCCCCTCTCTCTCTCTCTCTCTCTCTCTCAGCTTTACATACCCCTTCTTTTTCGTCTTCTGTTTCTTCTCCTTCTTCTTCTCCTTCATAACACCACCATACATTCAATCAATAATCTGACTTAATTCTCTCCTGAGGGAAATTTAGTTTGCAGGCTAACTTTATAATTGTAGACAAAAAAAGACTCTGACGTGTTTCTGCGCATGAGTTTAGCTAGCCAATGTGGAAAAGCAGTTTCTGACTGTCTTGGATACTAGGCTTCATCATTGTTTTTCAACCTGGACTCTGGGGTAGACGTAACATAGTAAATGCACATTTGTCTCTTTCCCTTTGGTAGGCTATGTTACGTTTCGTAAGGGAAGGAAATGAATTTGTGGATGTCCGTCATCCATTTCGCATGATATGATACGAATTGTAATTCGTATATGTAATTTGCGATGCGTATATGTTACGAATTACAATTTATTGTGGCTAACTTTAGCTAGGTGGGTAGCGTGATTTAAAAAAAGCAATCCATACAAGAGTTTAAACTGTTCTAGATCCCTGAACCATGGCTGACCTGCCCCTCGCTCCCCCTCTTCCCCCTGTAGCGACTCTGGGAGTAGAGGTGCACCCCTTGGTCTTCCACACCACTCGAGGGACCATCAAGTACAACGTCTGGGACACAGCCGGCCAGGAGAAGTTTGGAGGGCTCAGAGATGGCTACTACATACAGGGTACGTCACGTTTGTGTGGGTCACATGTCTGTGTATTGTATTGTAGTATATACAGAGTAGGTCACATCCTGTCCTCAGATCTCTACACAATCTTACCCTCTGGTGCAAAATGACTCGGATGGGTACGGGCACCACACATTTACCGATTATCTGATACACACAATTACTCTCCCCCTTCCACTCTTCTCTCCCCTATCTCTCTCCAGCCCAGTGTGCGATCATCATGTTCGACGTCACATCTCGCGTCACCTACAAGAACGTGCCCAACTGGCACCGCGACCTGGTGCGCGTCTGCGAGAACATACCCATAGTCCTGTGCGGAAACAAGGTGGACATCAAGGACAGGAAGGTCAAAGCCAAGAGCATCGTGTTCCACCGCAAGAAGAACCTTCAGGTAACCGTGGCAACGCCAGCCCGACGCACATGTTAAGATACAGTGGGGGGGGGGGGGGGAGTATTTGATCCCCTGCTGATTTTGTACGTTTGCCCACTTACAAAGAAATGATCAGTCTATAATTTTAATAGTAGGTATATTTGAACAGTGAGAGACAGAATAACAACAAAAAAATCCAGAAAAACGCATGTCAAAAATGTTATAAAATGATTTACATTTTAATGAGGGAAATAAGTATTTGACCCCTCTGCAAAACATGACTTAGTACTTGGTGGCAAAACCCTTGTTGGCAATCAGAGGTCAGACGTTTCTTGTAGTTGGCCACCAGGTTTGCACACATCTCAGGAGGGATTTTGTCCCACTCCTCTTTGCAGATCTTCTCCAAGTCATTAAAGTTTCAAGGCTGACGTTTGGCAACTCGAACCTTCAGCTCCCTCCTCAGATTGTCTATGGGATTAAGGTCTGGAGACTGGCTAGGCCACTCCAGGACCTTAAGTATTGGAACGAGGGTACCCAACATGAACTAGCGCGCCAGGTGTCTAATGGGACATCACCGTTCCATGGCTCTTGTTCGGTCAGATCTCCCTCCAGAAGACTCAAAACACTTTGTAAAGGCTGGTGACATCTAGTGGAAGCAATAGGAAGTGCCAAAATATTCCTAAACCCCTGTGTTTTTCAATGGGATAGGTTTAAAGTCAATACAACACATCAGGTATCCACTTCCTGTCAGAAAATGTCTCAGGGTTTTGCCTGCCAAATGAGTTCTGTTATACTCACAGACACCATTCAAACAGTTTTGGAAACTTTAGAGTGTTTTCTATCCATATATAATAAGTATATGCATATTCTAGTTACTGGGTAGGATTAGTAACCAGATTAAATCGGGTACATTTTTTTTATCCAGACGTGCAAATGCTGCCCCCTAGACCCAACAGGTTAATGTGCTTCTTCTTGAGCCACTCCTTTGTTGCCTTGGCCGTGTGTTTTGGGTCATTGTCATGCTGGAATACCCATCCACGACCCATTTTAAATGCCCTGGCTGAGGGAAGGAGGTTCTCACCCAAGATTTGACGGTACATGGCCCTGTCCATCGTCCCTTTGATGCGGTGAAGTTGTCATGTCCCCTTCGCAGAAAAACACCCCCAAAGCATAATGTTTCCACCTCCATGTTTGATGGTGTTCTTGGGTCATAGGCAGCATTCCTTCTCCTCCAAACACGGCGAGTTGAGTTGATGCCAAAGTGCTCCATTTTGGTCTCATCTGACCACAACACTTTCACCCAGTTGTCCTCTGAATCATTCAGATGTTCATTGGCAAACTTCAGACAGGCATGTATATGTGCTTTCTTGAGCAGGGGGACCTTGCGGGCGCTGCAGGATTTCAGTCCTTCATGGCATAGTGTGTTACCAACTGTTTTCTTGGTGACTATGGTCCCAGCTGCCTTGAGTCATTGACAAGATCCTCCCGTGTGTTCTGGGCTGATTCCTCACCGTTCTTATGGTCATTGCAACTCCACGAGGTGAGATCTTGCATGGAGCCCCAGGCCGAGGGAGATTGACAGTTCTTTTGTGTTTCTTCCATTTGCGAATAATCGCACCAACTGTTGTCACCTTCGCACCAAGCTGCTTGGCGATGGTCTTGTAGCCCATTCCAGCCTTGTATAGGTCTACAATCTTGTCCCTGACATCCTTGGAGAGCTCTTTGGTCTTGGCCATGGGGGAGAGTTTGGAATCTGATTGATTGCTTCTGTGGACAGGTGTCTTTTTTACAGGTAACAAGCTGCGGTTAGGAGCACTTCCTTTTAAGAGTGTGCTCCTAATCTCAGCTCGTTACCTGTATAAAAGACACCTGGGAGCCAGAAATCTTTCTGATTGAGAGGGGGTCAAATACTTATTTCCCTCATTAAAATGAAAATCAATTTATAACATTTCTGGCATGCATTTTTCTGGATATTTTTGTTGTTATTCTGTCTCTCACTGTTCAAATAAACCTACCATTAAAATTATAGACTGATCCTTTCTTTGTCAGTGGGCAAATGTACAAAATCAGCAGGGGATCAAATACTTTTTTCCCCCCACTGTAGGTGTGTTAGCTGACAGGTAAAAAAAAGTCTCTACAAGTATATACAATTGCAGTCAGAAGTTTACATACACTTAGGTTGGAGTCATTAAAAGTCGTTTTTCAACCACATTTCTTGATAACAAACTATAGTTTTGGCAAGTCGGTTAGGACATCTACTTTGTGCATGACACAAGTAATTTTTCCAACAATTGCTTACAGACAGATTATTTAACTTATAATTCCCTGTATCACAATTCCAGTGGGTCAGAAGTTTACATACACTAAGTTGACTGTGCCTTTAAACAGCTAGGAAAATTCCAGAAAATTGTCAAGGCTTTAGAAGCTTCTGATAGGCTAATTGACATAATTTGAGTCATTTAGAGGTGTACCTGTGGATGTATTTCAAGGCCTACCTTCAAACTCAGTGCCTCTTCAAACTCAGTGCCTCTCAGCGAAACGAGTCCTATATCGACATAACCTGAAAGGCCTCTCAGCAAGGAAGAAGCCACTGCTCCAAAACCGCCATAAAAAAGCCAGACTACGGTTTGCAACTGCACATGGGGACAAAGACCATACTTTTTGGAGAAATGTCCTCAGGTCTGATGAAACAAAAATAGAACTGTTTGGCCATAATGACCATCGTTATGTTTGGAGGAAAAAGGGGGACGCTTGCAAGCAGAAGAACACCATCCCAACCGTGAAGCACGGGGGTGGTAGCATCATGTTGTGGGGGTGCTTTGCTGCAGGAGGGACTGGTGCACTTCACAAAATAGATGGCATCATGAGGGAGGAACATTATGTGGATATATTGAAGCAACATCTCAAGACATCAGTCAGGAAGTTAAAGCTTGGTAACAAATGGGTCTTCCAAATGGACAATGACCCCAAGCATACTTCCAAAATTGTGGCAAAATGGCTTAAGGACAACAAAGTCAAGGTATTGGAGTGGCCATCACAAAGCCCTGACCTCAATCCCATAGAACATTTGTGGGCAGAACTGAAAAAGTGTGTGCGAGCAAGGAGCCCTACAAACCTGACTCAGTTACACCAGCTCTGTCAGGAGGAATAGGCCAAAATTCACCCAACTTATTGTGGGAAGGTTGTGGAATGCTACCCGACACGTTTGACCCAAGTTAAACAATTTAAAGGCAATGCTACCAAATACTAATTGAGTGTATGTAAACTTCTGACCCACTGGGAATGTGATGTAAGAAATAAAAGCTGAAATAAATCATACTGTATACTATTATTCTGACATTTCACATTCTTAAAATAAAGTGGGGATCCTAACTGACCTAAGACAGGATTTTTTTACTAGGATTAAATGTCAGGAATTGTGAAACGCCTTAGCCAAATACATTTAAACTCAGTTTATGTAAACTTCCAACTTCAACTGTATGCCTCAGCTGGAGTGCTGTGTCTGCAGTGTTTCTCCCTTCCTTGGTTCCTTTTTTTAGATGGGAGAGCTAAAATAGCATTTAAATAGCTAAAATAGATTTGATTAGATAGTTTGGACACAATCTCATTCAAGGGGTTTTCTTTATTTTTACTATATTCTACATTGTAGAATAATAGTGAAGACATCACAACTATGAAATAACACATATGGAATCATGTAGTAACCAAAAACGTATTTTATTTTATATTTGAGGTTCATCAAAGTAGCCACTCTTTGCCTTGATGACAACTTTGCACACTCTTGGCATTCTCTCAACCAGCTTCATGAGGTAGCCACCTGGAATGCATTTCAATTAACAGGTGTGCCTTGTTAAGTTAATTTGTGGAATTATTTTCCTTAATGAGCCAATCAGTTGTGTTGTGACAAGCTAGGTGTGGTATGTGGAAGATAACCCTATTTGGTAAAATACCAAGTCCATATTATGGCAAGAACAGCTCAAATAAGCAAAGCGAATCACAATCACCCGACCTCAACCCAATTGAGATGGTTTGGTATGAGTTGGACTGCAGAGTGAAGGAAAAGCAGCCAACAAGTGCTCAGCATATGTGGGAACTCCTTCAAGACTGTTGGAAAAGCCTTCCAGGTGACTACCTCATGAAGCTGGTTGAGAGAACGCCAAGAGTGTGCTAAGCTGTCATCAAGGAAAAGGGTGGCTACGTTGAAGAATATCAAATGTATTATTTTGGTTACTCCATGATTCCGTATGTGTTATTTCATAGTTTTGATGTCTAAACTACTCTAAATTGTAGAAAATAGTAAAAATAAAGAAAAACCCTTTGAGTGTGAGTGAAAGAATGAGAGAGCGAGAGAGAGCCTGGATAGAGATGACCATACCTAATTGACTGACTCTCCACTTCCCCATCAGTACTACGACATCTCAGCCAAGAGTAACTACAACTTTGAAAAGCCCTTCCTGTGGCTGGCCAGGAAGCTGGTAGGAGACCCCAACCTAGAGTTTGTGGAGATGCCAGCCCTCGCCCCCCCGGAGGTCGTCATGGACGCCTCCCTGGCCGCGCAGTACGAGAATGACCTTAAAGTGCGTACACGCATGCAGATGACACGCATGCAGAACACACACACATGCAGAAGTCACACACGCTATACACCGTACACACACACAGGCTGGATCAGTGTTTGAAGTGTTATTTATTTTAATTGTTTTTATTTACATCAGGAACTTGCATACAAGTATTTAGTATTACAGGTGATACATTTTCCTCATGCCTCCAGGTTGCCGCAGAAACTGCTCTTCCAGATGAAGACGACGACCTTTAACCTGTGACCTTGCTGGCCTCCAGTGTTCTGAGAGCGTGCCCTATTGCTGACCTTAACCCTTGACCTTTAATTGTAAAAGCCTTCCCCAATGTTTTGTTTTTGTGTTTCAAACTGAAAATGTGTGTCTGGTAGCGTGAAGCTTTCAGTAGAGACAAACAGGAGTAGAAGTTTAGACTGCTGAAAGTAGGCATTACTCAAAAGACTTTGTACGCTCGCTGTACTATACTGACTAAGGGTGATATGAAATCACACTAAATCAAAAATAAAACGTTTTCGAATACAATCTAGCTGCTGTGTCAATTCATGTGAACAGAATCGGTGTGTGACTGGAATTTAGCAAAAATTACATTTCACTTGCTTCGGGTCTACCTGATTGATGTTTGACAGCATTTTATTCTACAGAGGTGGCTGTGGTGTGGTTGACGGGGAATGAAAATGTCCAAGTTCCACAACAGTTGTATAGTAAATACAATAATCCATTTGTACAGTGCCTTCAGAAAGTTTTCGTACACCTTGACTTATTCCACATGTTGTGTGGCAGCCTGAATTGAAAATTGATTAAATCAACAACAAAAAATTGTCACCCATCTACACGCATCCCTGTATCACAACCGGCAATGTTTGGGAGTCCCATAGGACGGCGCACAATTGGCCCAGCGTCAAGGGTTTGGCCGATGTGTGCCGTCATTGAAAATAAGAATTTGTTCTTAACTGACTTGCCTAGTTAAATAAAGGTTCAATAAAAAAAACAATACCCTGTAATTACAAAGTGACACTTTTTTTATTTATAAAACAATATATACAAAATGTAGCAAGTATTCACACCCCTGACTCAATACATGTTAGAATCACCTTTGGCAGTGATTACAGCTGTGAGTTTTTCTGGGTAAGTCTCTAAGAGCTTTGCACACCTGGATTGTACAATATTTGCACATTTATTATTTAAATTCTTCAATCTCTGTCAAGTTGGTTGTTGATCATTCCTAAACAGCCATTTTTAGGTCTTGACATAGAATTAAGTGGATTTAAGTCAGCTAACTAGGGCACTCAAGAACATTCAATGTCGTCTTGGTACGCAACCAGTGTATATTTGGCCTTGTTTTTTAGGTTATTGCCCTGCTGAAAGGTGAATTTGTCTCCCAGTGTCTGTCGGAAAGCAGACAACCAGGTTTTCCTCTAGGATTTTGCCTGTGCTTAGGTCTATTCCATTTAGTTTTATCCTAAAAACAACTCTAGTCCTTGCCGATGACAATGCTTGAAAATATGAAGTGGTACTAAGTGATGTGTTGGATTTGCCCCAAACATAACGCTTTGTATTTAGGAAAATAAAGTTAATTTCTTTTCCACATTTTTTTTCCTATTTTAATTTAATGCCTTGCAAAAGGATGCATGTTTTGGAATATTTTTATTCTGTGCATTCTTCCTTCTTTTCACTGTCATTTAGGTTAGTATTGTGGAGTCATTCAAAAACAATGTTAACTTTCACTGCTATGCAAATGACACACAGCTGTACATTTCGATGAAACATGGTGAAGCCCCAAAATTGCCCTCGCTGGAAGCCTGTGTTTCAGACATAAGGAAGTGGATGGCTGAAAACGTCCTACTTTTAAACTCAGACATAACAGAGATGCTTGTTTTAGGTCCCAAGAAACAAAGAGATCTGTTGAATCTGACAATTAATCTTGATTGTTGTACAGTCGTCTCAAATAAATCTATGAAGGACCTCGGCGTTACTCTGGACCCTGATCTCTCTTTTGACGAACATATCAAGACTCTTTCAAGGACGGCTTTTTTCCATCTACGTAACATTGCAAAAATCAGACATTTTCTGTCCAAAAATGATGCAGAAAAATGAATCCATGCTTTTGTCACTTCTAGGTTAGACTACTGCAATGCTCTACTTTCCGGCTACCCGGATAAAGCACTAAATGAACTTCAGTTAGTGCTAAATACGGCTGCTAGAATCCTGACTAGAACCAAAAAATTTGATCATATTACTCCAGTGCTAGCCTCCCTACACTGGCTTCCTGTTAAGGCAAGGGCTGATTTCAAGGTTTTACTGCTAACCTACAAAGCATTATATGGGCTTGCTCCTACCTATCTTTACGATTTGGTCCTGCCGTACATACCTACACGTACGCTATGGTCACAAGACGCAGGCCTCCTAATTGTCCCTAGAATGTATAAGGAAACAGCTGGAGGCAGGGCTTTCTCCTGTCCTGTAGAGCTCCATTTTTATGGAATGGTCTGCCTACTCATGTGAGAGACGCAGACTCGGTCTCAACCTTTAAGTCTTTATTGAAGACTCATCTCTTCAGTAGGTCCTATGATTGAGTGTAGTCTGGCCCAGGAGTGTGAAGGTGAACGGAAAGGCACTGGAGCAAAGAACCGCCCTTGCTGTCTGCCTGGCCGGTTCCCCCTCTTTCCACTGGGATTCTCTGCCTCTACCCCTATTACGGGGGCTGAGTCACTGGTGCTCTTCCATGCCGTCCCTGGGAGGGGTGCGTCACTTGAGTGGGTTGAGTCACTGACGTGGTCTTCCTGTCTGGGTTGGCGCCCCCCCTTGGGTTGTGCCATGGCGGAGATCTTTGTGGGCTATAGTCGGCCTTGTCTCAGGATGGTAAGTTGGTAGTTGAAGATGTCCCTCTAGTGGTGTGGGGGCTGTGCTTTGGCAAAGTGGGTGGGGTTATATCCTGCCTGTTTGGCCCTGTCCGGGGGTATCATCGGATGGGGCCACAGTGTCTCCTGACCCCTCCTGTCTCAGCCGCCAGTATTTATGCTACAGTAGTTTGTGTCGGGGGGCTAGCGTCAGTCTGTTATATCTGGAGTATTTCTCCTGTCTTATCCGGTGTCCTGTGTGAATTTAAGTATGCTCTCTCTAATTCTCTTTCTCTCTTTCTTTCTCTCTCTCGGAGGACCTGAGCCCTAGGACCATGCCTCAGGACTACCTGGCATGATGACTCCTTGCTGTCCCCAGGGTACCTGGCCGTGCTGCTGCTCCAGTTTCAACTGTTCTGCCTGCGGCTATGGAACCCTGCCCTGTTCACCGGACGTGCTACCTGTCCCAGACCTGCTGTTTTCATCTCTATAGAGACAGCAGGAGCGGTAGAGATACTCTCAATTATCAGCTATGAAAAGCCAACTGACATTTACTCTTGAGGTGCTGACCTGTTGCACCCTCGACAACCACTGTGATTATTATTTGACCATTCTGGTAATTTATGAACATTTGAACATCTTGGCCATGTTCTGTTATAATCTCCACCCGGCACAGCCAGAAGAGGACTGGCCACCCCTCATAGCCTGGTTCCTCTCTAGGTTTCTTCCTAGGTTTTGGGCTTTCTAGGGAGTTTTTCCTAGCCACCGTGCTTCTACACCTGCATTGCTTGCTGTTTGGGGTTTTAGGTTGGGTTTCTGTACAGCACTTTGAGATATCAGCTGATTTTAGAAGGGCTATATAAATACATTTGATTTGATTTGAGTAACTACAATGTTGAGCCATCCTCAGATTTCTCCTATCACAGACATTCAACTCTGTAACTGTTTTAAAGTCACCATTGGCCTTATGGTGAAATCCCTGAGTGATATCCTTCCTCTCCGGGACCTGTTAGGAAGGATGCCTGTATCTTTGTAGTGACTGAGTGTATTGATACACCATCCAAAGTGTAATTATTAACTTCACCACAGGAGGTTGGTGGCACGTTAATTGGGGAGGACGGGCTTGTGATAATGGTTGGAGCGGAATCTGTGGAATGGTATCAAATGCATCAGGCATGTGTTTGATGCCATTCTATGTGGCTCCATTCAGACATTATTATGAGCCTTCCTCCCCTCAGCAGCCTCCAGTGAACTTCACCACGCTCAAAGGGATATATTCAATGTCTGCTTTTTTTGCTTTTTTTTACCGATCTACCAATAGGTGCCCTTTACGAGGCATTGGAAAACCTCAATGGTCTTTTCGGTTGAATCTGTGTTTGAAATTCATTGCTCTACTGAGGGACCTTACAGATAATTGTATGTGTGGAGTACAGAGATGAGGTAGTCATTCAAAAATCATGTTAAACACTATTATTGCACACAGAGTGAGTCCATGTAATGTAACATGTTAAGCACATTTTTACTCAGCTTATTACAACAATGGCGTTGAAAACTTACTGACTCAAGACATTTCAGCTTTTCCTTTTTAATGAATTTGTAATTCCGTGTTGACATTATCGGGTATTGTGTGTAGGCCAATGACACAATCTCAGTTGAATCCATTTTAAATTCAGGCTGTAACACAACAAAATGTGGAAAAAGTCAAGGGATGTGAATACTTTCTGAAGGCACTATAGGTATTTTTCTCCACATGTTGTGTTCTATCATGAAAAGTTGTCTTGACAAGTTGTTCTCTTGAGAAACAACCAGCAGACAGAATGTACATTTTGTGGACTAATATATTGGTACCCTTGCACTTTTCTTAAATAATTCATAATTCTGCCTAAAATAAATTGAAATTGAAAATAACTCCACACCTGGTTATGTGAATTTCCACATTGCAGAACCAAATAACATTTTAGAAAATAAAACTATTGACAAAATTATTAGCACCCAGTACTAGTACTTGGTTGCACAGCATTTGGTCAGCATAACTGCCGCTTATTGCAGCCCTCAAGGAGCTTGCTGTACCTTTCTACTGGCAACTTTGCCCACTCTTCAGCTGTAAATTGCTCCCAATTCTTCAATGTTTGATGGTTGCCTTATGACCAACTGTTGTTTTCAGATCTCGCCTTAGGGTTTCGACGGGACTCAGATCTGGACTCATTGCTGGTCACCCCAGTCCAGTGTTTCTTCTTGAGCCATTCCTGGGTTCTTCTTTGTGTTCTTGGGGTTGTTGTCCTGCTGGATACCCATGACCTTCGACAGAGACCTCATTTTTGGAATCTGGGTTGAACACTGCACTCCAAAACTCCTTGATAAGCTGCTGATTTCATGATGCCTTGCACATGTTCAAGGCCCCCAGTACCAGAGGCAGCAAAGCAGCCTCACAGTATTATCAAAAAACTCTCGCATGTTTGGTTGTAGGGAGGGTGTTATTTTCTTTGAATGCTTAATTTGGTCATACATTACTGTAGTTCTACTTGGAATATCGTTGTTCAACAGGAGAAGTAAAAAAAATTACTTGAGTGAAGGGTGACAATATATTAGGCTGCAACTTTACCCAGGGATTGCACATACTGTCAAGACAAACCCAGAGGGTTTGCAACCTTTTATGTGTAAGAGGTTGACACATCAGAAAAGAGGAAATACATGGGAGATTAGGATGGAGGTATTGAATAGGTATATGAGGCAGAGCTGAGTGAAAGAGAGCATCTGAGGCAAGGAAAAGAAGCAAGAATAGAGGAAAAAGACGCTGACATTTACACACACCAGGGTAAAACCCAAATATTTGATTCTGTAATGAGAAAATGCACCTCTTTCCAACGTTATTCCACCGCTTTCTCATTTGTCTCCGTGTTCTCTGTATTTCTCATTGTCTCGGAGAGTGCCGGTCGCGTGCCCCCACAGATTGTAACTCCGGTCTCCTTTTAAAAAATCATATAATAACTTTGATATTTTCCCAACAGCTGAAGAGAAGTGAAGATCCCATGATGAAGGTCCTACCCATTCTGGCCATGATGCTACTCGGGGCGTCTGCCATGGTGCTCAATGGCCTAAACTCCACCGGTACAGTAGCCTGCCCTCATCATCTTAACACCACAGTGACTGATGTAGATTCTTTCAACAGAATATATATTTTGAGGGCCAGATACTCTGACCCAGATTAAGCCTAGTCCTGGACTGAAAAGGATGTTCAAATGAGAATCTCCATGTAAAGTTCTGTGTCTGCCCCCATCAAAAAATATATAGTATAGTATACATATAAATACTATAGTATTCACTGTAGTGTTTTTGCTGACTTTACTATAGTATTTACTGTAGTACTGTATACTGTTTTATTTACAGTTAATTATAGTATAAATACTGTAGTAAAATATAACTGTAGTCAAATCTGTCGATGTGCCCTTGAGCAAGGCACTTAACCCTAATTGCTCCTGTAAGTCGTTTTGGATAAGAGCGTCTGCTCAATTACTAAAATGTAAATGTAAATACTATAGTAATTAATGTTGTGTTTTTGCGGGTTGTAGTAGACTGTAGTGTTTTTGTGGATATGACTGTACTATTTGTTTTATTGTCTTTGATATAGAATTCAAGGCTTTCTCCTTCAGGAAACCTACTGGAGAAATACTAAGAGCTAGTTTTCCATAACCTGTAGGTAGGACTGGGGTCTGAACAGACCCCGGCGCTTCTGGTCTTTTCTATAACCTGTAAGGAACTCAGTATATGGTCTTTACTTTGCATGTAGGTGTCTCACTTATGGGTGGAACAAATTGCGATATGGGGAATGGGCAGGGTATATGCAAATAAGATACTGTAGTATTTACTATAGTTTTTTAAAAATGGAGTGCTTTTGCAGACTATAGTGTTTGTGTGGATAATACTGTAGTATTTACTATAGTATTCTACAGTTTACTGCAACATTCTATAGTAAGTACTACATATGGTCGAGGGATATTACAGTGTGTAGTGTAGTATTTTTTCATGTTGGTGGGAAACCAGCCCTGAGAGTATATGGACGGAGCCTCTCTCTCTCATATCCCTCCTTCTAATCTCTCCCTTGTTCTTCCCATGTTTGTTTAGAACCTAAGCGGGTCTCTGGGAAGGTCAAGGTCTTTCTCCCATGTTCTTGCCATTCTACCTGGTATAAACTTCTTCAAGGAAGACTTGGACTTTACATCTGCTGAGGTAAATTCAGACTTCTCTAAGGTTTTAGCTTACAGACAGACCCATGTTCTCTTAGTTATTTAACCTTATTTAGGCAAGAGTCCCATTGAGCCCAAAGTAAGATTTAACGAAGCAACTGATAGTGTTAGAAACTTCTAGACACATTGCATTTGAGAATCCTATCTAGACCTATTGTATTTATAGGTCTAGATAGGACCTATATAATGTATTTTCAGGAGGAATGGTGTCGATAAAAATGCTGCTTCACGTGTTTGTACTATGAAACATTATGCATTTTTTGATTCGAAAATATAAAAAAAGGAATACTAAATATCTTAATGAATCAATAATCATTGCATTACTTTATTTTGTTGACCTGGCCTTATTTAGCTATATTTAGAAAGCAGATGGGGGTCAAGAAATAACAATACAAATGCAGCCTCTTCTCATTTATAGATGGACAACCCACTGGGTTGACTTTACAGATTTAGAATTTAACCTATTACCTTTCCATTCAGTGCCCTGTTTGAGTAGTCTGCCCAAAACAGAGATCATGTGTGATATTTACTTTGCATCCTTTTTTACGCATGCTATTGATGAGAGAGAGAGAGAGAGAGAGAGAGAGAGAGAGAGAGAGAGATTAATTGCCCTCTACACAACTGTTGCTCTAATCCTCCTTGAGAGGATAGGCTTAGTAAAACTACAGGTTGGAGACGCTGCTACAGCCATATTGAACAGACATTTTGTAAAAAAAAAAAAAGATTGTTCTTTTTTTATTTGATGACCATATTCTAATGGCCATTTAGCCTACTAAATCTTTTTACAACTAACTTCGAAACGTATTTTCGGCCAAATCACTGGATGAATCAGTAGGCTATTAAATTGTAATGGTCTAATTTGGTAACCTTTTAATTAGTGGTTGTAGATTAGAATATCGCTTTTTTGATAGTTTAGAGATTGTGACAGTGACAACACAGTTTTGAAGATGAAGGACCGATTGGAACAGTTGAAGGCGGTAAGCTACGTCTTTTTATACACTTGTTCATGTTTTCATAGCCTTGCTTGCTATTAGCTCAACATATAACCGTTGCTAATCATATATAATTATATAATAGGGATGGGGGACGTATCAGATTTACTCGTTTGTCTTTGCGCACTAGATGCGGATGGTCCGGATGAGCGGTTTGGCCATAACATTAGAACAACTGTTTGATCCCATTTTCAGGCCTAGAAAAGCGGAAATAGAAATAGCCTAGTTGAACATTGGGCTAATAAACATTAGAGCATTCATTTATTCTAGGAAGTAGGTAGGCCTAATTGGGGTGTGATGATATTCAGGCTGTACACTTGTTTATTGGTGGTGCGTTACAAATGGAGGGGGGTGGGTACAGAGAAGGATTGTTTTCTCCTAATTTCCTGCACCTCATCCAAGATCTCAATGTCATCGATGTAGGCTATTCATTGTAGCTTGTGTGCGCTGCAATCCTTATTGTGTCTGGTTAAAAAATTTACTTTATAGTGGCTTCAAAACACATTGTTTCACTGATGTAAGAACCGCTAAAAAGCCGGTGAGTGTAATTATCTCACCACAAACACACCACCACAACAACTGTGTGTGTGTGTGTGTGTGTGTGTGTGTGTGTCAACAGAAAAGTGATGTGGCTGGGGACGATGTGGAGATTCCAGTGGAGAACCAAGCCTTTATGGATGACTTCTTCGCCCAGGTATTTCTGACCATACTCCTGATGTTTGTGTGTGTATTTGCGTGCGCGTGTGTTCACCAGTGTGTCATCATTGCCTGTCTCGGTCTCAGATTGAGGAGATTCGCGGCAGCATCGATAAGATAGATGAGAGTGTGGCGCAAGCAAAGAAGCTGTACTCTACCATCCTCTCCGCCCCTACGTCAGAGCAGAGTAAACATCATCATTCAATCCCACTCTGTCTCTGCCCCCTCTCTCTCTCTCTCTCTCTCTCTCTCTTCGTTATCTCACCCACTTTCTTTCCATTCCATATTGTTCATCTTTGTGGCTTATTGATACTTCTATGTTACAATCGCTCTTTTTTCTCCCTTTCTCTGTGCTCACCAGAGACGCAGGATGATTTGGAGGCAGTCACCAACGACATCAAGAAAGCAGCCGGCACCGCTCGCAACAAACTAAAGAGTCAGTCCTTCTTGACCCTTTAAATATTAGACGCACCATATCTTACCCACAGTCTTTCTGATGACCAACCGTTTTTTCTGATGACCAGCACAACAGTCATCAAATTGTATAAACTTAGTTTTCCTGTCAAGATAAAATGTTTTTGAATGCCATGGACTCCAATGCCATGGTCATTTTGTGTTGTTGTCGATGGCCGTAGTCACGGTAACGGTTGCATGTTCCCATCCCTGGCAGGTATCGAGAAGCAACTTGAGACAAACACAGAGGAACGGTCGTCAGCAGACACGAGGATTCGGAAGTCCCAGGTAACCCTTAAAAAACGAACTAACCTCAACCATACCCTTAACTCTATCGGTTTGCACGTCAATCATGTCCCCGTCGTTTTTCCTGTTGGAGACCGGGGTTGGAGACTTGGGTTCCATCCCCACTGGTTACCATAACAACCTCTGTACCCACCTCCACCTTTTCCCAGCATGCCATCCTGGCCAAGAAGTTTGTGGAGGTGATGACCAAGTACAACGAGGCTCAGACGGATTTTAGAGACAAGAGCAAAGGCCGCATCGCCCGGCAGCTGGAGATCAGTGAGTCTGACGTCTATGAACCTTCATAACCATGTGATAACCATGTCATAACCAGTAGTATAGACAAGATACCTGGTATAACTCGGGCCAGGGTTTTTTGTTCCTGGAAAAGTCAATTGTCAGGAAAAAATGCAGGCCCAAGTTGCATTAAGTCGTAGACGGGAGTGTATGTTTCAACCTACCACAGACAGACTCAAACCAATACAATGCTCTTTACCAGTTCAAATACTTGGAAAATCCTTTCAAATACTTTGAGTGTTTGCTTGAATCTGCCTGGAGTTGGGCAGGGTTGCAGTTTTGTTCCTTTTCTTTTCTGTTTTATTAAGCCAGGCAAGCTCAGACACAGATAAAGTATTTGAAACCCAGATCTGCTGTTGATGGCGTGTATTAGTATAGTCTATGTATTAGTATAGTCTATGTATTAGTATAGTCTATGTATTAGTAGTCTATGTATTAGTAGTCTATGTATTAGTATAGTCTATGTATTAGTATAGTCTATGTATTAGTATAGTCTATGCCAGCATTACGGGCCTGTTGTATGTTATTAACTTGTTATTAAGCCTTTCATACATGTTATTAACCCCTTTCTGTGAACTCTCCACTCCACAGCGGGAAAAACAACGACCGACGAGGAGCTGGAGGAGATGTTGGAAGGAGGGAACGCAGCCGTCTTCACCGCAGGGGTAATTCTGTGTGTGTGCGTGCGTATGTGTACAAGCGAGAATGTTTGTGTTTGTGTATGTGTGTGTGTACGAGCGAGAATGCTTGTGAGTGTGTATGTGTACAAGCGAGAATGCTTGTGAGTGAGTCTGTACAAGCAAGAATGCTTGTGAGTATGTGTGTTAAAGCATCCTGTATATCCTCTCCTATGTGTGGGTGTTCAACCGTTGTCTATATCCTCTCCTAGTGTGGGTGTTAAACCGTTGTGTATATCCTCTCCTAGTGTGGGTGTTAAACCGTTGTGTATATCCTCTCCTAGTGTGGGTGTTAAACCATTGTGTATATCCTCTCCTAGTGTGGGTGTTAAACCGTTGTGTATATCCTCTCCTAGTGTGGGTGTTAAACCGTTGTGTATATCCTCTTCTAGTGTGGGTGTTTAACCGTTGTGTATATCCTCTCCTAGTGTGGGTGTTAAACCATTGTGTATATCCTCTCCTAGTGTGGGTGTTAAACCGTTGTGTATATCCTCTCCTAGTGTGGGTGTTAAACCGTTGTGTATATCCTCTCCTAGTGTGGGTGTTAAACCGTTGTGTATATCCTCTCCTAGTGTGGGTGTTAAACCATTCTGTATATCCTCTCCTAGTGTGGGTGTTAAACCGTTGTGTATATCCTCTCCTAGTGTGGGTGTTAAACCGTTGTGTATATCCTCTCCTAGTGTGGGTGTTAAACCATTCTGTATATCCTCTCCTAGTGTGGGTGTTAAACCGTTGTGTATATCCTCTCCTAGTGTGGGTGTTAAACCATTGTGTATATCCTCTCTTATGTGTGGGTGTTAAACCATTGTGTATATCCTCTCTTATGTGTTTTGTAGATCATGGAGTCGGGTATATCGAAGCAGGCGTTGAATGAGATCGAGGCGCGGCATAAAGATATTGTGAGGCTGGAGAGCAGCATCAAAGAGCTTCATGACATGTTCGTGGACATTGCTATGCTGGTGGAGAACCAGGTAACCCTTCACACCTTTTAGGGTGCATCCCAAATGGCACCCTATTCCCTACGTAGTGCACTGCTTTTGACCGCTGTTTGTGTGACTCTCCCAACACTCCGCTCACTCCCTTCAAAGGGCGGTATGATTGACAAGATTGAGAGCAACATGGACCAATCGGTGGGCTTCGTAGAGCGGGCTGTTGCCGACACCAAGAAAGCAGCCAAATTTCAGCAGGAGGCCCGTAGGGTGAGTGGGGCTGAAACCATAGAATTAGAATGAGTAGAATGGCCGTCCCCATTCAGGTCGATGATGCCAAAGTAGGTGATTCTATTTATACGGCTGCAACGTCCTGTTTATAGGTCCACTTCAGTCCGGACACTAGACCTATTATCTATCACCTTGGTCCATACAGGAGAAGGGATACATTGGCTTCGTCCCAAATGGCACCCTGTTACCTTCATAGTGCATTGCTTTTGAAAGTACTGCACTATACAGGGAAAAGGGTGCCATTTGGGACATACACTAAATCTACTGTCTTGCTACAGGGGGTTCAGCATTCTCACTCATGCAAAGAATCTCTTAAAAACTTCTGAACTTGCAATGGCACATTGAGTCTCTAAATATTTATTGTGGGTTATGATTTCTCTCTACGGTCAGGTCAATCTTCCCTTTTGTTTTTCTGAGTTTTTTCTTGTTCTCTTTCTTCTCTCCCTTCCCTTCATTGTTTCTTTATATTTATTCCTCCTCTTACTCCTCTGTGTCCTCTTGCTCTCTCGTATCCTCTGTCTTTCTTTGCCTCTTTCTTTCCGTCTTCCGCCCTTTAGAAGCAGATGATGATCATGTGTTGCTGTGTCATTCTCTGTGTCATCGGAGGGTCCTTCCTCTACAGCTTTATCAAATAGGAAATACCGTCCGGGGAAAACTTGTTGTGAAACTGAGAGGTGTTCAAAACTTAAACGTTTAAATCATGTATTGATCCAGAAGGATGTTACCCTGGTCACAGATCTCTTTGTACTCTTGCAAACGCCATTCCTGTCCCTGTCAAGCCAAATGTGTGGATTTCCAAGTTTGATCAGGGCCTGGATTTATAAAGCCTTTCAGAGTATGAGTGCAGATCTGGGATCAGTTGAACCTTTTAGATCACATGGACAGGCGGGGCAGGATCCTAGATCAGCACTCCTACTCTGAGATGCTTTATGAATACGGGACCAGATTAGATAACGTTAGATCCAGGTTATTCTTAGTCTGTGTCCCACATGGCACCCTATTCCCCTTGTAGTATATAGGGAATAGGGTGCCATTTGGGATGTAGACTTAGGCTTTATTATTGGCCTCTTAACGTGATAATTACTTATGACTCTGGCCTCAGGGGAAGTTGAAGAAGAGTGTCCCAGATTACCCCCAGTCTAACCTGGGTGGATGGATCAACAGTGGTCACTGTCTGTCAAGAGACGCATACAGCGCTACTCAGAGGAGATGCACTTCAGTCCGGCTTAAGGCTTTCCACCCTACATTGTCTTTCGTCTTCTCTCTCCCTCTTTCCTTTCGTCTTTTTCTCTGTCTTTCTCTCTCTCACACACACACACACCCACACTCTCTCTTTTTTCCCCTCTCTCTCTCGTTCCTCTTTTCAGGCATGCTTCTCCCCACAGCTCCTTTTCCCACTTCAAGGATTTGTGTCAATTAGCTTTGGTAGTGTGGCTCCTTAATAATCTAAGCCAAGACAGGTCAACGATAACACTGTAATCATGTCAAGTAACCTAAAGATATTGGTAAACAAAATATGATAAAACGATGATTCACTGCCCTATTGTCAGCTAGTAATCAACATGACCCCAAAATGGCACCTTTTTATGTTATTATTGTGTGTTGAAGTTATTGCTTAATATTGCACTCATGTCATTTTTATCCTACATGTGTGTTGATGCATGTACCACCAGGGAGCATGCCTGTGTCATAAAACTGTCACATGCGCTCTCTCTACAAATGATGTGTATAAACCCTGGATGACTGTATGTGTATAAACCCTGTATTGAAGCCACCCTGCAGCCATCTTGGTAATCCCCCTCGATGGTTAAAAGATTTTGGAAGCTATAGAAATGCATTTGTTAATGTCTACATTCGTTTTGACACGTTTATTCTATTACAGACGCTTTAATGCATACTTTTAAATTATATTATGTGGCCTAAACATTTTTTTAAATGGGGAGAGTACTAATGTTACTGTCCCCACTACAAAAAAAATACTTAAATACATGTAATTTTGTCTTTGAAATACTATGGAGGACTACTCCTTCTAGGGAGTGCCAATATGGCCGACTGGTGGCTTCAAAGCATCTCAATGACCAATACATAGCATCAGCAGTGCAGGGTTTATTTATATAAGCCATTGCTCTCTACCCCCTCTAATAATAGATAGGATAGTATTTTTGTTGTGATGCAAGCAAGCAGTATCAAGTGAATAGCCAATATGTCTGTGTGTGTTTGTGTCTTCAGTCAGATACATGTGTAGTGATTTTGTAGGCATTTATATGGAAAATGTTTATCTGAACAAAATGTAAGGTCAGGTTTCAGTTTTGTAGCTTTTCCCCTCTCTTGACAAAAAATAAAAAATAATCGCCATTTGCCAAGTGTTTTTATTTGTAAGTTTTCATTATTCAACTACTTGAAACTGCTTTGAAAAATAGGAATAAAACAAAACGAATTGCCTTTGACATCTCTCGCCGTCTGTATATTGTTTAATTGGCAGGCCAAATCCTCCAATTGTTGCCATCCACCCAACTGTGGGACCAATAGACAGCCGCTTCCGGACAACTGCCATGAAGGGGCGGCTTTGCTGTAGCAATCCAAGACCAAAGTAGCTACCCAGAAAACGTGGCTCAGCAATGCAAAGCTCCGGGAGTCAAGACACAGCAGAAGCCAGGAGGCAGACTGGCCCCGTTGACCGTCCTTGAACAGGTCTACTCAATCATGGTGGTGTGTAACGGAAATACATTTACATTTTATGGGTTCATAAGTTATATGGCAGGTCTGGCAATTTTTGTAAAGAGGTTGAGTTGGGTAACACGATGTCTGAATTGCGTGGTAGTTCATTGGTAGTTTACTGACCCTTTTTATCTGTTGACCAATTGTTATTCTCCTTTGAAGATAGTAGCAAAATGGTTGCCAATTGGAGTTCGATTCGTCCAATAGCTTGCAATTTAATTGGTCATTCACGTGTCGGTATCACTTTGTTTTACGTGTGTTCAACCCTTATCGACAAAATGTATTTGGGAGTGACATAATTACCGACCATTTAGCGTCTCGCCGGCTTTGCGGTCGTTGGACGATTTTATTGTTGTAGGCGGGTCTTGAGAAACGAGTGTTTTGTGAGGAGATGAAAATGGCGGCGGATGGCTGACCGCCGTCTTTGTCGGATATTAACATAAAACTGCGATTTAAACCAGCGTTCTCTGTCGCTTTTAACAGAACGTCGTGTCATTTAATATGCCCAGATTAAGGATTTTCTAAACTCTTTGGTTGATTGGAGTTTTCCAAAAGACAAAGCGGAAAGTTCCTTTGGAAATAGATTGCTCGCTGTCTGCTGTTGCATTTTAAATTTAGACGTTCGTTTTAGTTTAGCGAACAGTTTGTTCAACATAATAAGAAAATGTGTTTGAACTACATGCCGCAAATAACCCAGGACTGGTAACCCCCCCTCACCCCCTAAAACTAGCCAGACAAGTGTCTAAATTGTATGTATTGTATCAATTGTAAGCTACACTCTATAGCTAACGTTAGCTATAACACGCTAACCTTTACATAATGAACCACACTACAATCCCAAATGCAATATTGGCTCTATAAACAAACTAAAGCTTGCTAGCTAATCCCATTCTCTCGGTAGGGTTTTGTTTTGGTGATCGACAACAATGTTTCCCTTTGGTGGGGGATAGCTAGCATCTTTACTATTTCTCTAGCTATGTCCTAGTGGTAATTATCTACCGTTAGCTGCAAATAACATAACGTTGCAATGTGTAAACGCTCGTACTTTATTTATACGGTGGTTTTAATCAAATCAAAATGTATTAATTTCGCTACGTTGCTGACTGTATTTTAGATTTACTTTGTCAGATTTGAAAGGCTTTTTTTTTTTTTTTACCCGCAAGTTACAGTGGACATAAATATTACACTACTAGAAATAAATAGATAAGTTAAGCTACATTTCCAATCACGAGCTAGTTGTAGTGTTCAGCAGCTTGACAGCGCAGTCACAGGTACCCACGTGTATCGGCGAATCGCCTACCAAATAAGCAGTCCACTGTCTCAAGTGACAGTCATAAAACATGGAAGATAAGCGTCGACCAAGATTCAGCAAGCGGCTGGTAAGTAACTAGTTGGCCCAGCTGTATTTCAACGTCTCCCTGTTTTGTCTGTAGTAAAAATCCATAGCTAACGTTACTTTAGACGTTGATGGTGATGAACTATCTGAAATGGCATGGACTACCGCAAGTGACTACGGACGCACCTTTCAATATAGTTAGAATGGACATTTTCATATTTTAGTGTGTTCTTAAACTGTCCATATGGATTGAGATGTTGGAATTATAGAGACAGTCAGAGGAAATGAGTTATGTTACTAGTCTGCGGTTCAATTCCATGACTTGCACCTCATAATTTAGGTTATGGGAATAACTGTAGTGTTTTTTTCCCTAAGTAACAATTTATTTCCAATACCAAATAGCTGAGAAGGTTATGTCTCTGACTTGTCTTGCTTGATGGCGTCATGTAGTCCAGATTGGCACTGTTGACTAACTTGAGAAAGTACTGTAACGACCCTGGGTTTATAAGTGCGGAAATCGACTCTGCCGCTTGAGCATGCTTTTGCGGCACAGTCGATAGTGCAGGACTTCGGGCTAGAAGGTCGAGGGTTCGAGACCTGCTCCCTGCTGTTTCGTTACAGTACGATAAACAGGCTCTTTGGTCAAAAGTAGTGCCTTATAAAAGGGAATAGGGTGCACTTTTAAGACGAGCCAGGTTCATGTTCATCGCTTGGGGGTTAAACCCTGCCAGGAGAGTGCATCATGTCAGTCGCTCCAAAACTTTGTAAACGCAAACGGAGCGGAAGACATTTGGTTAAAGAGGACCGGATCAACCATGTCTGGAGGAGTGAACACAGGGTTAGGTTGGGCTATGGCTGGGATTAGTGTGAGCTAGCTAAATCTTTGGAAAGGAATATTGTACATTTTTGTTACATGGTACATTTGATTGAGGGTCAGATAAGATTATTGATTGATGTGTTTGAGGGGAGTTCTTTTTTTCTGCATGTTGAGAGAATTTGAACCTGTATTGTAGGGTGACTAGGGTCTCCAGCCTACCTGACTGTGTAGAATCTGGATAGTTACAGGTGAGGTGACACAAAAAAAGGCTGTTACTAGGCAATGGACTGTAGACCTGATGTTTATACTGTACAATGGAGGTATGTGTGTGTGTTTGTTGTGATTGTTAAAGTTGAGTTTTAAACGATAGTCACGTTTGTAGGAGCAGAAGCAGAACATGTCTTTCAGAGCAGTAGCCAGGCAGCATCATGCAGAGATAACGTCTTATCAATTATGAATAGGCTGAGATTTAGGCAGTAGTGGTCAGCTCTACATCTCTAAGTCTCTGGTCTGTTAGGGAGAGGGAGTTATTTTTCTTTGCCTGTACTTTGAGCCATGCAAGTAATGAAACAGGAGAAGGGGATTGGGGGGGGGGGGGTGAGTGGAGAGGACACTGTGGCGAGAGCACGCTGTCGGCTCTGTGTGAAGCAAGAGGAGAAGTTACTGGAGAGGCTGGCTGTCTGGCTGGCCATGTGAGCAGAAATGCGGAGAACACGGATGGAGATGTGGGGGGGGGGAGACACTGCAGAGGCGGGGGGAGTGAGACACTGCAGAGGCAGAAGAATGACAGAGCTGGATAGACCGCAGGCCTCTTTCTCTCTGAAAAGAAATAGAGAGGGGGAGCGGAGGATGGCGAGCGAAGGAGAGATGCTGCTGCACTACGCTGGGGATGAAGGGATGTGGGAAGAGAGGAGGAGGAGGAAGAAGAAAGATAAAGAGAGGAGGGATGTAATGGTGACACTGAAGGTGCGAGGTGTGTAGAGTCTCCATCCCATAGGATTCCCCAAAGTGCACTGCAGGAGAGGGAAAAGGCAAGATAAATATGATGGAGAGGATACTGGATTGCTACAGTGAGGGAGGGAGAGAGAACATCTGTAACCCTGCTGGTACTGGCTCCGAGACCCGTCTCTTGGCGACGATCTTTGATAATAAACATGGACAATGCGGTTAGATACTGCATCTGGCGTGTGCCCTTACCCACTCTGGTTGCTCAGGCGTCGTGGTGCGATTGTGTAGCGCAGGGTCGTCTATTGTTTCTTGAGTAGCCGAGTGAGTGGGAGACCCAGGAGGTGATCTAGACCGGAGGCGCTGGCTGTCCGTTGTTCCCCAGCCAAGGCGTCTCCCAGACGGATCCACTCCCTCCCGCTCCCATGTTCCTGGCATGGTGCTCCAATCCAGACTGTTTCTCTCTCTAGAGTCTGTTGTCACAGAAGCAGAATTCCCGCCTTGGGAATACTAGGTGGAGCTGGACACTGCGGTGTGTGTGACCAGCAGCTGGTCTGTGTGATGTCTCAGTTAAAGGTCGTTGGTTCCGCCGGGGGCAGTAGCAACGTAGTGCGTCACTGAGAGACGGTATGCTGTGTCTCAAATGGCACCCTATTCCCTACATAGTGCACCATCTAGGGAGCCATGTGGTACGCGCAGCCACTGTCCACTGTGCTGGGCAGCGGCCCAGGGGAGCACAGACCGACTGGCGCACTGCGTTACACCACTCACTGCAATGCCGTTGTGTCCGTCTCCTATATCAAACCACCTGAATGGAACAAAGATCTCTCGTCAACCCTGACTTAAAGATGGATCACGGATTTTGAATTTACTGGGACGGGGTTGTCTTCTTGAAGGGCTGGGCTGCCCAGAGCCAAGGAGGATTGCAGTGGCTGGCAGGCAGATGGGCAGTGAGATGTTGGAGGTAGGGCTGGTACTGGTGCCTCATTCTGCATCTCATGTCACTGATTTGGCTGTTACAGCGGTGGATACTAGTGCTGTTTAATGTCGCGCTGTAGAGTGGCATTGGCTTGTGGCTGACAGTACAGTGAGGTCGTTTTACATTGTGTGATGTTTGCAAGGAGGCGTGTGTGTGTGTTCAGGGCCGGCTGAGGATGTTTTAGAGGTGTGTGTGAGACGGGCGGAGAGATTGCATTCTCAGACATCTCTTATTGTTGTCCCTGAGCTCTGGGCTGCTGGACCCCCACCCCCTCCCTGGGTCAGCTGGTGCATTGCCATGGCAACCCTGGTCCCCTTTGTGTAGCTGTTAGCAATAGTGCTAATGAAAACCGTCAGCTGGTAGACGGAAAGGCTTTCCCAAAAAACCTTCTCAGTAAAATGTTGAGTTAAAAAGTAGCCTCTGCCTTTCTGGCAGAATGATATCATGATTATTTGCATCAATCCAATGGCCATTTGTTTTGCAAACTCTGAAATCACGTGAGCGCTACATCCCCATCAATGAAGCATCAAGCCTCCAGTTGACAGAGGTGGTGAATAAATAGTGGGGATGGGGGACAATATTGAGCGGATGAGCAGGGGGAATGGAAGCACTGGGTAAAAAAAAAGGCTCCAGGTACCCCCCCCTTTATTTATCCCCCCCATCCCTGAGAGAAGGGAGAGTCAGTGTGAGGGAAATGAATGATAGGCTACATTAGAGAGAATTGATCCCCTGGCCTGAACATCAATGTATTGTGTGTGTGTTCTGTGTTGATATGGGTTTGTGTGGGTATGTTCTTTCCTCCTTGCCCCAGTGTGTGTTATACAGAGACTTTTTGTAGGAGGGAGGTGCAGGTCATGTACTGTGTGTGGGAGCATTGTTTACACAGCCAAACGCTGCGGTTTTTAAGTAGCATTACATGTTAAAGAAATACCTTAAAGAACCTGGGAGAAGTATTAAGCCTAACTATTACAGAAATACCGTAAATACCCTAAAATAGTGCGATGGGATTTAAAGGGTATACAGCTGCTGAACACATTGAGGTAAATCTGTTCTTTATTCCTTTTCCCTCTTCCTCCTCACATTCCTATTCCCTTTTGCTCTCCCCCTCTCCTTTCCCCTCCTTTCTTCCTCTCTCCAGCGGTCGGGCACGCGGCGGCGCTACCATGACGATGGTATCTCGGACGACGAGATCGAGGGGAGGAGGACCTTTGACCTGGAGGAGAAGCTGACGAGCGAGAGGTTCACCTCAGACAGGGTCAAACGCATGGAGGGGAAAGGTCAGTGTTGGGTGTCATCACCGTAGAATGACGGAGGGTTTGAGACATTGGCTGCGTCTGAAATTGCACCCTATTCCCTATATGAAATGCACTTCTGACATTAGTAGTGCCCTATAGGGAAGGGAATAGGGTCTCATTTGCGCGTCGCTTACAAACTTGAGTAGCTTTGAGGATTCCTGTTTAGTTTATGACTTATTGTGGTTTGTTTTTCCAGACCTCACGTTTGAGTACATCCAAAGAGGTGGGTTGAGGGACCCGATCATCTTTGAGAAGCCAGACGGACTGGGCATCAAGTACGTCCTGCTTTTCCCCCTCAACTCTGTTGGAAACACGCTCACTTTATTCTCTCTGGGGCAATTAGAATGGCTGAAATTGCATTAAGAGTTTGTAATTCTCTGAGTAATATGTAACCTGGTTTGTCGTGCTCTCTAAAGGATGCCGGATCCAGACTTCAGTGTGAACGACGTCAAGATATTTGTCGGTAAGATTCCCTCCTCCAGTGCTTCTATCCAAACACGCCTCTTCCCTTTTCCTGTTCCTCTCCTTCACCCACTTCACTCTATTTCTCCATCATAACACTCCCTCATTTACATCTCCTTTATTTCTCTCCCTCACTCGCATTTTTAACACCACAGTCGACCAAACAAGCCCTGCAGGCTCTAGTTTGATCTGATCTTGACCGTATTGCCCGGTGATATGAAGTGCTGCAAAGAAGGACCGAGAAAAGCTGCAGCCGGCCCAGAACAGAGCAGCAAGTATTGCCCTTCAATGTACAAAGAGGGCTAATGTCAACAGTACGCGTGTCAGTCTCTCTTGGCTCAAAGTACAGGAGAGATTTGACTGCATCAATTCTTGTTTTTTTGTGTTCATTTCCAAGTAGTCTGTATAATCAATTTACATATAGCTCTGATTGGCATGCTTACCCACCAGACATGCCACCAGGGGTCTCTTCACAGTCGAGACCAAATCGAGAACAGATTCAAGGCAACGCACAGTATTCTAGAGCCATTATCATATGGGACACCCATCTCAAAGGACTCAAGCAAACCTAAAAAAAAATGAGCTTCAAAACAACACCTCACAGAACAATGCCGCTCCCCATCTGACCTAATTAACTGATAGTCATTATGTACAGAGCATTCAGGAAGTATTCAGACCCCTTGACTTTTTCCACATTTTGTCACGTTACAGCTTTATTCTAAAATGGATTAAACTTTTATTTTTTCATGAATCTAAACACAATACCCCATAATGACAGAGCAAAAACAGGTTTTTGGACATTTTTGCAAAAAAATTATATATTATTCAGACCCTTTACTCACTACTTGGTTGAAGCACCTTTGGCAGTGATTACAGCCTCGAGTCTTCTTGGGTATGACGCTACAAGCTTGGCACACCTGTATTTGGGGAATTTCTCCCATTCTTCTCTGCAGATCCTCTCAAGCTCTGTCAGGTTGGATGGGGAGCGTCGCTGCACAGCTATTTTCAAGTCTCTCCAGAGATGTTCGATCGGGTTCAAGTCCGGGCTCTGGCTGGGCCACTCAAGGACTTTCGGAGACTTGTCCCAAAGCCACTCCTGCATTGTCTTGGCTGTGTGCTTAGGGTTGTTGTCCTGTTGGAAGGTGAACCTTCACCCCAGTCTGAGGACCTGAGCGCTCTGGAGAAGGTTTTCATCAAGGATCTTTCTGTACTTTCCTCTGTTCATCTTTGCCTTGATCCTGATGGTCTCCCAGTCCCTGCCGCTGAAAAACATCCCCACAGCATGATGCTGCCACCACTATGCTTCACCGTAGGGATGGTGCCAGGTTTCCTCCAGACGTGACGTTTGGCATTCCGGCCAAAGAGTTCAATCTTGGTTTCATCAGACCAGAGAATCTTGTTTCTCATGGTCTGAGAGTCCTTTAGGTGCCCTTTGGCAAACTCCAAGCTGGCTGTCATGTGCCTTTTTACTGAGGAGTGGCTTCCGTCTGGCCACTCTACCATAAAGGCCTGATTGGTGGAGTGCTGCAGAGATGGTTGTCCTTCTGGAAGGTTCTCCCATTCCACAGAGGAACTCAGGAGCTCTTTCAGAGTGACCATCAGGTTCTTGGTCACCTCCCTGACCAAGGCCCCAATTGCTCAGTTTGGCTGGGTGGCCAGCTCTAGGAAGAGTCTTGGTGGTTCCAACCTTCTTCCATTTTAAGCATAGAGGCCAATGTGTTCTTGAGGACATGCAGTGCTGCAGAAATGTTTTGGTACCCTTCCCCAGATCTGTGCCTCGACACAATCTTGTCTCGGAGCTCTATGGATAATTCCTTTGACCTCATGGCTTGGTTTTTACTCTGACATGCTCTGTCAACTGTGGGACCTTATATTGACAGGTGTGTGCCTTTCCAAATCATGTTCAATCAATTGAATTTACCACAGGTAGACTCCAATCAAGTTGTAGAAACATCTCAAAGATGATCAATGGAAACACGATGCACCTGAGCTCAATTTTGAGTCTAGTAGCAAAGGGTCTGAATTCTTATGTAAATAAGGTATTTCAGTTTTTTTTTAAATCTTTAATAAATTAGCAAAACATTAAAGGTTTTGCTTGCCATTATAGGGTATTGTGTGTAGATTGAGATTTGTATTTATTTAATCCATTTTAGAATAAGGCTGTAACGTAACAAAATGTGGAAAAGGGCAGCGTGCCTGAATACTTTTCGAATTCACCGTATGTATACTGATGTGTGGGTAACTGTCAGTAGGGCCTTTTTTGTTCCCATTTAAATTGGTGTAGTTCAGTCCTTGAGCTGTTCTTGTCTATTTATGTCATGTTTCATGTTGTGGAAGAGTAGCTTCAGCGACAGTTAATGGGGATCCCAATAAAATACCAAATACTCTCTTACCTTCCCTTTTCCTCCTCTCACCTTTTCTGTCTCTCTCCTCCTTCTCTCCTTTGTTCCTCCCTCACCGTATCACCCCTCTGTCTGTACCCCTCTCCCCCTCCTTGTCTCCCCCAGGCAGCAGGCGTATGATGGATGTGATGGATGTCAGTACTCAGAAGGGTATAGAGATGTCTATGGCCCAGTGGAGACGTTATTACGAGACGCCCCCCTCCCAGAGGGACAAACTCTACAACGTCATCAGCCTGGAGTTTAGCCACACCAAGCTGGAGAACCTGGTCCAGAGGCCTGCATCGGTCAGTCTGAGATATATATATATACACACACACACACATACATCGGCACACACACCCTTCTGTCTGTTCTTACTGCCTCCTGTGTATCCTATCAGGTGGACATCATAGACTGGGTGGACAACATGTGGCCTCGGCACCTGAAGGAGCGACAGAGAGACTCCACCAACTCCATCACAGACATGCAGTACCCCAAAGTGCAGAAGTAAGGCTCATCTGTGTCCCAAATGGCACCCTATATAGTGCACAACTTGACCATGGTCCGTAGGCCCCGTCAACTCCATCACAGATATGCAGTGCCCCGAAGTGCGACCCTCTCCCTCATCAACTGCGTTCTCCTTCCCTCTTTTTCTCCTCTCCTCCTCTGTTCCAGGTACTGTCTAATGAGTGTGCAGGGCTGCTACACGGACTTCCACATCGACTTCGGAGGTTCCTCGGTCTGGTACCACATACTGCGGGGAGGCAAGGTAACAACGGACTACTTGATCTTACAACCTACGACTTGAGACTCGAATAAGAGTGACTCTGGTTTCCTCTCACTTCTTACCTCTGCGCCTTTACTTCCTGTCAGGTGTTCTGGCTGATCCCGCCCACGCCTCAGAACCTGGAGCTGTATGAGGACTGGGTGTTGTCAGGGAAACAGGGAGACATCTTCCTAGGAGACAAGGCCCAGGACTGTCAGAGGATAGAGCTGAAGCAGGGCTATACCTTCATGATCCCCTCAGGTACCCACTTAATATGTTGGGAAATCTGGTGTGAATGGATTGTAATGTTTTTTTTTTTTAAATGTAGAACTGCCTTAATTTTGCTGGACTCCAGGAAGAGTAATGGGGATCCATAATTAACACACACACACACACATGTTTAATCATACTCATACTTTGGCACACACACATACAGATGTTTAAACTTCAACCTAGTGTTGTGTGTTCCTGTTTCTAATGTTTACCTTTGTGTCCTGTCAGGTTGGATCCATGCGGTCTACACTCCAGTGGACACCCTGGTGTTTGGGGGGAACTTCCTCCACAGCTTCAACATCCCCATGCAACTCAACATCTACAGCATCGAGGACAGGACACGGGTGGGACACACACACTCTCTCTCTCATCTCTCTCTCTCCTAAATGTACTAAATCTTTTCCTATTCCTGAGCACTCGAAAGAAGAGAAGTTACTAATAAGTTGAACTTGGTGTCTCTGCAGGTACCAGCTAAGTTCCGTTACCCGTTCTACTATGAGATGTGTTGGTACGTGTTGGAGAGATACCTCTTCAGTCTGACCAACACCTCCTACCTCACGCCTGACTTCCAGAAACACTCCCTGGGTATCGGTCAGTGCCGACACTACCCCCTCTCTGTTTCTCTGTTCTCCCCCCCTCTGCTCTCTCACCCTCTCTCTCTCCCTCTCTCTGTTGTCTCACCCCCTCCATCTCTCTCTACACTCCACCTCCTACTATTCCAGCTTTACAGCAGGCAGCTCAGCACTTCTCTAACCATCATTACTTGACATTAGGTGGTTACGTTTTGAATGACAGCACGAGATCTAGAACCTGAGACGTGCGCTCTCTGTATTTCGTTAGACTACAAACCGTGCATTCCTTTTCTCTTTCCAGCTCCACCTCTTCATCTCTCTGTCCCTCCCTCCCTCCAGGTCTTACCAGAGACCCCTCCACCTGTGAGTCAGTCAACGGGCACACCCAGGAGGAGGATGAAGAGGAGGCTACCCCGACCCGGGGCTCTAAGCCCGGGGTGAAGGTTCACCTCACGCCTTTTGAGCTGGAGGGGCTGTGGAACCTGCTGGGGAAGCTGGAGTCGCTGCCCTCACAGAAGAACTGTGTCCCGGCAGGCATACACGATGCTCCCGCTCTGCTGCACGACATCAGGGTGAGGGATGGATGGATGTGGGTGTCTGACAGAATGAAATATCCTCATATCAAAATGGATGCATACGCATGACTGACTAAGTCACTTTGGATAAAACCGTCTGCTAAATGGCGTATATTATAAAGGTTTTGTGTGTGTGTTTTCATGTACTAACCTTCTCTTGTCCTCTGTAAGGCGCTGCTGAAGGAGCATGCTAATGACATCCCCAAACTGTCCTACACTGGCAAGCCCATCGTCAAGTGGCCCAAGAGGGTGAGAAGGCGACACATGCTCATATTGGCCCTTTACACTCCTACCCATATACGGGATCAGATTGGCAGGTTTGGACGGCAACAAGCGCCTTAATTGGGACGCAGTGGCTGTACAGTGACTTGATATACCTGACGTCAGAGCTCAGTGGCTGTACAGTAACTTGATATACCTGACGTCAGAGCTCAGTGGCTGTACAGTAACTTGATATACCTGACGTCAGAGCTCAGTGGCTGTACAGTAACTTGATATACCTGACGTCAGAGCTCAGTGGCTGTACAGTAACTTGATATACCTGACGTCAGAGCTCAGTGGCTGTACAGTAACTTGATATACCTGACGTCAGAGCTCAGTGGCTGTACAGTAACTTGATATACCTGACGTCAGAGCTCAGTGGCTGTACAGTAACTTGATATACCTGACGTCAGAGCTCAGTGGCTGTACAGTAACTTGATATACCTGACGTCAGAGCTCAGTGGCTGTACAGTAACTTGATATACCTGACGTCAGAGCTCAGTGGCTGTACAGTAACTTGATATACCTGACGTCAGAGCTCAGTGGCTGTACAGTAACTTGATATACCTGACGTCAGAGCTCAGTGGCTGTACAGTAACTTGATATACCTGACGTCAGAGCTCAGTCTGTCTGCTTCACAGCTCTGGATGGGTTTTGACTGACAGCCGTTCTGAACTTCAGCACCACACGCGACAAAAAGATGCCCTTGTCCCTCCCGCTAATTGAGTAACCTTTTGCACATTTTTTTAATTGTTGTCTGACTGAGGGAAATGCTGTAAATTTAAGAGGACTGGAAAGGTTGAGGATGACAATAAATACCGCTTTGATGTCGTACAAGCAAGCCAAACACCTGTGAGTCCAAATGTGCACTTCACATTTCCGTATCATGAAACTGATGTCTATACAGTGACAACTTTACAAGGTGACATGGCGGCATACCCCGTTCTGAACAGAATGAGACGATTGTTTGTTTGTTGTGGAAACATTTTTGCCGCGGAACACGCACACAAACGCACTCCTGACGCCATTCTATGCTCACCAAAATCCCAATCTGTTTCTCTGAATTGTCTTGTTGAAAGCCTAACGCTGTAAGATCGTATTTTACAACTTAGCTAGTCGTGTTGGAAATGGAATACGCTTTCAAATGATGCCCACCTGACCCAGACTGCAGTTTTCTAATGAGATCTTGTGGGATAGCGTGAACAGCAACAGTAATTGTGTGACGGCTCCAATGCAGGGCTGCGTTCCAAACAAAACAACTGCAAGTCTGCTTGCTCTAGTTCCTCAACGGCACAGCTAGGAGAGCTGAAGACTCTTCATCTAAAAGTGCAGAAAAATATGAATTTCAATAATGTTACTGAAAGTATCCAGATTACAGTAAATGTAAAATGCACATGAAATCAAGTTTAAATGTTTGGGTTCCGTCTTGTGTAAGGTGAACTGTTGTCCTCAACTTTGGTTTAATCATTTTTTTCCACAATGTCCAAACTGTTGCTACTGTGCTTATGCTTATAATAGTTATGTAAGAAACCTGGAGCCCTGTCCATATAGGCCTATATCCCCACATGTGTTAACACACACACATACTGTACATTGTCGTAAGACGGGGTGCAAGTCATGCCACATTCTTAGACTGCTTCACTTGAAATCCATGTACTTTTCTGACTCCTAAATCCAAGGGTGATTCAATCCACAGAGGGATGCTTTTCCAGACAGATTAAGCCTAGTCCTGGACTGTTGCCTTCGTCCCGTCCCCTACCATTTGTTTAGATTATTTTATTTTTTTATAACTTTGAATTCACCTTTATCCCAATAATTCTCGCCCCCACCCTTCCAGCCGTCGTGGTACCAGCCCCCTCCCCCTCCTCCCCCGGTGGCTCGTCCCAAGCTGTCTGCCACGGTGGTGACCCCGCGGCCCCAGAAGCCCGCCTCCTCCATGTCCGTGCTGCGGCGGCGGCGCGTGCGGTGTAAGCGCTGCGAGGCGTGCGTCAGGACGGAGTGCGGGGACTGTAACTTCTGCAGGGACATGAAGAAGTTCGGAGGGCCGGGGAAACTGAAACAGACCTGCGTGCTCCGACAGTGTCTGGCGGTGAGAGCGAGTGGGGGGGTGTGTGTGAGAGTGGAGCGGGGCGTGAGAGCGAGTGTGTGTGGGGGGGGGGGGGGGGGGGGAGAGATTGGGGGCGTGAGAGTGGCGGGGGTGAGAGCGAGTGGGGGGGAGGGGTGAGATGTTTCATCCGTACAGTAGAAGCATTGTCACTGTCTCCCTCTCTTTGCTCGCTGTGTGTATCGCTTACTGCTTGCCTTTGATGCCTGGGTCCTTATCTCTTCTTCCCAGCTAGTATACGCTGTGTGTGTGTGTGTGTCATTCTGACAGAATATACTAGTCTGTCAGTATATTAACTCCTCCCTTTCTCTCCCCCAGCCGGGTCTGCCCCTGTCAGTGGTGTGTGAGATCTGTGCAGAGGGGAACCAGGAGGGAGGAGAGAGGCCGGTCTTCGCCCTCACCCTCATGGAGTGTTCCAACTGTGCCCAGATAGCCCACCCCGCCTGCCTCAAAGTAACCCCGACACTCTCCTCAAACTATACCCTACCTTCAAGTTTCAGCTTGATTTGCCATATGTAGTAAATGCATGTTGAAATCTTACTCACCAGAGCTCTCACAATCAAATCAGCATTAAAACACACATGACATCACTTTTTGTTGTTGTCTGACATCAGTACAGATGGAGGTTAAACTCTCCCTCTACCTCTATCTAGTTCTCAAACAAAATCCTCTACACTTCTGACTCGCTCTCTCGCTCCACCTCTGTCTCTCGCTCTGTCTCTCGCTCCACCTCTGTCTCTCGCTCTCTCTCTCGCTCCACCTCTGTCTCTCGCTCTCTCTCTCGCTCCACCTCTGTCTCTCGCTCTCTCTCTCGCTCCACCTCTGTCTCTCTCTCGCTCCACCTCTGTCTCTCTCTCTCGCTCCACCTCTGTCTCTCTCTCTCGCTCCACCTCTGTCTCTCGCTCTCTCTCTCGCTCCACCTCTGTCTCTCGCTCTCTCTCTCGCTCCACCTCTGTCTCTCGCTCTCTCTCTCGCTCCACCTCTGTCTCTCGCTCTCTCTCTCGCTCCACCTCTGTCTCTCGCTCTCTCTCTCGCTCCACCTCTGTCTCTCGCTCTCTCTCTCGCTCCACCTCTGTCTCTCGCTCCACCTCTGTCTCTCGCTCCACCTCTGTCTCTCGCTCTCTCTCTCGCTCCACCTCTGTCTCTCGCTCTCTCTCTCGCTCCACCTCTGTCTCTCGCTCTCTCTCTCGCTCCACCTCTGTCTCTCGCTCTCTCTCTCTCGCTCCACCTCTGTCTCTCGCTCTGTCTCTCGCTCTCTCTCTCGCTCCACCTCTGTCTCTCGCTCTCTCTCTCGCTCCACCTCTGTCTCTCGCTCTCTCTCTCGCTCCACCTCTGTCTCTCGCTCTCTCTCTCGCTCCACCTCTGTCTCTCGCTCTCTCTCTCTCGCTCCACCTCTGTCTCTCTCGCTCCACCTCTGTCTCTCTCTCTCTCTCGCTCCACCTCTGTCTCTCTCGCTCCACCTCTGTCTCTCTCTCTCTCTCTCGCTCCACCTCTGTCTCTCTCTCTCTCTCGCTCCACCTCTGTCTCTCTCTCTCGCTCCACCTCTGTCTCTCTCTCTCGCTCCACCTCTGTCTCTCTCTCTCTCTCTCTCGCTCCACCTCTGTCTCTCTCTCTCGCTCCACCTCTGTCTCTCTCTCTCTCTAGGTAACAGGGGATGGCGTGGTGAATACAGATCTGCCCAGCTGCTGGGAATGTCCCAAATGTGTTCTGGGAATCACCGACACTGAGGTAGACCCTACTCTATACACACACACACACACACACACACACACACACACACACACACTGTGTCCCGGCTAGCTAACGGCCGTGACTCTCTCCCTGTGCTGTGTGTCAGTCTTCGGGCACCGATGATGATGACAGTGGGGCGTCCGTTGGCCTCGGCGCTGGCGTGAGCCCCCTCTCCGCCACCGCCCTCTCCTCCACCCAGGGGCCTCTAGGGGTCTCCATGGAGCCAGGCTCTGCTCCTGGGTTGGGGGACAAGGGCTGGGGCAGGGCGATACTGCTACACCCAGGGCTGGTTCCCAACCCCCCCTCCTGGTTCTCCGAGGCGCCCCTTCCCTCCCCTGGGCAGCTACTACTAGAGCAGCGCGGCCTCAAGCGGGCGGGGAGATGGGCAAGCGGGCGCAGGAAGAGGGTGAGAGGCCTACCGCCGCCACCGTGCTTCCCCCCGCCCGTTACATCATCATCACGCGCCTATCACTGGTCTGACTGACGAGGGGAGGGGCTGGGGGAGACATGGGGCTTTGGGCTCCACAAATACTGTCTGAATGTAGAACCCTTTGCTTTAGGGTCGATATCAGACACTTTATCTGTGCCTGTTTTCAGCTTGCCTGGCTTAATGGACCAGTAGAAAAGTCTGGCACTCCAGGCAGACTCAAGAAAAATATTTAAAGGGGTTTTCAACTATTTGAACCCAGGTCTAGTCCATGTATTTGTGAGACAGTATTTGTGGAGCAGAAAGTGTTTGTAGCCTGAACGAAAGCCCAGTGCATGTGGAGGTTGAGCGAGAGAACCAGCAGCTTGTGATGTGAATGTGCTTGTCTGTCTTCAGTGCAGCAGGCGTTATGTCAACAGAGATGTTACAGTAGTCAATGAACAGTGAATTTCTCTTGCATTGATGTTTTTCTTTTTTTGATTTCAGGTGAAGGGGGACAAGAATAAAATGTTACACGCGGTAAGTATGGCAGCCAATAAAAATGTATTCGACTAAACCGAAGACAGTTTTTCACGTTTTCCCTAAAGGATACTTTGCTCCCTCTCTTCTTTCCTCTCTCCTTTCCTCTCTCCTTTCCTCTCTCCTTTCCTCTCTCCTTTCCTCTCTCCTTTCCTCTCTCCTTTCCTCTCTCCTTTCCTCTCTCCTTTCCTCTCTCCTTTCCTCTCTCCTTTCCTCTCTCCTTTCCTCCCTCCTCTCTCCTTTCCTTTCCTCTGCCCTCTTTCATTTTCTCCTTTCCTCCCTCCCTTCCAGAAACGCAAGTCTTCTTCGTATCTCGACGGTCACATCGCCAAGATCTACCGTCGCCATGGTTATAGCCGAGACGATGACTCGGGCAGCGATGATGATGATGATGATGATGAAGGCTCCAGGAGCGGAGGAGGCGCGGGACAGAAGATGTCCGGGCCACGCCCTCGCGGCAGTGGCTCCGCCTCTCGGAGAGGCTACGGGACTGGGAGGCGGGGCATTTGGAGAGGCTCCTCCCACAGAGGGGCAGGCCGCGGGAGCGGGCTGGCCCCTCACTCCTCCCTGAAGATGAGGCGCGGCAGAGGGGATAGAGAGGGGGGGCGTAGGGAGAGGGGTGGGAGAGTGCGCCTCCGGGGAGGCACCAGGATGCAGAGACGCAGGGACGAGTCAGAGGAGGAGGAGGACGACGATGACGACAGCGAGGAAGATCGGCAGCAACGCCGCAGGCGGAGGAGAACGGACGACGAGGAAGACGACGACGACGAGGAAGACGACGATGAGGGAGACAGCTCGGCCCGGGACCTGGAGGGGGAGGATGAGGACGTGGCCGGTGAAGACGAGGAAGACGACGAGAACCGGTCAGACTCTGAACCAGAGCCTCCCGTTCTCCTGGTGTCTGACCTTAACGACGACCTCCTAAACGGCTCGTACCTGACCGTGACCCTACAGCGCCCCCCCAGGGCCAAACGCCACCCCGGCTCCATCGTGCCCAAGCTGGAGGCCGCCATGTCTCCCAGGACCCACGGCGGCGGTCCAGGTTACGTCCAGCATAAAACCCTCGGGAAGACGCGGCACAAAAACGGCACGGTCGCCGCCGGCAACGGCCTGGCCCAGCCCGCCAAGAATCCAGTCGGCCGGCCGCCTCGTCACCGCATCAACAATCCCCACGGCGACACAGCAGACAGGGAAAAAGAGAGGGACACCGCCTCTCATTCCTCCTCGGACTCCTCGGCCTCCCCCACCCCTCCTCCCCACTCCTCCCACTCTCCTTCCTCGCTCCTGTCGCTTCCCTCCTTCAAGGATGTAGGAAATGAGAAAGGAGGGGAGAAGGAGGTGTGGGTGGCGGTGTTCCGTTACCTGAGCAGAGCCGAGCTGGCTAGCTGCATGACTGTCTGTAAGGCCTGGTACAAATGGTGAGTCACACTGTCTGTTATTAGATTCCAATTCACAGCCATAAGCATGGCTTGTTGGTGATTGGGGGGGAAAAATCTATACAGTTGCATATTGGCATATTATTTTTGGCGATATATGGTATTAAAAATATCGCAGTATTTTTCTGCTAGTTGGCTTGTTCGCCATCTTTTTAAATATGGAGCAAATTTGTTTTCAGCACTTATTTCCATGACTGATCCAAACTGGTTTCTCATGGCTCTGTTGTCTCTCTTCAACAGACAATCTATATGGTGAGCAATATGTTTGGAACATCGAATCGCAATAAAATGACAGTATCCAATCGCGCTACTTATAGAATCGCAATCCATATCGTATCGGCACCTAAGCATCGCGATCATATCGTGAGGTCCCTGGCCATTACCAGCCCTACTTATTGTTTCTGTACACAAAGGAGTTTAGTTCCTGTTTCTGGTTCAATGCAGCTTTAGGATATTTTCTTCCATTGAAAATGACATGACACTCTCCTTAATCTGTGGACCAAAGGGCACTTTCTGTGGGGCTTCTCCATGAAGCGTGGTTTTTACACCAGAGACAGGAGACAGTCATGTCATTTTAATGGATGAAACATACTGAAGCTGCGTTGAAACAGAACCAGGACACCTCCTTTATCTAACAGGACTATCCTCATTTCTGTACCCCCCCCTCCCCCTCTCCCTCCTCTCTGTAGGAGTTGTGACAAGCGTCTGTGGAGTGGTGTGGATGTATCGCGGTGTCCCTCCCTCTCCTCCCAGGCCGTGCAGGGCATCATCAAACGCCAGCCCACCTCCCTGGACCTTTCCTGGACCCCCGTGTCCAAGAAACAGATCACCCTGCTCATACACCGCCTGCCAGGTAGCTACTGCGCACACACACACACACACACACACACACACACACTCACTCACAGACACACAACAACATCCACCACAACAGTCTACACACACACCGTACCATTGCAAGATGAATTAAAACCTTCTCCATCCTCTTTCTCTCTTCCACCCCCTGTCTCTCAGGTCTGAAGGAGCTGATGATAGCAGGTTGCTCCTGGTCGTCCATGTCAGCCCTGTCCACCCCCAGCCTGCCGTGCCTTCGTACCCTGGACCTGCGCTGGGCAGAGGGGATCAAAGACACCCAGATCAGGGACCTGGTCACACCACCAGGTCACTAGTCAATACTAACTGACTAACAGGGGTGTTGGGAGTTAAATCTCTCTCCTTTTCCTACAGGCTGTTATGACTGCAGCAGGCCACTGGTGCCGTGTGTGTGTTTGACTATAGTAGTTTGTCTTTGAGGAATTATGTAGCTGCTTCACCTCCCCTATGATGAATGAATCTCGAGTTTTAGGTGGTTGGGTTTGGCGAGTAAGTATTTTATATTGAATGGGGTGGGTTAGTGACGGTACTGTACGTATCTGACCCCTCTCTCTCTGCAGGTTGTGACAGTCGGTCTCGGCTGCGTGGCTGTGTGGCGCTGCGTCTAGCCGGCCTGGACATCAGTGACTCCACCCTGAGGCTGATCCTCCGTCACATGCCCCTGCTAGAGAGGCTGGACCTGGGCCACTGCAGGGACCTCACGGACCAGTCCGTCTGCCTGCTCACCGCCGCCGGCACACACACACGAAACACACTCACGGAGATCAACCTCGCAGGTAGGCGCGTGCACACACACACACACACACACACACACTCCCATGGAATGCATAGAGGTGAACCTTGAAGGTACACACAACCCACATGCGAATTTGCAATTGCTGAGATCAGCCTCGCAAGTTCACACACACACACTCATTTTCTTCATACAGTTTGTACACCTCTACCTCTGTCTAAGCCCTCCTCCTCCCCTTCCTCCCCCAGGCTGTAACAAGCTGACGGACGGCTGTCTGGCTTACCTGAAGAGGGCGTCTGGCCTGGCGCTGCTCGACCTGCGGGGCTGCAAAGGTGTGACGCGGCGGGGCTGTGAGGGCTTCATCTCGGACCTCTCTCACTGCGTCCTGTTCTGTATGACAGAGGAGAAACTCATCCAGAGGATATCGTAAAACTGACCCCGTTCTTACCCCTACGCAAGGGGCACGTAGAGACCCCGTACCAGCCAGGCAGGGGGGAGAGATGGGCAGCAGCCAACACCCCTCCCCCGAAAAGGAGGAGAAGCGCTCCAAAAAAAAGGGGGGCGAGCAACAAAAAAAAGTGAAGATGTTCCCACTCCTCACTTGGGATGATAGAAGACATGGAGAGAGGGGAGGGTGGAGGGATAGTGTAAGGAGAGGGGAGAATGTGCTGTTGCAGCATCATGTGTTTATTAGGAGGGTTAGGAACGATATGACTAGCACAGAGACACTTGTTAGTGTTGTTCACACTACAGGGCTGAAAATGGGAGCCCTGGGCCTCCCGAGCGGCGCAGTGGTCTAAGCCACTGCATCGCAGTGCTGCCTGTGCCACTAGAGATCCTGTGTCGCAGCCGGACGTGACCGGGAGACCCATGAGGCGGCGCAAAATTGGCCCAGAATCGTCCGGGTTAGGGGAGGGTACCATGATGTCCTTGTCCCATCGCGCACTAGCGACTCCTGTGGAGGGCCGGGCGCAATGCACGCTGACACGGTCGCCAGGTGTACGGTGTTTCCTCTGACACATTGGTGCGGCTGGCTTCCGGGTTAGGTGGGCATTGTGTAAAGAAGCAGTGCGGCTTGTTTGGGTCGTGTTTCTGAGGACGTACGGCTCTTGACCTTCTCTCCTGAGTCCGTACTGGAGTTGCAGCGATGAGACAAGACTGTAACTACCAATTGGATACCACAAAATTGGGGAGAAAAAAGGTTAAAAAAAGAAGACGGGAACCCTATGGATTGAATGTGGGTTTTTGTGCGACATGGTCTACATGAACTAGAGTGAATCGGGGTTTAGGTTTCAGAGGGGGTTGAGAGGGGAAGACTCCGACATGACTGGTGTGTCCCACTAGGTCCGGATTCTATGCCACACTGTCCAACACTTCCACGGACTCCTTGGGAAACCGAGCCGTCGGGACTCGTAAGCACCGAGGGGATGATGAATTGCAACCCCCCCCCGCCCCCCCGTTTCAGCTCTCATTGTGTCCCCTCCTTCTTTTCGCGCCATCCTCACCTCTGTTCCTTACGCTTTTACAGCCATGAGTTTTGTTGGATAAAAACCGTACTGTATCTCTCATCAGTTACATCCAAAATGGTACCCTGTTCCTCATAGTACACTACTACAGAGCCCTGGTCAAAGGTAGTACTCTATATAGGGAATAGGGTGCTATTTGGGATGAATACATTGTTTCTCTTCAGTTTTTCTTGACTCCCTTTCACACTACCAGCCACTGCAGGTCTTAACTTTAACTTGGTTTCTTTGAATTCCCTCATTTGACAGAATATTTTCCTCCTGTCATTTTAATGTTTTTCCTTTGTCAGTCTTTTTACAGGTAACTTTTTGTTCATCCCTCTGTCTCTGTCCCCCATAATGTTATTGTTAATAATGTTGAACCGGAGGGCTTTTGGGTTGAGCGCGCCCCAAATGTCACCCTAGTCCCAATATCGTGCACTACTTTTCAAAAGTAGTGCACTATATAGGAAATATGATACCATTTGGTACGCGATCTTGGTGAATTGTTTTGGTTGCCCTACTGCAGTTGCTCAATGGGACTGTAATGTGCCTGTAGCATTGCAATCAATTATAATTATTTTCTGAAATGTTTTGCAGAAATTCTCTGTTAATTTGTGGGTTTTTATAAGAAAAAAATGAAAACAAGAAATCTGAAATGAATAGTGTGTACGCACGTCTTGATTGAAATTAAGTTGAGGTCAGTTGCTAAATACAGTGCTGGTCAAAAGTTTTCCACATACTCATTCAAGAGTTTTTCTTTATTTTTTACTATTTTCTACAATGTAGAATAATAGTGAAGACGTGACTCATGTACTAACCAAAAGTGTTAAATCAAAATAAATTAATAAAACCCTTACACAGCCTGGAGGTGTGTTGGGTCGTTGTCCTGTTGGAAAAACAAATGATAGAACCACTAAGCGCAAACCAGATGGGATGGCGTATCGCTGCACAATGCTGTGGTAGACATGCTGGTTAAGTGTGTCTTGAATTATAAATAAATCACTGACCATGTCACCAGCAAAGCACCATCACACCTCCTCCATGCTTCAGTGGGAACTACACATGCAGAGATCATCCGTTCACCTACTCTGCGTCTCACAAACACAGTGGTTGGAACCAAAAATCTCAAATTTGGACTCATCAGACCAAATTACAGATTTCCACCGGTCTAATGTCCATTGCTCGTGTTTCTTGGCCCAAGCAAGTCTCTTCTTATTATTGGTGTCCTTTAGTAGTGGTTTCTTTGCAGCAATTCGACCATGAAGGCCTGATTTACGCAGTCTCCGCTGAACAGTTGATGTTGAAATGTGTGAAGCATTTATTTGGGCTGCAATTTCTGAGGCTGGTAACTCTAATGAACTTATCCTCTGCAGCAGAGGTAACTGTGTCTCCCTTTCCTGTGGCGGTCCTCATGAGAGCCAGTTTCATCATAGCGCTTGATGGTTTTTGCGACTGCACTTGAAACGTTCAAAGTTCTTGAAATGTTCCACATTGACTGACCTTCATGTCTTAAAGTAATGATGGACTGTCGTTTCTCTTTGCTTATTTGAGCTGTTCTCGCCATAATATGGACTTGGTCTTTTACCAAATACAATTACAACACAACTGATTGGCTCAAACATATTAATTTGTGGAATCTCTTTCCTTAACTTTTAACAAGGCACACCTGTTAATTGAAATGCATTCCACCTCAGGAAGAATGCGTAAAGGGTGGTGACTTTGAAGAATCTCATAAAATATATTTTGATTTAACACTTTTTGCTACATGATTCCATAGTTTTGATGTCTTCAATATTATGCTACAATGTAGAAAATAGTTTAAAAAAATGTATGGAATGAGTAGGTGTTTCAACTTTTGACTGGTACTGTAAGCTATCATTTATGTTGGCTGCGGTGTTCGTACTGAACATTCTCTACATTACTGAAAATCCACAACAATCCATAAACTTTTAGGGATTATAAAACAATGATATAATGGCATCATTTATAAGTGGTTAGAACATAGAAGGCTCCCATGCACAAAATGGTGTCCCAGTGGTCCCTGGGAAACTTAGTGCACTCCTACAGTCGCCATCTCTGTTGTAGAAATCATTAAAGAGAAACTGCAAGTCAACAACTAAACGCTAACTATATACACAAGTTGCTCTCCTTTTTAAATAGGATACCATATGCAAGATACAAAATGTAGTATCAAACAATAGCTTATTAGGTTATAGATGCATCTGAAATGGAACTCTATTCCCTATATAGTGCACTACCTTTGACCAGGGTCCATAGGGCTCTTGTCAAAAGTAGTGCACTATATAAGGAATAGTTTGCCATTCCAGACACCCTATATCTGTCAGTATTTCATATGTAACATAATGTCGTGTGTTTGAAAGCGGCATATAAAACAACTTTATACATGCTTCTATTGGGAAAATATCTATGTAGGTAGAGTAATTCCTCTGTAACAATGTCCTGTGTTGAAAGCCTATAGAGGGTTCAGGATGAAGGAGAAAGCGTTGAGCTTGTATCCCGTTCCACTTTAGAACTTATTCTGGAACTCCACCCTGGGAAGAAAGAAAATGGGAATATTAGGGATGGAGAATGGTGTGGCGTGAAGGACGTCACGCTGCTTATTCTGCGACTACCACTTCCTCCTGACATGACTCGCGCTGAGGCTCGTACCAAGGACCGCTGCTTTGCTAGCACAAGTGACTGCACTCCCGAAGCGTCTTACCAGTCCGCGCCACCGACACGTTCACAATTCTGCGACACTTCAGGCTGAGAAGTTTCACACATCCCCATGTGTGTTGTGCGTGCATTATTTAATGTGTTTGTTCGCCTGTGTGAGGGTGAGAGATGGAAGACATCGATGGTCAACAGTATGTGTTTGGTATGTGAATGACCTAAGAGAGATGGAACAAATTGTGACCCACCAGTGTAATCTGAGCGCGTGCAGGAAGGCGGACAGCCCCTCCATGACAAGCAGGATGGAGACGGTGAGTGTGGCAAAGGAGGAAAAGATGATGGCTAGAACTACAGATCCCACGTAGCCCTGCCACGACAGGCTGCTACGCATCACCCATAGCACCTCCGACAGCTCTGCAACACACACACAACTGGTATTGTGCCGTGTTCAAAACAACTGGGAACTCTGAAATCTCTGACTGCAGTGCGTTCGAGACAACCGGTAACTCGGAAGAAAAAGTAGCTCCGACTGTGAAAAATCATTTTGAACGGTCATTAAACTCTGAATTCCAACTCGGAAACTCTGTCATCGTTCTAGAGCTCAGACCTGAAGCTCAGTGACGTCATGATTTGACCTCGTTTTTTTCCCCCAGAGTTCTCCGTTGTCTTGAAAGAACCAGTAGTAGTCTGTCACTTTTCAATTAAGCAAAAAGCATACAAATACATGTGGGTTCTTTAAAAAAAAAAAAAAAATATTCAGTACCAGTCAAAAGTTTGGACACCTGCTCATTCAAGGGTTTTTCTTTATTTTTACTATTTTCTACATTGTAGAATAATAGTGAAGACATAAACTATGAAATAAACACATGGAATCATGTAGTAACCCTAAAAAGTGTTAAATCAAAATATATTTTAGATTCTTCAAAGTAGCCACCCTTTTCCTTGACGACAGCTTTGCACACATGGTATTCTCTCTACCAGCTTCATGAGAAATGCTTTTCGAACAGTCTTGAAGGAGTTCCCACATATGCTGAGCACTTATTGGCTGCTTTTCCTTCACTCTGCGGTCCAACTCATCCCAAACTATCTCAATTGGGTTGAGGTCGGGTGATTGTGGAGGCCAGATCATCTGATGCAGCATTCCATCACTCTCCTTCTTGGTCGAATAGCCCTTACACAGCCTGGAGGTGTGTTGGGTCATTGTCCTGTTGAAAAACAAATGATAGTCCCACTAAGCGCAAACCAGATGGGATGGCGTATGGCTGCAGAATGCTGTGGTAGCCATGCTGGTTAAGTGTGCCTTGAATTCAAAATAAATCAGACTGCGTCACCAAAAAAGCGGTTTCTTTGCAGAAATTCGACCATGAAAGCCTGATTCACGCAGTCTCCCCTGAACAGTTGATGTTGAGATGTGTGAAGCATATATTTGGGCTGCAATCTGAGGCTGGTAACTCTAATGAACTTATCCTCTGCAGCAGAAGTAACGCTGGGTCTTCCTGTCTTGTGGCAGTCCTCATGAGAGCCAGTTTCATCATAGCACTTGATGGTTTTTGAGACTGCACTTGAAGAAACTTTCAAAGTTCTTGAAATGTTCCGGATTGACTGACCTTCATGTCTTAAAGTAATTATGGACTGTTGTTTCTCTTTGCTAATTTGAGCTGTTCTTGCCATAATATGGACTTGGTCTTTTACCAAATAGGGCCATCTTCTGTATACCACCCCTACCTTGTCACAACACAACTGATTGGCTCAAACGCATTAAGGAAAGAAATTCCACAAATGAACTTTTAACAAGGTACACGTTCATTGAAATGCATTCCATGTGACTACCTCATGAAACTGGTTGAGAGAATGCCAAGAGTGTGCAAAGCTGTCATCAAGGCAAAGGGTGGCTACTTTGAAGAACCTCTAATATAAAATATATTTTGATTTGTTTAACACTTTTTTGGTTACTACATGATTCCATATGTGTAATGTCATCGTTTTGACGTCGTCACTATTATTCCACAATGTAGAAAATAGTACAAATAAAGAAAAACCCTGGAAGGAGTTGGTGTGTCCAAACCTTTGACTGGTACTGTAGGTGTGTCTATCCATTTACCTCCAGTTGTAGTGCTGGAACATAGGTTGCAGGTGCCATCCTGAGGGGAAGGGGCTGAGGCTTCTACTCAAACACTCGTTGTACACAGCTCCGGTGTAGATAGAGAAAAGACCCATCAGCAGAATCAGATACCGACCACCAAACATCATCTGGCAGATCTGAGAGAGAGAGAGTTGCTCTTCAATTGGATGAGGTCAAGAGGGGTACAGTGTGTGGCTGGGCCAGTTGAAATACTTCCCTTTCCAACACCCATTTCACATGAAGACAAACCAGAGACAGGAAACCGGGAAGAGGCTCTAGCATCAGCTCCAGTCCTCTGGTCTTTCTCCTGTAGTACCATCCACGAGGAGAGTGGTAAAGGTGTGTGTGTGTGTGTGTGTACCTCGTTGTCGTTGGTCCTGAGTTTGAGGTCTCTCTCCTGCAGCACCATCCAGAGAGCGGCCATGGTCATGAGGAGGCCGTGGCCCCAAACATCACCGCAAACAGGAAGGGGAAGGTGATAATGGTGTACACTGCTACGGACGGAGACACAGGAGGGACAAACACAAAAAAACCTACAGAGTTAGGGTTGACAGAGTTGGGGGATGCCTGTTGAGTTTGCTGGTGTGTGTGTGTATACCTGGGTTGACCTCTCTGTATCTGGCAACACCGTATGCGTCTACGATGCTCTGGAAGCCGGCTGTGAAGAAGTTGGTGTGGAAGAGGGTTGGAGGAGGGGTGCTGGGGTCCGGGAGGCGGTTATAGAATGAGTCCACACCACTACCGTTCTTCCTCTGGGGGAGAGAGGGAGAGAGAGAGATATATTCCTGTTATTGCCTAAAGCAGTGGTTCCCAAACTTGTTGTAGTCCCGTACCCCTTAAAACATTCAACCTCCAGCTGCGTACCCCCTCTAGCACCAGGGCCAGGGTACTCTCAAGTGTTGTTTTTTGCCATCATTGTAAGCCTGCCACACACACTCTATATGATACATTTATTAAACATAAGAATGAGTGTGAGTTTGTCACAACCCGGCTTGTGGGATGTGACAAAGAGCTCTTATAGAATCAGGGCACTAATAATAATAATCAATCATTTTGCTTTTTATTTAACCATCTTACATATAGAACCTTATTTGTTAATCGAAAATTGTGAATAACTCACCACAAGTTAATGAGAAGGGTGTGATTGAAAGGATGCACATAACTCTGCAATGTTGGGTGTATTGGAGAGAATCTCAGTCTTAAATCATTTTCCACACACAGTCTGTGCCTGTATTTAGTTTTAATGCTAGTGAGGGCTGAGAATCCACTCTCACATAGGTACGCGGTTGCAAAGGTTATCAGTGTCTTAACAGCACGATTTGCCAAGGCAGGACACTCTGAGCGCAGTCCAATCCAGAAATCTGTCAGTGGCATCTGATTAAATTACATTTTCACAGAACCGATTGTTGCAATTTCGATGAGGCTCTCTTGTTCAGATATCGGTAAGTGGAATGAAGGCAGGGCATGAAAGGGATAACGAATTCAGTTGTTTGTGTCATCAGTTTTGGGAAAGTACCTGCGTAATTGCGCACCTAACTCACTCAGGTGCTTCACTATATCACATTTGACATTGTGCGTAAGCTTGAGTTAATTTGCGCTAAAAAAAATCATACAATGATGGAAAGACCTGTGTGTTGACTTCCTACCTGACTTCCCTGTAGCTCAGTTGGTAGAGCATGGTGTTTGCAACGCCAGGGTTGTGGGTTCGATTCCCATGGGGGTCCAGCACAGGAAAAAAATGAAATGTATGCATTCACTACTGTAAGTTGCTCTGGATAAGAGCATCTGCTAAATGACTAAAATGTAAATGTTGTCTTTGTTAATGCAGACAGAGAAGAGCTCCAACTTCATGATCATAGCCTCAATTTTGTCTCCTTCTAGACTCACATCAAACATCTCCAATCCAAAGTTAAATCTAGAATTGGCTTCCTATTTCGCAACAAAGCATCCTTCACTCATGCTGCCAAACATACCCTCGTAAAACTGACCATCCTACCGATCCTCGACTTCGGCGATGTCATTTACAAAATAGCCTCCAATACCCTACTCAATAAACTGGATGCAGTCTATCACAGTGCCATCCGTTTTGTCACCAAAGCCCCATATACTACCCACCACTGCGACCTGTACGCTCTCGTTGGCTGGCCCTCGCTTCATACTCGTCGCCAAACCCACCTCCAGGTCATCTACAAGACCGTGATAGGTAAAGTCCACCCTTATCTCCGCTCACTGGTCACCATAGCAGCACCCACCTGTAGCACGCGCTCCAGCAGGTATATCTCTCTGGTCACCCCCAAAGCCAATTCCTCCTTTGGCCGTCTCTCCTTCCAGTTCTCTGCTGCCAATGCAATGACTGGAACGAACTACAAAAATCTCTGAAACTGGAAACACTTATCTCCCTCACTAGCTTTAAGCACCAGCTGTCAGAGCAGCTCACAGATCACTGCACCTGTACATAGCCCATCTATAATTTAGCCCAAACAACTACCTCTTCCCCTACTGTATTTATTTATTTATTTTGCTCCTTTGCACCCCATTATTTCTATTTCTACTTTGCACTTTCTTCCACTACAAATCTACCATTCCAGTGTTTTACTTGCTATATTGTATTTACTTTGCCACCATGGCCTTTTTTTGCCTTTACCTCCCTTATCTCACCTCATTTGCTCACATTGTATATAGACTTATTTTTCTACTTTATTATTGACTGTATGTTTGTTTTACTCCATGTGTAACTCTGTGTTGTTGTATGTGTCGAACTGCTTTGCTTTATCTTGGCCAGGTCGCAATTGTAAATGAGAACTTGTTCTCAACTTGCCTACCTGGTTAAATAAAGGTGAAATAAAAAAATAGCTGTACACATGCCCGTCAAATAGAGATGGTTGACCATTTCATCGAAATGTCTTCATCGTAGGGTGATAGCTAGCTACGTGAACCAAACATGAACTTCTGTAATTTACCGTTATCTAGCTAGCTCGCCGGTTAGCTATCTGTTAGCTTTGGGGATGTTATCCCAGCATTTCTCCCTCAAGCAAGTGGGATGGTGCAACGTGGACTATGCAGTGATGTAAACAAAGACACTACAGTACAGATGCCCGTTAGATAACGAAGTTAAATGGCGGAAACTATTTGAGGTTGTTTTTTTTCCCTTTGTCTTTCTTCTGTGTCACACTATTCCACTCTCAAACTCACGTGAAGTCTCCAACCGTTCTGGTACTGTCCTATTTGGGACAGTGGTGTTCTCACACACGGGTAATGGCGTTGTATAACAAGAGGGAATGTGTAATAAGCATGTAACAGACAACACAATGAGAGCGGATTGGATTATTTTGATGTTTATTGATTGATGATCCAAAAAACAAACAAAGTCTTCACCTAGCAAAAGATGTGTAAAAGAAAAATGCATAAAACAGGCATTTCATGAAGAAAGTGAGAAAGGAGGGACAATAGGATAATAAAATAAAGATAAGGGGAAAGAACAGTGAAATGGAATAGAGGGTTTAAAAAAAAAAAATTTTTTTTAGAATTATCAAATCAATGGCATCACTTACCAACTAATCAAAATCATTCACATCGTACAAGAAACATAATGAATAGTTTTTTTTTAAACGCGGAAATGGAGAATAGAAGGCATGAAATCCACAAGCTGTAAAGACTAAGACCACATTCTGATACTGTTATGATTATTAATCAAAATAAGATGGCACTGAGCTTCAAAAATATATATATATATATATATATCTAAAACAACAATGTTCACTCTAAAGTCACCTCTGTGTTTGTGCTCCCTTGTGTGTGTGGTATGGGTGGTCTTACAAGGTACTATATACACATTGATGAAAAGACATGGTCTATAATATGCTTGTATGGCTCTTGGTGTGATTCAGTCAATGCTCAAGTCCTAAATGGCACCCTATTCCCTTTATCGGGTACAACCTTTGACCAGGGCCCCTTTCAAAAGTAGTGCAGCACTATATAGGGAATAGGGTGTCATTTGGGATACATCCCATGGCTCTCGGCCTAGTGGTTAGAGTGTTGGGCCAATAACCGAAAGGTTGCTAGATCGAATCCCCGGAGCTGACAAGGTAAAAATCTGTTGTTCTGCCCCTGAACAAGGCAGTTAACCCACTGTTCCTAGGCAGTCATTGTAAATAAGAATTTGTTCTTAACTGACTTGCCTAGTCACTTTAACTATACGTTCATTTACATACTACCGCAATTGGCCCGACCAACCAGTGCTCCCGCACATTGGCTAACCGGGCTATCTGCATTGTGTCCCGCCAACCCCTCTTTTTACGCTACTGCTACTCTCTGTTCATCATATATGCATGGTCACTTTAACCATACCTACATGTACATACTACCTCAATAAGCCTGACTAACCAGTGTCTGTATATAGCCTTGCTACTCTTATTTTAAAATGTCTTTTTACTGTTTTATTTCTTTACTAACCTACACACACACACCTTTTTTTTCACACTATTGGTTAGAGCCGGTAAGTAAGCATTTCACTGTAAGGTCTACACATGTTGTATTCGGCGCACATGACAAATAAACTTTGATTTGATTTAGTTAAATAAAGGTAAAATACAACAATAACAGCCATATACAATAGGATTGTTGTATGACATATATTGGGTGCATGCTAGTAGCCTGGAATCCAAACTGATATGCTCCGTTTCACCATTGTTAAAACCTCTACGGGATTGGTGTCCCCCCCACGGGACGGGCGCGCTAATGCGATTAGCATGAGGCTGTAAGTAACAAGAATATTTCCCAGGACAAAGACATATCTGATATGGGCAGAAAGCTTGAATTCTTGTTTGAGTTTATTTATTTTTACAGGGACAGTGCACATTATTAATCAACGTTTCAGTAAAAGTGCCGGTTTTAACCAACCAGCTAATTTTCAACCGCAGTCCCTTTGCAGGTTGTTAATCTAACTGCACTGTCCAATTTACAGTAGCTAAGAATACCATGCTATTGTTTTAGGAGAGTGCACAGTTATGTACTGAAAATGTATCAATAAACCAATTAGGCACATTTGGGCAGACTTTATACAACATTTTGAACAGTAATGCAATGGTTCATTGGATCAGTCTAAAACTTTGCGCATACACTCCAAAATCTAAATAGTACCTAAACTGCAATAATACATTGTGGCCTTTCTCTTGCATTTCAAAGCTGATGTTTTTTTTGTTCCATGTTCTTTTCTTTGTATTATCTTTTACAGATCTAATGTGTTATTCTCCTACATTAATTTCACATTTCCATAAACTTCAAAAGTGTTTCCTTTCAAATGGTATCAAGAATATGCATATCCTTGCTTCAGTTCCTGAACTACAGGCAGTTAGATTTAGGGATGTAATTTTAGGCGGAAATTGAAAAAAAGGGTCCGATCCTTATTATTAAGAGCATATCAGTTAAAAATCCATTCTAACATTCTAGCCTCAGTTTATTATCCAATCTAGCTGCATTTCCCTTCTGATCAACTGCTGCAGGGTTTTGTGTCCCCCCCAGATGGAATCCTTTTCCCTAGGGTGCCATTTGGGACACAGCCAAAGTCTCTACCCATGCATACATCATCAGCGTGACCTCAGAGAGGCCAGCCAATCAGAGACATCCATCACTCTGCTCATATGATCTTTGATCCATGTTGTTACAGGCTGTAGAACTTGAGGCTCCTGTCCATTCCAGTGGAGGTGAGGAACTGGGCGTGCTCCCCAAAGGCCACACCTGTCACCACCCCAGTGTGTTCTGGGTAAAGAAAAACAAAACTATAACAGGCAACAACAAAAAATTGACTTGAAATCAACTCAAAAGCATGAGTTGACGCACACCCAATAAAGTTGGGGAGGTGCTGATTAACGAAATAGTAAAACAGATTTTTTTTTTTTTTGTGAATATTTCATAAGGTACTGCATATACACACTTGTTATTATCGTCATCCAGCCAGGCACTTTGAAGACCCACCTCTAGAGCACCGTTTCTGTCCCAAGCTAACTCATCACCACTCGCCATTGCATCTCTAGCAGTACGACACACACAGTGCATTCTCTTACCTGTGAAGTTGAGGACCTCGGACCATTGCTTACAGATGTAGACCCTGATGTCAGTGCCACCCACAGCCAGGTAAGTCCCACTCTGGTCAAACACCAGGGACTTCACCTGAGGGAGAGGAAAGAGACTCACATATAACTTCTCTAAATTTACAGGGTAGTTCAGTACAAGGAGATTACAGTATTCATACAGAGTAGACCGTTGCTAGCCTGGCTGCCAGTCGGTTTCTGTTCTTTTGCAAACTCCTTATGGAATTTTCATGCCAGTGACGGAAATGGAGATGGCAAGAGCACAAACAGATGTGGGACCAGGCTAGATTGTAGCACGACTAGCTTCTGAATGTCCAGTGTACAGTCTACAACGACTGTCTCTCAAATAGCAGCGGATTTCTTAGATAGTGCACTAGGCTCTGGCCAAAAGTAGTGAAGGGAATAGAGGTCATTACAGACGTGCACTAATTTTCTGCTCTTCTTACCTCATAGTTGTTGTCCAGGGTGATGGTTTTGAAATTTTTCAGCTTCCTCAGATCCCAGAGCTTCACTGAGCTGTCCTGTGCACCTGGAGACATGAGAGAGGAGGTGAGGTGAGCAGGGCCAAACACTTACTTTTTGATCCACCAGCCACTGTGTCAAGTAGATAAAAAATAAAATAATCTACCAGCCACTCAGATTTTCTTTAACCAGCCAAAATATTTTGTTTCACAATAATTACACCAACAAAACATGAAAAAACAGATGAGCATGCTTTGTAATGTTTCTAAAACAAATGTAGAACTAGTAAGAAGTAGTGGTATATTGTTTCATTTCATTTCTTTTGTGACCTGAGTCTTTTAACCAAAATATCACAGATACATAAATGTTCACCTGCCCCTTTAAGGTGGAGGTTGCCATGGTAACGTGACTCAAGTCATGTTTGTGCCATTGAGTCTGACTAGTAGATACATTGTCCTCTTACCTAGCAGTTGCAACTCGAACATTAAAAAAACAACCTAGCTTGTGAATGTAAACAATGTAAATAACCAAGAAACAAGGACAAAGTCTCACTTCAGTAGACTTTAATTTCAAGTAAATTAGACAAACTTTTATGCCTGTGTGCAGCGCTTCTAAAAATTTATCTTTTCAACTCAGCTCTTCACGTGCAGTTTTGCAACACAAGGTGGGATAGGCTACAGGATTTGTAGTTCTCTGACAAATATACCAGCTCTGAAACAAAACAGCAGAAATACCTAGAAAACAGCTACTGAATCATTTATTTTTGCTATAAATGTGATCATACATATTTTTTATTCACAATTGGCTCAGTGTTCTGTCACTCATGGGGACACTTCGTCACCACATAATCTACAGGGAGAGCTTGAAAATTCAAGCCCCTTGGGTACTGCCATAGATTTACATTATAAGTGCCCATCCAAGAAGGCTCAAAGTCATCGGCCACTGATAAAATTACGTTAAATGAAGTTATATCTACCGTAGCTTTGATATGACTGATCGTGTCCACATCATACTTTCAAAATTTTAGCTAACAAGATAGACATGCAGTCATCATTTTGAATCAAGTCGACAATCTACTGGCAAATCCTTTTCCATGCTTGTCATATGAAGAGAAATTATAGATAAAACGTATCGGTGCTCATCGGCCATAAACATTACACAACAAGTTGGAAATAGCAAATTAAACAATGAGTGGTTTGGAAGTAATCACTATCCTGCTATTCAGTGGAGTGGGTGTGTGGTCCAAGTCTGGGTTTAAAGTCTCTTTTCCAAGCTTGAAAGGACAAACATTCACATGGTCATGAGCCAGAAAAGGTTGAATACATTGGCTATGCTGTCAACACAGCATGACTTCTGCCAAACTTCAGTGAGATCAAGACAACTGGGAACTCTGGGGGAAAAAAAATAAAAAAGAGCTCCGACTGGGAAAATATGTTTTGAAAGGTCATCCAACTCGGAATTCCAAGTCGGGAACTCTTTATAGAGCGCCGACCTGAAGACCACCGACGTCATGATTCGGCTTTTCCCCCCCAGAGTTCCCAGGTGTCTTGAAAGCACCATAAATCCAGAGAATGCCAGACTTTGATGAGAAAGTTTTCCCACAAAAAGGACCACCGCGCCACCTTCCTGTTCAAGTGAGCACAGCTCAACAAGTTGAGACCAGCAATGTATTGTATGCTGCTGCATAAATGATGTAATATTCCAGGGAGATATGTATACTGTAGACCAAAAAGTAATACTAAGTGTATGTTGTGTAGTAAGCTATTAGTAGCCCATGTGCCTCACCCTAATAATCTGATCCCTAACTTAGCCTACTGTTCTGACTTGTTGGTGCACATGTAGCCTATAGCCTGTTTTAGAGAAATGTAATTGAATATTGTAAGAAATGGCATTGTCTGCTTAGATGCCCCCTTTATTTATCCTACGGTTCTGACTTGGTGTTCAGGGAGAACACTAAGAACGGCCCATATTCTGAATTCTGTCATGTGTACATTTCAGAAGTGCTGAACAAATAGTTATATTGACTACGTCTGTCCTAGCTCGCTCATTAATGTCTTAATCAAAATTACGGATTGCCTCTTGTCCGCTCGTCGTTTGCTTATGCCATAGTTTGTACATCTCAATTGTCAGTAGAAACCACATTTGTTAAAGCAAGTCAGCCATATCAGTTATGTTTTTTTTTTTTTTTTAAAGGCAGTTTCGCTGCCAGACAAAGCTCTGCTAATACAGGTGTAGCGGTGGTAAGGATTCACTCCATGGTGCTGAACAGAAAGCTCAGCTGTTGAGACAGCTTTATGTAGGCCCTAACAGTTTGTGGGCAGATTTTGTCACCGTTAAAGTGCAATTCATGTATTGTTTAGTGTTTTGTTGCGGCTTTTCTTCTAAAATCACCACTGGAGGTGAGCAATGTCTAACAGTGTTTACACAAAGGAATAAAGACAACTTCACACAGTCACTCACTCACAGAGAGTGTAACAGAGACTGACACACACACAAAGCTAATCTTCTCTCTCACGTGTGCGCTCACACACACACACTTCTCTCACAAACACACAGCAATCTCACCTGTAGCCAGGTAGTATCCGTTCTCAGAGAAGGCGATGGAGGTGACGGGGCCGATGTGGCCGGGGAAGTTGGCCACGTTGGTGCGCTCCTTCAGGTCCCAGATCTTGATCTGAGAGTCGGCCGTCCCCGTCCCGAAGATCAGACCGTCAGGGTGGAACTGGGCACAGGTCAGAGCTGGAGGGGTACAGGACAGGATGTGCAAAGAACATGTATTTGCAATGTATCAGCGTGCTTTCGGAGAGTACAGGGGACTGGGTGGGTGGAAATATGGTCTTTTATTTCGGTTACTCCAGTTAGGTACTAGGTCAGTCAATTCACAGGGGGGAGGATGGATTAAATGTTATTGTTTTTTGTCTATCTATTTACATAGGAAAGACAACCTGGCATTTAGGGGGCTTGATATGTGTGAAATTATTTGGTGGGCTGACCCCACAGGAAATGCTACTTTTGGATACTGACAGACAATTAGAGGAAGCTGGTCCCTAGCAACATCTGGTCAATAAAACGTCTTGTCCCTAGCAACATCTGGTCAATAAAACGTCTGGTCCCTAGCAACATCTGGTCAATAAAACGTCTTGTCCCTAGCAACATCTGGTCAATAAAATGTCTTGTTCCTAGCAACATCTGGTCAATAAAATGTCTTGTCCCTAGCAACATCTGGTCAATAAAATGTCTGGTCCCTAGCAACATCTGGTCAAAAAAATGTCTTGTCCCTAGCAACATGTGATCAATAAAATGTCTTGTCCCTAGCAACATCTGGTCAATAAAATGTTTTGTCCCTAGCAACATCTGGTCAATAAAATGTTTTGTCCCTAGCAACATCTGGTCAATAAAATGTCTGGGAAGACAAAGAGACAGGTCCAACGGTATGGTCCAGCGATTAGAGCTGCCACAATCGCCATGGTTCAAATCCAGACTAGTGTCCTGTCTAGAGGGTGTACCTATACATCAAGCTGCCTCACACCACAGAAACAGGATATATGCTCCTGCCCTATGGGCCGTTCTGCCTTGGACAAGGCTACTTACGTACTCCGGTCTCCTCAATAGAAATAATAAAGAGCGGGAGAGAGAAGCACTCACCACATCCTGCAGCCTCATCAGTGACCTTGGTGAGAACACGACCTGTTTGGATGTCAGAGAAGGCCCAGTACTGATGGAGAGAGAAAAGGGACGAGATAGAAAGTAGAGAAAGAGGGGGAGACAGTAGATTAAAAAGTCTTCACATAACATTCTTGACATCCAAATCCATGTGTGTTTTTTGTATTTGTGTGTGTACATGTTTTGTGTGTGTGTGTACGTTACCTGATCCTCGGAGGAGCTGAGCAGGTAGTCTCCGGTGGCGTGGAGGGAGAGCCCAGTGACGCTCGCCTCGTGAGCCCGCACCACCTGGACACAGTTGCCCCCGGTAACGGACCACACGCGGATAGTGCTGTCTGGAGAGGCCGAGAACACTACCGACTGGAGGGAGAGAGGGAGAGTGCGCAGAGAGGGAAAGGGGGGAGCGAGAGAGAGAGAGAGAAATTGTTGTGGTAAGGGATAGAGTTACAGAGTAATTCCAGTGCAAGACATTGCTGCGGACTATGTGAATGGAAAGTAAAGGAAAGGAAGTGTGCGTGTGTGTGTCTCACCTGAGAGGGGTGGTAGATGACAGAGGTGACCTTCTTGGTATGTCCTTTCAGGGTTGCGATGATCTGCTCCTCCTTCTTATCAAACACCACCACGTTCTTATCAGCCCCGCCTGTAGAGGGAGACAGAGAGGTTATGGGTTGAGTCCCAAACGTCACCCTTCTGATCAAGAGCAGTGCACTATATAGGAAATGTAGGGTGTGCCATAGTATTTTTGGTTTCTTCAAGGGAGGGAGGAAGCATTTTGATGGAATTCACACAGAAACAATGTGTGTGTATATCTACAATGGGCAGTGGACTGTGTGTGTGTGTGTGTGTGTGTGTGTGTGTGTGTGTGTGTGTGTGTGTGTGTGTGTCTCACCAGTGAGCACTTTGTTGGTGTCGGAGGGACACAGGTCCAGAGACAGGATCCCAGGCACACTGGCACTGTGGAGACCCTGACAGACAGACAGGAAGAGACAGAGAACCATCATTTAGAGCTGTGTTCAGTAGGAATGAAATGGAAGAACCATCATTTAGAGCTGTGTTCAGGAGGAATGAAATGGAAGAACCATCATTTAGAGCTGTGTTCAGGAGGAATGAAATGGAAGAACCATCATTTAGAGCTGTGTTCAGGAGGAATGAAATGGAAGAAACATCATTTAGAGCTGTGTTCAGTAGGAATGAAATGGAAGAAACATCATTTAGAGCTGTGTTCAGTAGGAATGAAATGGAAGAACCATCATTTAGAGCTGTGTTCAGTAGGAATGAAATGGAAGAAAAATGATCTGAAACAGGGAGGAACCTTTCTGAACGTGCCCAAGGTTTGAAGAATAAAGTGTTCCAACACCAGCCATAGCTAGAGGTCACACACACACGTACTCACAGCATGGGTAGCCACTTGTCTGTACTTGCTGAGGTCCTCCGTTCGGACCAGCTCTTCTGGAACAGTCTTTCCTCTCTGTGGGAAGACAGAGACGGCAGAGGTGAGGTTTGGATAAAAAGGTATCCTAGCATGGCTACGTCCCAAATGTCACCCGACGGCCACCGTTCAAAAGTAGTGCCTCATGTAGGGAGTAGGGTGCCATTGGAGACACAGCCCATAGCCTATACTAAGCTGACAACTGGTTGGACATTAGGTTGGTTCTTCTATGAATAGCAACAGGGAAGTTGTTTGAAAAGGACTTCTTTGGCGTTTGGAATAGTTACCTTCTTTCTCTCTGTGGTCAGGACAGTGGCCTTGTCTTGCAGCTGTGGAGAGAGGCGGACATCTTAGTATAGGCCACTCTGTGCTGTGTAGTGTGACAGCATGGTTGATTGGTTATTTCAAGGTTTGATACACCACAGCCTTATATGGTACTATTTGCAATGAACGCACATGACAGTCTAGTATGACAGTGTGGTATCATTCCTCTTGTACTGTGAATGTGAATGTATGTGAGGTCATCGCTTACCTTCTGTATGATCTCTGGTATCATTCCCACCTGCTCACTGACCTCCATGGGCTCTCCTGCACCTCCAGCCTGCGAGATGAAACACAGAATCAATAACAAACGAGAATGGTACATTCCTTATTAGAAAATGTGTATTTGCGTCAGCTGTTAAAAGTCATATTTTTATGGACGAAATAGATACTACAACTTTACAGGTCTCACTTAGACCGAAGACTTCAATCAAGAAACAGACTTTGAGCTCATGCGAACCAGTTAACTATCAATTTAAACATATTGACTGAGGGCTTTGAGCCAATCACTGACCGTGACATGGGGCTGGGAAGCGACTGCCTGAGCCACCACCAATCCCGCCTGTGGCTTCAGAGTGGCCAGAGCTACGGGGAGAGAGAAGGGTAAAACATAGCAGAGGAGAAATGAGAAGTGACACCCCATGGCCACTAACATCCAAAGCTGTTTCCAGATGAACATAAGAGTGTGTGCTAGTATGCTTTCATGTGTGTCTGTCTATAATACTGTGTGTGTGTGTGTGTGTGTGTGTGTGTGTGTAAGTGAAAGAGTGTGTAGGTGTGTTAGAATGTATAATCAGAGTGTACAAGCATGTGTGTGTATATAAGTGCATAATGTGTGTACACAAGCGCGTGTGTGTGTGTGTGTGTGTGTGTGTGTGTGTGTGTGTGTGTGTGTGTGTGTGTGTGTGTGTGTGTATATATATATATATATCTCACCCTCTCTGGCGGCAGTGACCTCCTTGGTGAGACGGGCGATGACCCTGCAGGCGGCGTCGTGCTGGTAGAGGGCGTGGCTTAGTTCTTGACGCGTCGTCTGCAGCTGCTGCCTCAAGGTGAAACTGTGGAGCATCACCGCATCCTGAGAGAGAGAGAGAGAGAGAGAGAGATCGTTTTAGAAGAGTGGGTGTGTGTGTGTGTCTGTGTCTCTGTTCAGACACAGGGAAGGGGAGTGTAGCCGAGTATACATGGACTCACCCACTCGTCCTGCAGAGCTTTGAGGATGGCTGGGATGCTAGTGGATGAGGGAGCTTTGGGTCTGATGGGGTGAGAGACTGAGGCAGGGGGGGAGACAAAGATAGCTTAATGTAGTGAGATATCCCCTGACTAGTGGGGTTACCATTGTTGTTGAAGTGGCAGAATGCACTTTAGCCTAGAGATCACCGGGCGCCATGCAGGAATAGTTGGAAGTCAAATAATATGGATTACCCTTATTGTGTTGACTTCAGCTCAGCATCAGATCTGAACACACTCTCCTCCATGTCTCCCTCACCTTTAATGTCTATCAGCTGCTCCTCGGACAGAGGCTGGCCATTCATAGGGTCTGCTCCATTCTCAGCTATGTACTTCTCAATCAGCCGCCGCTCGAACACCTGGTTGGACACCGGCGACACGCACGGGTGTTCCGGGACCTCATTTGATACTGGATGGACGGTAGAGCGAGAGGGGTAAATGTGCATGCCCGCAATTACAATATTATTAACGGCAAACGTAACCCTAGTCAGAAGATGGAAGGACACATTACCGTTAAAGTGTATTTTGCAGATATAACACCGATGTCAAGCTGATCCACAATGTTTGAAAAGGGTTGCTTGCTAATTGAAACGTATAACATGCATATGGTGACAATAATAAGGGAAGGTTCTAGAGACATTATTATACACAAACATACGTGATATTTTCGGTCTGTGTACCGCTAACGTTCCGGAAGGGTAACTCGACTCATTCATTCATTCATTTGAACTTACTTGCACAAACCAGGGACATTTTCAGTAGCTAGCTAAACCTTCGGTCGTTCGTTCCCTCCAAGATCACCGTATCAGTACAGATAAATTAATGTTCTTCGGATCCAACTGTAGCTTCTTTTTGTGTTGATTGTAATATAATAATACTCCGGGTAAATAAAATGTTGATGTATTAATTTTTCTTTCCGTATGATCCGCGGCTGCGCGTGTCGGGTGCAGCTCCGACTATTGCATGCTGGGATAGCATGAGTCTTCCGACCCCGCCCCTAGTCTGAGGTCCCCAACAAACTATAGTGCTATTCAAAATCCTTGGGACACTCGTACCTTAAACCATAACCATTTTAAATGTCAACTTCAATGGGGGTAAGGGCACCCCAAAGATAGCAAGGATCAACAAGAGATAGCCTAAATACTATATGGTCATCAAATTGTGTCAAAGGCAGTGCTGAAACATGTGTGAATCTGCTTTTACCATTCATGGCAACTCAGAAGAAGTAGACTTATAGTCTAGAGTAGTAGACAATGGACTTGATCGGACAGCTCAGAGCCTCTGCTCTTTTCTGTCCATAGAAACAAATGGATTGGTGGAAGAGGCAGGGCAGGCCAGGAGCAAGGAAGGAGGGTGTGGTCAAGCAAGGCATCCCCCCTAGGCTAAGTGCCCTAAGGGTTTTATCAGAACAGGCGTAGGTTAGTTTCGCCTTATCCTTTTCCCGACATGAGTTTGTTGTGTAAAAAATAAAAAAATACAACAACTAAAAAAGTTAAAAATAAAAAATATCTAAGTAAAAATGTAAAAAATCCTAAGATTATAGCACACAACTCTGCAGGGGGAGGGGGAGGGTGTTAAGGAGTGCATTCACATATATCTACACACTTTCATACGCACACATGTTAGTACAATAATTTTTCTCTTTTGTTTTTTTGTTTTTTTTCCTCCTTTAGGTCAGTTTCAGCATTATGGACATGGGTGTATCTGTAGTCCATTTGGCCTGTCCCACAGCCTCCTTCAGTGATGGGTTGCGAGTGGCTCTGTTGATGAACTTCTGGCCGATGATTGACTGTCTATTGTTGATTGATGTGAGTCCAGATATGCTGTTAACGTAGTGATTGCTGATGTATCTTGGTAGTCTGTAAGCCATTTTTATTGCCATGTTTTGGATTGTCTGTAGCCGATTCATCTACTGTGGTGAAGCTGTTATCCAGGCTGGTAGGGCTTATTCAAAGAGAGATCGGATGTATCTGATGTAGACTTTCAGCACTGTCTGAGGCGAGGCTCCATATTTTGTTCCACATAGCGTTTTTAGGTGGTTTAGTCTTTTTCGTCCCTCTCTCTGGTATGTCCTTCCAGGGTTGCGATGATCTGCTCCCCCTTCTTATCAAGAAATTCTGCATACATTTTGCGATGTTAATTTCATATAAAGCAATAATAAGTCATATTTGTTCAGTTTTAGGAGAATTGTAAGCATAATACATAATATAAAAACAGTTAGAAACATTTAAAGTGCTACATTTTGTTTATTTTCCTGAACAAAAAAAGGGGTGGCTCAGAGTTCCAACATAAAGAAATGCATGCCCCCATAATCTGTAGGTACTAAAAAATATATAACTTGGACAAAAGAAACACCTGGGGTCCAATCTTCAATTAAGACTTAAACTCAGCAAAAAAAGAAACGTCCCTTTTTCAGGACCTTGTCTTTCAAAGATAATTCGTAAAAATCCAAATAACTTCACAGATCTTCATTGTAAAGGGTTTAAACACTGTTTCCCATGCTTGTTCACTGAACCATAAACAATTAATGAACATGCACCTGTGGAACGGTCGTTAAGACACTAACAGCTTACAGACGGTAGAGAAATTAAGGTCACAGTTATGAAAACTTAGGACACTAAAGAGGCCTTTCTACTGACTCTGAAAAACACCAAAAGAAAGATGCCGGGGTCCCTGCTCATCTGCGTGAACGTGCCTTAGGCATGCTGCAAGGAGGCATGAGGACTGCAGATGTGGCCAGGGCAATAAATTGCCATGTCTGTACTGTGAGATGCCTAAGACAGAGCTACAGGGAGACAGGATGGACAACTGATCATCCTCGCAGTGGCAGACCACGTGTAACAACACCTGCACAGGATCGGTACATCCGAACATAACACCTGCGGGACAGGTACAGGATGGCAACAACAACTGCCCAAGTTATACCAGGAACGCACAATCCCTCCATCAGTGCTCAGACTGTCCGCAATAGGCTGAGAGAGGCTGGGTTTGAGGGCTTGTAGGCCTGTTGTAAGGCAGGTCCTCAGCAGACATCACCGGAAACAACGTCGCCTATGGGCACAAACCCACCATCGCTGGACCAGACAGGACTGGCAAAAAGTGCTCTTCACTGACGAGTCACAGTTTTGTCTCACCAGGGGTGATGGTCGGATTCGGGTTTATCATCGAAGGAATGAGCTTTACACCGAGGCCTGTACTCTGGAGAGGGATCGATTTGGAGGTGGAGGGTCCGTCATGGTCTGGGGTGGTGTGTCACAGCATCATCGGACTGAGCTTGTTGTCATTGCAGGCAATCTCAACGCTGTGCGTTACAGGGAAGACATCCTCCTCCCTCATGTGGTATCCTTCCTGCAGGCTCATCCTGACATGACCCTCCAGCATGACAATGCCACCAGCCATACTGCTCATTCTGTGCATGATTTCCTGCAAGACAGGAATGTCAGAGTTCTGCCATGGCCAGCAAAGAGCCCGGATCTCAACGTCTGGTACCTGTAGGATCGTAGGGTGAGGGCTAGGGCCATTCCCCCCCAGAAATGTCCGGGAATTTGCAGGTGCCTTGGTGGAAGAGTGGGGTAACATCTCACAGCAATAATTGGCAAATCTGGTGCAGTCCATGAGGAGGAGATGCACTGCAGTACTTAATGCAGCTGGTGGCCACACCAGATACTGACTGTTACTTTTGATTTTGACCCCCCCCCTCCCCTTTGTTCAGGGACACATTAATTAATTTCTGTTAGTCACATGTCTGTGGAACTTGTTCAGTTTACGTCTCAGTTATTGAGTCCTGTTATGTTCATACAAATATTTACACATGTTAAGTTTGCTGAAAATAAACGCAGTTGACAGTGAGAGGACGTTTCTTTTTTTGCTGAGTTTAGAGTATTGCACCATATCAAAGAAAAATAAATAACAATTTGCAAAACTGCAGCATCCCACAAATTGAAATAAATGTAAAAAAGAAGGATGCCATTACACATGTGCATTTAAATTATAACTTTTTTAATGTATATAAACAAAGTGCATATAAATTTAACAATTCAAAACAAATACAATCTGAACAACATAATAATAGAATATTGCACCATATCAAAGAAAAATAAATAACAATGAGCAAAACTGCAGCATCCCACTTAAAACATTAAACTGGTCCTTCTTTTCAATCTCTTCTTTATTGCCATGTTATAACCAGCAGCACACAGCAATGCTGACCATATTTTGCTTTTATGAGAGATTTGCATTCAGAAATGCAAGCTGCCTCACTTTCGAGGGGCTGATGCGGTTTCTTCTCTCAGTAATTATTTGTCCCGTTTTCGAGATGACCCTCTCAGAGGGAACGGATGGAGTCACTATGCAGAGTCTCCCTGTCATGACTTTAGTAAGCCGTGGGTAGACAGAGGCCTTGTTCTTCCACCAGCTCAGAGGATCTGCAGATCTATTTGGAGGAGGGGATCCTCCAAATAGGATCGGACCTCCATTTTGGCATCTGCTGAGGGATTCCTTCGTGCTGCATCCCCAGTTGCTCTCTCGTCAAACAGCGTCCAAACAGCAGACGTTTGTGGCACTACTGCTGGTGCTTCTGCTCCATCTGATCCCTCTTCTTCCTGTTGCCCTGGTGCCTGAGCCAGCTGACTGCTGGTGCTGTCCCTCCCTGCTACTGAGGTTATTCTTTGAAGAGCCTCATCAATCGCTCTGGCATCACTGAAGGCTAACTCCTTAAACCTGAGGTCAAGTGCAGCGGTTTCTGATAGCACGTGATTATATTCCATTCTGTGGAACTTTCTGTCCATTGATGAACATAGGGTGTCCATCAACTCTGTCACATGTCCTGTGGATACATTTGCTTCTCTCTGGCGGCTGGCTGTGATTCGCTGCAGACCCTTACACAGGATTATCATTTTTGAGGCTGTCACATAGCTGAAAAGAGAGAACAGTAACTTATTAGTTCAGGTTCATTGTTTTGTCTACTGATACTACATTCTCATCTACTGCTCGTATACATATATAATACTGGATTAAATAATGATGTAGTAATAACTGCTTACTGTACCTATCTCCCCTGATCTCCACAGTGAATCGCTCAAAGGGTTCTAGGACTCTGCACACCTCCTCCACCACCTCCCATTCCTCTTGGGTCAGATCATCAACAGGTACATTGACAATGGCCAGGGTAGAGATGATGGCATCCTTTGGCTCAAGAAACCGCTTCAACATCTAAAATATTGAATTCCACCTTTTTAGTGCAGTCTTGTTTAGGCCTCAGCTCAGGCGTCCCCCTCTGGCGTTGTGTAGACTTTAGTTTTTCAGCACCTACTGTGCTCCTGTGGAAGTATTCCACAGCTGCTTTCACTTTGTCCACAGTGGGCTTCATCACCTTCAGAGCATCGCTTGCAATCAGGTTGATTGTGTGGGCAAGACATGGATGATGGCTTTGGTTATGTTAGCTTCATTGTCGCTAACACAACAGACCACTTTTCCATCTACTTGCCATTCTCTGGCCACTCTCAACAGTTCCTCTGCCAAGTTCTCTGAGGTGCATCTGTCGCTGAACTCAAAGCAGTCCAGAAGACAGCTAGACATTAAAATCTTCAATGAAGTGACATGTAGCCAACATGTAAGAAGTGGTTACCCTTGATGTCCAGCAGTCAGTGGTAAGGCAAACTGCAGTAGCTTTTTGGACTGTTTCCCGCACTGAAGCCTGTGTGCTCTCGTACAGTTGTGGAATAGGTGATTTTGAAAGGGTTTTCCTGCTTGGAATTGTGTACATTGGATTTAGACTATTGCTATAATTTCTAAAACCCCTGTCCTCCACGATCGAAAATGTCTGGAAATCGGTGGCAATCATTTTAGCCAATGCAATATCAATTTGGCCTTGTTTTGCTACAGACATAGACTTTGGCATAAACTGGTCCGTAGAAGACTGCGTTGCTGTGGATTGCGGAGTAGACCTACTTGACTGAGTGGATACATCTCATGTGGAGGTGCTGGCTCCACCACTATCACTAGCAAGCCAGCTAGTTTCGCAAAGCTCCGCTACAGCTAGCTTCACAGTTGGGTGCACAGTTCACATATGCCGGTGCAGGTTGTGCATAGAACCGGCTTTATATGAGATTTTGTTTTGGCAAATTCTACACTGTGCTCTAACATGGTCTACATTATTAAAATGCATCCAAATACTACTGTGCTTCCGACTCATTTTCCAGCTGTTGTTTTCACAGCTGTCCTTCCTCTCTCTCCTCGGCTACTAAGTGTGTGACTGTGAGTGAGTTGGCTTGGCCCTCCCTCACGCATCTTTGGTTCATTGGTTGACACTGCGTGTCTGATTGACAGGAACAACAGGTGAGGCTGTTAGTCTGAGCAGACAGTCAGAAAGAGCATTTAGGCCTATATTATTTTATTTATTTTTTTGTTCTTTGAATTAGTTAATTCTATTCATTTAAATATTTTGATTATTCATATATTTATAAATAGATTCGGCTCTTCTGATGCGAGCCGGCTCCCAACGTTCACCTACAAGAGCCGGCTCTTAGAGCCAACTCGTTCGCAAACGACCCATCACTACTCCCATTATCTTCAGCGACAGGACTGGACTGAAGAAGCCTCGAAGAGAACAGAGAAGTCTCAGGACAAACCCGCCGTCGATCTACTGGTCTCGACGTCGTCCTTCAATGAGCACGCTTTTTCCACCCCCGAAAGCTCTTATAAAAAAGCAATATAAAAATATAACACCTATAGTGAGGATCACTGTGTGAGCAATATGCACACACCCACAATCCACCCCCAGTGGTGTAAAGTACTTTAATTTACTATTTATATTTTTGACAACTTTTACTTTCACTTCACTACATTCCTAAAGAAAAGACTGTACTTTTTACTCCATACATTTTCCCTGATACCCAAAAGTACTCGTTACATTTTGACAGGAAAATGGTCCAATTCACACACTTATCAAGAGAACATCTCTGGTCATTTGGCGGACTCACTAAACACAAATGCTTTGTTTGTAAATGGTGTTGGAGTGTGCCCCTGGCTATCCATACATTTTGAAAACAAGAATACCGTGCTGTCTGGTTTGCTGAATATAAGGAATTTGAAATGGTTTATACTTGTCCTTTTACTTTTGATACTTAAGTACATTTTAGCAATTCCATTTACTTTTGGTACTTAAGTACATTTAAAACCAAAGACTTTTACTCAAGTAGTATTTTACTGGGTGGCTTTTACTTGAGTCATTTTCTATTAAAAACTTATTCGGGATCGGTGTCCCTTCCACGGGACGGTTGAGCTAACGTAGGCTAATGTGATTAGCATGAGGTTGTAAGTAACAAGAACATTTCCCAGGACATAGACATATCTGATATTGGCAGAAAGCTTAAATTCTTGTTAATCTAACTGCACTATCCAATTTACAGTAGCTATTACAATGAAATAATACCATGCTATTGTTTGAGGAGAGTGCACAGTTTTGAACATGAAAAGTTATTAATAAACAAATTAGGCACATTTGGGCAGTCTTGATACAAAAGTTTGAACAGAAATACAATGGTTCATTGGATCAGTCTCAAACTTTGCACATACACTGCTGCCATCTAGTGGCCTAAATGTAAATTGCAGCTGAACTGGAATAATACATTATGGCCTATCTATTGCAATTCAAAGATGATGGTACCAAAAAAATACAAAAGAATGGTTGGTTTTTCTTTGTATTACCTTTTACCAGATCTATTGTGTTATATTCTCCTACATTCCTTTCACATTTCCACAAACTTCAAAGTGTTTTCTTTCAAACGGTACCAAGAATATGCATATCCTTGCCTTAAGGCAGTCGCTCTTTGTGTTCCAGGAAGTTTACTGATTACTATTATTATTTTAAAAATGGGGGGGGGATAGATCCGAGTGGGGCAGCGGGCCTCCAGTTGCCCATCCCTGTTGCTTTTCACTGCCTTTCACATCTTCTCCTGACCTACTAGAGACTGCATTTCTAGTCTGGACAGCCTGCGGCCTAAATGGCACCCTATTCTCTATCAAATGGACTACTTTTGACCAGAGCCAAGGTCAAAAGTAGTGCACTATATAGGGAATTGGTGCCATTTGGGATGCAACCTCAGTCTCAAGTCTCCTCTATCCAGTACCAAAAGGGTTAAGCCAAGACCATACAGTGGGAAACACTGTCCTAACATGCCCTACCCCTGCTTGATTGACTGTAACACCGGTTTTGTTGTGATTATTTAGATTGCATAGAAGACATTTCTGGTGTAGTTGTACTGTATACATTATCAGTGTCACTGTAAATTGGGGTGTTCTTTTATTTATTCATTTAGTTTATTTGTTGATAATTATTTGTTGTTTGTTCGTCTTATACCCCCCACAAGCTGTTCATAATATAATTGATCATATTTCTTGTATGGGCCTATGTTTATGCCAATACTGTCTATGCCAATACAGATGATGTGGAGTCTTTGGATCCTGCTGGGCTCTCAGTGTAGGTGAGTTGGTGCTTACTTTGTATTCCCTATTTTTTTAAAGAAAGAATAGACAGTTTAGAAATTACTAAGGGGGTGGAGAGGGGAGAAAGCTGGAAAGAATGACATAATGATTTTAACCCGGTCTCCAGCCAGGAGTTGCATGTGTGTTGTGAGCCAGGAGTGTCACCACTACACCACATTGAAAGGTCACGAAGAAACAAAAACGTGTGAAAACGCATTGATGAACAAATTGAATCCTGGAGGAGGATTTGGTTGACATTTCAAGATGAATGGACGGCAATGTTTAAAATGGAACTATCTGGTAAGTAAGGCCTACTGCTGCTAGTACTACGCCAGCATTATTGTACCTGTTATATCTCCTGCACCACACCTTCCTACACCACCAACTGCATTAGTCAACAGCAGAAACCTAGGGCCCATCACTAATGGCCCCCTATTCCCTATCTAGGGCACTACTTTTGACCAGGACCCATAGTGCACTTTATAGTGAAGATAAGATGCAATTTGGGATAAAGACTCAAGTCAGCAGATGTCAAGGATTTTTAGATAAAAGTTGTTTAAAAGGGTTTCAATCTACATTATCTGTATTTACCACTTCAGATAATGTTCATCTCCACTTCCTCACTCCCTCTTTCTCTATTCTCTCTCTCTCTCCATCCCCCTCTTTCACTCTCATCCATATTCCTCTCTCTCTCACACACACACACACACACACACACACACACACACACACACACACACACACACACACACACACACACACACACACACACACACACACACACACACACACACACACGGCTACGTGGTGCCCGACCTGCACAAGCGTCTGTTCCACGGGCATCAGCTGAAGATCTTCCTCCCGAAGAGTGCTGAGAAGCTGGAGTTCACACCCGCTGCACAGCTCCTGAAGAAAATCCTGTACTGGAACCATGGCGCCCGCACCGCCAGGGGAAAGGTGTCTGGGACAGGAACCGACAGGAGCTGGTATCTGGACCAAGTGAGTGACTGTCTCTTTAATTGTCCAAGTCAAATTTCCCCTCGGGGACAATAAAGTATATCAAATCAGATCATACCACCAGAGGTCATCGGGGGGGGGGGGGGGGGGGGGGGGGGGTTGAGAGGGTTGAGGGGATGGTATCCTCCTTATAACATTTTGTCAATGAGGCCTTTTTTGATTTTGGCAATGAGGCCTTTGATCTACTTCCCTAGAGTCAGATGAACTCGTGGACACCATTTTAATGTATCTGCTTAAGTTTGAAGGAAGTTTCTAACTCGTGCTAGAGCAATTGCTAACTAGCGTGTGCCAATGACTGGAAGTCTATGGGAACAGCTAGCATGCTCTAAAGCTAGTTAGCATTGGCTCGTGAAACTACCTCTAGACTTCCTTCATACTGGACACAGAGACATAAAAATGGTATCCACGAGTTCATCTGACTCTGGGACTACGGCTTTCTCTTTAATTATTACTCTTTACTGTTGTCGGTACAGAACCTTTTTTGCCTTGGCCTTTTTCTCGCTTTTTCTCTTACTCTTGCTCGCTCCTCCCTTCTCTCTCTTTCCACCTCCTCTCTCTCACCTGCCCCTTCATGTACCCCCCTCCTCCTTTCTCTCCCTCCTTTTCTCTAATTCAACATGAATTCTTGTTTTCTATCTACTGACTATATACTATTATACAACGGGTGGGTCTAATCCTGAATGCTGATTGGTTAAAACCGCATTCCAGCCGGTGTCTATTCCACAAGTTACCACCAGCTAAATCTATGATGTTAAAATGCCTATTTACTCTGTTCTATCTGACTGTGCAGTCCACTGTCTCATCAGCCCAGGCAGGGAAGTTATAAACTTGATCTCCACTATAAAAAGCATCTAGACATTATCTCACATTTCTTTTAGACCATCATTTAGTTTTCAACAGCGGAGAGTTGTGTAAACCTTGCTGTCTGTCTGCAACATTGTTTCAATATTCAAATTGGATCTCCTGCTGTCCCATAGTAATGAACGTGTACTGGTCGGGAGTCGGGACGAGACAGACAGGCAGGCAGTGTTTCTCAGCCGGTCGAAATCATGAATCAGCTGGCATCATTTTTATGGACATATACAAAGAAATGTCAATTGGAAAAAGGTCAAACGAAATGAAGTGCAGATAGTTCGCAGTCTTTCCAGCTTCAGTTTGAAGTTATTGTGCTAGCTGTGTTGTTGGCTAGCTATATACTAATATCTCACCATTTCCTTTAGCGCCATCCTTTACTCTTTCTATCTCTCTCCTGAAGTGCGTGGCGGGCAAGGATCTCTACATCTCATTGGAGGGCATCAAACGGGCCGACGCCACGCTCTCTTTCTCAGGCGTCAACGCCAACGTCACCCTGGTGCATGATGGGGCAGTGTTTGCCCAGGACCTCCCAGACTACTTGAACCGGGTCAAGACCCTTTCCACCAACACCTCAGACGTGGGCTAATACACGCTGAAGGACACGAGGGACAGGGTGGTCTCCATCGTCAGGATGAAACTCACAGGTGTGATTGTGAGGGGTTGTGTGTGTGTGTGTGTGTGTGTGTGTGTGTGTGTGTGTGTGTGTGTGTGTGTGTGTGTGTGTGTGTGTGTGTGTGTGTGTGTGTGTAGGTAGGTCATTGATTTTAACCGCTTAGCTTTGCCCCACTCAGAGGTTGTGGTTTCGCTGTGTTGCCATACGTTGTTAGTTAGCTCTGAAGTGTCACTCACTTCTACTGAATCCCGGATTGAAAAAATGGATTAGTTCAAATCAAAGTTACACAAATGTCTCACATCATATAGCCAACGTATCTGGGTTCCACTTTGTTCAAAAGCGTGTGCACTGGACAGATGCTACTGGCTATTCGAGGGTTAACGATTTTAACCCATTTCGTGTGGGGTCTGCTTTGCTGTGCTCAAGTTGAGTTTTTACTCGAATTTTCACCTGTAGTTGTCTACTGCTGGGTTGTTAGTCTCTAAACTGTCATACTCACTTCTTCTGAATCACAAATTCCCTTGTGTGTGTTGGGAGAGATGGGGTGCAGGCCAGGGGAGGCTCGGGCGGGTTGCAGGGAACCAGGGTCTGAGGCTGAGGACAAGGGGAGCGAGTGTAACAGTATAGCTTCCGTCCCTCTCCTCTCCCCAACCTGGACTTGCACACATCAACAACTGTCACCCCACGAAGCATCGTTACCCATCGCGCCACAAAAGCCGCGGCCCTTGCAGCGCAGGGGGAACAACTACTTAAGGTCGCAGAGCGAGTGCCCTCACTGATTGAAATGCTATTAGCGCGCACCACCGCTAACTAGCTAGCCATTTCACATCGGTTACACGAGGGCAGGGGAAGCAGGTACGGAGCAGAATCCAAAGAAGCCGTAGAGCAGGGGTCCAGGTCAGGAAAGCAGGACTGACGAGACGAGGGACTGGGGACAGGGACCAGAGGCAGAGTGGACGGAACTGTAGCGGGGAGAAAAGCTGCACCAGGCTAGGGAAAACATGATAACAAGCTCTAAGCAGGAACAAACGGCTAGAAATGTAGACTGACTGAGCAGAGATTACTATCTGGCAATGGCAGGGCTGAGTATTTGTAGAGGTCTTGATTATGAAACAGGTTGCAGCTGGTGGGGATCTGCTCCACCTCCAGCACACCTGACTCCACTCACACAATCGCATGCACACAGAGCGAGAGAGAGGGAGAGAGCACTGGGGGAGTGGTAGCAGGTTAGGGAGACACAGGATGAGAAGTAGAGGGTGTGGCAGGGGCAGATGTAACAGTTACAGCCTTAGTCTAAAATTGATTAAATAAATAAAACATCTTATTAATTTACACACAAAACCCCATAATGTCAATGGGAAAACAGGTTTTTGTTCATTTTTGTAAATGTATTAAAACTAAAAAACAGAAATACCTTCTTTTCATAGGTATTCAGACCCTTTGCTATGAGACTTCAAATTAAGCTCAGGTGCATCCTGTTTCCATTGACCATCCAACTTGATTGGAGTCCACCTGTAGTAAATTCAATTGATTGGACATGATTTGGAAAGGCACACACCTGTCTATTTAAGGTCTCACAGTTGAAAGTGCATGTCAGAGCAAAAACCAAGCCATGAGGTCGAAGGAATTGTCCGTAGAGCTCCGAGACAGGATTGTGTCGAGGCACAGATCTGGGGAAGGGTACCAAAAAATGTCTTCAACATTGAAGGTCCCCAAGAACACAGTGGCCTACATTCTTAAATGGAAGAAGTTTGGAACCACCAAGACTCTTCCTAGAGCTGAACGCCCGGCCAAACTGAGCAATCGGGGGATGGTCGATGGTCACTCTGACAAAGCTCCAGAGTTTCTCTGTGGCGATGGGAGAACCTCCCGGAAGGACAACCATCTCAGCAGCACTCCACCAATCAGGCCTTTATGGTAGAGTGGCAAGATAGAAGCCACTTTTCAGTAAAAGGCACATGACATCGGGCTTGGAGTTTGCCAAAAGGCACCTAAAGGACTCTCAAGACTATGAGAAACAAGATTCTCTGGTCTGATGAAACCAAGATTGAACTCTGGCCTGAATGCCAAGAGTCACGTCTGGAGGAAACCTGGCACCATCCCTACAGTGAAGCATGGTGGTGGCAGCATCATGCTGTGGGGATGTTTTTCAGCGGCAGCGACTGGGAGGCTAGTCAGGATTGAAGGAAATATGAACGGAGCAAAGTACAGAGAGATCCTTGATGAAAACCTGCAACAGAGTGCTCAGGACCTCACTGTGGCTAAGGTTCACCTCCGACAGGACAATGACCCTAAGCACACAGCAAAGACAATGCAGTAGCTCGAGACAAGTCTCTGAATGTCCTTGAGTGGCCCAGCCAGAGCCCGGACTTGAACCCGATCGAACATCTCTGGAGAGACCTGAAAATAGCTGTGCAGCGATGCTCCCCATCCAACCTGACAGAGCTTGAGAGGATCTGCAGAGAAGAATGGGAGAAACTCCCCAAATACAGGTGTGCCAAGCTTGTAGCGTCATACCCAAGAAGAGTCAAGGCTGTAATTGCTGCCAAAGGTGCTTCAACAAAGTACTGAGTAAAGGCTTTGAATACTTATCTAAATGTGATATTTCAGTTATTTGTAAAAAAAAAAAAAAAATTGCACAAGTTTCTAAAAACCTGTTTTGCTTTGTCATTATGGGGAATTGTGTGTAGATTGATTGGGGGGGGGGGGGGGGGGGGGGGGGATTTAATCATTTTTAGACTAAAACTGTAACGTAACAAAATGTGGAAAAAGTTAAATGGTCTGAATATTTTCTGAGCGCACTGTACGTATAGGTAGGGGTAAAGTGACTAGGCAACAGGATAGATAATTAACAGTAGCCGCAGCGTATCTAATAAACACCCTATTTAGTACACTGGGCTCTGGTCAAAACATAGACCATAAATATCCAAGTATGCTGAGTACATAGTAGTAACACATTGTAAGTGGTCAGAGATACAAACTGGTGCTGCATAGAGAAGTGGTGTTGGCTGAATAGAATTCTTAATATTCAATTACCTCTGTTAGGTCATGTTGAAGTGTGAGTACGTCATGGAAATAGACACAGCATCAGGATCCCTTCCCAGCGGTTTGGTTTACTGGCCCTTCGTTCCAAATGGCAGCCTATTCCCTATATAGTGCACTACTTTTGACCCGGGCCCATAGGGGAATAGGGTGCCATTTGGGACACACATTGTTTGTCACTAATTAGTTGGATATTTGTAGGACTACAGGGCTGCTCAGTGAGCTGTGGGAAGGAGGGGGGATAGAACACAACATGCTAAGAGTGAAACACACATCATCTGTCAATCACCCCCTCCTGTTCCCCTTACGGCTCTGCAATGTCTCCCAAATGAACTCCCTCGCCCCCCTCCCTCTTTTCTCCTCTCCGCCTCCCTCCGTCGCTTCCTCGTCCCCCCAATCCCCCTCCAGACAAACATGAGAATGAAGCAGGCAAACCCCTCCTGGCCCTCCTCCTGCTCGGTATCCCCGCCCGTGTCTGCTTCTGTTGCAGGAAGGAGATCTTCAAGAACAAATCCCCGACACCATCGCCATCCAACTGGACAACCCCGAGACTCTGCACCCCCCTCCCGGCTACACCACGCCCGGAGGAGGGGTGTCCCCTGGACCTGGTGTCCCAGTCAGTGATAGTTAGATGGTGGCTTGGCTACCAAATGGCACCCGATTCTCGCTATTCTCTAGGTCTCTGGTCAAAACGAGTTCACTTGGGAATACGGTGCCATTTGGGACAAATCCCTTGTAGAAGTTGCCTTTAGGTTCCCCCTCTAATCTGTTTCCCCTCGTCTCCCATGCTGTACTACTGTAGTAATGACATTGTTGCGGTGATGCATGTTTTGTAGTTGAACGGTATTAACTTGACGTGTGTTTTTCTGTGGTTATTCCAGACGTTCTGTGTGTGTGTGTGTGTGTGTGTGTGTGTGTGTGTGTGTGTGTGTGTGTGTGTGTGTGTCGTTTTCTTATCTTTGTCTTGTCATGTACCATAATGTGTTTGAGTATACAGAGGTCCTTCTGTCTATCTAACTTTGGGAACTGTGGTTGTACTGTATAGTATCTGTTTATGTACTGTTTATGTACTGTATAGTATCTGTGTATGTACTGTATAGTATCTGTTTATGTACTGTATAGTATCTGTTTATGTACTGTATAGTATCTGTTTATGTACTGTACTTGTGTGTGTATATGTGTGTATATGTGTGTATATATATATAGTATTCAAAATACTTTATTTATCCCACAAGGGGTAAGTATGTAGGCTGGAGTGCAGATACGTAAAAACATAATCACAACTACACAGCACCAATAGTGTATTTGAGTATATAAAAGTATATTTGAGTCCCTCTGTCTAACTCAGGGAACTGTGGTGCTCCACCATGTACAGGGAGGTTACCCTCAGGTTCACCCTCCCCCAACTTCTCCCAGTCTGGGATGCCAGACCAGCCTCAATGGACCGGACCCCCACCTCAACTAGTGAGTCCATCCATCTCTCCTCTCTATCCTTTAATACTTCTCTCTCTCTCTCTCCCCCACAAACTAGTGAGTCCATCCATCTCTCCTCTCTATCCTTTAATACTTCTCTCTCTCTCTCTCTCTCTCTCTCTCTCTCTCTCTCTCTCCCCCCCAAACCAGTGAGCTCATCTTTCTCTCTCTCTCTCCTTTACTCTTTCTCTCCATCTGTTCATTATATCAGTGTTCGGTATGATTCTTGTTAGGAAACCCTCGTAGTCCCCCTGTCAGGTGTGAAAATCCTCAGGAGAAGAAACAAGGAAGAGAAAGTGTGACAGTGTTTTGTTTCAGTGCTTCAGCCCCCCCACAGTGGGATGGCCCCCCGCACAACCAGCCACAGTACAATCCTGGTGCTTCTCCGATGGTGGGGCTTTATACTCTTCTCTACTCTATTCTACCCTACTCTACACTCTTAGAAAAAGGGGTTCCAAAAGGGTTCTTTGGCGGTCCCAATACGAGAGCCCTTTTTGGTTTCAGGTAGAACCCTTTTGCGTTCCATGTACAACCCTCTGCAGAAAGGGTGTGTGTGTGTGTGAGGGGTATGCTCCGGTGATGTACAGCGCCCCCTCAGGGAAGGAGGAGATACAGATGGAGAACATGTCTCCAGCTGATCCCCCTCCTTGCCCGTCCACCACCCTAGGTCAGTCCTCACTCACCCTCTCATACACACAACACACCCTCTAACACACATATACGCACACCCTCTGACATTGTTCCTCCCTCTTCCCCCCCAGGCCTCGTCGCCCGTCTCCCCGCCCGCCTCTGGCGCTGTGCACTCCACAGACGGAGCCTTCCTATTCAACATGGACACAGGAAAAAAACACCCCCACCAACTTCCTGTAGAATCGGTCCAATCGGTTAATATAGCCACGGCTCTGTGCCAGTACGGCTCAGTGACTGTTATATGGATTGGAGAGGAAGCAGTATGTTGTTGATGTAACTGTGAACTAGACGACATTGCCCCTCAGATCACCTATCCAGTGTTATTTTTCTGACATAAGACATTGTATTATACCTTTTTACAAGGCCATATTTAGATGACCCCTGTTAAACCATGGGGCCTGTTTGCAATTCAGCCAATCGTGAAGAATAGAGCTGACTACTTCAAAATGGAGTTGCCTCAATGGCGCAGCCCATGCTGTCACGGATGCTAGGATGGTACATGTACAAAGATGAGTCCTCTATCTCTATGGTGCGGCCTTACATTTTTGTAATGTGTCTTTTTTTCCAAACTCAACAGTGAAGATGGTATCGATCAAACACTGGTCGTGTTCCCCTGCTGAGACGTTGCATGCATCAGCCAATGGTTGCGTGCCACGTCATCGACTGTGCCGTCGGGCACCCGATAGCTATAACATATGCTTAGCTGATACGTAAAATAGCTATCCAAGAGTTGTAAGAACTGACATTCGTCAGCAACGTCTGAGGAGAGGAACACAACCGATAACTGCCTTTCAGGGCTCTACCTGGAACCAAAAATGGGGACAGCCGAAGAACCTTCTTGGAATCATTTTTTTCTAAGAGTATCATTATCCAATCAGAACATTCAGAACCCACATCACACCTAATCATACAATCAGAAGCCACTAGGAAAACTCATCATCCACTCAAGATAGACCAAGCAAACCTCTCCTCTTTACAAAAATCAAAGGTCACTGATAATAGAATGATCTAATAAAGGTAAATGAATCAATAAACCATTATGAATTATTAGTTATGTAGCATGCTTAATGAATAATCAATGTTTTGATCGATTAGTCCGATTAGTCCCAGAAAGTCTAGTAGAGGCTGGAGAGGGAGAGAAATGTGTGTGTGTATTTAGTGTGCCCAAGAGAGCAGGGGACATATGGTAGAGGGAGTAAAAAGTTCAAGGGTTTCCTAACGTTGAGGGAAAGGAACAGGCAGAGCAGGATAGTGATAAACAGTGTGGGAAGTCAAAGGGGGGATGCAGTTAAACTGTTGGTGGTGTGTACTGGTAAATGCATGTGCGTGAGTAAAGAGAGAAACTATATAATGGCTGTTTTGTTATCTTGACCTCAGAACGTTCTCTGAATAAAGCCGAATGAAGCTTTTGCAGAAAGCTGAGTCCTTGCCTAATTATTTAACCCATTGTCTTACAAACCTTGGGAATTAGTCAAGGCTTATTGATTATTATCATTAAGATATAAAATTCATTTATCAGTCACCTACTTCATCCTGCAGCCATCACCTGCATTGCGGGAGGCTCTAGTGTCGCCCAATCATGAAGCTGTTTTTGTTTGACCCACACGAACATGACCAAAGACATGACTGAAACCAACTTTGCCTCGATTTATGTATACAGTGGATATATACAAAATGAATGAGATATGAGTCTCTCTCTCTCATTGTTTATACAAAGTACACACATATGATTGCAAATTATGATTGTGTGATATGGGAGTTGGAGACATGATTATTTTAACACTATAAAGAAATACTTTTATAACAATGGCACACTGCTATGTTCATCTGAGATTTGTTGTAAAACCACGTGTCCAACTCTTGGCTGTTGCGGTTGCTCCTCCCCCGATTTCACTCCTCGAATTTCGTCTAGTCGTTTGCTTAAGCCTCACCACGCAAACGCACCCAGTACCTTCACCTCTACCAAAGGGAGATTGTCCTGGGGTGTATTCATAAGTGCACAATGAAGAAAACAGTTTTGCAATGGAAAAATGTATTTTGGGGACAAATTCAGTTTGTCCCTACCCGTTTCAACATGGTTGCTTCCATTAGGTTCCTAATGAATGTACCCCATGTCAGGTCAGGGGGTGAGGAAAAGGAATTCTACATTATTATATTCAGGGACAGGGCATTTCCAGACCATGTAACAAGAACTGGAAAAACTCCTGGACCTAGTTGGTCAAGGGGAGAATCTCAGATGCCGCTTGATCAAGCTCAAGCTTTTGGAGTCACTTTTAAAACGTTCTTCCAGAACTGCTTTTCTCACTGTCTCATCCCACTACACACACACACACACACACACTTTAAAAGGAATGGACAGATCTCAAATGTAGGTAATAGGAAGTATGTATCCATTTGTTTGATTTGAGAACTTGTTTGTGTTGTATGCCGCCATAACTGGAGGAGTGAGAATGAAAGGTGATCAGTGTAGACATGAAGAAAATATCATTTCCAACGCCATATCGTTAGACCTTATGGAATGTTTACTTTGTTTTTATTCTACGAATATCAATAGCATTTATAGCAGAATAGTCGGTAGGAAATGCACACATCCACCTCAATAAACAGAAAATACCATACTCTGTCTCCTTGAAAACAAGCTAATCAGCTGTCAATTCTGTTTCACACACAAAATAACTAAGAGATCTTTATGAAAAAGGCAAACTCTTTATTATGCAAAACGATTACCAAAACATTTGCAAACAAAACGTTGTGTACAACGTCGTGGTTACGATCCAAGATCTAGATTATGTTCAAAACAAGGCCTTTCAGTTCCCATCCATCCATCCCTCACTCCTCCTCTCCATTTCTCTCACTTGTCTCTCTAGCACCCTCACTTGATCCTCCAGGTCGGTTTTGTCGCCCCCGGTGCCAGAATGCCCGATACCCAATAGGACGCAGACGCTCACCAGACCAGCCAATCGCAGCGCCGTAGTCTCTGTTCCAGCGCTGCGGTCACTTAGGATCAGGCCAAACAGTCCTAAAACCACACCCAGCTTCAGTAGCCACAGGACCCGCCTCAGAGTGGATGCCACCAATTGGAAGACCAGGGACAGCAGCCAGTAGCCAATGAGAGCCAGCAGAAGCCACTGACCGATATAGACCACAGCATCTGGGGTGATACTGTTAACAGGCATTTCAACTGAAGGAGAGATCGAAAGAGAGAAATACAACATGATATTAGCGCATTTTCTGGCCTAGTATTCTTAAAAATGCTTCCTTTACTTGTCTCCATTCCAAGACGTGGCAAAAACGTAGTCTTAGCAGTGTGTTGCGATGTAATTATTGTACCGGTAGTTACAGTCACAAAGCCTAGTAGGTTACTTTTTGGCAATGTGGAGAAAAAGGTTTGCCCGTCTGGCACACACCTAATCCAGGGCATGTCTGTCAGTGGGTAAAGGGCTCCCTTGGCAGGTCAGACTTTCATCCAATTGTGTTGTGTGTTTACAGAGAACAATTACAGTAAATTACAATGTGAGAGTGTATCTAGTACTGTTACATGGGTTGTGTGTTGAGATGTTGCACAATATGGGATCAATCAATAGATGACATAAGAATGATTTACTTGAAATTACTATTTGTGTATTGACAACTGTCTGTTCTATGATTGAATAGTACACTGGTTATCAGCCCTGGTCCTGGGGAGCTACAGGTTGTGCAGTTTTTTTTTGCTCCAGCCCAGCTCTAAAACACCAGATCCAACTAGTCAACTGCTCATCAAGACATTGATTAGGTGTGTTAGTGCTGGGCTGAAACAAAAGTCTGCACGTGACATGCTTTAGCTCTCTGGGAACAGTATTGGTGACTAACTGGAGTATTGCATTAGCTTTCTGGGCCTGTATTCATAAAGTGGGAATAGGAGTGTTGATTTAGCATCAGTGTTGCCTTTAATATTATAATGAATGATCCTAGAGCAGTCGTTTACCATCAACTCCTGCTGCCCTCAGGAACTGGGTGAGGTACTTCATAACCACATTTGCGCCACTGGCCGCTACCGCAGCCAGATACTTGACCACCCGAAAGAAACACTGATAGGAGGGGAGAGAGAGAGAGAGTTGTTAATGATATAGGGTTCTGTTTGAGGCAAACACATGGGCCACTAAATACGGAAATAAAACAAGCATGCACAAGGGTTCCCGTATAGGCCGACTTGTTGCTACTTGCACCTACCTAATTCGACAAAAGAACTGACATCATTAGACTAAGAATTTGTGATACATACTACTGTTAAATTGAATTTAGAGCAGGCTATTCTTTGTTCCTCACCTTCTGTGCAGTTTCAACAGACCGCGCCCCGACCAGGTGGACAAGGTAACCGTGCGTCTCCTGGGACAAATCCGTGAGCGTCTCCCGGAGGACTTGCATCATTCCCGGGGAATAGTTAAATGACTTCTCGAAGCGACTATATTCTCCCGAACAAGTAACTACCACGGTGCTCAGCACACACAAGACGAAACACACTTTCATTTTCCCCCCCAGACGCCTTACATAAAGTCAAACAATTAAAAAAAAACATCCAACGTCTTTAGATTTAGTTGAATATGGTTTCACTGCATAAGCATATGCTACAACAATCTAAACAGGCCACTCTACGGACAGAAACATATTGGCTACAATGTAGCCTATGTCTTAGATATGGAAAGAAAAAAAACATAGTCTAACAGTTTCCAGGATATAGAAAGTGGGCAGGCCAACACAAAATGTATTACAGTAGTTGCGTTGCCCTTCTTCATCTTTAAGTTTGATTGGCAAATCGCAATCAACTGACAAATGCATACACCGCCACCTACTGTACTGGAGTGTGACGACTTACCTATACCACTACAGTATATTCTTTTGACTAACCCTGGATTTCTAATAAAATAACTCAAACCTCACCACTCCCATCACCCCCACCCAAAATACCATCCACCCCCGTCCAACCTCTGACCCTGTCAAACACACTCTCCCTTTCTGCACACATTCCACAAAATAGTAATACGTGTTCAACCGTTTCCTCTACCATACAGCCATTACACATTCCAGTACCATATTTCCTATCAATTTCAAAAAGGAATTCAATCCCGTATGCCCTAATCTCATCCTACACAACATAACCTCCTCCCTTCTGTTCTCATTACATGATACTATCTCCCGTAAAGATTTCCTTGTACTATAAAAATGTCTGCCCTTACTACCTTCATCCCAATGTCTCTGCCAGCAATCTAACCCATTTTTTCAAATGAATGTTTTAATTTCTCCTCTACCCAACTGCACCTGTATATCCACAAGAGTACTTTTCACTGCTCTTTTTGCTGTTATATCTACTATATTATTTCCATAAACTCCTGCATGAGCCGGAATCCAACCGAACTAAATGTCAATACCATTTCTTTGTAACCCCAACAACTGCATCATTACTTCTAACCATAAATCATCACGTTCTGACTTTCCAGATCTTAAACTACACAAAACCGATGCAGAGTTCAAACATATTACTACTCTTCTTGGTTGCACCTCCTCTATCCATTGCTATCCAACAATTATCGCAAGCATTTCTGTTGAATATACAGACAAATCATTTGTTAGACTTGCATAGACTAACATCGAACTCAATAATAAATACACTTGCTCCCGTCTCCCCATTCATCGTATCCTTTGAACCATCTGTATACACTACAATACAATAATACAACTGATTACTAATATATTGATCGACTATTATTCCTTCATTATCATCTTCACACTACTGTTTATTTTTTTTCGATCAGGCTAAAATCAAGTTAACTTGCCCTAGCTTTCTATTTGCAATATAAAATGAGGGTTTGCGTAGACTGGATGGAATTCCTGAAACGTTGACGCCGTAAAACCTGCCCACCGGGTAGAAAAGGGGAAGTAGGGCACGCTCGCCACCTACTGTCAAGAAGTCGACATTAAATAGCTTATCCAGCAGGTCGCAACGTTTCAGAACGTTCCGATTGAAATAGGCCATGTAGAACAAACATGCTTCTCTGACATGCAGAATAAGGATTCACATTAGCTATGTTATTGTCATTTCTATCTGCAACGTTCGACAACGTTTGGCAGTTGACGGCACCAAATGTATTTTATTTTATACCAACCTTTATTTTCATACCCTGATCTCCTGTTGTTGTCTATTTGTTCGACCGCTTACAAATATGTAGTAGTAGGTGTTTATATCACACACAAAATAGCTAAAATAAATGTCTGAACAAAATAAGTGAAATTAAAGTTTATTTATTCAACTGTTATCATTGGCCCCGGTGTTTATTTTATTCCCTATGGTCCTGGTCAAAAGTAGTGCACTATATAGGGAATAGGGTACCATTTGGGACAAACTTCAGGGTCTTCTTCCATTACTTGTTCCTCTGGGCTTGGGCCTTGTAGGTCAAGTAGGCCAGCTTGGTGGTGAGCTGCTCAGTGAAGAGGGGGTGGAACGCCAGCATGATCCTCAACATGTTGCCTTTACGGGCCTCGTCCACCGGAGTCTGGCCCCAGATATCTATCTCCTGGGTGGGAGGGGAGGAGAGGAAAGAGAGAAGAGAAAGGGCATGAGAGAGAAGGACAGGAGAAGAGAGGTGAGGTAAGGTGGAGGAGTGGATCGGACTCTAAGGTGAATTTGGAAAAAGGACATTCATTTCAATTGTCAGATGTAGTGGTGGTATGTTGAGGATGCTGCTGAAACTCAAACTGTAGAGCAAAAACACTTAGGTGGCATAACGGTCCAGTTGCTACAGTACTTTGGTGAAGATTCAATTACTACCTCTTTTACCTCTCCTACCCCACCCTGAGATGAGCAGGGTCGCACTGTAGCAAAACCATTCAAAACATTGTGCAACTGAAAATGTGTTTCTTATTGGACAAGTTCAGATAGTACCTCCCTGTTTCAGCCTGTTTGCTTCCGTTTAGTGCCTAGTGAGTGAACATGACCCTGGTTCTTACCAGAGGGTGGCCCCATACTGCCCCACGGCTTCTTATACCTCACACCTCCCCTTCCAGCTAACCCATTTGGTAGATCAGGGGCTGTATTCACTAGGCACGAAATGGAAGAAAACGGGTCGAAACTTTGAGGAACTGGGAGGGACTACCTGAACTTGTCCAATAAGAAATGCTTGTTTTCGTTTTTTCAGTTGCTCAGAGTTTTGCTACATTTTTCAATAATGAATATGACCCTGGTTCTTACCAGCGGGGTTGCCCCATACTCCAGCAGCCTGCGGACCATGACTGTGTCCCTCATCTTCACAGCCAGGTGCATGGCCGTGCGTCCATTGTAGTCCTTAGAGTCCATGTCCACTCCAGACAGCGCCCAGGCATGAAGCAGCTGGTAGTCTTTCTTGGCCACCGCCCTGAGAGGGAGGGAGCGGTGGGAGAGGGAGGGAGATGGCGGGAAATGGGAGGAGGGGGAGAGAGAGACGTGGGTCAATATTTCTATAACAAGAGTGGCATCTTATTTTTGAATAATGAAAGCACGACTCAAAATGATTCATGTTTATGAATAAGGAGTTACTCACTGCAGCAGCTCCACGCCGATCCTCACTGAGGGCATGGCCAGTGACGCCTCTCTCATCCTCAGGAACTTGACGACGTCATAATGCCTGACATGCAAATGTGAGCCACCATTATCTGGCTTTAGTGTGTGTGCTTTCAATGTTGCTTTATTAGTCCACTTCTAGACTTATTCCAGGTCGGCTACTTACAATGACGCTTTGACAAAGCAGAGCAGGGTGAGTGGGCTACCTGTTGATAATGGCCAGGCGTAGGGGTGTGTTTCCGAAGCGGTCTTTCAAATGCTGGGAGGCTCCTTTGGCCAGCAGGTACTTGACCATGTCCAGGTTACCGATCTCACAGGCCTTCAGCAGGGGTTTGGTGCCGTCATAGTCCCCACAGTTCACATCCATCTTGGGGGGGGGGGGGGGTATATATGCAAGACAAGTGTGTGTGAGAGTGAAGAAAATGTACCCAAATAAAGAAAACACAGACACACTACTGCACACATTTTCTAGGATCTCCTGGAGGGAGAGGAAGTCGTTGCTCTCTACAGCTCCGTTGGCGAAGGAGGGAAGCAACTCTCCCAACAGTCCCTTGCGCTCCTGAAGGAAACACAAAGAGTTGAACCAGGTATTTATCATCATGGAGTAGGTGTGCAAGTCAGGTGTAACATCACTGATAAATGGGCAAATGGGTCTATCCAAATTATAGGTGAACTCATATGGCCTTGCCTCTATGTCCTTGTTCCGCAGCCAGCTGAGCTCTAGGACCTTGCCCAGCCATTGCAGAAACTTCTTGTCCCTGATCACAGGGCCTGCGATCACGATCGGTTTTAGGCTGAGGTCCCTCGCTGGGGGTTTCTCCATAGCTGGGACAAAGAGCAGGTGGTATGTATTACGATAGATAAACACGCAGAATGGGTAAAATATCAAAGCTACCGAGCTATCTAGCTACTCTGCTAACGTTACTAGTAGCTAGCTAACTAGCTATCACATCAAGTTCAGATAGCTAGCTAATTGCAGCACTTAGCTATCTTCTCTCTGCTGCATATTGAAGTGGTGAACTAACTAAAGTAGCTTACTACCTTTCTATAGTATCACGTTACTTTATAAACATTGAACAGTTAGTTCATGTAAGCAAACTAGTTTGCTCATCAAGGTATTAGAGCTTGTCAACAAACCAACACAACCGTTGGAGGGCGCGCGCCAGGTGAATGGCCAGATTATTTTGTTGCTTTTGTTTTACAACTGGTCATGTCCACTAGGTGGTAGCAAAGCTATATATTGATCTAAATACGAGCCTCTTTTGGTGGCGCAAAATGACAAATGTGCATACACTTGTTCTGCGACCAGATACAGTAGATTCAATTCACTATTTGTAAAGACCTTGGGTTGTTTAGGCAAGAAAACAAAAGTTCACCCTGTTGCTGTCAATTGTCAGTGAAAGCAATGGGATGTTGACGACCATGATGATGGTATATTTGTGGCCGTTGGACAGAAGTCTTCCGTGTACTGAAAATTCCTTGGCAGAAAGAACAGAGATATGTTGCTAGGTTACTCAAATTACAAATAAAGACGTCATCCCTTCTGACACCAGGGAGATGTTCAGAGAGAGGGAAAAAGAGGGAGGGAGAGAAAATAATCATGTATATTTATTTATAAAGGGCTTTTAATATTTGTCCCTCATAAATAAAAACAAATGTAATGATGGAGTGAATAAGTAAATGTAAAGAGCGAGAAAGAATGATATGGGAAAAAAAGAAGGTTAGGAAGGGTGGATGGAAAAAAGAGGGGTGGATTGTGTGTGGGTGTGTGTGTGGGAGGGAGGGAGGGAGAGTGTGAGATGGAATGGAAGAGGGGGCCAGAGAGGAACAAAACAATGAGTTTTTTTAATAATCTGGAGTCAGACTCCATCGAAGCAGTGAACGGCTCAGCCACTCCACTACCGTGTAACCCTGCCTCCCTCCCAAATGGCACCCTATACCCTATATAGCGCACTACTTTTGACCAGTAGTGCACTATATAGGGAATAGGGTGCCATTTGGGTCACATTCCATGTCTCTGAAAGAAGAGACTGTGAGGGAACAGAACAGGAAGAGATGAGGGAGGTCAGGAGGTCGGCAGCTGGACGGCCCAGTCACAGTGTGTGTGTGTGTGTGTGTGTGTGTGTGTGTGTGTGTGTGTGTGTGTGTGTGTGTGTGTGTGTGTGTGTGTGTGTGTGTGTGTGTGTGTGTGTGTGTGTGTGTGGTGTGTTTCGAGACGAGAGAAGAATCTCTCTGGCCTGGTGCCTAGAATGGGAGAAAAGGCTTTGATTCGAACGATACCAGGAAGTGTACTGTACATGGGAGCCATCCAAAATGAAGTCAACTGTTTCAAATGGTTCCATTCAGTTCCATCCATTCACTGGAGGTTCCATCTGGCTCCCAGAGCACATACATAACCTGGTTACAGAAACACTTCCTGGAGAATCTTATGATGACATTTGATGACATTGCTGTCTAAACCTTCTTCATGTTGTTCTATCATTCTAGGCATTCTAGCGTCCTGTCCATGAGGTGTACTTGTGCATCAAGCTGCCTCACGCTGCAGAAACAGGCGATAGGCTCCAGCCCCTATGGGCTGTTCTGGCTCGGACAAGGCTTACTTGTGTTCTAGAGAGAGAGAACACTTTGTCTTGACTATCCGGAGAGAAGATGAGCGGGACTTACTATCAGAACAGATGGAGGTCATTTTACAAATGCATTTTGAAGAACAGTATTTTTTTATATAAATGATTTTATTTAGGTGATAATATACAAAACAAATGAGGAATTTAGGGAAAATTAAACCATTATTTAACACTGCATTGTAGTAAAACACTGCATACTATGGAATCACATCCAAATCAATTCCACAGCCTCATGTTACACATTCAAAGACATAACATAAAGCCACAATGGTAGAAACTTAAACAAACCATCAGTGGCGGACAAATCATCAGTATCATAACAGGGGAATTGGTGGAAATCTGTCTGTAGATGTGATTGGTCAGTTAAAGTCCTTCTGCAGCTGTTATTGGTCAGTTGAAGTTGGGGGCAGTGACCTGTATGGGAGTCGAGGGAACATCTTGATTGATAGACTGGAAGAGAGAGAGAAAGAAAGAAAAAGGGAGAGTAGAAAAACAGATTAACTAATGTGAAGGAACATTTTACATTGACTTCAGGTGTCCCTGGCGGTAATTTCCACGGCACTACTCTATTGCCACTACTCTATTGCCACAACTCTATTGCCACTACTCTATTGCCACAACTCTATTGCCACTACTCTATTGCCACTCTCTATTGCCACTACTCTATTGCCACTACTCTATTGCCTGCCCTGTGGCATCCTCTGTGTATTTACACAATCTTGTAAATATTTTATTTGTACGGAAACAATCTCTGAATAAATGGGCGTCGTTTTTATCGCCCTTTCATTTTGTTTGGATTCTGTCTTGAAATATTATTCCTCATTGCCAGCACTTTTGTTTTAAATATGGCAAGCATATGTTGTGATTATAAACAATTAACATATAATAATAACATTTAGACTGAACATATCCGCAAATAAATCCAAGTGAACAAATTAAAATATCTATTCCCACCACATCCTATGATGAATATGATCATGGTAATTAAGCAATAATATCCCAGATAATAACGAATATTACAGTGATAAACTAAATATTAAAGGGGAAGTATTTTACAATTTTTTTATTTTATTTTATTCAACCTTTATTTAATTAGGCAAGTCAGTTACTAACAAATTCTTATTTACAATGACGGCCTAGATGGTTCGATGATTCCTAACCCGGAAAGTAGTCTATGGGCCAGGAGACACTGTAATCTGTAATCTGCATGTACTCTGACATTGTAATGTTGTGGTTTTGTGGACTTTATATTGTACATTTGTAATAATAGAGTAATAATGTATTTTATGATGTATTGTTTTATTTATGATGTAGGCTGTTGTGTTTTACTGTGATGTCATTTTTTTTTAACCCTGTTTGGACCCCAGGAAGAGTAGCTGCAGAATGGGGATCCTAATAAATACTAAATATAATGTACATGGTAATCTTGTAATCTACAACTGTAAATTAAATAAAATACTAAAGTTCCCCTTTAATGTATTTTCCTGTCTGTCTTACTGAGTATGGTCCGAAACCCCTCCTCTTTTTGTACAGGATGTAAGAGAGCGTCGAGGAGACGATGATCTGGATGATGGTAAAGAGAAGGAGGGACGACTTTACTCCATAACTGAACACCTGAGGTAAAAAGAGAGAGAGAGAGAGAGAGAGAGAGCGGGGAGCGAGGGAGAGTCAGAGAGAGCTAAAGTTAAACTGAGAGCAAGTAATTTGTAAGAACATTTGTCACACATCGTTTGTAATATTGCATTGTGAGGAAACAGATCATTTGAATATGAGAGATTTATCATTTCAGATTAAATATCATTTCTCAATGAGTCATAAACGTGATGCATCACAAACACGTTGGGGTAACAACGTACAGTACCGGTTAAAAGTTTGGACACACCTACTCATTCAAGGGTTTTTCTTTATTTTTACTATTTTCTACATTGTAGAATAATAGTGAAGACATCAAAACTATGCAATAACACATATGGAATCATCTAGTAACCAAAAAAGGGTTAAACAAATCAAAATATATTTTATATTCTAGATTCTTTAAAGTAGCCACCCTTTGCCTTGATAACAGCTTTGCACACTCTTGGCATTCTCTCAACCAGCTTCATGAGGAATGCTTTTCCAACAGTCTTGAAGGTGTTCCCACATATGCTTAGCACTTGTTGGCTGCTTTTCCTTCACTCTGCAGTCCAACTCATCCCAAACCATCTCCATTGGGTTGAGGTCAGGTGATTGTGGAGGTCAGGTCATCTGATGCAGTACTCCATCACTCTCCTTCTTGGTCAAATAGCCGTTACACAGCCTGGAGGTGTGTTTTGGGTCATTGTCCTGTTGAAAAACAAATGATAGTCCCACTAAGCGCAAACCAGATGGGATGGCATATTGCTGCAGAATGCTGTGGTAGCCATGCTGGGTAAGTGTGCCTTGAATTCTAAATAAATCACAGACAGTGTCACCCGCAAAGCACCCCACACCATCACACCATCTCCTCCATGCTTCACGGTGGGAAGCACACATGCGGAGATCATCCGTTCACCTACTCTGCGTCTCACAAAGACAAGGTGGTTGGAACCAAAAATCTCAAATTTGGACTCATCAGACCAAAGGACAGATTTCAACCGGCATAATGTCCATTGCTCGTGTTTCTTGGCCCAAGCGAGTCTCTTTTTGTTATTGATGTCCTTTAGTAGTGGTTTCTTTGCAGCAATTCAACCATCACATCAAATCAAATATTATTGGTCACATACATGTGTTTAGCAGATTTTATTGCGGGTGTAGCGAAATCCTTGTGTTTCTAGTACAACAGTGCATATCTAACAAGTAATATCTAACAATTTCACAACATATATCCAATACACACAAATCTAAGTAAAGGAACGGAATTAAGAATATATATAAATATATGGATGAGCAATGTCAGAGCGGCATAGATTAAGATACAGTAGAATAAAATAGAATACAGTATATACAGTTGAAGTCGGAAGTTTACATACACCTTAGACAAATACATTTAAATTCAGTTTTTCACAATTCCTGACATTTAATCCTAGTAAAAATTCCCTGTCTTAGGTCAGTTAGGATCACCACCTTATTTTAAGAATGTGAAATGTCAGAATAATAGTAGAGAGAATGATTTATTTCAGCTTTTATTTATTTCATCACATTCCCAGTGGGTCAGAAGTTTACATACACTCAATTAGTATTTGGTAGCATTGCCTTTAAATTGTTTAACTTGGGTCAAACGTTTCGGGTAGCATTCCACAACCTTCCCACAATGTTGGGTGAATTTTAGCCCATTTTTCCTCACAGAGCTGGTGTAACTGAGTCAGGTTTGTAGGCCTCCTTGCTCACAACACTTTTTCAGTTCTGCCCACACATGTTCTGTAGGATTGAGGTCAGAGCTTTGTGATGGCCACTCCAATACCTTGACTTTGTTGTCCAGAAGCCATTTTGCCACAACTTTGGAAGTATGCTTGGGGTCATTGTCCATTTGCAAGACCCATTTGCGACCAAGCTTTAACTTCCTGACTGAAACAAGTCTCTTCTTTTTATTACCTCTACAGCAGAGGTAACTCTGGGTCTTCCTTTCCTGTGGCGGTCCTCATGAGAGCCAATTTCTTCATAGCGCTTGATGGTTTTTGCAACTGCACTTGAAGAAATGTTCCGTATTGACTGACCTTCATGTCTTAAAGTAATGATGGAATGTTGTTTCTCTTTGCTTATTTGAGCTGTTCTTGCTATAATATGGAATTGGTCTTTTACCAAATAGGGCTATCTTCTGTATACCAATCCTACCTTGTCACAACACAACTGATTGTCTCAAACGCATTAAGAAGGAAAGAAATTCTGCAAATTAACTTTTAACAAGGCTCACCTGTTAATTGACATGCATTCCAGGTGACTACCTCATGAAGTTGGTTGAGAGAATGCCAAGAGTGTGCAAAGCTGTCATCGAGGAAAAGGGTGGCTACTTTGAAGAATCTAAAATATATTTTGATTTGTTTAACACTTTTTTGGTTACTACATGAATCCATATGTGTGATTTCATAGTTTTGATGTCTTCACTATTATTCTACAATGTAGAAAATAGTAAAAATAAATAAAAACCCTTGAACGAGTAGGTGTGTCCAAACTTTTGACTGATACTGGATACTGGCGACACGCACACGCACACACACGCACACACACACACACACACACACACACACACACACACACACACACACACACACACACACACACACACACACACACACACACACACACACACACACACACACACACACACACACACACACACACACACACACACACACACACACACACACACACACACACACACACACACACGCACACACGCACACACACAGACCAATGATGAAAAAGGTACTAACAGTGGCATAGTGCTGGTGGTCACATTCATACTCCTCCCCGTAGTGTGTTGCGGCGGCCAGGGGGTGGTTACACGGTGTCTCTGGGTTATTGTGGAGATCAATGAAGTAGAAGATGAGGGCCAGGAGAGAAACCAAAATGGCCACCAGTGTCACTACCATACACACACCCAGCTAGAGGGACAGAGGGAGAGAGAAAGAGGGAGGAAGAGATAGGGGTGGGAGTCAGGGGCCAGACCTCATTGATTATAGTGTACATTTTTATAATGTAGGGTGTGTGTGTGTGTGTGTGTGTGTGTGTGTGTGTGTGTGTGTGTGTGTGTGTGTGTGTGTGTGTGTGTGTGTGTGTGTGTGTGTGTGTGTGTGTGTGTGTGTGTGTGTGTGTGTGTGTGTGTGTGTGTGTGTGTGTGTGTGTGTGTGTGACTATCTGTGATAAAGTGAAAATCTGAGGCTCGCACCCGACCCACAAATAAATAAATAAATGCGCTGTAGGCTAGAGTCAGAGATGGCAGAATTCTTTTTGACAGGGGGTGGAGGATTTTTTGTGTGCCTATTTGTGATATGTTTCTGCTTATAATTTTGCTAGGCTATTTGTGAGTCAACTTGTCTATTATTGGATACATGCAGCTTTTCTTCTGTCATTATATGTTTCCCTAGAAAACGAAATAAGCCCTTGCACACCAGAATCAGTTTGACCAGTTGTAAGGAAATTGAAAGCTGTGAAAATGACCCAACATGTTTCTGATAAGATTTGAGTTTGGCTTGGATGCATATTTATGTGGTTGAAATACTGTCAGCTTTTATGACGCTGATAGATCGCAGCTCTACAGCCGGTCCCTAACTGTGCATTCACATTCTCTCAAGATTCTGAAATAAATAAATAATATTTCTCTACTCCTGTTCCCGAGTCAAAATGTGCATTTGGTGTATCATTTTACCCTAGAAATGCTTCATTCTGCAGGAGTTAATATTAAGACTATGTGAGAGGTAAGTGTCCAGATTTCAGTTTCAATTAAACCCATCTGAACAGTAGGCTTCAGTTCCCTTGACGTGTCACAGGCCTATTTGAAGTCCCCACCTTGTCACTGCCGTATAGCGCCTCACAATCTTCACACATAATATATGCACTGTTATTATCCTCTTTTACCACTTCACCAAATCTTTCCCAAACATTACTTTTATGGCCCTCCCGTCTCTGTATTTTCAACTCTCTATTTTGCAGCTTTTCTCGTATTGAATTAAACTCCGGTATTGTCCTTTTTGCCTCAGTGGTTCGATGTGTGTTCCCAAAAGCGTTTGGCGTGTAGGCTATTTGGCGAGCGTAAAGTTAGGCCCCAAAGTTTAGGCTTTCACACTAATGCCAAAAACATGAAAGAAAACCCTAAATGCAGTCTATAGGCCTAGATATAAATTGCACAACAATGATACATGTATAGATTTTTTTATGTATTATTTTCTCTTTATTCAACCCAACTGCCACCTACCTGCCCTTCATTTTCATAATATTTCATAACCCTAAACCAATGATGTATAAATAAACACTAGATGATAGGGGACACTGTTTTGAACCCACCGTGCCTCCATCTTGGCACTCCAACAACGTTGTAAAAAAAAATTGGTAGCTATTGCCACGTTTCTTCTCTAAGAGCTGAGCCGTGTGGCTCAGTTGGTAGAGCATGGTGTTTGCAACGCCAGGGTTGTGGGTTCGATTGCCACGGGGGACCAGTACGGAGAAGAAGAAGAAAAAAAAAAAGAAATGTATGCATCCACTACTGTAAGTCGCTCTGGATAAGAGCGTCTGCTAAAATGTAAACCTTAACGCATACTTTTAAATGATACGATATGCGTTAAACATACAAATAAAGCAATATCTAAAAACATTTTCCTTAAAGTATAAGTTTTTGAAAGTATTAATGTTACTGTCCCCACTAAAACAACAAAAATACTTAAATACATGCAATTTTGTCCTTGAAACATTTAAATGAAATAATGTTGAATTCCATTCAATCCTATAGAACTCGCCAACTTGTAGTCCTAAAACCCGGAAATTAGTTACCTCTGGTTCATTCAGCCATCCCTATGCGAAAAATGAACACTGACAATAAGGTCAAAGGTTAACACAGGCTTAGGAGATCTTATAAGTTTTGTTCTATGAGATGATAGGAGTCAGTTAACATGACCTTTATGAATTATGAAGCCTTTATTATGAAGTGCTTAATGTGCTTTTTTGAATTACATAAATTCTTCAAAATTCACAAAAGGTGATGTTAGCTGATGAAGATTATCTCATAGAACTAAATGTATAAGATCTCCTAAGCCTGTGTTTACTACAAACCTTATTTTGAGCGTTGAACCTCTATGGGATCGGTGTCCCTAAACCGGGACAGTTGTTGCTCAATATGCGATAATGTGACTAGAATGACGTTGTAAACAACAGCCAACTTTCTAGGACATAGACATGTCTTATTGTTAATCTAACTGCAGTGTCCAATTTACAATAGCTATTACAGTGAAAAAATTCCATGCTATTGTTTGAGGATAGTGCACAACAACAAAACACTTTTATCATGGCAACTGGTTTGATTCATTCACCTATGAAGGTAAATAATGCACTTACATTCAGTAATCTTTATCTGATTTGTCATCATAAGGATCCCATAAAATGTAGCGTACTTGTGTTTGATGAAATCCATTTTTATATTCAAATGTTGGAACTGGGTTCTACAGTTTGCCACACCCCACACCTGCTGTCTTTTCTGTAGGGAAGCTAATGATCCATCATGTATGACATTCCTGGCAGTGTGTAAACTTAAATGTTTTATTGCCATGGGATTTCTGTATGTTCTCTATAGTTATGTATGGTAATGTTAGGCTCCCGAGTGGTGCAGCGGTCTAAGGCACTGCATCTCAGTGCTAGAGGCGTCATTACAGACCTTGGTTCAATTCCGGGCTGTATCACACCCGGCCGTGATCGGGAGTCCCATTGGGCGGCGCACAATTGGCCCACTGTCTTGACCTTTCTCTTGCATTTAAAAGATGATGCAACAATTATTTTGGGGAAACCGCATGTTTTTTATTTCTATTATCTTTTACCAGATCTAATGTGTTATATGCGCTTACATTAATTTCACATTTCCACAAAATTCAAAGTGTTTCCTTTCAAAAAGTATGAAGAATATGCATATCCTTGCTTCAGGTCCTGAGCTACAGGCAATTAGATATCATTTTAGGCGGAAATTGAAAAAAAGGCTGCAACCCTTTAAGAGGTTTTAAACAAAAAACCCTACAAAAACACCATTCATTTTCCCCATAGGCTTTGTCCAATGAACCATGGCGGAGGTAGTGCCTACAAAAAGACGCCATTACTATTTCTCTCTGTGGAGGACTGCTTTTCTGGGGAGTGCTAATATTGCCGACCAGTGGCTTCAAAGCCTCTCATTGGCCAATACATAGAATCAGCAATCCAGAGTTTATATACATCATTGCCCTAAACCTGGACGACCCGCGGATATAACCGTGGGGATTGCGGGTTATGAGATCACTAGTGTGAGTGTGTGTACGCGAGCATACCGTGTGGTGGTATTCATACTCACCGATTTCATACTGCTGTGTTTCTCTATCACTATGGCAATGACTCCTGCTGCTATGAACTAGACACATCAGATATAAACAACTCCCAATTGTCAATAAAATATCATAACCAATGATTAAAAGAATGAGTGGCTGATAAAACAATAATGAAATTGAATGGCAACACTTAAAAAAAAAAAATGGTAATCACAATAACAAATTTGATAGAATAATTTATGTAACCATTCAGTACAGAGAGTGAGTATGAGTGAAGGTTAGGTTACTCGGTTACCGATAGGCCACTCCACCAGGGTACCCCAAAGGTCACGACCTCTGTGAACTCAGTGGAGAGGAGGGGGATGGAGTAGGACATCACCATCAACCCAATCATTACCTGGGACACCTGCCAGATAGATAGATAGATAGATAGATAGATAGATAGATAGATAGATAGATAGATAGATAGATAGATAGATAGATAGATAGATAGATAGATAGATAGATAGATAGATAGATAGATAGATAGATAGATAGATAGATAGATAGATAGATAGATAGATAGATAGATAGATAGATAGATAGATAGATAGATAGATAGATAGATAGATAGATAGATAGATAGATAGATAGATAGATAGATAGATAGATAGATAGATAGATAGATAGATAGATAGATAGATAGAACACACACAATCACACACACAGGCCGGTTTACTGTAAATACACTTTGTGGGAACTGCTGATGTAAAAAGGGTTTTATAATATGATTGACTTATTGACACAAACACATTAGGTTCCAGGCGTTCACCACAAATCAATGTCTGACATCTTTATAGAGACAGTAAATATAATGAGTCATGTACAAATACATATTTGATTCTTAAATGCATCAGTCAAACATAATGTGAAGGGAAAAAAATTAAAACAGGACACTAAATGCACAGGGCTGAACACAACATGCAATAATAACCACCCCCTATTGTAGTATCTCCGTCTATAAAAAAGTACAAATAGTCTTTGACATCTGACGCTCACCCCCAAAGCCTTTGGCTCGCCTTTCTGGATGCTCTCGCGCAGAGCCCGCTGTCTGTCGGTCAGTTTATCCGAGTTGATGTCCGTCGTCACGCTCACTGACAGGTCCCTTGAGACCGACACAGCCATCCTTGCGCTCTGGAGTCCTTTGGCGCTGGGGTTCAAGGAAAAGGACAATACGCAATGTGTGTTCAATTGTTAGGCTATTAAAGTGATTGACCTTACCAACACTTTTATTTGAATTATTATTAATTATACAACAATAGTGAAACCTCCTGGGTGGACCGTTATACAATCAAAAATCCTATTAGGATAATCGACGCATCTTACCTTTTCCTTTCAGATACAAAATCACTTTAGTATGCCTAATTCCACAAACTCAACTTCTTGTTGCCTAATCTACGAATTAGAAAAATAGATTTCGCAACATAGCCAGTCCGCGTCCGTTCCCTTAACTTTTTGTGTCTCCGCCCGTTCTTGGCACGAACGAAACACGAGTCGGATTAGCTTACTTTCACTGGTGCGAAGCCTCCAACCCTAGCCCACTGTCACCCCCTCGTCTTGGGAGACAGTGATACAATAGTCAATATAAACATTCGTAGCAACCGTTTTTGTGACAGCCTGGACCTACACGGTCATTCTGCAACAAAAAAGGACCGTGTGCATACAACAGGGGCTGTTTTCATCAAGGTAAGTCCGTTTTAAAATAGCTCATGAATTTACGTAAATGGTGGATGAAGTTGCGCTGATCTTCAGGGGCGAATCGAGAGAATATGGCAGTTTAGCCCTGATGTGTAGGCAACAGAACAAGATTATTGAGAAATAAGAATGGTAAATAGGCGTTATACATTTGTTTTTAACTGACCTGTATCTTTAAATAAAGGTTTAATAACATGTAGGCTAATTAAATAAATAAAAGAAGACTATCTTTCTATTATGGCGAATATTTGTGCCTGGTGCCCTGCCCAAGCCCCCCTCACATTCACTTGTCCTTGAACGTCATGTTGCGTCAATACAGTTCAGACCAGTCGGCTGGACCGTGTTAATGTACCGTAGTTCATTGCTCTTTCCCCTGCTTTGTTTTCTTCCCTCTCTCCCCTCCTCTTATTTCGTTTGCTTGGCCTAAACAAGCAAACCCTTCCCCACTTCGAATACAGTTGAGTGCATAGTGCATGCAGTGAGGTCTGTGTTTGAACAGCGTTCTACACTCTAGAATAATGTTTGGTGAAGCTGGTCTGGAAATGAAATGTTCCCATGCCCCCATATCTTGATTCAATTGTAATACATCTCCCCCCGCCCCCGTCTCTCCCCAAGCCCACTGTGCACATCTGTTTTTCATCCAGCAGCAACATTCCACTATATCCAATGGGGACTAGGCCAACTCAGACATGTGGTTTAATTCTCTCTCTCAGACCCCCCCCCCCTCCCTCCCTGCCTCTCTCCCCTCTCCGCCTCTCTCCCCTCTCCTTTTTTCTCTTATTCTCTCTCTCTGACTCTCTCTCCCCCTCCCTCCGTGCTTCTTTCCCTCTCCACCTTCTCTCCACCCGTCTTTTCTCGCACCTTCTCACTCTCCTCCTGTCTCAATCTCTCTTTCTCTCGCTCTCTGGCTCTCTCTATCTCTCTCCCTCTCTCTCTCATCCAGTCATTCACACCACTCATCACTACAATCCAAGTCCTTGCTAGGTCAAATGCACCTCGCCCCTCTTGCAGTTACAGCTCAACATGCACATGCACATGCTTGAAGGGATACTTCGGGATTTTGGCAATGACTCTGGTGAAGTAGATCATCTTAGCTTGGACATTGGAGGAAGGTTACATCAGATAAGACCATGGCTGCAGACAGTCTGAATAGCTATTTTACAACTATAGCTAATACATTAGTTAGCAAGTTACCTTCTCAGTCAGGTTGCTTTGAGGAGAGTCAGGTCCAGCTGTTTTACTCACAGCAGGGGATTCAAGTAGATGATTTTTCATTTGAAAAGGTGTCTGAGTCAACTGTGCTAGAGAGGCTGAAAGAACTTGACTGTTCCAAAGCAACAGGCCTTGACAACATTCCTGACAGATTTCTAAAGGACGCTGCGGTAATTATAACCCCATGTGTAACTCACATTGTGCATCTGTCTATTGAACTAGGCTGTTTTCCCAGTGAACTGAAATTTGCAAGGGTAATTCCTGTATATAAAAAAGGGAATAAGTTAGATCATGGAAACTATTGGCCTGTCTCAATCCTGTGGGCTTTATTCGGAGGTCATGGAAAAGATTATGTTCAAGCAGATTGACAGTTATATTTCTTTACATAACCTATTCTATGAGCTCCAATCTGGCTTTATGAAATCCCATTCCACTGACACCTGCCTACTATATCTGACTGACCACATAAGGAAGGAAGTAGATGGAGGGACATTTTATGTTATGGTTATGTTAGATCTCCAAAAGGCGTTCGATACAGTTAATCATGAGATTCTGTTAATCAAACTAAGAGCCATGGGCTTTAACAACTTAGCAGTAAAATGGGTCAGCTCTTACCTGTAAGAAAGAACAGATGGTGGATGTAGATGGGACCCTGTCTAAACCCCAAATCTTGAACTGCGGGGTACCCCAAGGGAGTATGCTGGGTCCACTTTTATTTCTATTGCAAATAAACAATCTGAAATCTACAGTGGGGGGAAAAAGTATTTGATCCCCTGCTGATTTTGTACGTTTTCCCACTGACAAAGAAAGGATCAGTCTATAATTTTAATGGTAGGTTTATTTGAACAGTGAGAGACAGAATAACAACAAAAATATCCAGAAAAACGCATGTCAGAAATGTTATAAATTGATTTGCATTTTAATGAGGGAAATAAGTATTTGACCCCCTCTCAATCAGAGAGGGGGTCACGTGGGGGTCACCTGGGAGCCAGAAATCTTTCTGGCTCCCAGGTGTCTTTTATACAGGTAACGAGCTGAGATTAGGAGCACACTCTTAACTTCTTTGGGATAGGGGGCAGTATTTTCACGTACGGATAAAAAACGTACCCGATTTAATCTGGTTACTACTCCTGCCCAGAAACTAGAATATGCATATAATTAGTAGATTTGGATAGAAAACACTCTAAAGTTTCTAAAACTGTTTGAATGGTGTCTGTGAGTATAACAGAACTCATATGGCAGGCCAAAACCTGAGAAGATTCCATGCAGGAAGTGCCCTGTCTGACAATTTGTTTTCATTCTGTTACATCTCTATCGAAATTACAGCATCTATGCTGTAACGTGACACTTTCTAAGGCTTCCATTGGCTCTCTAAAGCCGCCAGAAAGTGGAATGGGGTGTCTGCTGTCTCTGGGCAAAGTATAGGAGCAGAGTTTGTAAGTGGTCAGCCTGGGGACAGTGAGACTGGAGATGAGCGGTCATGAGAACTCACCATGTTTTTCTTATCTCTTTGAATGAAACCGAATATTATCGCTATTTTACGAGAAAAATAGCATAAAAATGGATTTTAAACAGCGTTTGACATGCTTCGAAGTACGGTAATGGAATATTCTGAATTTCTTTGTCATGAAATGCGCTCGCGCGTTACCCTTCGGATAGTGACCTGAACGCACGAACAAAACGGAGGTATTTGGACATAACTATGGATTATTTGGAACCAAAACAACATTTGTTGTTGAAGTAGAAGTCCTGGGAGTGCATTCTGACGAAGAACAGCAAAGGTAATCAAATTTTTCTAATAGTAATTCTGAGTTTAGGTGACCCCGAAGTTGGCAGATGTCAAAATAGCTAGCCGTGATGGCCGAGCTATGTACTCAGAATATTGCAAAATGTGCTTTCGCCGAAAAGCTATTTTAAAATCGGACATAGCGATTGCATAAAGGAGTTCTGTATCTATAATTCTTAAAATAATTGTTATGTATTTTGTCAACGTTTATCATGAGTAATTTAGTAAATTCACCGGAGGTTTTCGGTGGGTATGCTAGTTCTGAACATCACATGCTAATGTAAAAAGCTGTTTTTTGATATAAATATGAACTTGATTGAACAAAACATGCATGTATTGTATAACATAATGTCCTAGGAGTGTCATCTGATGAAGATCATCAAAGGTTAGTGTTGCATTTAGCTGTGGTTTGGGTGTTTGTGACATATATGCTTGCTTTGAAAATGGCTGTGTGACTATTTTTGGCTGGGTACTCTCCTGACATAATCTAATGTTTTGCTTTCGCTGTAAAGCCTTTTTGAAATCGGACAATATGGTTAGATTAACGAGAGTCTTATCTTTAAAATGGTGTAAAATAGTTGATTGTTTGAGAAAATTGAATTGTGGTATTTTAGTTGGTTTTGTATTTCGCGCCGTGTGATGCCATTGGCTGTTGGCTAGGGGTTCCGCAGGCGGAACGGGGTTCCACTAGCGGAACGTCTGTCCTCAACAGGTTAAAGGGAGTGCTCCTAACCGCAGCTTGTTACCTGTAAAAAAGACACCTGTCCACAGAAGCAATCAATCAATCAGATTCCAAACTCTCCACCATGGCCAAGACCAAAGAGCTCTCCAAGGATGTCAGGGACAAGATTGTAGACCTACACAAGGCTGGAATGGGCTACAAGACCATCGCCAAGCAGCTTGGTGAGAAGGTGACAACATTTGGTGCGATTATTCGCAAATGGAAGAAACACAAAAGAACTGTCAATCTCCCTCGGCCTGGAGCTCCATGCAAGATCTCACCTCGTGGAGTTGCAATGATCATGAGAACGGTGAGGAATCAGCCCAGAACTACACGGGAGGATCTTGTCAATGATCTCAAGGCAGCTGGGACCATAGTCACCAAGAAAACAATTGGTAACACACTACGCCGTGAAGGACTGAAATCCTGCAGCGCCCGCAAGGTCCCCCTGCTCAAGAATACATATACATGCCCGTCTGAAGTTTGCCAATGAACATCTGAATGACTCAGAGGACAACTGGTGAAAGTGTTGTGGTCAGATGAGACCAAAATGGAGCTCTTTGACATCAACTCAACTCGCCGTGTTTGGAGGAGGAGGAATGCTGCCTATGACCCCAAGAACACCATCTCCACCGTCAAACATGGAGGTGGAAACATTATGCTTTGGGGACAGGACAACTTCACCGCATCAAAGGGACGGTGGACGGGGCCATGTACCGTCAAATCTTGTGTGAGAACCTCCTTATCTCAGCCAGGGAATTGAAAATGGGTCGTGGATGGGAATTCCAGCATGACAATGACCCAAAACACACAGCCAAGGCAACAAAGGAGTGGCTCAAGAAGAAGCACATTAAGATCCTGGAGTGGCCTAGCCAGTCTCCAGACCTTAATCCCATAGAAAATCTGTGGAGGGAGCTGAAGGTTTGAGTTGCCAAACGTCAGCCTCGAAACCTTAATGACTTGGAGAAGATCTGCAAAGAGGAGTAGGACAAAATCCCTCCTGAGATGTGTGCAAACCTGGTGGCCAACTACAAGAAACGTCTGACCTCTGTGATTGCCAACAAGGGTTTTGCCACCAAGTACTAAGTCATGTTTTGCAGAGGGGTCAAATACTTATTTCCCTCATTAAAATGCAAATAATTTTATAACATTTTTGACATGCATTTTTCAGGATTTTTTGTTGTTGTTATTCTGTCTCTCACTGTTCAAATAAACCTACCATTAAAATTATAGACTGATTATTTCTTTGTCCGTGGGCAAACGTACAAAATCAGCAGGGGATCAAATACTTTTTCCCACCACTGTACCTGTACATGTGACCTTTTCCTATATGCAGATGATTCTGCACTGTTGGTTTCCCACAAAGACAAGAATGTGGTTGAGAAAGCCCTCAGTAAATGGCTATATGACAATAAGCTGTCACTTCACCTTGGAAAAACAGAATCCATGTTGTTCGGGTACAAAGTGAAACTGAGGAAATCCCCAGATTTTAAGGTGGTAGTAGGTGACATAGCAGTCGCAGCAAAATACTAGTTTAAGTATCTTGGATGTGTGCTAGATAACCATCTGAAAGGGGAGAGCATGGCACAAAATGAACCATAAAATTAGGTTCCTGGCTAGAACCTCCAAATATCTGGATAGGAATGCAATGGGGACATTGGCAGGGGCTCTTGTTCAGTGCCACTTTGACTATGCATGCTCTTCCTGTTACAATAGTGCCCCCAAGATATTACAAAATAAATTGCAGACATCTCAGAACAAATTAGTCAGGATTATTTTTAAACTTCCAGCATCTCGACTATTACCACTTTGAAAGCCTTAGATGGCTTAAAGTGGAGGAGAGAGTCGCTCAGATAAAATTGTGTCTTGTACATCAGATTGTCCACAGTATGGTCCCCAGATCCCCAGATAGTTGTTTATTAGGAACGGAAATTTTATTAATTATCGGATGTTGTGAAACAAACAACAATTGTGTCTTTCATTGTTTGTTGTCATTACAATCGCTGCCTAACCTTGTATTCCTACTTCCCCTTTCCCTCTTCAAAAGGACCACAATGGAAATAAGCTGTTAAGCTGTGTTGTGTTATCCTTGATGATTTTCTTAAATTGTATGTGGAGGCGTCACCAGCTGGAGCACCCTTATGTATTGATTTTACAAATTGTCAAATAAATTAAATCAATCAATAAAGGTACTCTTTGCCAAAATCCTGAAGTATCCCTTTATTAAGCAGAGTTCAAATATCATGCTGGAAAGCATAGAACTCTGTGTGAATCACCAATCAAACCTTTGAACCCAAAATTGCAAACCTGCATTCTACTGTTTATCTGCGTTCCAGTGCCTGTGATTACATTTTGTGTTTGTCAAATCAAATCAAATGAAATGTTATTAGTCACATGCGCCAAATACAACTGATGTAGACCTTACAGTGAAATGCTTACTTTACGAGCCCCTAACCAACAATGCAGTTAAAGAAAATACAGATAAGAATAAGAAATAAAAGTGACAAGTAATTAAAGAGCAACAGTAAAATAACAATAGCGAGACTATATACAGGGGGGTACCGGTACAGAGTCAATGTACAATTTTTAGGGCCTTGCATTGGTTACATTTTGTGATTGATTCTGATAAGCATGTCTCCTCTCCTCTCTCCTTTCTCTTCTCTCCTCTTCCTTTTTTTCTCTCTCTTTTCTCTTTCCTCTCCTCTCTCCTGGACCAAACCCTTTAATTCAGGATGATGTCATCCACTGAGTCAGGAACAGGTGGTCCTAAACTACATCGCCTCTTCATCAAGTTTGACCCAGAGGTTGTAGCGGTAAGAGAATTGAATGAGTAATGGACATGAATTGAATGATTACTATACACTCATACATATAGATAGTCAATACATCTACCAGACTGCTCTTTCCCTCCTTATTGTACCATTCAATTGTCTTTTAAGAGTGGAATTCATATATCTATCTTGTCACCATGCATCAGACACGTGCTCCACGGAGTACGCACTTGCTCACTTCCCCTCATAGACTTAAAAGCATTGGACTGGTGAAAGCAAGGGCTAGAAGGACCGATTGTCCCCATCATACTTTTTGCACTAGTCATTTCTCATGAGCAAGAATGAATGGAACTGGGAGAAGGCTAGAATCGGACCACAGAACTGAGTTTTATAATCATCGAAATAGTTCCTTTAGATGCAGTTCTCTCTTTTCTCCACCAGGTGGTGTCGATACTGCTGGGTCTATTCCAAGTGCTGTTGGCGGTGCCTCTGTACTACATGGACATTGGCTTGCCCAAACTACAACTTATGCTCCCTTTATTTATTGGCTTCCTGGTAAGATCCTAATTTAATAAAGCCATAAATAACTTTGTTTCTGTCACAGGAGGCTGCTGAGGGAAAGACAGCTCATATTAATGGCTGGAATAGAGCGAATGGAATGGCATCAAAGACATGGAATCCATGTTGTTTTTATTTTTCTCTATACTTTTTCCCCCTTGCCATACCATCCCTACTCTAATTGGAGTAAACTAATGGACAACAATAGTTCTACTGCTACTTAAAGCTATTTCACTCACATCTACGGTACCTGTAGTTGAAAAATTATACACATATTCCACATTTCTTCAAGTGCTGGATTTTCACCCACATTCGCCAAACCACCATTCATTCAGATCTTAACTCCAACCCTCTGATATCCACAGATTAACCCATCTTTCCCAGTATAATGCCATTTTGCTATTTCCTTTTGCAATACATCCCTCCATTTGACTATGATGTCTTACGAGGGTCCTGAACCTATCTATTTGTAACATTTCTACCGATATTGCCCTAAAAATAAATACTTTACTCAAGAGTATAATGATATTTCCCATTGACTGGTGGTGTTTTTTCAGATCCCATAACAATACAGTTTGCAGGTCCATCTGAACCCTGATATTATGACATAACAACCATTCCTGGACCTGATTAAAAAAGTGAGCCACGATGGACAGTACCAGAAAATATATTCTATTGATTCTGTTTCCTCGTGGCAGAGTCTGCACAAGGCTGACTGTTCAATGCCCGATATACTGGATTGAGCATTATTTTTGTAGCAAGTATTTATATAATAGCTTAAATTGAAGCGAAGGGATTGATGTGTCAATTGTGGTTTTATTTTTAACATTTTTTTATTTAACCATTATTTAACTAGGCAATACAGTGAGCAACAAAAGTATTGGGACGGTGACACATTTTTGTTGTTGTTTTGGCTCTGTACACCAGCACTTTGGATTAGAAGTGACACAATGACGATGAGGTCAAATTGCCGAACGTCAGCTTTAATTTGAAGGTGTTTTCATATATATCGGGTGAACCGTTTAGAGATTACAGCACTTTTTGTACATAGGGGACCAAAAGTATTGGGACAAATTCACTTACAGTACCAGTTAAAAATTTGAACACACCTACTCATTCCAGGGTTTTTCTTTATTTTTATAATTTTCTACATTGTAGAATAATAGTGAAGAAATCAAAACTATAAAATAACACATATGGAATCCTGTAGTAACCAAAGAAGTGTCAAACAAATCAAAATATATTTTATATTTGAGATTCTTCAAAGTAGCCGACCTTTGCCTTGATGACAGCTTTGATTGGCGCTGGAGGGGATGGCTGCTGTTTTATGGGCTCCTAACCAACTGTGCTATTTTGTTAGTTTTTTCGCATTGTTTGTAACTTATATTTTAACTTATTTTGTACATAATGTTGCTGCTACTGTCTCTTATGACTGAAAATAACTTCTGGACATCAGAACAGCGATTACTCACCTCAAACTGGGCAAAGAGTTTTTCTTTAACGAGTCCAAAGCAAAGGATATACTGCTTCCTCGGGAATGGGCCCAAATCCCCGTCATTTGCGTGAAGAAAAGACAGAGAAAAAGGGGGCGGAGGTCGGGCTGCCTTCTGAGAATTCTTAGCCGAGTGAGTAAACCCCCACTACCATCTGTTCTATTTGCCAACGTGCAATCATTGGAAAACAAAATGGATGATATACGATCAAGACTATCCTACTAATGGGACATTAAAAACTGTAATATCTTATGTTTCACCGAGTCGTGGTTGAACGACAACACGGATAATATAGAGCGTGGTGGTATTTTCCATGCATCGGCATTTACAGAGAAGCTAGGGGGTGGGTGTTTATTTGTCAATAACAGCTTGTGCGCGATGTCTAATATTAAAGAAGTCTCAAGGTATTGCTCGCCTGAGGTAGAGTACTTTATGATAAGCTGTAGATAACACTATCTACCAAGAGAGTTATAATCTATATTATTCGTAGCCGTCTATTTACCACCACAAACCGATGCTGGCACTAAGACCGCGCTCAACCAGCTGAATAAGGCCATACTCAAACAAGAAAATGCTCATCAAGAAGCGGTGCTCCTAGTGGCCGGGGACTTTAATTCAGGCAAACTTTCTCTTTTACCTAATTTCTACCAGCATGTCACATGTGCAACCAGAGGAACACAGAGACGCACACACAGAGACGCATACACAGCTCTCGCATACATAGCTCTCCCTCACCCTTCATTTGGCAAATCTGATCATAATTCTATCTTCCTGATTCCTGCTTACAAGCAAAAACTAAAGCAGGCAGTACCAGTGACTCGCTCAATACGGAAGTGGTCAGATGATGCGGATGGTACACCACAGGACTGTTTTGCTAGCACAGACTGGAGTATGTTCCAGGATTCATCCAATGGCATTGAGGAGTATACCACCTCAGTCATCGGCTTCGTCAATGAGTGCATCGACGATGTGCCCACAGTGAGCGTACGTACATATCCCAACCAGAAGCCATGGATTACAGGCAACTGGATCCTGGACTTCCTGACGGGCCACCCCCAGGTGGTAAGGGTAGGCAACAACACATCTGCCACGCTGATCCTCAACACTGGGGCCCCTCAGGGGTGTGTGCTTTGTCCCCTTCTGTACTCCCTGTTCACCCACGACTCCGTGGCCAAACACGACTCCAACACCATCATTAAGTTTGCTGATGACACAACAGCCTGATTACCGACAACGATGAGACAGTCTATAGGGAGGAGGTCAGAGACCTGGCAGTATAGTGCCAGGACGACAACCTCTCCCTCAATGTGAGCAAGATAAAGGAGCTGATCATGGTCTACAGGAAAAGGCGGGCCAAGCAGGCCACCATTAACATTGACGGGGCTGTAGTGGAGCGGGTTGAAAGTTTCAAATTTCCACATCAACAACAAACTATCATGGTCTAAACCCACCAAGACAGTCATGAAGAGGACACGACAAAACCTATTCCCCCTCAGGAGATTGAAAAGAATTGGAATGGGTCCCCAGATCCTCAAAAAGTTCTACAGCTGCACCATCGAGAGCATCCTGACCGGTTGCATCACCGCCTGGTATGGTAACTGCTCGGCATCTGACCGTAAGGCGCTACAGAGGGTAGTGCATACGGCCTAGTACATCATTGGGGCCAAGCTTCCTGACATCCAGGACCTTTATATTAGGTGGTGTCAGAGGAAAGACCAAAAAATTGTCAAAGGCTCCAGTCACCCAAGTCATAGACTGTTCTCTCTGCTACCGCACGGCAAGCAGTAAATATAGGTCGAAAAGGCTCCTTAACCTCTCTAGGGTATGTGGGATGAAATCGTCCCACCTACTCAACAGGCAGTGGAATCCCGTGGCGCGATATTCAAATACCTTAGAAATGCTATTACTTCAATTTCTCAAACATATGACTATTTTACACCATTTTAAAGACAAGACTCTCGTTAATCTAACCACACTGTCCGATTTCAAAAAGGCTTTACAACGAAAGCAAAACATTAGATTATGTCAGCAGAGTACCCAGCCAGAAATAATCAGACACCCATTTTTCAAGCTAGCATACAATGTCACAAAAACCAAAGCCACAGCTAAATGCAGCACTAACCTTTGATGATCTTCATCAGATGACACTCCTAGGACATTATGTTATACAATACATGCATGTTTTGTTCAATCAAGTTTATATTTATATCAAAAACCAGCTTTTTACATTAGCATGTGACGTTCAGAACTAGCATACCCACCGCAAACTTCTGGTGAATTTACTAAATTACTCACGATAAACGTTCACAAAAAACATAACAATTATTTTAAGAATTATAGATACAGAACTCGTTTATGCAATCGCGGTGTCCAATTTTAAAATAGCTTTTCGGCAAAAGCACATTTTGCAATATTCTGAGTAGATAGCTCGCCATCACGGGCTAGCTATTTTGACACCCACCAAGTTTGGCACTCACCAAACTCATATTTACTATAAGAAAAATGTGATTACCTTTGCTGTTCTTCGTCAGAATGCACTCCCAGGACTTCTACTTCATCCACAAATGTTGTTTTGGTTCAAAATAATCCATAGTTATGTTCAAATATCCTCTGTTTTGTTCTTGCATTCAAGACACTATCTGAACGGTGACGCGCGGACGCGTATCGTGACAAAAAAATTCAAAATATTACATTACCGTACTTCGAAGCATGTCAAACGCTGTTTAAAATCAGACCAGGAGACGTCCTTTCCGTTCAAAGACTCAAAATCTAAAATGGACTCTTCACGTGCACGCGCACGCCCGTCTCATTGTTCTCAGATCGACCACTTACCAAATGCGCTACTGTTTTTCAGCCTGGGACAGCAGAGTCATCATTCAACGTTCTGGCGCCTTCTGAGAGCCTATGGGAGCCTCAGAAAGTGTCACGTTACAGCAGAGATCCTTTGTTTTCAATAAAGAGAGTGTAGAAGGCCAAGAAATGGTCAGAGAGGGCACTTCCTGTACAGAATCTTCTCAGGTTTTTGCCTGCCATATGAGTTCTGTTATACTCACAGACACCATTCAAACAGTTTTAGAATCTTTAGGGTGTTTTCTATCCAAATCAAACAATTATATGCATATTCTAGTTTCTGGGCAGTAGTAATAACCAGATTAAATCGGGTACGTTTTTTTATCCGGATGTGAAAATACTGCCCCCTACCCTAGAGAGGTTAACGGCTTCTACCCCCAAGTCATAAGACTCCTGAGCAATTAATCAAATGGCCACCCGGCCTATGTACGTTGACACCTCCCATTTGTTTGTACGCTGCTGCTACTCGTTGTAAATTATCTATGCATAGTCACTTTACCCTTACCTACATATACAAATTACCTCGACTAACATGTACCCCTGCACATTGACTCTGTAATGTTACCCCTTGTATATAGCCTTGTTATTGTTATTTTATTGTGTTACTTTTTATGACTTTTGACTTTAGTTTTTTTGGTAAATATTTTCTTAACTCTTTCTTGAACTGCACTGTTGGTTAAGAGCTTGTAAATAAGCATTTCACGGTAAAGGTCTACACCTGTTGTATTCGGTGCATGTGACAAATAAAGTTAGATTTGATTGGAGTTACACTCTTGCCATTCTCTCCACCATCTTCATGAGAAATTATTTTCCAACAGTCTTGAAGGAGTTCCCACATATGCTGTGAACTTGTTGGCTGCTTTTCCTTCACTCTGTGGTCCAACTCATCCCAAACCATCTCAATTGGGTTGAGGTCAGGTGATTGTGGAGGTCAGGTCATCTGATGCAGCACTCCATCACTCTCCTTGGTCAAATAGCCCTTACAAGGCCTGGGGGTTTGTTTTGGGTCATTGTCCTGTTGAAAATCAAATTATAGTCCCACAAAGCGGAAACCAGATGGGGTGGCGTATCGCTGCAGAATGCTGTGGTAGCCATGCTGGGTAAGTGTGCCTTGAATTCGAAATAAATCACTGACAGTGTCACCAGCAAAGCACCCCCACACCATCACACCTCCTCCTCCTCCATGCTTCACAGTGGGAACCACATATGCGGAGATCAACCGTTCACCTACTCTGCATCTCACAAAGTCAAGGCGGTTGGAACCAAAAATCTCAAATTTGGACTCATCAGACCAAAGGACAGATTGCCACCGGTCTAATGTCCATTGCTCGTGTTTCTTGGCCCAAGCTAGTCTCTTCTTATTATTGGTGTCCTTTAGTAGTGGTTTCTTCGCAGCAATTCAACCATTGAAGGCCTGATTTACACAGTCTCCTCTGAACAGTTGATGCTGAGATGTGTCTGTTACTTGAACTCTTTGAAGCATTTATTTGGGCTACAATTTCTGAGGCTGGTAACTCTAATGAACTTGTCCTCTGCAGCAGATGTAACTCTGGGTCTTCCTTTCCTGTGGCGGTCCATATGAAAGCCAGTTTCATCATAGCGCTTGATGGTTTTTGCGACTACACTTGAAGAAACGTTCAAAGTTCTTGAAATTGACTGACCTACATGACTTAAAGTAATGATGGACTGTTGTTTCTCCTTGCTTATTTGATCTGTTCTTGCCATAATATGGACTTGGTCTTTTACCAAATAGGGTTATCTTCTGTATACCACCCCTACCTTGTCACAACACAACTGATTGGCTAACACGCATTACGAAGGCAATAAATTCCACAAATGTACTTTTAACAAGGCACACCTGTTCATTGAATTGCATTCCAGGTGACTACATCATGAAACTGGTTGAGAGAATGTCAAGACTGTGCAAAGCTGTCATCAAGGCAAAGGGTGGCTACTTTGAAGAATCTCAAATATAAATATATTTTGTTTTGTTTAACACTTTTTTGGTTACTACATATGTGTTATTTCATAGTTTTGATGTCTTCACTATTATGCTACAATGTAGAAAATAGTAAAAATAAATAAAAACCCTTCAATGAGTTGGTGTGTCCAAACTTGTGACTGGTACTGTATATGTATTAAAGTAGTAAAAAGTGTTTGGTCCAATTATTCATAGCACGTAATGACTACATCAAGCTTGTCACTCTACAAATTTGTTTGATATATTTGCTGTTTGTTTTTGGTTCTGTTTCATATTTGTTTGTGCCCAATAGAAATGAATGGTAAATAATGTATATTGTAAATAAGAATAGAACATGTTTCTAAACACTTCTACATTAACGTTACAGACGCACAAATGTAATAACCCCAAGACATGCTAACCTCTCACCATTACAATAACATGGAAGGTTAGCACTTTTGGGGGGGAATGATATTTGTACTTCTGTAACTTTCTCACTCATCATTATTCACGATTCATTCAGGATTATCAATAATCATAGTAGCATCCACATTAATGCAGAAGTGTTTAGAAACATATTCTATTATTATTTACAATAAAAGTGACTCCAAAATTACACAAAATATTATTTGCCATTCAATGGCCATAATAAATAGGTATGGTGACAGAGGGCAACCTTGTTTTACGCCTCTTGACAATTCAAAGTTCTCAGAGAAGTAACTGTTATTTATTATTTCACATAAAGGATTGTTATGCATGACTTTTACCCATCTTATGAGAGAGTTCAAAAATCCAGGGACCGTATCAGATGAATTCTCAAAATCTGCTAAAATGATTATAGCTGGTTTCTCTCATTCTCATAGTTTTCCATTATTTCTAGTAGTTGCCTAATGTCTCCAATGTATCTTCCTTTTAACAATCCCGTCTGATTTTGATGAATCAGACGGGATTGTTAGGACCTTGTTTATTCTATCAGCAATACATTTAGCCAATATTTTTGCATCACAACATTGAAGGGTGACCATGTGTTTGATATATTTGATACCATTCTACCAATTCTGCTCCAGCCATTACCACGAGCCCGTCCTCCCCAATTAAGGTGCCAAGCTTCCTCTGGCTTCTGTTTATATGCATAGGCTATATGTTATATAGTGTGCATCATTGGAGGGTTTGGTTTTCTTTTTTCACATCTGTAGCAATTGAAACAACAGATATTGTTTCTACTTTCTTTTAAAGTTTGTGACGGCAGGGTCGTTCGCCTTCGCCTGTGAGAAGTCTCCCGGCAGACAGCTAGTAAGACATTACAACAGTCACGTGTTGCATTGGAATATACACTGCTCTAAACGGGTGTAATCGATTCCATTACTCAAATGTCCACCTGGGTCTACCTGTACAGTAGTCCACATATTGGGCTGAACATGTTGCCCATGGGCTACTGTGCAATGTATATACCCTATTACGTGCATGAGAAAATACATCCATTATATAGCAACATTTAGGTCCAAGACCTTTTTTTCTCTTAGGAACAATTTCATCTTTGGGGCCAGGAGATTTTCCTGTCTCTACTTACTCTATCTTCCATGTTGTGTCTTTCTCCCCAGCTGACGGGCTGTGCCTACACTAACGTGGCCAGCCTGTTGGCGGGCCTACTGGCTCTGTGTATGTACAGCGTCTCCCTACACTCCGTCCAGGGCACTGCTGAACCCTGCACTCTGCCAAGCATCGACCTGTATGCCGGGGCTGCACAAAAGTGCCCAGGAGAGTACCTGGAGGTAAGGAATGATTTGTGGGTGGGTGGTTGATAAGTGTGGGTATGTCTGAGGACAGTTTGTTTTGTTTGCCACTATGCTATTTTAGTGCCCTGTATTGTGTGTGGCACTGTTTTTTGTGTTGTTGTTTATCCTTCCTTGTCTTTTTCTCGGTCCCAGGGGTTCTTCAGGAGTGTCACAGTCCTACTCATCGTTTATGACCTGGGGGCTCTTATCCTCCACTCTCTCCTCTCTTTGTCCGCACTCAAGGGACTCAGAGTGGGACTGTGCCGAATGATCAATTAATCAATTAGTCAAACTGATTAACCAATGGATGCTAGTTGAAAAACCTATTTTAGAAAAATATTAATCTGTTTTATCATATTTTTATCAGTAACCACATTTCCTTTAACTTGTTCAAGTTCATGATTGTTTTTTTCATGGGTTTGTTTATTCCTTTCCAGCTTTACAGGCGTACCATTTTTTGAGAAACCTAATAAAATAATTTGTATAAACTCTGTGGACTTCTGATGCTTATTTAGATTGAGGGTTGTGTGTTCAGTGTAAGGTCACTGCTGGCTTTTCATAATAACCTATAAATATCAGGAACAACATATTCTTTCCATACTGTTTCACTTGTGGTTAGTCATTACGTTTGGATACATATAGTGCTGCCAATATGTTTTATTAGTGAGTCATGATGACAGATATTGGCCATTGACATAATGTTCCACTTTTTCCAACAAGACTTCATTTACTTTACTGGGTACCTCCCTGCCAACCTGTCCCTGCTGGCATTCATGGAATAATCGTGTCACGTAGGAGTGGGTTTCCCTTCAAATCAGATGCGCGCTGGATGAAACCATTGCCCCAAGAAGTGGATAAACTGTCAAAGAAAACTGTTCATGCTATCTAAAGATTTGCTTTCAGGTTCAGCAGCAACATGATCACAATATATTTTCATGTTCTTTAGTTAGAAAGGTAATTCAATTGACACTGCATTTAATACCCCCCCACGGAAGCAGAAAATGGGTCGTTCCAAAAATGGCGGCGGTTTCTGGTAGTGTGAAGTGAAACTTTCAAAATATTGCTGGTAAAACATAGCTATTCTTTAATCCATTTTGAGGATTATCGTCGAACAGATATTGAAGAAATTATTGTTGGACTACTGCTGTACCCGACGCCAAGCAACACGATCGAATGACGTCGTTTCTTTGAGTATTTGGAGATCGCGAACGGTGGGCTTTCCTCAAAGTTGACGGTAGCAAGAGTGCCTTTCATTGAATGTGATCATACCGATTGTTGTTGTCATCTCTACACGGAACTCAAACAACCCGTTAAGGCTAGCCAGTCCGTAAAATTACGTTGGATTCTTCTTTTACCGGTTAATTTCACTCAACCAGATTGCCTTGTTTGTATATTGGGGTCAGGGCTCCCGTGCCCGTTTTACGTCATCCGTCACCAACACATAGGTTGATGCCCGTCAATGTTGTGTGCCCTGTCGCAACGAATTTCTTGATTTGCTAGCAGCATAACGTACTTAATTGTACCCGCTAACTTGCTTTATAATGTGATAGCCAGTCTGCGTGCTGTGCCTAACTATAGCTGGTTGACAACAGTATTAGTGTTGGTCAGCTGATGGCAATCCATCAATCAAGATAGCTAGGGTGCGTTCAGCAGGGCACAATGTTGTGGAACGTTACAAACATGCCTCTCTGACATGTAGAATAAGGAACCCCGACGACAGATATCAACAGGGGGTCAGCTCCCACCCAGCCCAGTCAAAGCTGTTCTTTGTCCTGGGACCACACTGGTGGAACAAGCTTCCCCCTAATGTCAGGACAGCGGAGTCCCTGCCCATCTTCAGTAAATTTATTTGAAACCCTACCTCATCAAGAGTATCTTAAATAAGAAAACAATTCCCTGCAATAGTCTTTTCCTACTAGCACTGACTTTGTTGATAACTACTTTGAGGGAAAATGTACTTACTATGACTGTGGTATGTTGTCTCACCTAAATATCTTAAGATAATTGTAAGTCTCTCTGGATAAGAGCATCTGCAAAATGACTAAAATGTAATAAAATAGATCTATTAATGTTATTTCTAACTGCAACGTTCCACAACGTTTGCCTACTGAATGTGGCCCATGTTTAATGAATAGGCAAAGATGTAGCCAAGATAGCAAGTGGCTGAAGTAACTTAGGCCTGATCAGGATTTAGCTCGAGTCTGGTTTATCAAAGCCTAAAATGTATGTAGTAGAGCTTGGCCAATAAACCGAGACATATCAAATTTTAACACCGACCGTACCGATCACTTATCGCAGGCATTTTGCTGATACCGTTCATTACGATAAGTAGCCTATTCTAGAGAAATGTGAAGTTTGAAATTACATAAGTTTGCTAATATTGGTGAATATAATGGGACAATTGATGGCTACAATCATCGAACTAGTAGTAGTTGAAAGGATAGTTTTAAAAAAAACTGGTGCACAATGTTATAAACTTATTGTTCTATTTATCGTTATTGCATCAATTCAGGCATTTTATTGCGATATGGATTTTTGTCCCTATCGCCCAGCTCTAGTATGTAGTATCATGGTGGAACAATGCGATATTTTAGTGCTCACATATAACTGTCAATTCTGTCTTGTGTGATAACGCTAGATTATAGTCTAGAAAATGATTTCCCATTTAATATTTGATCAGCCTGCCTGTTCATTTATCAGTTTGTGTGGATCTACTTTGTATCCTGTCAGTTTCAAGTACATTTTTTTCTCAAATGATCTATGTTCAGTAAACTGATGACATTTGACATTGACAGCTCACTTTTCCCTCCATCTGATTGACAGCGGTCCTGGCAAATCAATGGACAAGCTTCAGGACCTCAGCCAATCCGAGTTGGAGGATTTGCTGGACAATACAGAGCGGGTGGAGTCCATGGCATTGGAATCTGATGAGGTAAGCGATCACGTCTTTGCTTTGTCTTATTGTCTGTCTATTGTGTCTTGTATAGATTGAGATGTAGCCTGGTCCCAGATCTGTTTGTGCTCTAACCAACTCCTATGGTCATCTATTATTGTCATACACCATGTTAGGCATGACACTGACCACAGGAGTTTGCAAGACGGCATAAAACCGATCTGGGACCATGCTAGTCGAGATGCGCCGCTCTTACTGAAATGCCTCTAATGTTTTGTATCTGAGTAAGGGATAATGAATAGCCAAGCTTTGTCTATAGGCCTATCTCTGAGCTTAGACCTTGCTTTTTCTGTCAGGTCACACAACTTGGCTATTACTCAATGTAACCCCTAGATGAATGATTAATCTGAGGATAGACATCTAGGTCTCATCTCACTCTGACCAGTAGCAATGTCCAGGCTCATCCTGCCCTCAGCAGTTTTTTTTTTTTTTACAAGGTCATATTGACTTATTCTCTTCCACCTTTGTCCATAGGTCCAAAACACTAACCATTGAGGTTCATCTGTTTGTCTTCACTCTTCACATGGGGAGTTATGTTCGCTAGATGCAAAATGACCTGTTCCCGGCCAACTCGTCTCGTTAGTTAAGCCGTGTTAAGTTGCTGCCGTCTTGGCTAGCCAGGTCTGCCTAAAAAAAAAAAAAAATTCCTGATCTCAAGCAGGGGACTTCCTTTTTAAATAAAGTTGAGAGAAAAAACATGGATAGAAACACATCACCAGGCAAACCTGTCCTTGTCATAGTGTAAACGGTGTCCGTGTGCTAGCTTAGCATATAGCGGGGCCTCTCTCTGACTACCCTCTGACTGGGCTTGAACCTCTACCTCGCCAACACACGTGAACGCCAGCATGACAACGTACGAACCAGTCGAGCTATAGAGAAGGATCCAATTGGGTAGCGCCGTTGGCAACATTTCAAGCTAGCTGCCGTGTGAGCTCACGGCACGTTCTTATCTCCGTTACACTAGCATGGCCGGGACACTGGTCTCAGAAGAGAGGACCTGGCAGCTTCTGTCAAACACAGACTGATACTGTATGGCAATGTCATCACTCAACGTATTGCCGTGATCTACCAATCACAGAGCCGCGTAGAGGAGGCGAGAGTAGTGCCCTGAGCAGGACTTGAACCCGGGTCGCCTGACCCCAAGACGAACGCACTATCCACAATCCTTAAAAACGTTATCCCAAATGGGAGAGATCTTAACATGCTGATCAAGGCTAGGGTCGTTTATGAGAATTAGCTAGCTATGTAAGTTGACGTCCGGTCACTACGATATCTGTTGTACATGGTCCCGGTCAAAAATACATTAAAAGAAATACAATGTATTATTGACTTGTCTTCTTCCTCGTCTGTAGATTCAGAACATTCAGCTGGAGAGGGAGATGGCACTGGCCTCCAACCGTAACCTGGCAGAGCAGAACCTGGACATGAAGCCTCGCCTGGAGAGACAGAGAGAACATCTGGTGGAGAGATACTCCGAACTGGAGGGAGTCAGAGAGACCTACAGACAACACTGTGATCAGAAAGGTAAGGGATGGAGGGAGTCAGAGAGACCTGCAGACAACACTGTGATCAGAAAGGTAAGGGATAGATGGAGGGAGTCGGAGAGACCTACAGACAACACTGTGATCAGAAAGGTAAGGGATAGATGGAGGGAGTCAGAGAGACCTACAGACAACACTGTGGCCAGAAAGGTGAGGGATAGATGGAGGGAGTCAGAGAGACCTACAGACAACACTGTGATCAGAAAGGTAAGGGATGGAGGGAGTCAGAGAGACCTGCAGACAACACTGTGACCAGAAAGGTAAGGGATAGATGGAGGGAGGGATGGAGGGAGTCAGAGAGACCTACTGACAACACTGTGATCAGAAAGGTAAGGGATAGATGGAGGGAGTCAGAGAGACCTACAGACAACACTGTGACCAGAAAGGTGAGGGATAGATGGATGGAGGGAGTCAGAGAGACCTACAGACAACACTGTGATCAGAAAGGTAAGGGATAGATGGATGGAGGGAGTCAGAGAGACCTACAGACAACACTGTGATCAGAAAGGTACGGGATAGAGAGAGGGAGTCAGAGAGACCTACAGACAACACTGTGACCAGAAAGGTGAGGGATGGAAGGAGTCAGAGAGACCTACAGACAACACTGTGACCAGAAAGGTGAGGGATAGATGGAGGGAGTCAGAGAGACCTACAGACAACACTGTGATCAGAAAGGTAAGGGATAGATGGATGGAGGGAGTCAGAGAGACCTACAGACAACACTGTGACCAGAAAGGTACGGGATAGATGGATGGAGGGAGGGAGTCAGAGAGACCTACAGACAACACTGTGATCAGAAAGGTAAGGGATAGAGAGAGGGAGTCAGAGAGACCTACAGACAACACTGTGATCAGAAAGGTACGGGATAGAGAGAGGGAGTCAGAGAGACCTACAGACAACACTGTGACCAGAAAGGTGAGGGATGGAAGGAGTCAGAGAGACCTACAGACAACACTGTGACCAGAAAGGTGAGGGATAGATGGATGGAGGGAGTCAGAGAGACCTACAGACAACACTGTGATCAGAAAGGTAAGGGATAGATGGATGGAGGGAGTCAGAGAGACCTACAGACAACACTGTGACCAGAAAGGTACGGGATAGATGGATGGAGGGAGTCAGAGAGACCTACAGACAACACTGTGATCAGAAAGGTAAGGGATAGATGGATGGAGGGAGTCAGAGAGACCTACAGACAACACTGTGACCAGAAAGGTACGGGATAGAGAGAGGGAGTCAGAGAGACCTACAGACAACACTGTGATCAGAAAGGTACGGGATAGAGAGAGGGAGTCAGAGAGACCTACAGACAACACTGTGACCAGAAAGGTGAGGGATGGAAGGAGTCAGAGAGACCTGCAGACAACACTGTGACCAGGGATGAGATGGGAGGTTATTGATGGATGATGGAGTGACAGATGAAGAAAAGCAACCTAATAGAGGAAGAGAGAGGGAGGATATGGAAATAGAAATAACAAGATGGAGGGAGACACAGGCAGATGTGGCAGGAACAGACTTTGGAGAGAGAGTTTGTAGTGTAGGGGTAGATGTTGTGTGGCCTGTTCAGATCCTGGACACTCAGTTGGTCTCTACTAGTCAAACACAGTGTCTGTGTCACCTGTATAGTGCACTACTTAGGTAGTATAGGGAATAGGGTGCCATTTGGTACTAAGCCTTGGTCTCTACTTGCCAAACATAGACAGACAGACCCCCCCCCCCCTCCAGGCTTCCAGATCTGGCCTGTCTGTCTGTCTGTCTGTCTGTCTGTCTGCCAGGGTCTCCCTGGATACCATCGCATCAGCTCCCATTCCACTGCCGTCGGCGCTTTTTCAGGAAGCAGAACAGGCCATGTGATCTGTGTACATGCGCTCCTGCAGCCATGTTTTGTAAGCTTTTCATGAGAAGCTGTGTTTGACGGTGTCAGTTTGCAAGGCTGGAATTGGTGTCTGTTGTAAAGTCTGTTATTATAGTATGTTTTTCCTGAAGGTGATTAGGTAATATGGAATGCATTGTTATTTCACCCCTAAATCATTCCTAGTGATTCACTTTGACTGGGTTTTAACCTTTACTCAACCAGCATAATTGTGGGAGCTTGCCTTCAATGAGAAGTCTACCAGAGGTATTTGAAGATGCATGAAAGTAGATTGTCCTGTTGCGTGTGTATCCGTGTGTATCCAACATTGAGCTTCATGGCTGAGCTTCCTGAGATTACTTTGTTCTCATTTTTAAATGCGTTTAATAGGCTTGGGCGGTATCCAGATGTTCATACCGTCCTTCTCTCGTCCTGGGATTTACGGTGTTACCTGCATGGCACAGAAGGGGGTGCTAAAAATGCAAGAAAAGCCCATTGGGAGTCTTATTACCAGAATGCTAACAGAATTAGCACAAACTAATAGTGAAATCACATAGACGCTGTTAGCTAAATGCTAACATGCGAAACGAACCTTATTGCAAATTCAGCTCATAAAGTTATACAAGCATAGTTGGTGACTAACGATGTTGTTTTTGGAGAGTGGACTTTTACGAGAGAAATTGTTCAAATGGACCAAGTTGCGGTGCATGCTTTTCTGATGGAAGAGCAGCATGTGTACATGGAGCAGATGGGAGGAGAAGGAAAAACTATAGTAGGAAGCACACGCGGAAAAATACGTCAAACATTTAGTCGTGAATTGCATACAATTGTAACTTCATCACCTCTTGTGTGCCGCATAACTGAGATTCCTATAGATATCGAAACGCTACGGACTCACTAGCTCGCTTTCTCCCGTTGTGCTATTTATAAACAAACACATGACTGGCTCAACTGTTCTGGGGAACTACGGTGAACTTCATAATGTGACCGGTGAAATGAAGAACGCAATCTCCTAACGTATTGCACAAGTTGACTGCAGGTATTTACTTAAGTAGATACAAATATTGAAAAACTTAAAATACATAGTTTTGACGCTATTAATAAAAAATAAAAAAAAATGCTTTTTCCAAATACCCCGGTATACGGTATATACAGTATACCGCCCAAGCCTAGTGTTTAATAACAGGCGTGAAGCATTGTGTTGTCAGTGTCTACTGGGACTTAGAAGCTTGGCATGACATTGGTGTGTGGGAGGTGTTTATTTGTCCTTTCTCTTTCTTTCTCCCTCTTTCTCCCTTTTTCTCTTACACTCCCTCCCTCTATATTGGTGTCTTACTGGCTATCTCTCTCACTGTCTCTCTCCATTTCTGCCCCCTCTCTTTTATTCTCTTGTTCTCCGTCTCTTCCATTCTCTGCCTCACTCACTCCCCCCTCTCCCAGATGGCATCATGGGGCAGGCATCACCGGAGGGGTTGTTCTCCAAACTTCAGACAGAGGGCGCCAGCACGGAGACGGAGTCAGAGGTGAGAGGCCGCAGTGACAGACTTCTCAGGCGGAAAATGAAACCGACGGATGATATTGATGACGAGTATGGGAGACGTGTATCCATCCTAAAACACAGGACCAATGACGACAAAATGATCAGCTTATCTCTTACTCTATTCAACGCCGTGCAGAGGACCAGCAGTTGGAATCAGACGATGATAATAAATAAATAATACATTTTCAGACATTGTCAATAAAGTGTGTCCATATTTACCCCCATCCCTCTCTCCCCTTTTAACTCTCGCTCTGTTTCTTTTTCTCTCTCATCATCTCTCTCCCCATCAGTCCCTGGCAGATGAGTTTCTGGACGGCCAGCTGTCTCTGGACTCGTTCCTTGACCGTTTCCTCTCCCTCCGCTCCCTCGCTCACAAAAGACGAGTGCGGATAGAGAAGCTGCAGGAAATCCTGCGCCAGAAGAAGGAGACCGCCGCGGGCGACGCCTCCACCGGCTCCATGACGTCACAAACGAGCGGCAATCAAGACCCAGCGACGACACAGTCATCGCCATGGAATCATCATCATCCTCAGCAACAACAACCGCAGCAGAATTCCAATCCCAACAACCACGCTAGTTTCCAAAACGGCCCCGGTTCCGCCCTACCTTACACCCCATACCCCGTCTCCCCTCCTAACCCGACAGCCACCTCTGCAGTATCAGGCCCAGGCCCGTCCATTCCCCCAGGTCAATTTCCTCCCTACCCCAGCCCCGGCTCACCTTTCACCTCAGCGGCGGGCTACTCAGCCCGTCCTGCTTTTGGGCCTCCGGCCACTGCCTGCCCATACCCCACCCAGCCTACGTTCCCTGGTGTCCCCGGCTCAGGGTCTGCGTTCGGGCAATACAGTGCCCCCAACACCGCCCCCTACCCCTCTGCGTACACCTACGGTGGGGTTGGGGGGTATAGCTACCCCACGGGCCCTGCTCTGCCCAACTCTCAGTCCCCCACAGGCAGGCCGCAGTACAGGCCCGGGTTTGGAGTGCCACAGCCCTACTCCTGAACCTCCCTCTACTCTCACCCCGTCACTCCTCTCCCACCACACATTCTCCAGTCTCTCTCTCATTCACTCTTTTTTTCCCTGACTCTTTACCTCTCCCTCTCTCGATCTGCCTCTCTCTCTCGATCTGCCTCTCTCTCTCGATCTGCCTCTCTCTCTCTCTCGATCTGCCTCTCTCTCGATCTGCCTCTCTCTCGATCTGCCTCTCTCTCGATCTGCCTCTCTCTCGATCTGCCTCTCTCTCGATCTGCCTCTCTCTCGATCTGCCTCTCTCTCGATCTGCTTCTCTCTCTCGATCTGCCTCGCTCTCTCTCTCTCTCGATCTGTCTCTCTCTCTCGATCTGCCTCTCTCTCTATCTGCCTCTCTCTCTCTCTCTCTCTCTCGATCTGCCTCTCTATCTGCCTCTCTCTCTCTCTCTCTCTCTCTCGATCTGCCTCTCTCTCGATCTGCCTCTCTCTCGATCTGCCTCTCTCTCTCTCTCGATCTGCCTCTCTCTCGATCTGCCTCTCTCTCTCTCTCTCTCGATCTGCCTCTCGATCTGCCTCTCTCTCTCTCTCTCTCGATCTGCCTCTCGATCTGCCTCTCTCTCTCTCTCTCTCGATCTGCCTCTCGATCTGCCTCTCTCTCTCTCTCTCGATCTCTCTCGATCTGCCTCTCTCTCTCTCTCTCTCGATCTCTCTCGATCTGCCTCTCTCTCTCTCTCGATCTGCCTCTCTCTCTCTCTCGATCTGCCTCTCTCTCTCTCTCTCTCGATCTGCCTCTCGATCTGCCTCTCTCTCTCTCTCTCTCGATCTGCCTCTCGATCTGCCTCTCTCTCTCTCTCTCGATCTGCCTCTCGATCTGCCTCTCTCTCTCTCTCTCTCGATCTGCCTCTCGATCTGCCTCTCTCTCTCTCTCTCGATCTGCCTCTCTCTCTCTCGATCTGCCTCTCTCTCTCTCTCTCTCTCTCGATCTCTCTCGATCTGCCTCTCTCTCTCTCTCTCTCGATCTCTCTCGATCTGCCTCTCTCTCTCTCTCGATCTGCCTCTCTCTCTCTCTCTATCTGCCTCTCTCTCTCTCTCTCTCTCTCTCTCGATCTGCCTCTCTCTCTCTCTCGATCTGCCTCTCTCTCGCTCTCTCTCTCTCTCTCTCTCGATCTGCCTCTTCTCCTCCCCCTCCCCTCCTGTCATTCAAGTGCATAACTGTCTCAGGACCTCCCCTTGTGCTCCAATGTGTTAGAAACACTCTCCCATTGGCTGTCGGCCCCTTCTCTCTCGCTCTCTCTCTCTCTCTCTCTCTCCCCTCTCTCTCCACCTATTGGCTATCAGCCTTTTTACTCTTCTCCCTCCCTTTGTGGAATACTGAGCCAATCAACAAGACCTTGGCCATGTACGTTTCAGATAGAAATGGAGCTGACGTGACTCTTTATTCGACATGTCAGAGAGCCATGTTCTACATAAAATATATCTACACATCATGTATTCCTTATCAATGGTTTCACCCTGTAGCACAAGTCCCTTGTGGCACTGTGTTCGGTATATGCATTAGAGTACATTTGACTTGTTCTAACACCCATATCATTCTACACCAATGTCAGATTACATGTGTTGATCATATTCGTTCGTATATGATGATAACTCAATACCCACCCGAACCAAAACGTTTTCCAGGTGCAGTTTTGTTCAGGAATTCTGTTCTGTAAACTCTTTCTTGCTCTTCATTCTGGTTAGAAAGTACTTAAGACAATACTAAAGAAGGAAAATCCTATGAAGTCATAGCTACTCTAGGATCTGACCATGTAATTGTATTCATTATGATCTAAAAGGCTAAACTGATCCAATATCAGCACACTTTCTCTGAGAGGCTTTATGAATGCGGGCCCTGATCAGTGGTCGTTTTGGAGACTTCAATAACCCTGTCTTCTTCCTTATTCACCTGGCTGTGCATGTATGATGTTTGTTTCTTAGCCAAATCTGGACATCTTTACAGTTGTAGGATCTTAATTTGACCAGTTTTTCACAGCAGGAAAATAATCCTGCCGCAAAACGACGTGAATTATTGTGTGGATTATAATTAATGGAGGTTTTTAGGGGTTGATTTAAAAATACATTTAAATAAATTTAAAATTTAAAATTGTCAGGGCGAATCAAGTCTGAAATTACAAACTTTAAAATACTTCTTTCAACCTTGAATACACTACAAGTTTGCATTTTCTGCTGTGCAGGGTGATCAAATTAAGAACCTACATCTGTATGTCCTACAAGTTTAGCTTCCAAGTCTTTTCTTTCGTGGCAGAATGTTTTGGTTGGTTGTTTAGGTATTGAGATGCCTATTGACAATGATGTCGTTGTTTACAGAATCATATCTGTATTCTCTGTCGAGGATCATGCCTGTTTCTCTGGTATCTCCGTTTTTCTCTCCCTCCCACACGCTATAACTTCACACTCCGTTTCGTCCCCCCGTCCCTGAGGGCTCACTTGGCGTTAAACTCACCTCTCGTCTTTCTCTCCTTCCCTCTCAACTCACTCTCTATTTCACCCACTCTCCTTCTCCAAAATCTGCCTGTTGACATGAACTGATGCTTGACAATGATTGCAATGAGGAAATTGTTTATTTCTGTAAGTTCACTTCCAGTGAGAATGTGATTTGTATAAATGATTAAAGAGATGTTATTGATAACAAGGGACTAATGGTCTGCACCCAAAATGGAACACTATTCCCTTAGGGCTCTGGTCAAAAGTAGTGCACTATGTAGGGGAAGTGGGTGCCATTTGGGACTGATCTGCCTGCTTTAGCTTAGAAAGCACAGGATGAGAGAGCTGTGACGGGGTACTACAAAGATTCATACCGCCTTCATGACGGCTCATACAGCATTCATAGACACTTATGTCATCTTAGTCATGAGCGCTTCAACCCTAATCAGTGGTCTTAAACAGAGTGTTACTACATTGGTTGCCACCATGCTCTATGAAGGCGTTATGTAGCGCCTATGTAGGGCCTCTTCATCAGGTTAACTGGTTGGAATGACTGGTCTATGACCAGGGGGCAGTGTCTTACTGGTATTATCACACTACACTGTTCCAAATAGCACCCTACCCCCTACAGAATGCACTACTTTTGACCAGAGCCCTATGGGCAAGGAATAGGGTTCCGTTTGGGACGTGACTAAAGGAAGAAAAGACGAGTCAGAAATTGTGTTTTAGAAGCCCAACGGAGATACGCAGCATTAATAAGGGGGAAATAAAAATACAAGCTTGGAGCTTGTTTTAAGTTTATTTTTTTTATTTTTTTGTGAATATTATTAAACACTGAACTTGATCTAAGAGCTGTGTTCTGACTCGTACTTTGAAAATCTATTTTCTTTTTTATCTACTTATCTTTTATTTTCTCTCGTGTTTGGGAGAGGAAGAAAACAATACTACGGTAACTGCCTGATGCGGGGCGAAAGTTAGTTTTCACTGTTCTTACTCCAATTGCATCAAGGACGATTCAAGTCGGATAGAACTTGATTGAGTTTAATTGATTTGATCTAAAAGGCGTGGGCTTTGCTTGTGTTGTCTCAAACAGAGCTTACTATCAGGCCTTCCTTCCCGCTCTCTGATTGTGATTATCTTTTTCTGGTGTGGGCTGAGAAGACCGAACCAGGGAGATGACACAGAAGAGAGAGCGACGGACCTCTGGGGGGGAAAGGAGGGCACTGGAGGAAAACTCCCACATAACCGATCAAATATTCCTACTCGGTGATTATTTTGATCAATCAATTGTTGTGGAACGATTTCTGTAGCCTATAATGTATGTGAAGTCAAAGTGTAGTAGTCACCGATCTACCGTACAGTAGGCGTAATTGTACAGTTACTGATAGATAAACGGAGACTACATCATTTCAAATCCATACTGTTAACAGAACGATTTATGCAATTTGATAATTTGAGAAATTATACATTTTTTTGTCAAACAACTCTTCGGGGGGAGGAGGTGGGGAAAGCGGGATGGTCCTAGGTTGTTTCGAATATTCAAAGTACGGAGAGAAGTGTCTCATTGAGAGAAAACAGGAGGAGGATAATTTTTACGGGGCTTTCTACACATCTACGGCTCGGTAAACCAGATACTAAAGATAAGAGAAAACGAGAGCGATAGAGGGTGGGAGTGGACGGGTGTGAACGAACAGAAAAGTTGAGTAATGGTTGAATTAAGAGAAGAAAAGAAAACATGAATTATGTACAGCGCCTTCAGAAAGTATTCATACCCCCATTACTTTTTCCACATTTTTTTGTGTTACAGACAGAAATGTAAATGCGTAACATTTTCGACGTTTTTGTCGCTAGCCTACACACAATACCCCATAATGTCAAAACAGATTTTTTTTTTTTACTATTAGTAAAAAATGAAAAGCTGAAATGTCTTGAGTCAATAAATATTCAACCCTTTGCTATGACAAGTCTAAATAAATACACGAGTAAAAATGGTCTTAACAAGTCACATAGGTTGCATTGACTCACTCTGTGTGCAATAATAGTGTTTGACATGATTTTTGAATTACTACTTCATCTCTGTACCCCACACATTCAATTATCGGTAAGGTCACTCAAACACATATTCAACCACAAAGACCAGGGAGAATTTTCCAATGCCTCGCAAAGAAGGGCAACTATTAGTAGATGGGTAAAAAAAAAAAAAAAAATCAGACATTGAATATCCCTTTGAGCATGGTGAAGTTATTAATTACACTGTGGATGGTGTATCAACACACCGAGTCACTACACAGATACAGGCGTCCTTCCTAACTCAGTTACAGAGTTGAATGTCTGTGATAGGAGAAAACTGAAGATGGATTAACATTGTAGTTGCTCCACAATACTAACTTAATTGACAACGAGTGAAAAGAAGGAAGCCTGTACAGAATACAAATATTTCAAAACATACATCCTGTTTGCAACAAGGCACTAAAGTAATACTGAAAAAGAAAAAATGGCAAAGCAATTAACTTTTTGTCCTGAATACAAAGTGTTATGTTTGGAGCAAATCCAGTACAACTGAGTACCACTCTCCATATTTTCAAGCATAGTGGTGGCTGCATCATGTTATGGGTATGCTTGTAATTGTTAAGGACTGGGGAGTTTTTCAGGATAAAAAATAAACAGAATGGATCTAAGCACAGGCAAAATCCTAGAGGAAAACCTGGTTCAGTCTGCTTTCCACCAGACACTGGGAGATGAATTCCCCTTTCATCAGGACAATAACCTAAAACACAAGGCCAAATCTACACTAGAGTTGTTTTACCAAGAAGACAGTGAATGTTCCTGAGTGACCGAGTTACAGTTTTCACTTAAATCTACTTCAAAATCTATGGCAAGACCTGAAAATGGTTGTCTAGCAATGATCAACAACCAAGTTGACAGCTTGAAGAATTTTGAAAAGAATAATGGGCAAATGTTTCACAAACAAGGTGTGGAAAGCTCTTAGAGACTTACCCTGAAAGACTCTCAGCTGTAATCGCTGGTGCTTTTACAAAGTATTGACTCGGGTGTGAATATTATGTGAATTTTTGTATTTCATTTTCAATAAATTAGCAACAATTTCAACAACAACAAAAAATCTCAATTTGTCAGTGTAGGGTATTGTGTGTAGATGGCTGAAAAGTAATCCATTTTGAATTTCTCCTGTAACACGACAAAATGTGAAACAAGTCAAGGGGTATAAATACTTTCTGAAGGCACTGTAGGATAATAAACAATATAATAATAATAATATGGTTATTAAATAGCATATTAATTAATGTAATATGGTCATTTAGCAGAAGCTTTAATCCACAGCTAATGTATGAAGTTACAGTTAAAAACTAAGGTTGTACACAACAATATCCACAAATTAACAACAGATTTATAATATCCCCCTTAAATTCTCTAAATTCCCAAGCAATAATTAATACATAGTGTACAGGTAACTGCCAAATTAAAGAAAACACTTGAGTAAATGAGGGATACAAAGCATATTGAAAGCAGGTGCTTCCACACAGGATGCTTCCTGAGTATTATAAGTAGTTAGCATCCTATCATGCTTAGCGTCATTTATTAAAATGCCCAGTTGCCCAAATATTTTGGCTACCATGGCTAGAAGAATAGATCTCAGTGACTTTGAAAGAGGAGTCTCAAAGAAGCATGCTGTAGGGGGTTCAAAGTGTGTGTGTGTCAGTCAGTCAACCCAATTGAACACTTATGGGAGATTCTGGAGCGGTGCCTGAGACAGCATTTTCCACCACCATCAACAAAACACAGAATGATGGAATTGATGGTCTAAGGATGGTGTCGCATCCCTCCAGTTCCAGACAGAATCTATGCCAAGGTGCGTTGAAGCCGTTCTGCCGGCTCGTGGTGGCCCAACACCCTATTAACCCTTTATGTTGGTGTTTCCTTCATTTTGGCAGTTACCTGTAGATGAGGCCTATACAGGAATCAAACTCATAATAGGGATATTGCTGCAAACAACTGGTGTACCTGGCAGTGGTGTGTACCATGACCTATTGGAGAACACATACACACAAGCACACAAACACACACGGGGGTGTGAAAGCACACACACACACACACACACACACACACACACAGGCACACACACAGGCACACAAACACACACTTCACTGTTGGAAGCTGTGTGAAAATCAGGCTCATGATTGATTCAACCAAAATCTTTAAATATGAAAGATTATCATTTTTCTTTCCGCCTCTCCCTCCCACTTATCCTCCACTCTTCTTCATTTCACTTCTTTCTTTTCTTTTTCTCTCTCTCTTTTTGTAACTGTCTTTGAAGTGAGGAAGTTTGCAGAAACTCTTGCAGACAGAAAGCAGCAAACGCCAAAGATGAAGAGAAGGCTGTATGGATAGAAAAAGAGAGGGTGGGGAGAAAGGAGAGCGACGCGTTTACACTTCTGCACCGTTTCCTCTCTCTTCAGTCTTTCTGTCGTTTTTGCATGCGTTGTCTCTCTTCTCTTCTTCTCTCCCCAGTTTTTCTCAACCTGTTCATCTCCAGAATGGATGGAAGGCTAGTACTTACCATCCTGGCCCTGTGTGTAATGAATGTCGGTAAGTCTTTATTTAAATACAGTCTTGTGTTTTCGGTGAGTCCATTACGACACACAATGTTCTCATGTTCTGATATGCTATTCTGACAATGACAGTTGAACTTGAAGCAGCAGAATTGTAGTCATTTGTTGCGTCCAGAATTACTCCCTATTACCTATCAGAGATGGGCAGTATTTCTGTTACATGTATTTGAAATACGTATTTCAATTACTTCGGAGTATTTTAAAATGTGTATTACACTGGGCTAAACTCCAATGTATTTTCTAACAAGATACTTTCGAGAGCTGTAATTTGTATTTTCAAAATACTTTTGTATACAATTTGATTTATAGCGGTACACAATTTTTTGCCCCCCTTTCTCCCTGCATTGGTATCAGAAGATTGATGGCACTATGGTGTACTAAGAGCATCTGCTAGATTAATTAAATATAAATGTATATGTCAAATTGTACAATTGCAAAGGATGCTGAGTATTATTCTAATGAAGTCCAACCCAAAACAAGGCCAATAATAATACCAGGTGTACTTTGCAGTTAATTTTGGTATGTTCATTTTCACATATTTATTTACATTTTGGTAATTGAGCAGACACTTATACAGAGTGACTTACAGTCAGTACATTCAACTAAAGTAGATAAACAACAACATATCAAAGAAAATAAATGTGTATTTTTCACACTTCGTAAACAACAGGTGTAGAGTAACAGTGAAATGCTTCCTTACGGGTCCTTTTCCAACAATGCAGAGTTAAAGATTAAAAATATATAAATAAAGAAAATAAAGAGTGACACGAGGAATAAATACACTGTGAATAATGAATAACAATAACAAGTAAAAAATATCATGGCTATATAGGGAGTACCAGTACCGAGTCGATGTGCAGGTGGTACGAGGCAATTGAGAAACAGTGCATTCAGAAACTATTCAGACCCCTTGACTTTCTCCAAATGTTGTTACGTTACAGCCTTATTCTAAAATGTCTTAAAAATATTTCTTTCCCCGTCAATCTACACACAAATATCATATTTCATAAGTATTCAGACCCTTTACCCAGTACTTTGTTGAAGCACATTTGGCAGCGATTACAGCCTCAAGTCTTCTTGGGTATGACGCTACAAGCTTGGCACACCTGTATTTGGGGAGTTTCTCACATTCTTCCCTGAAGATCCTCTCAAGCTCTGTCAGATTGGATGGGGAGCGTTGCTGCACAGCTATTTTCAGGTCTCTCCATTGATGTTCAATCGGGTTCAAATCTGGGCTTTGGCTAGGCCACTCAAGGGCATTCAGAGACTTGTCCCACAGCCACTCCTGCATTGTCTTGGCTGTGTGTTTAGGGTTGTTATCCTGTTGGAAGATGAACCTTCGCCCCAGTCTGAGGTCCTGAGCACTCTGGAGCAGGTTTTTATCAAGGATCTTTCTGTTCTTTGATCCGTTCATCTTTCCCTCGATCCTGACTAGTCTCCCAGTCCCTACATTTGCAAACATTTCTAAAAACCTGTTTTTCGCTTTTTCATTATGGAGTATTGTGTGTAGATTGATGAGGATTTTTATTTATTTAATCAATTTTAGAATAAGGCTGTAACGTAACAAAATGTGGAAAAAGGGAAAGGGTTTGAATACTTTCCGAATGCACTGTAGCCATGTACATACAGGTAGAGTGACAAGGCAACAGGATCACAGTCACATAAAACATTTCTGTAACTGTTACTGAGAATGCTGTTGCTGTTCATGCCGGCTACTTGCAAATGTATTTCTGTATTTTAAAATACAAAGTACATGTATTTTAATGAAATACCTTTTCAAAACACAAGTATTTTGTAGTTTATTTTGATACATTGATGTTTATGGCATTCATTTTTGCCCATCCCTGTTCCCTATGGGCACTGCTTAAAGGTAGTTCACTATAAGGAATATGATACCATTTGTTGTTGTAGTAGTAGTAGTAGTAGTAGTAGTAGTAGTAGTAGTAGTAGTAGTATTAGTAGTAGTATTAGTATTAGTAGTAGTAGTAGTAGTAGTAGTAGTATTAGTAGTAGTAGTAGTAGTATTAGTAGTAGTAGTAGTAGTAGTAGTAGTAGTAGTAGTAGTATTAGTAGTAGTAGCAGTAGTAGTAGTATTAGTAGTAGTAGTAGTAGTAGTAGTAGTATCAGTATTAGTATTAGTAGTAGTAGTAGTAGTAGTAACTGGGGTTAACCTTTGAATATTATCCATTGATCTGATAATTACCCTTATGACCTCCTCTCTCAGTAGAGGGTGAGCATTTCTACTTCCTTAATTTGTTGGATTAATTGATAGATTAGAGAGGGTTTAGTCTAATCCAGGCCAGTTTTAGTCCTCACTGCAGGCGGCCAAACATTGCCCGTTAGTCTTTTGAAAAACTGCCTCTGTGATTAATGACTACCGCATGACATGTACTATTGATTTAAAAAAATCGAATAAAATATTTTTGGTAAATATGGATTCCAAGATACCAATTTACTTTCTTTGCTGTTGTTTCCGTGTTATGACGCATCTCTCTCTCTCTCTCTCTCTCTCTCTCTCTCTCTCTCTCTCTCTCTCTCTCTCTCTCTCGCTGTCTCTCTCTCTCTCTCTCTCCCTCTCTCTCTCATATAGTAACCATTGAAATGAGCACATTTCCCCCCCAACCTCTCACATCATCCAACTCCACTCCTGCTACCTCCGGTCCCATCACTCCCATCACTTCCTGTGAGTGTAATATCTCCACTTCCTGTTCCTCTCCGACCAAGCCCAAGTCTCTGCCACCTGCGCTGGGTGTTGTCAAGGTCAACTGGAAAGGAAAGTCCTGTAAGGGGGACATACACCTGTCTCTCCTCTTGCACCATTCCTTACCACTCTGTTTTAACAGTTTGGCTAATCATAGCCTTCAACTGGCAGAGTTGTGTGAGAGGAAGGGCTGCGAGGGCTCCCCAAAGTGGACTGAGACCCCTGCTAGGTCTGAGGGTTACCAGATCGATAGGGATGGAAGGGTTACCAATAACTCCTGTACAACACTGAGGATCCAATGCGTAGGTGAGTCCTGTATGTTTGTGCGTCCTTTCTGTATATATTCCTCTAAGTGACTGACCGTCACACACGCATACAAGTACATGAATGTCTCTGTAAGTACACTTTTTGTATATTTTTGGAATTGTTTTATAAGGTGCTATAAAACAATAGCCTGGTTTCAATGTTTAGGCTGTCTTGCCAAATGACCATATGAGTTGGTAAGACAGCAACAAAAGAAAAACAGATCTGGGACCAGCCTAGTAAAGTCATGGTTAAATTTGAATCTCATCTCCTCTCCACTCCAGACGTCCCAGATCAGTTAGTGGGCTATAAGGTGGTGACTGGACTGCTGTGTGTTCTGGTGCTGGTGGTGCTGATGGTGCGTTTCGGGCAGCCCTCCCTCAAGGCCTTCCGTAAGAGACGTGAGTCCCAGAGACCTGGGCCTGTATCCACAAAGGGCCACAGAGTAGGACTGCTGATCTAGGACCTGTCCATATACTCGTATTCATGATGATCTAAAAGGCCAAACTGATCCTAGATCAGCACTTCTACTCTGAGACGCTGTGTGGTAACGGGCCCAGATCTAAACACTTAACACATGAACGTACGTTTAGGATGACAACAAAGTACTTCAATTACTGCAATAAAGTACTTAAAGAAAAAAGTCCACAGTACTTGGACCAATCCAATAGCGATTGATCAAATAATGTGTCGTAAGGTCATTTCTGAATAGAAAAGGATATTGATGCCAGGGTTGTTATTGTTATTGTGGCATTTATTTTATTCATATTTTGTCAGTTATGGATCAAGTGTTTTTTTTGTCACAACTGTGTCATTGAGGCATGTTATCTTGGTGTTGTGTGTTGGTAATAGAACGTTATAACATGACCTTTAATCAACATGTCAATGTCTGTGATTCAGTGTCAGACAAGAGACAGAGTCGGTGGATCGGACCTACGCAGAGCCAAAGTGGTGAGTCAATGACTCCTAGACACACGCACACCCACCAGGCCAAGTCGCAGGCCTAAGTAGGAGAGACGTGGAATCGGTGAATAATGCGTTGAGTTGATGAGTTCATGTTACACACACACAGATTTTGGTTGTTCTCTCTCAAATAATACAGCATCTTGGCAAGCGTTGTAATCCGTAACCACCTTTCCCCCTCCTACATCTGTCTGTCTCCCTCTCGCAGTCTCCTACCATAGAGGGAAGGCTGGACTCCAACTTAACGACAACACAGACAAGAGACACTCCTACCCTGGTGAGGCACTCACACACACACACACACCACACACACACACACACACACACACACACACACACGCGCACACGCACACGCACACACACACACACGCCCGCGCGCACACACACACACACACACACACACACACACACACACACACACGCGCGCAAACACACACACACACACACACACACACGCACACACACACACACACACATACACACACACATACACACACACATACACACGCACACACATACACACTTTCCATTCTTCTATTAACATGGGCGGAAGCCTAACCTGAGAATTGTGTGATTTACACAAACTTTGAATGACGCACGCATAGCCGTCTCAAGTTGGTATTGGACCCTAACGCGTTACGTTCCCTCTCGTTCTCCAAGGATTGGAGAGGCTGACGGTGAACACCAGCCGAGAGCCGTCGTCTAACAGAAACAGTGATTATGACTCTTATAACTTGTGATCATCATCATCAGTCATATTCTTCATCCTCCAAGACAATATACTGTACATGTATTTTTAATATTTTATTATATTTTTTTATGCTAAATGTAATATTTTTTTACGCACATAATCTCATTTTTTGTTGTTTCTGTATGTAATTCAATCATTCACTTCTTTAATTGAATAAAAAGTCAAGTTTGTTGTTGAATAAAACGTTTGGACCTCATACTGATAACTGAACAGGATGTTGTAAGTGAGAGAAAGAAAGAAAGGCAATGAAAAGCAGGATAAAAGAAAGAGGGAGAGAAAATAACGTTGCGAGAAAGAACGGGGGGATAAAAAAAGAGATGTAAATTGGGTTATGTAGAGACAAGGGAAATGATGAGTGAGTGGCTTCGCACACACACACACACACACACATACACACACACACACACACACACACACACACACACACACACACACACACACACCGCACACACACACACACACACACACACACACCGCGCACACACACACACACACACATACACACACACACACACACACACACACACATCACACACACACACACACACACACACACACACACACACACACACACACACACACACACACACACACACACACACACACACACACACACACACACACACACACACACCGCACACAAACTTCTGCAACGATGTGGCTTCCTGTGCCTTTGACACCAACATCCTGTTTCTGTTATTTCTGTCACACTTTCATTCCATCGTTCTAAATTTATGTGCATCGGTACACCTTTGTCCCTCTTCTTATCCTCGAACAACCTCTGTAATCCCCCTCTTTTCCCCCCCATCTCCGTCTTCCTGTCCTCTATTCATTTGGCTGTCGTGTCTACATTTTTCTCATTTATCTTCTCAAACCAAGACTATTGTTGGTGGAGGAGATTGTTCTTCCGTATCTTTTCACGTCTCTTTTGAGTTGAATGAAATAATGTTTTCTGTCTGGAATGGAAGTGGAGAAGATTGGCAAACTAAGCCTCAGTCATTCTTCTGTGTGTGTGTCTGTGTGTGTGTGTGTGTGTGTGTGTGTGTGTGTGTGTGTGTGTGTGTGTGTGTGTGTGTGTGTGTGTGTGTGTGTCTCTAACAGGGCAGTGTGTGACATAATATGTGTGTGTCTGTGAGCGAGAGTGTGTGGGTGTAGTTTTGTGTCTTCCTCTCTGTCAGGTCACGCTAGACTAGAGGATTAAATCTGTCCCGTTAGAGGAACAATGACAGATGACAACAGATTACACACAGAGATTATCTCAGAAAGAGGGAGAGATGTGGAGTGAGAGGGTGATAAGTGAGGGGGGAGAGGAGAGAGAGGGAGAGCAGAGAGAGGAGAGCGAGAGGATAGAGAGGAGAGAGAGGAGGGGAGAGAGAGGGGGAGAGAGGAGAGGAGAGAGACAGGAGAGAGAGAGGGGAGGAGAGGAGAGGAGAGAGAGAGGAGAGAGGATGGAAAGACAAAAGTATGATCAAGTGAACCTGCTGTGAATCCAGTCACTTTGACGCATTAAGTGAGTGAGTTCACAAAATACAACACGCATGATGAGCATTAACAGGCATACAGATATTAACATAGCTCTCTCACTCACAGATACACGCACAGATATGTCAAGCAGCATACACACACACTGAAATGACTGTACTCAGTGAAGTTCAGTCCATGTAAATGAAGATTATTACGTTACTAGGATGTAGTAACACCTCACCATCATTCATCTTATATTGCTCATTCTGATATCTCTTAATTTCTTGTTTTGACTTTTTCTGTGTGATTATTTGCGTATTCATATTGTAATGTTAGACACTTACTGCCCTGCCGGAGCTAGAAACATAGACATTTCGCTGCACCCGCTTTAACACCTGCTAATATCTGTATGTGACAAATGCAATTTGATTTGATTTGATTTTGATTTTTTTTAAATTGTAAGAAAAGAGAGACGGGGAGAAAAAAGAGAAAGGAAGTCAGTGAAGTGAATGAATAATGCCAGGATGCCAGGTAAAAGAAAGGAGGCGGAATGAAGAAGAGAGAGAGAAAGAGATGGATCCAGGAAGACGACTGGGAGTGTTTCCGATTCTACTAGTAATATGAGAATGCTTTGTGAAATGTAATGCTATGGGTTTTACGCTAATCCGTCCGTGTCGGGGACATGGGCCGCGTCTCAAATGTCACCCTATTCTCTATATAGTGCTCTACTTAGTGCACTGTGTAGGGAATAGGGTGCAATTTCGGGAGCAGGCATTGTCCCTAAGCCCCTTCTGTCGGTGTATTACTGGTGTATCACTGCACAGAAGTGCAGAGAGAGGGATCAAAACTACCCAGAATTAAATGAATATTGCGCCTCTCTCGGAGTCCTCTCCATATCTCTCTATCTTGTCATCCTCCTCTCTCCCCCTTTAGTTTTGATCCATCCTCCTCTCATCTCAACATATTTCCAGACAAATATTCTACACCCACCTACAGTTTTGTTTACGTGTACAGTATCTGTGTTCTGTAATGGCTGCCGTCAGATGACTGTTGTGGGGGAATCAAAGAAGTTGCATGAAAACATGGAGTAGTGGGTGTTTATACGGTGGTGGGGAATGCTGGTACTACCATAGTTAGAGAGAGAGAGGTGGGGGAGAGAGAGAGTGGCGGGGGAGATAGAGAGAGACAGAGAGAGAGAGTGACGGTCGGAGAGAGAGAGAGAGAGAGAGAGAGAGAGAGAGAGAGAGAGAGTGGCGGGGCAGAGAGAGAGAGAGAGAGAGAGAGAGAGAGTGGCGGGAGAGAGAGAGAGAGAGAGAGAGAGAGAGAGAGAGAGAGAGAGAGAGAGGAGAGTGGCGGGGGAGAGAGAGTGAGAGAATGGTGGGGGAGAGACTGGCGGGGAGAGAGAGGGAGGGGAGAGAGAGAGAGTGGTGAGGGAGATTGGGATTGGGGGAAAGCGAGGAGGAGAGTGGAAGAGCTGAGGGGACAGGCAGAGGGAGAAAGGTTTGGCGGGTTCACTTACAGATCTGTAATTTAATCAAATATGAAAGGAAATACGGAGGGAGGGAGGGAGGGAGGGAGGGAGGGAGGGAGGGAGGGAGGGAGGGAGGGAAAGATCAACAGAGAGGGAGAGAGTTCATATAGGATAGTGAGAGGAAAATACGGAGGGTTAACAAGGGATAGGATGGATGTGTTGATGACAGAAGGATAGAGAGATAGATAGAGGGAGAGAAAGAGGCATATCCGTGTTCTGTAGCAAACCCCATCACAGGGTCCGCATCCGAAATTGCACCTTATTCCCTCCATAGTGCACTACTTTTGACCAGAAAAGAATTTGGACACAGTCAGGGTATGCAAGTGTTAATGTCACAGAGAGAGAGAGAGAGAGTCAGGAAACATATAAATATATAAAACAGTCTGGCCACGAGCATAAAAAAAAGAAAAGTTGAAAGAGATTTATTTACTTTAAGAGACTGACTGTGTAGAGGAGAGTGGTTTAAACCCCTGATGCACCGCATTTAGAATTAAGCCTCAAAATTATTCAACTATTAAACATGAGCGGCTTAATGCAAGCAGATACATAGACCATCTGATGCTGAACAGAGTTGAAATCACTCCGAGATGAGAAGAGAGAGAGCGAGGGATGGACGGAGAGATAAAGACTGGGGGAAGGGGAGTGCTTAGCTAAAACTTTAAGGTGAATCAATCTTGCAGAGAAAGAGGGGAGAGGAAGAAAGAGGGGAAGGGAGGGGGAAGGATGCGGCAGAGGGAGAGAGGGATTATTCACCATTTCAAATGAGTAAATCCGTATTGTGTGAATCTGGCACACACAGAGAGAGAGGGAGCGAGGGTGGAAAAGAGAGAGCATCACCTCGACAAGACCTGAAGATCAAAGAGATCCTCAACAAAAATAGAAGGAAAGAAGAAAAGGGGAAGAACAATAACTGAATACAAAAGTGTTTTCATGATCTAGAATCTCTCTGCGTTGGACTTGGAATAAGCTTCTCTGCAGTTACAACCACCAGATACCAACCAACTAAAGAAGGCTTCACTTTAAAATAAACTTTGGAACAGCGACAGGAGCTGAAGCCCTGAACATGCGATAACAGAACATGAAAGAGAAGCGAACGAACGTGGCATTGGAATAAAGAGAAACTCAGCCTGGACACAGGTGTAGAAGAGAAGAGAGAGAGAATCGAGTGAAGAGATAAAAAGAGAAGAGAAGGAAAGCATCAGAGGGTATATTATTTCTGGGTCATCACCCCCGATGAGAGGACAACACCTGCCAGGTGACTTCTGTTGTTAAGCACAGCCAGGTGGGGACAGTGTCGCAAATAACTATATAACAGAATTATGTAAAATATCATATGTCACGTTTCAGTTTTGATAGTTGTAATTATATGAGGCGCTGTCAGTGCATACGTGGTTGATGTAGTAGTAGGACACTGTTTTGTCAACCACTAGAGCCTACCGTTTCATGAAGATATTGATGATGTAGGACCTGCTGGTTTATGAACGACAGTTTTTGGTGCATGCTCAATGTAAGCCTCCTCCAGGATGCATTTTTTTGCATGCGTGTGAACCTGAAACATCACGACACCTTCTCAACGCCTCAGAGCTGTAAGGGTGCTATGACACTTTTGGGGTTGTGTGGTTTTTTGGGATCCTTCAGGGGTGCAGTGATGGGTGAGCACAGCTGCCCCAGTGCATTGTGGGGGAGAGAGGGTGTGAAGGTACTCGCGCTCTATTCGCTCCTAGCAGTCGGTGAGTGAGGTTATTTTTCTTCCAAAAATATATTGCATTGATATACGTTTTCTGTGAGTGTATACGTACCAAAAATGTAGTTGCTACCTTTTTCATGTGTTTAAAATAGCTGATATGTGTGATTTACATTAGGTGTAGGCCTAACAATTGATGTGAAATTGATGTGAAATATACCAAAGAGAAGAGATACACAAACATATCAATATTTCACTCCTCTCCTTTTCTGTCGATCTCTTTCTCTCATCCACCAGTACACACATCCCATGCCCAGCCTCCCCTCCCTCTCTCCCTCCCGGCCAAAATCGTTGTCCCCCCTCCCTGGCACGCTCTGCCCCTGTTGCAGGCTGATCTGGGCTCACTGTTCTCCAACTCCAGCCCCTTCGCCTTCTCTCAGTCCCTGCTCATGGTGCCTCCGGCTGGGGAAGCCTCCAAAGCAGGGGTCCGGGCTTCCTTCGGGCCTTACTCTGTCAGCCAGGTAAATCAATTGGGATTGTGCTCATTGACAATCAGCAGAATGCTGCAGATCTCTGCTTATACATTTTGAGAATTAGTTCCATAGATTTCATATTATTCCTTTGTCCTGAGAAGCTGCAAGGTAATATGTAACGCAGAGATCTTCCTCTAACCCTCTCTCGCTCTCCTTCTCTCACTCCTCAGCTGGTCTCCGGGCCCATCCTCCCCCTCTCCCCTCCTCTGTCTGCGTCTCTCCTCTCTAAACACGTGGAGCGAGAGAGGGATGAAGGAGGAAAGGAGAGGTACCGGGTGCGGGTGTTGTTCCATGTGCGAGGGGACGCCAGCAGAGGGAGCTGTATCACCCTCCACGCCTTCAAAGAGACCGAGGAGCAGAAGGCTTCCTGTATCACACAGGTGTGTGCGTGCGTCCGGGGCACACACTATATTTCGCCACCATCACCTGTGACCATTCAAAAGACTCAAACCGGACTAAACGTTTTCTTTGGGACTCCAGCGGGACTCTGAAGGATGGATATGTTGTATTGTGTGTTTGTTACACTGGCCAACACACTGACATGTTCTGTTCTATATAAAGTATGACCCCAAACGCTCACCGATACCTCTCTTCATCCATTTCTCCTCTCTCCTTCCCAGCCTCCATTGGGTCTGTGTGTGGTGACCCTGGCCCTACCTAAGGACTGGTTTGAGGTGGACCAGACCAGCCAGCCCTACCTTGGCCCCAGCCAGCATGCCAGGCACACACACCGACACCGCACCCGTAATCGGGGACGACGGCACGAGGGTGTTGTCGTCGGTGGAGCCGATGGCATCCCCTTCCCAGGCGCCCTCAGATACAGCCCCGCCCACACCGGAGACCGCATCCAGTTGTACTACTCATTGTTTGGCACAGCGTCCAACATCAAACTAGCACCCCCTAGGTGTGTGGAAGACAAATTACCACAGTCTCAGAGACAGTTGATTTATATAGGAGCTGTGACTCTGAGGAAGTACAATAAGGGGAGAGAGGCCAACAGGACCAAAGAGGAAATAGACTGTTGCAATGGACAGGAAGAGGAAGAGCTACGGTTGGATTCCAACGTGCTGATTCGCTATCGCAGGGGACCGGTCCGCACGGGACAGCCAATAGGGATTTCTGTGAACCTGAAGGCCAATTTCAATGCAGAGTTTGTTGTTATCCGGTAAGTCTTTGTTACGTGATGCTCTGTGATGTAAGTGATAATCCAGCAAATTGAAAAGGGAGACCTGATGACGACCTAAACACATATAGGAACACAGCAGTGTGCAGGTTCTTCTCTTTCACTGATAAATACTGTATTCGTAGTATGAATAGTATGAATACAGTATGTAGTACATGTACATTGGGGCCGGCAGATCGCCTAGCGGTTAGAGAGGAGAGCCAGCAACCGGAGGGTTGCCAGTTCGAATCCTGGGTCCGACGGGAAAAATCTGTCAGGAAGTGAGCTGGCAACCGGAGGGTCGCTGGTATCAAATCCTAGATGCCATTGTCTGCCGTTGTGCCCACGTAACACCCCACAACAACAGCTCCCCGGGCACCTAGTGTGACAGCCCCCCGCTCCTCTCCAGAACCTGCATATGTGTGTGTGTGTCTTTCAGAGGGGTTGGGTTAAAAGCGGAAGTCAAATTTTGGATGAACATTAAAGTGACCTTTAGTCACCTTTAGTTCCATTTTAGTCATTTCCCAGACGCTCTGATTCAGAGCAACAAGCAGTAAGTCACGCTACATCTGTATGTATCTATTCCAGACTGAAGGTGAAGAAAGGCCTTTTGTCTCTGGTTGCCCAGCGCTCTCTGAACTCTGACCTCTGGGTTGTGAACCTGGAGAAAACCCAGGGCTCCAAACATGACGTCATCTCCATCATCTGCCATAAACTGGCGGGACACATGGACAGCGACAGGTATTACGTCATCATATATATTACTGTACAATATTACTCAGGTACAATGTTACCTCAGTGAAGGAACGTATTCAATTTAACCGGTTTGTGACGATACATTATTAAAATTGCATGCAAGTGATACCACATATGTGAGAGAATATTACTCTATTGAATATTATTTCCATCAAATCGCTTTTTTCTTATCCTCCCCACTCTTCTCCCTACTCTCTCTCTCTCTCTCTCTCTCTCTTCCCCACTCCTCACCCCTTTCCCTCCGCTTTCTCCTGTTGCCGTCCTCCCGCCTCCTCTCCCTCAGTCCCGCTGCTCTGCAGCAGGTTGCCTGTCTGTCAGTGGACGGCTTGCGAAGGAGTTTCGGGGTTGCCATGACTGTATCGGCCAGCTGGTGGGTGGAGTACTCAGGCCGTAATAACCCTCCGCCACCACACGGCGGAGTAGTGAGTAGCTTCTCCTTCACTGACAGAGAGATAGTGGGCATCTCTCCCATAACTGAGGTAGGTAGAACTTTATTAAATCAGGGCCAGTTTCCCGGGACACAGAATCTCCATTGAACATGCCTCTTATTCCAAAAACTCTTAGTCAGGAAAAATAAACATGCATCTTAGTCCAGAACTCTTAGTAAGGGAAATTGGCCCACGGTGTATTTGCTTCTTCTTGTTACATAATCTGTATGTACTATGCAGTAGAATAATGGATAATGCGATAGCTACAATACATCTCCATACATCTACGGTCCCTTAGTGTTTCGGTGGACTGTTTCTGCCTTAAAAAGCTCAATATGTTTATTCCTAAATAAGGCCAATAAACTGAACTTGTTGTCATCAATACACAGAGTGGCATGATCATCAACACGGCCATCTTGACCAGCGAGCCAGTGTCACTTCCTGTCATTGTGCTGGCAGTGGGGCATGATGGGAAGGTGTCTGATATCACCGCGGCGGTGAAGTGTCAGTCGTCCAACGATGATATCATCAAGGTAACCAGACAGGACTGTACATACTGTATACGCACACACACACACTCACACACAAAAGATGGCACAGCAGTGGAAAGCAGCCATTTTACGGGTTCCTGACCAATTCTGCTATTTTGTGGGGGTTTTTATGCTGATATTAACCGCCATTATTTCCTATGACGAAAACAGCTTCTGGACAACAGAACAGCAATCACTAACCTCGATTTGAATGACAATTTGTACTTCAGCCAGTTGGCACCTCTGGACGTCGGTACCTCTGGACCAAGCCATAATCCCTGGGACTCAAAAGAGGAAGAGAGAGGCAAACGAGCCGGCATCCTGATGAGACTACGTTGGCGAGCAGATAAACCACCTCTACCCTCTGTTCTATTGGCGAATGTAAAATCACTGGAGAACGAACTGGATGAGCTCCGTTTGAGAATATCCTATCAACAGGACCTGAACGACTGTAATAAGATGGGTGTGTTTTCTTGTTAACAACAGCTAGTGCGCGATCAGGAGAACATCCCTGGTCATCCCTACTGCCTCTGATCTGGCGGACTCACTAAACACATGCTTCGTTTGTAAAGGATGTCTGAGTGTTGGAGCGTCCCCCTGGCTACCATTAATGTAAAAAATATATGCTTTTACTTTTGATACCTGAGTAAAAGTCTAAAAGTATTTGGTTTTAAATATACTTAAGTATCAAAAGTAAATGTAATTGCTCAAATATACATAAGTAGGATTTTACTGGGTGACTTTCTTTTTTCATTTTCTATTAAGGTATCTTGACTTTTACTCAAGTATGACAATTAGGTACTTTTTCCACCACTGCTATTTACCAAGAGAGTTTACATCTATATTTTTTCCTAGCTGTTTATTTACCACCACAAACCGATGCTGGCACTAAGATCACACTCAACGAGCTGTATATGGCCATAAGCAAACATTGCACATCCAGAGGCGGCGCATCTCGTTGCTGGTGATTTTAATACACGGAAACTAAAATCAGTTTTACCTCATTTTTACTAGCATGTCAATGTGCAACTAGAGGCGACAAAACTCTTGTTCACCTTTACTCCTTACGCAGAAACGCATACAAGGCTCTCCCTCGCCCTTCCTTTGGAAAATCTGACCATAACGCTATGCTCCTAATTCCTGTTTACGAGCAAAAACTCAAACAGGAAGTACCAGTGACGCGCTCATTACGGAAGTGGGACATTGAAGCGGATGCTAAGCTACAGGACTGTTTTGCTAGCAGAGACTGGAATATGTTTCGGGATTCCTTTGATAACATTGAGGAGTTTACCACATCAGTCACTGGCTTCATTAACAAGTGCATCGACAAGTCGACGACATCATCCCCACAGTAACCGTACGTACATATCCCAACCAGAAGCCATAAATTACAGGCAATATCTGCTCTGAGCTAAAGACTAGAGCTACCGCTTTCAAGGAGCGGGACATTAATCCGGATGTTTATAAAAAAATCCTGCTATGATCTCCAACGAGCCATCAAACAGGCAAAGCATCAATACAGGACTAAGATCGAATCCTACGACGCCGGCTCTGATGGTTGTTGGATGTGGCGGGGCTTGCAAACTATCACAGATTACAAAGGGAAACCCCGCCGCGAGCTGCCCAGTGACGCAAGCCTACCAGACAAGCTAAATGCCTTCTATGCCCGCTTCGAGACAAGCAACACTGAATAATTGCATTATGAGGCCTAAAGTACGGAAATAGTATCCTCTGCGTGCATACTTCATATTTTGGCGAATTTAGTACAACATCCGGGAACTTTTTGGCATAATAACTATATCCAGACTATGACCAGTAAGCATACTATATACTCAATACACGTCACAAATAGTAGGGTTAGTATGATTATTTCAAACAGTTATTGTGTATTTATTCCTCTTGTTATTATTTTTATATTTTTCTCTCTGCATTGTTGGGAAGGGCCCGTATGTAAGCGTTTCACTGTTACTGTACACCTGTTGTTTTACTAAGCATGTGACAAATAAAATGGGATTTGTTTGGATTGATTTGACACACAGGCACACACAATCCTCCACTCCCTTTATCACAATCTGACTTTATTCAACAGGTGTCAAGTGATTGCTCAACCCTCTTCGTCGACGGAAGTGAATCAGGGGTGGGCAGCACCTGCGTAGGGGTGGAGTTTCTCCTGGGCACGCTCAGTGGTTCCCTATGTCTGTCCGTGTGGGCTCCTGTCGTCCCACTGCGCGTCTCACTGTCCGACAACGAGCTGAGCGCCATTGATGGCTGGAACCACTACACGGAGAACGGGTGAGTCCCTGTGCGTGCGTGTGTCTAGAGAAAGATGAAGACACACTGAGCAGGAATTACATAAAGCAGGATTTAACAATGTCATGCCATGCCATTAACATCAAGATTCCTAAAGCAGTTGATAGAATGATGGGGATTGGAACAGTTGGAACTCCCATTTTTATGTATTTTTATTTAACCTTTATTTATCTAGGCAAGTCAATTAAGAAGTAAGAATTTTTTACAATGATGGCCTGGCAATCTGTTCCCAGTTCACCTCCTGGTCTCCTTTTAGCATAATATCCTTTCCTAATCCGTCTTTATCTATCTCAAGACAGATCAGGAGGTTGAAACACCAAACCAGGAATGTCCAGTGGTGGAAAAAGTACTCCCTTTTCATACTTGAGTAAAAGTAGAGATACCTTAATAGAATATGACAAGTGTAAAAGTGTAAAAGTATTTGCTTTTAAATATACTTAAGTATCAAAGTAAATGTAATTGCTAAAATATACTGAAGAATTAAAAGTAAAAGTACGAATAATAAAGAATTCCTTATATTAAGTAAACCCGACAGCACCATTTACATTTTTTTATTTATTTACGCATAGCCAGGGTCACACCAACACTCAGACATCGTTTAAAAACAACGCATTTGTGTTTAGTGAGTCCGCCAGATAAGAGGCAGTAGGGATGACCAGGGATGTTCTCTTGATAAGTGTGCGTATTGGACCATTTTCTGTCCTGCTAAGCATTCAAAATGTTACGAGTACTTTTGCGTGTCAGGGAAAATGTATGGAGCAAAAAGTACATAATGTTCTTTAGGTATGTAGTGAAATAAAAGTAGTCAAAAATATAAATTTTAAAGAATAGTACAGATACCCCAAAAAACAACATAAGTAGTGCTTTAAAGTATTTTTACTTAAGTACTTTACACCACTGGGAATGTCTGGTAGAACAGTGAAGGGTTGTATCCCACTTGGCACGCTATTCCCTATATAGTGCACTACTTTTGACCAGAGCCATATGGACCCTTGTCAAAAGTAGTGCACTATATAGGGAATAAGGTGCGATTTGACATAAACCCAAGGTCTACTGCCAAAAAGCGTCATTCACCATACAAACACTACAGGCAAACAGCTGGTAGAAGAGTCTACTAATTCCCTAACCCAGAGCCTTTAAATAGGCTCTCTGCATTATCCACCTTTTATTCCTAGATGGCACATGCTCAAAAATTCAAACACAAACATTATGACTTGCTGTCACATCTCAACCAGGTTTGGGGTCAGTTCCATTTCAACTCCAGTCAATTCAGAAAGTACACCAAAATTCCAATTCCAATTATCTTCAATGATTTTCATGAGGAAAAATGGGAATTTGAATTGGAGTTTGGTTTACTTTTTGATTTGACTGGAATTTACCCCAACCCTCAACATATTTAAGCTTATGATGTCTCCATTTCTGGTTTTGCCCAGCTTCTATACCACATTCAGATGTGTATAATATCTCTCTCTCCTCATCCATCCATCCTTCTCTCTACCCCCCACCCCCTCTCTCATACCCCCCTCTCTCATACCTCTTTCTTCCTCCCTCCCTCCCTTTCTTTCCCTGCTCCCCAGCTGTTCTCCAGTGTATCAGAGGTCCACGGTTCAGGTTCTGACCCAGTTCAGTGCTCAGGGTGGCCAGGGTCAGCTGAACTACCTGCTGGGCTCCTCTGATTGGTTTGTGGATGCCACAGAGTTGGTCCGTAATTGGCTGAGGGTAGAGAATCCTCGCGTGGCGGTCCTCGACAAGCAGAGCAATCTGATTGGTCTACACCCGGGGAAAACTTCAGTTCATGTGAGTACCATAAACTCAGCAAAAAAAGAAACGTCCTCTCACTGTCAACTGTGTTAATTTTCAGCAAACTTAACAGGTGTAAATATTTGTATGAACATAACAAGATTCAACAACTGAGACATAAACTGAACAAGTTCCACAGATATTTGACTAACAGAAATTGAATAACGTGTCCCTGAACAAAGGGGGGGGGGGGGTTAAAATCAAAAGTAACAGTCAGTATCTGATGTGGCCACCAGCTGCATTAAGTACTGCAGTGCATCTCCTCATGGACTGCACCAGATTTGCCAGTTCTTGCATTGAGATGTTATCCCACTCTTCCACCAAGGCACCTGCATGTTCCCTGACATTTCTGGGAGGAATGGCCCCAGCCCTCACCCTCCGATCCAACAGGTCCCAGACGTGATCAATGGGATTGAGATCTGGGCTCTTCGCTGATCATGGCAGAACACTGACATTCCTGTCTTGCAGGAAAGCACTCACAGAACAAGCAGTATGGCTGGTGGCATTGTCATGCTGGAGGGTCATGTCAGGATGAGCCTGCAGGAAGGGTACCACATGAGGGAGGAGGATGTCTTCCCTGTAACGCACAGCATTGAGATTGCCTGCGATGACAACAAGCTCAGTCCGATGATGCTGTGACACATCGCCCCAGACCATGACGGACACTCCACCTCCAAATTGATCCCGCTCCAGAGTACAGGCCTCGGTGTAACGCTCATTTTTTTGACGATAAACGAAAATCCGACCATCACCCCTGGTGAGACAAAACCGCGACTCGTCAGTGAAGAGGACTTTTTGCCAGTCCTGTCTGGTCCAGTGACGGTGGGTTTGTGCCCATAGGCAACATTGTTGCCGGTGATGTCTGGTGAGGACCTGCCTTACAACAGGCCTACAAGCCCTCAGTCCAGCCTCTCTCAGCCTATTGCGGACAGTCTGACCACTGATGGAGGGATTGTGCGTTCCTGGTGTAACTCGGGCAGTTGTTGTTGCCATCCTGTACCTGTTGCCATCCTGCAGGTGTGATGTTCGGATGTACCGATCTGTGCAGGTGTTGTTACACGTGGTCTGCACTGTAGCGCTGTCTTAGGCGTCTCACAGTATGGACATTGCAATTTATTTCCCTGGCCACATCTGCAGTCCTCATGCCTCCTTGCAGCATGCCTAAGGCACGTTCACGCAGTTGAGCAGGGACCCTGGGCATCTTTCTTTTGGTGTTTTTCAGAGTCAGTAGAAAGGCCTCTTTAGTGTCCTAAGTTTTCATAACTATGACCTTAATTTCTCTACCGTCTGTAAGCTGTTAGTGTCTTAACGAACGTTCCACAGGTGCATGTTCATTAATTGTTTATGGTTCATTGAACAAGCATGGGAAACAGTGTTTAAAGCCTTTACAATGAAGATCTATGAAGTTATTTGGATTTTAACGAATTATCTTTGAAAGACAGGGTCCTGAAAAAGGGACGTTTCTTTTTTTGCCGAGTTTATAACACGAACAACTAATATGATGTTGTATTTTGAATAGCATGGTGAATTTTAGTTGAGGGATGGTCATTACCAAAGATGAGATCTGACCAAATGGGAGTAGGTCACATGAGACTAGGAGTAAGTAAACTTGAACAAGATACAAACAGCAAGTACCTTTATTGACACCCCTCTCTTGTCTCTCAGGTCATATCAAGCCAATGGGACGGTGTGCTGGGTAGCTGTGATGTCATTGTGACCTCTGAACCCGTGACCCCTGGTGACCTCTCAGTGCAGGTTGTGGGAGGACTCGGTATGTCAATCAATGCAAGCCCTGCCCACCCTGCTGTTGTCACAGCAACAGTGACCGCATACAACATTCTCTACAACCATGAGCAGGTGAGTTCTGTGTTTTTCTTTAACTTCACTAAAACGTTTTAGTTTTACATAACAGTAACTTCAGTGGGACGTTTTTTTCTTCAAAGGTAGGACATTTGTGCTTCAGTATAGCATGATACTGAACATTTCTCTTTCTCTCTCTCACCCTCTCTCTCTGCTTCTCTCTCCCTCCCCCATCCTTCTCTCTCCCTTGCCCTTCTCTCCCCCCTCTTGCTGCTTCTCTCTCGCTCTCTCTTTCCCTCCCCCCTTCTCTCTCTCCCCTGTCCTTCTATCTCCCCCCTCTCTCTCTCCACCAGGAAGCGTCCATCAGTGTCTGGCTCCAGTTCAGTGATGATAGCGCCACGTTGCTCTCCGCCTTCAGCCGTGGTACCTTCGCCCTGCGCCTCTCCTCATTGGCAGAGACCGTGGTCGCCGTGACGCCCGGCCCGTCGCTGCGCATCGTCGCCCAGGGCGAAGGGGGCGGGCCTTTACTGAAAGCAGAACTCCTGGTCCCCACCTGCAAGCCAATGGCGAACTCCGTCGACGGGGACCTGGCCAATCCGAAGGAAGGAAGCGGGACCAGGAGGCTGGCTAAAGGATCTGGTTGGATCAGGGTGAACCTGGACTCTGACCTTCGTCCAATGGGGAGCGAGGAGGCGAACTTGGAGCTGCTCAACATTTCGGACATGTTGATGGAGTCATCTGACAGGGATGTTCAGTACAGAAACTTCCCGGACAATGACATCATCATAGGGAACGTCACTGCCGTCAGCGGTGACGACTACTATGACAAGGCCGGCGATGGGATGATCGCCAGGAACGACCTGGAGAGAGCGGTGTTGACCCCGAATCACGAAGAGAGCGCGGTGTACTTCTCTCCCGGGGTGGAGCGAGAGAGGGAGGAGAAACTGGAGGATAAAGAGCTGGAGGTGGGTGTCGGGGCAGTTCTCTCCCTCCTCTGCCTCTCCGCACTCCTCTTCCTGGTGAATTGTCTGCCCTGTGCTTTGAGGGAGAGGAGGAAGAGGAAGGACATGAACGTGGAGGGGGTGGAGGGAGTGGTGGAGGAAGAGTGGGAGGAAGGAGAAGAGGAGGTGAAGGAGGAGGCGGAGGCAAAGGAGGTTGCAGAAAAGAACGAGAAAATAACATCATACCCCAGGGTAATATCACTTCACGAGACTACTACAGAAGAGAACGAGGGACAGTCAGATCAAAGCATGGACCATTAAGGCTGCATCCGAATAGACACCCCAATCCCTTTAAGAGCCCTGGTCAAAAGTAGTGTACTATGTAGGGAATACGGTGCCATTTTATTCAGGAGAGAAAGGTAATTGATAAAATCAACATTCTTAGGAAAATTGACTATATATTCCTGTCACTGTCTCACCAACAATGTATCTTAATGTCTTATGTCATCTTCGTATAGGCTAGTCTTTTTCTCAGTTATTTCTTTCTGAATGTTTGTCTATCACACATATACACTAACTATCCAACAAATATGTGTGCAGAAACAATGCACGTACACGACTACATATCTGCCATATTTATTTTATTGGTATTATTTCACATTCATCCATGTACAATTTGTCGTCATATCTTTTCGATTTAGGGCTCAATGCAATCCGTATCGCTGAAGTTCACCGCTATATTACAATTGAATTTTAAATGCAATGTTCCCACGTTTGCGGAGACTGAATATGTCAGTTCAATTGGAAACGACTTTTACATTTCAAGCACGCTGTAGCGCTGAACTTCGGTGATATGGATTGAATCAAGGCCTTAGGTCTATTGATGGAATAGTATAGGGGTTGAAAAATCCTGGTAATTTTCCCAAATTTCCCCCCCGGAATGACTCCCACATGCTTATTCCATTTTACATTTTAGTCATATGCTCTTATCCAGAGCAACTTACAGTAGTGAATGCATACATTTCATGCATTTTTTGTTTTTGTACTGGCCCCCCGTGGGAATCGAACCCACAACCCTGGCGTTGCACACACCATGCTGGCGTTGCAAACACCATGCGCTACCAACTGCGCCACAGGGATTCTGATTCCAGAGATTCTCCAACTGGGATTTTTGTAAGAACCGGGAATTTAGGGCAAGTTACCAGAATTTGCAACCCTAGTCCTGCACATTCTAGTTTTCTGGTTGATCTCCTAATCAACCAAACGGAAAACCCCACTTGTAAATAGACATTATAGAATAACTCATGTGAAACATGTTATTCTCCTGCTTGGCAAAGGTTGTCAATTAACTTAAAATGATTTCCTAACAATAAAATATTTCTTTTTGTATTTGATTTAGTGATAATTAGGAAAAAGTTTGATTACTTGATCAACCTTTTTTTTTTGGTCTAATTTATCAGTCAATCTGTTCAGAGTTTGTGTTTGTATACTGATGTGATTGTGCCTAGAGGTATTTGTCTGATCTGACCAGACCTCCAGCCAAGTGACTGGAGGAGAGCGGTCTGGCCCACATGGCTGGCTTAGAGCTGTCATGTATCCAGCTACCTCCAATTGATGCTGGATGACACAGAGCACTCGGTTCCTGGCAGTCTTCTCCAGCTAGTTCGACCCCATGCCGGTTGTCTGCCTCAAGCTTCAGTCTCCAGGTGTTTCTTGGACTATGGACCTGACCAGTAGAGGTCACAAACAGTGCTATTTCCCACTCCCATGTTGCCGCCTAGTGTGAATAAGGAGTGGCTCAAATGTAAGGCTTTCATCTCATATGCGTGGAGTTGTAGGTTTGATCCCAGGTAGAGCCTGTGGTTGTGTTGACACTGATGGTTGATGGACTGTGACAACTAATGAGGGTTTTGTATTTGAGGTTCCCCTTCCTGTGAACACCAGTGGTGATGGGGGGGGGGGGAGAAACTTCTCGAAAGAGTAGACACTTTTTTAAAATACTGCTTTTTCCTTGGGTTTCCCTTCATAACCGCTGCTGGGGACTGTTCTGGAACCACAGGGGGAATCCCAGGATTTAACCGCCCCCGCTTATTGCCTGCTTTCGGCCGACACACCAATCCCCAATCTCTTTTTTGGTTTAACACCCCCCTCCCCACTTTTCTCAGGCGGCCAGCACCCCCACTCTGAACCCACTCCATGCCGGCATACTATCAGTGTTGGAAACAGTACTAAATTGTCATACTTGAGTAAAAGTAAAGATACCTTAATAGAAAATGACTCAAGTAAAAGTCACCCAGTAAATTACTACTTGAGTAAAAGTCTAAAAGTATTTGGTTTTAAATATACTTAAGTATCAAAAGTAAATGTAATTGCTCAAATATTCTTAAATAGCAAGACTATCAATCAGTTCAAATTCCTTATATTAAATGTCGTGGAAATTCAACACAGGGACACTCGAAGTCAATATTAAATAAATCACTCTTTAATTGTCAGCAAGCTGGAGGTCACAGTCAAACTTGGATGCACTTTCAAACCCTTCATTCTGGGTTACCCAATCTAATTAGTAACTGATCCAAGCACAGGCAGGGACCAAGGATTATTTATGACAAAAATATAAACATTTTCAAGGCTGTCCCTCCAGTCCATACATTTCCTTCACATAAGCAAACCAGGTGGCATACATTTTTATTTATGGCTAGCCAGGGGCACACTCCAACACTCATACGCCATTGACAAATAAAGCATTTGTGTTTAGTGAGTCCGCCAGATCAGAGGCAGTAGGGATGACCAGGGATGTTCTCTTGATAAGTGTGTGAATTTGACCATTTTCCCGTCAAAATGTAACGAGTACTTTTGGTTGTCAGGGAAAATGTATAGAGTAAAAAGTACATCATTTTCTTTAGGAATGTAAATAGTAAAGTACAGATACTCAAAAAAAAAAAAAAAAAACACTAAAGTATTTTTACATAAGTACTTTACACCACTGCATACTACCTCATTAGTTGCTTGGTGGGAGGCACCAGCATGACCCTTTAAGCCACTCCAGAGCTCTAATATCAAGTGTTTGACCATCATCAGACTTGCCAGTCTTAACTTTGCATGAGTGAGGCTTTGAACCCCCATTGTCAGTTTGGAACATGTATTATATTTCTGTTCGGTGTATTCATTTGTCTCGGTGTATTGCACTCGCGTTTAAGATGGGAATGCAGTAGTTTAAACCTCACATTCCTGTAGCCACTAAAGAAATATGATGGTCAATTTGCCATGGGCTTGATGTGACTGACTGCTCTGGGATTTAGTTAGAATTCTCTTTTCACCACAGCAGTCTAGCAAAAGCTCATGTCATAACAGTACATTATCATAGATCAGAGTTATATTTTTCTTACAAAACTCACAGGAAATGTTGGGAGCTTGCAGATTGTGATTCTGGACAGGACATCTCTTTGAAACAATTCAGTACAAGCTTGTACCCACATTTTAGGTATGCCGCATGCCTACAGTAGCCTTTAGGCCAGGATCCCCCAACTGGCGCCCTAAACTATTGCCCGTGCATGGTTTTATTCGGCTCCCCAAGTTTTCTGTGCAAAAAGTGATTTTCATTTTGGAAATCTGTTCCCAAGTATTCCCACCCATAATAGAGATGTGATCGTATACAAAATGTAAGCAATGTTGGAAATGATTATGTTTTAGTCAAATATATCTGTTTGGGCTTCTTGTGGTCAATTTGCAGTCTAGAAATTGTATGAAAAGTAATTGGCTGAATGTAGTTGATGATCCTGCTTTAGACCGGTCCCCCCCCCCACCCCCCTTAATAAAAAGTAAACCATGAAGCACTGCATTTATTGATTTAGTGCGACATGCTGAGTCACATCCAATAACTACTGTGAAGCAGCTTTCATTTGCAAAGACAGACAGACGATACATGTCACATTAACTAGATTGTTGGACAAAATAATACAATTCAAATTAAAAATGGTGGAGTCATTTTGTACCTTGTCAGTCACTCCCTTTAGATTAGTGATGTCTGGACTACGGAGTCCTTCACTCATTAGATGAACTACGTGCAGGTGGTTGTGACCGGAGGTTGCTTCAGAAATAAATTGCCCACAAAATATTCAAAGTATGAGCACGGATTGGAGCAGGCGACCAAAATCTAACAACGCAGATCATAAAACGACCCCAACACTTACAGCGTGATTCTGCAACAGAAAGCAAAGACAGTCGACTACCATTTTCAATGAATTTTATGCAAACGAAATCAATTTCTTGATTCTGGATTAATACAATAATTCTCCATCTTCACCAAGGGCACAAAACAGCACATTTGTTTTACAGATTGTTTACAGATCTAAAACAAGTCAAGTACAGATGCAAAAGTGATCACATTATGGAAAAAAATATATTTATTGTGCACATGCAGATCCTTCTACACATTACATGATCTTAGAAATGGTCAATACAAAATGGAAGTTAACATGCTAGACAGTTGATAATATAACATAACAGCTACGACCAGCTTCTGAGCACTGCAACGTTTCTCTGTACAAATGTGTTGATGTATTTATGCCCTCTTGTGGATTCTTTGTGTATGGCAGGTGCTGAGATGATTTCAGGTCAGCCTCCTTGCTTCAGCTTCAAGACATGTGTCTTGAGGTATCAGTCATTTGAATCTCAGTTTACATGTCAGGTGTATCATCAGTGGTCCAGAAAAAAAAAAAGAACTCACCCTGTGAGCCTCCGGGATACGGTTTAAAGGACACTAGGCTACATCTTCTCATAGGTCAGTTCATGTCCACAGGTGTTACAGACCTTCCTGTAGAGATCCTCCTCTTCATCCACTAGCTCCTCGGGGCCGTACTCGTGCTGGTGAGCACTGGTGTCCTTTGTCCACACGCTGCTCCTCACTGCCCGGCGGAGCTCTGGTCACAACAGAGAAAAAGAACAATCCAATTAATGATCAGTAACAGGTGTGTAGGAATTATTCAATAAAGACAAAAGAAAAACCTGCACACCTGTTTGCCAGTAGCACTTGTGTTTTTGTGTTTACAGCCTTCTGATACATAAGCGCAATAAAGCCCCCCAAAAAAATGGCAAGCACAGTAGCTTTTTCGTTTTAAGTCAATAATGAAGAAATAAAACCTGCTTTCTATAATCCACTGGATGTGCTAGTGTTTTCTCTATGTTACTGTATCTCTCAGAGTTTTGTAACGAGAAAAGGTGACTAATGGGGAAATTTAAGATCACTAAAGTTCATATTCAGTTTAGAGTGATTAATACAGTGTTTAGCATGTAAATATATTTTCCCTTTAAGACACATTATTTCCATTGTTCTATTTGTGACCCTCAAGGTGCAGGTTGATGGTCACTAGACTTGATAGTGAATGTTATGGATTATTGTCATATCTGTTGATGGTGGTTGACGCCAGACTGGATGTATAAGGACACTGATTATTCACTGTTGTATTGTATTGATGATGTTCTGTGACTACAAGACTCTCAGGCTGGTGTTTCCAGAACATTTGGTGCTGTCTGATTAGGATATAAAGGACCTGTCTCCAAGAGGTCAGTTAGACATTTTCTCCGCTTCTGTGCTGGATGATGTCTCCATGTTGCAACTAGATTTTTAAACATTAACTTTACCAACAATTGCTAATCTGAGAATTCCTATTACAGTGACTTATTTATTGAGATGGCATTGTGTCTGAGTGAGGATCAGAAAACAGTGTTACTGACCTTTAACCTTTTTGTTGAAGCGCTTCTGCTTCTGCACCTCCCTGTTCTCCTCTCTGGCCTCCTTGGCCTCCTCCAGGGCCTCCTCGGAGTCCCACACCTCTAAGGAGCGCTTCTCCACCTGGAAACACAGCACAACATCATGTTTACTGATCTAACCTAAATACAGCTGGGTCACGCATCATAAAAAAAGTTTAGAAAAGTTTGAGAAGCAGACGCCTCACAAGTCCTCAACTGGCAGCTTCATTAAATAGTAAATAGTTGAGACACCGGTCTCAACGTCAACAGTGAAGAGGCGACTCCGGGACGCTGGCCTTCTAGGCAGTTTCTCAAACTAGACACTAATGTACTTGTCCTCTTGCCCAGTTGTGCACCAGGGCCTCCCACTCCTCTTTCTATTCTGGTTAGAGCCAGTTTGTGCTGTTCTGTGAAGGGAGTAGTACACAGCGTTGTACGAGATCTTCAGTTTCTTGGCAATTTCTTGCATGTAATAGCTTTCATTTCTCAGAACAAGAATAAACTGATGAGTTTCAGAAGAAAGTTATTTGTTTCTGGCCATTTTGAGCCTGTAATCGAACCCACAAATGCTGATGCTCCAGATACTCAACTAGTCTAAAGAAGGCCAGTTTTATTGCTTCTTTAATCAGAACAGCAGTTTGCAGCTGTGCTAACATAGTTGCAAAAGGGTTTTCTAATGATCAATTAGCCTTTTAAAATGATACACTTGGATTAACTAACACAACATGCCATTGGAACACAGGAGTGATTGTTGCTGATAATGGGCCTCTGTAGATATTCCATTTAAAACAAAATCAGCTGTTTCCAGATACAATAGTCATTTACAACATTAACAATGTCTACACTGTATTTCTGATCAATTTGGTGCTATTTTAATGGACAAAAGAAATAAAAAAGCTTTTCTTTCAAAAACAAAGACATTTCTAAGTGACCCCAAACTTTTGAACGATAGTGTATTTACCATTAAATAGGCATTCATCATTAAGAAATGCATGCATCATTTTGAAACTGAACACAGTTCTTATAGACAAGTCCAGGTAGAGGTAAACAAACAATAGTAGGGGAAAACTGGTACAGTGGCAGTCAGTTGAGGACAAGGTGAGGGAAAGCTAGCCTGGCATTCAAACTGATTGAAACAATATTGGTGAGAGCAGCGTGTTCAATCTGGTTTTACCAGGCTAAGGGAGAGCAGCCGGTTAGAACCAGCGATGGTTGGTATCGGTTAGCTCGTCCTACCTGCAGCTTGAGGTAGAGTTTCATGTCTCCCCAGTGAGGGTTGTGTGGGTTCTTCCTCAGGACAAACCTCAGCACTGGTTCCCTCTTGTCCAGGTCACAGTCCTTCAGTAGGTAGAGCTGCTTAGCCTCCGTACGGGATATCAGCTTGTGTTTCACCTCGTTGTCTCTGATTGGGGGGGGACATTAACAGAGGGAAGACAAGATAGAATACCTCTTCTGCATTTTGGCATCCTCTTACCATTGAAGCACAATGCAATACAACGGAAGTTAAAGCACTGTATATAATACTGCAGTGCAGGTAGTCTAGTGGTGAGAGCGTTGGGCCAGTAACCGAAAGGTTGCTTGATCGAATCCCTGAGCTGACAAGGTAAAAATCTGTTGTTCTGCCCCTGAACAAGGCAGTTAACCCACTGTTCCCCGGTAGGCCGTCATCATAAATAAGAATTTGTTCTTAACTGACTTGCCTAGTTAAATAAAAAATGTTTTTATAGTGAATGTGTTTATAGTAAACCTGTTATAGTGATCAACTTGTCCTGCACATAGAGTACCAAAAGTTTAGACACACCTACTCATTCAAGGGTTTCTTTATTTTTACTATTTTCTACATTGTACAATAATAGCGAAGACATCAAAACTATGAAATAACACATATGGAATTATGTAGTAACCAAAAAAAAGTGTTAAACAAATCTAAATATATTTATATTTGAGATTCTTCAAAGTAGCCACCCTTTGCCTTGATGACAGCTTTGCACACTCTTGGCATTCGCTCAACCAGCTTCATGAGGTAGTCACCTGGAATGCGTTACAATTAACAGGTGTGCTTTGTTAAAAGTACATTTGTGGAATTTCTTTCCTTCTTAATGCGTTTGAGCCAACCAGTTGTGTTGTGACAAGGTAGGGGTGGTATACAAAAGATAACTATATTTTGTAAAAGACCAAGTCCATATTATGGCAAGAACAGCTCAAATAAGCAAAGAGAAATGACAGTCCATCATTACTTTAAGACATAAAAGTCAGTCAGTCCGGAACATTTCAAGAATTTTGAAAGTTTCTTCAAGCACTATGATGAAACTGGCTCTCATGAGGACCACCACAGGAAAGGAAGACCCAGAGTTACCTCTGCTGCAGAGGATAAGTTCATTAGAGTTTGCTTCACAAAGTTCAAGTAACAGACACATCTCAACGTTAACTGTTCAGAGGAGACGGCGTGAATCAGGCCTTCATGGTCGAATTGATGCAAAGAAACCACTAATAAAGGACACCAATAAGATAAGAAGAAGAGACTTGCTTGGACCAAGAAACACGAGTAATGGACATTAGACGGGTGGCAATCTGTCCTTTGGTATGATGAGTCCAAATTTGAGATTTTTGGTTCCAAACGCTGTGTCTTTGTGAGACGCAGAGTAGGTGAACGGATGATCTCCGCATGTGTGGTTCCCACCGTGAAGCATGGAGGTGGTGTGATGGTGCTTTGCTGGTGACACTGTCAATGATGTATTTAGAATTCAAGGCACACTTAACCAGCATGGCTACCACACCATTCTGCAGTGATACGCCATCCCATCTGGTTTGCGCTTAGTGGAACTATCATTTGGTTTTCAACAGGACAATGACCCAACACACCTCTAGGCTAAGGGCTATTTGACCAAGAAGGAGAGTGATGTGGTGCTGCATCAGATGATCTGGCCTCCACAATCACCTGACCTCAACCCAATTGAGATGGCTTGGGATGAGTTGGACTGCAGAGTGAAGGAAAAGCAGCCAACAAGTGCTCAGCATATGTGGGAACTTCTTCAAGACTGTTGGAAAAGCATTCCTGATGAAGCTGGTTGAGAGAATGCTAAGTGTGCAAAGCTGTCATCAAGGCAAAGGGTGGCTACTTTGAAGAATCTCAAATATATTTTGATTTGTTTAACTTTTTTGGTTACTTACTACATGATTCCATGTGTTATTGCATAGTTTATGTCTTCACGATTATTGTACAATGTAGAAAATAGTACAAATAAAGAAAAACCCTTGAATGAGTAGGTGTGTCCAAACTTTTGACTGGTACTGTATGTGAACACTATTATGAGAAGCACACTGTACAATAATATATATATATATATGTATCAATATCGTTATTTGTGTTGGTTGTCATTGACACAAGAAGACTTTTACCTGCAGTTGTCACAGACTGCCAGATCGAAGCCGCTGCTGAGGTAGGAATCCATAAACGGCTTGTCACAGTCATCACACAGCAGATAGTCTGTCTCTATCACCGGGGCTAGGAAGACAGTCAGAGAGAGCAGTAGAACTCAACACTAGCCAGAATGCCAGTTAGTTTTCAAGAGCGCAGAGACTACTTATGGAATTGATGCCAAGCATGCCAAGCAGACTGGCACCCAGGCTCAACAATACAATACTACTACTACACTTAAATTATTACATTTGAGTCATTTCAGCGCACACACACGTATCCAGAATCATAATCAATGCAGAGAGAGAGTGCTAGGAAGAGAGGTCAGCCAAGGTGTCTTGTCAGTAAAACAAGTATCTACTAGTCATTCAGATAGTGGTTTGTTGGTTGTCACTGTGCCATAAATAATGTATTATGGACATCATTTATAATCTGTAATACCTGATTGAAAGAAAGTGACTCCACTCAGCAACTGGCATGTGGTATTACATGAATCCACAAGAGGGCGCACATGAACAAACAATGCATCTTCCTTTGTTACACCAGACATACAGAGGAGATAAGATTACGTCTGAAGTTTACGTCATGCAACAAATATGAATACTTCCCCCTGACATTTTTGATTGACTATAAATGCACATACCTGGTTGAAGCACCACTTCCTTTGTCCTTTGCTCCTCCTGTCCCTCCTCTTCTTCATCAATGAAGAACCCACCTCCAGAGTCGACTATCTTAGCGACTTTAGCCGAGGTTCCACCCCCTTCTCCTGCCGATGGTCTGCTGGCAAGTCGGGCTTGCCTCAGCATTAGAGCCCGCTGTCTGTTTCGTTCGATCTTGGCTCTCATCGCGGGGGACAGATCGCAGTTCTTGGCTTTGGACTCCGAAGGAGAAGAAGCATTATCCTTCACCGGTGTGGGAGGCTCCAACAGATCCATCGCAAAAAAACATGCACTAACTAACTTAGCTGTAGGCTAAACTCTCCAGCGTCTTGGAAATTACAATTAAGTAAAGTTGTTTACCAGCAAGACAGCTGGCAGAGCTCTAAGAGGGGTACAATTGTTTGTGTTTCTAGTTTTAACCCGTGGACACCGCGGTGTGTTCGAGTTACCGGCGGCTGCCATTTGTCGGTCGCACAACCAACTTCCGGGTTGTTATAATGTCAAAATAAAAGTGCTGTTATGAAACTGATGCAGCTTCTCTATGTGAACGCAAGGTGTCGCCGGAGAGCGGACATATACCATCCCCACCCAGCACTAATAGGTATTCACAGCTTTATCCTGTTCCTTCCTGTCCATGTCCTTCATTGCTGGTCCATATCCTGAAAGACCCAGTGGCAATGTGCCATATCTGATGTAATTGGCTTGCTGTAGCAATATCTCTGCTTGGTAAAGAGCTAAACATATGGCTCTGACTCTACCTGCAGTGGCTGTTGTCTTGTTCATTATAAATGTTCATTCTCTGTTGTTAATTAACTTGTATTATGACCCACCCTGTTCTCTTTCCTTCCAAAGAATCAGGTAGTCCACACATTCTTTTTATTTTACTTGGCAAGTCAGTTAAGAACAAATCCTTATTTTCAATGATTGCCTAGGAACAGTGGGTTAACTGCCTTGTTCAGGGGCAGATTAACAGATTTGTACCTTGTCAGCTCAGGGATTTGATCTTGCATCCTTTGGGTAACTAGTCCAATGCTCTAACCACTTGGCTACCTGCCGCCCCATAGATAGGCTAATCTGGTAATGGTTCCCACCTAGCAACATAGGGTCATTCTCACAGTAACCAAAGTAGGGGTCACGACCCCACTGGGGGAACTGCAGTGGAGAGGCCCAAAAAACAATACATATATTGATTTTTTTAAAGGAACAAAACATTAAGAGTACAGATTATTGGATGAGACAATATACAAACGTTTCTGAGAAATATCATTTTAAAAATGACATTTTATTGAGTAAATGTATTTCATTTTGATAAGAGATGAAAATGTAATGAATTGAAGGTTATTTGTTGATGTAAAAATCTAAATTGACTGATTTTAGGTTGTGTCATGTGATTTGGGGTGGAATGGGGTCCCCAAAAATTTGGGCGGAAAAAAGAGTGTCCCCGTTAAAAAAGTTTGAATAACCACTGCAGCAACCCATTAAGGGTGTCCATACACAATGCTTAGCATCTATTTAAAGCAGTGCAGCACATGAGCTTTAGTCATTACCGATCTTAATCTCATTTTCACAGAGTTGCATTAATCTATTGCTCTTTTCAGGGTATCACGGCGAGCGCTGCCAATATACTAGAATATAGACTATATTCCCCCGTATATTAGAAGTATAACACAGTCTTTTATGGGATCACGAATAGAAGACAGTTCAATTCAGTGTTAAATGGAGACTTACTGTGGGTTATATCGGTATTCCATGTGCTTGTGGTCCCAATGTCAATAATATCATTGCTTCATGCAGTAACTTTGAACCCTTGGTATTGACAAATTGGCATTGACCTTATATGCCTCTAAAAAATTATAAATATAATAAATATAATTTCACATTTAAAGGAAAATAAGAATCCTGTTTTTTATTACACCTCAGTTTGAGCATTATAAGAGTTCTACCTTAAATGACATTAAATGACAATTTAGCCCGTTATGTAATATATTTAGCCTGCCTTGGTTCGTCTTAATATAGCCGTGATGGCCGGTTTCATAGGCCTAACCAAGGTCAGCTTCAAAGTTATGAACAAAGTAACCTAACCTGTAAAGCAGTTTAGCTGTATACTAGTACCACAGGTGGCTGGTGGCACATTAATTGGGGAGGACGGGCTCATAATACTGTCTGGAATGGAATGAATGGTATCAAGCACATAGTTTCCATGTGTTTCATACCATTCCATTCACTCCATTCAAGACTGTATTATGAGCCGTCCTCCCCTCACCAGCCTCCTGTAACTAGTGCCCTTCTCTACTACACTTCTATCCTATACTTCTACTATACAGTACCTTCTTACACTTATAAAAGTCATGAGCATATTATTTTATCTCGGCATGGTAATAGACAAGAGCAAGAGCAACATTAGATATGGTAAGATAATACAAAGAAAAAAACAACTGTTTAAAAACACAAAATTGTACCATCATCTTTGAAATGCATGAGAAAGGCCCTAATGTATTATTCCAGCCCAGGTGCAATTTAGATGTTGGCCACTAGATGGCAGCAGTGTATGTGCAAAGTTTTAGACTGATCCAATGAACCGTTGCATTTCTGGTCAAAATGTTGTATCAAGACTGCCCAAATGTGCCTCATTTGTTTATTAATAACTTTTCAAGTTCAAAACTGTGCACTCTCCTCAAACAATAGCATGGTATTCTTTCACTGTAATAGCTACTGTAAATTGGACAGTGCAGTTAGATTATAACAAGAATTTAAGCTTTCTGCCAATGTCAGATATGTCTATGTCCTGGGAAATGTTCTTGTTACTTACAACCTCATGCTAATCGCATTAGCCTACGTTAGCTCAACCGTCCCGTGGGGGACCCACCGATCCTTTGGAGCAGGTTTGAAAACCATGTAATGTATTAATTCTGTAAAGATTTCTGTGTCAAAAGGCTCACGCTTCCTGTACTGAAATCCATATGCAGGCAATTGTACCGCCAACAGGTTCACAGCCAAAGAACAGGCACACAGCAGAACAAACATGTATGTCCCGTCTTCTTTACCTCATTCTACCTTTCTAACAGGTGATGGCTAACTGCTGCCTCACGGCCTGCCTATGTAAGGGGCCATGGGGGGAGGGGGGACAAGAGAGAGACCTGAAGAGAGCCAGTACAGGTCAGATAAGTTGAGCTCACCTTCAGCAGAGAGGCAGCAGAGCATTACAGCACTAATGGCTCACGTGTTTAGCCTGACCTCACCACCACCAGCTTTAGTCTCCAGAAGAAGAAGAAGAAGAAGAAGCTGTTGGAAGGATTCTAATACTACCCCCCCCCCCCCCCCCCCCCTCCTGCCCTCTGTCCATCCCTGAGTCTGCTTACCTACAGCACCATATGACACTGAGCCTCCGAAAGGACAGGTCTTTGACAGACGCCCAATTCTACACATGGACTGGTACTGTAGGTCTATGGCGAACACAGTGTGGCTTTTAAGTCTTGGTGACATTGTATTTTAAACCAGATATTATTTTATTTTCCTTTATAAAAATAAAAAAGCATCTCAATGAGTCTAAAGTCCACTGACGTTACCACAGAAAACATAATAAACATTTCCTTTACCGAAAGCTATGTCTTTGAAAATGTGCAACAATTGTAGTACATTTACATTTTGGTCGTTTAGCAGACGCTCTATCCAAAGCGACTTACAGTCAGTGCTTTCAATTAAAGGTAGATAAAGCAATCAGGAGATAGGCTCCTGCTCTTTGGGCCGTTCTGGCTCAGACAAGGCTTACTTACTTAAAGGGATACTTCGGGATTTTGGCAATGAGGCCCTTTATCTACTTCCCCAGTCAGATGAACTCGTGGATACCATTTTTATGTATCTGCGTGCAGTTTGAAGGAAGTTACTAACTAGCGTTAGTGCAATGACTGGAAGATTACACTTCCAGTCATTGCGCTATAATTTTCCAGTCATTGCGCTAATGCTAGTAAGCATTGGCTCATGAAACTACCTCTAACATCAGTCATACTGGACACAAAGACATACAAATGGTATCCACGAGTTCATCTGACTCTGGGTATTCAGACCCTTTACTCAGTACTTTGTTGAAGCACCTTTGGCAGTGATTACAGCCTCAAGTCTTCTTGGGTATGATGCTAGAAGCTTGGCACACCTTTATTTGGGGATTTTATCCCATTTTTCTCTGCAGATCCTCTCAAGCTCTGTCAGGTTGGATGGGGAGCATCACTGCAAAGCTATTTTCTGGTCTCTCTAGAGATGTTCGATCAGGTTCAAGTCCAGGCACTGGCTGGGCCACTCAAGGACATTCAGAGACTTGTCCCGAAGCCACTCCTGCGTTGTCTTGGCTGTGTGCTTTATGGTCGTTGTCCTATTGGAAGGTTGGCCCTGTGCTGGCCAACTGTGCTGGCCAACTGTAAATGTTGTTATTGTGAAGTGGAAACGTCTAGGAGCAACAATGGCTCAGCTGCGAAGTGGTAGGCCACAAAAGCTTACAGAACGGGACCGCCGAGTGCTGAAGCGCACGCTCACTACCGAGTTCCAAAATGCTTCATGAAATGGTTTTCCATGGCCGAGCATCCGCACACAAGCCTAAGATCACCATGCGCAATGCCAAGCCTCGGCTGGAGTAGTATAAAACTCGCTGCCATTGGACTCTGGAGCAGTGGAAACGCATTCTCTGGAGTGATGAATCAAGCTTCACCAATCTGAGTTTGGTGGATGCCAGGAGAACGCTACCTGCCCCAATGCATAGTGCTAACTGTAAAGTTTGGTGGAGGAGGAATAACAGTCTGGGGCTGTTTTTCATGGTTCGGGCTAGGCCCCTTAGTTAAGGGAAATCTTAACTCTACAGCATACAATGACATTCTGGACAGTTCTGTGCTTCCAACTTTGTGGCAACAATTTGGGGAAGGCTCCTTCCTGTTTCAGCATGACCACGCCCCTGTGCACAAAGTGAGGTCCATACAGAAATGGTTTGTCGAGATCGGTGTGGAAGAACTTGACTGGCCTAAACAGAGCCCTGACCTCAACCCCATTGAACACCTTTGGGAGGAACTGTAACGCAGATTTGTGAGCCAGGCCTAATCGCCCAACATCAGTGCTCACTAATGCTCTTGTGGCTGAATGGAAGCAAGTCCCCGTCGCAATGTTCCAACATCTAGTGGAAAGCCTTCCCAGAAGAGTGGAGGCGGTTATAGTAGCAAAAGGGGGACCAACTCCATATTAATGACCATGATTTTGGAATGAGATGTTCGACGAGCAGGTGTCCACATACTGGTCATTTCGTGTATGTGTATCAACCTGCTGGTAGAGCTCTTTTGGTTATTACACTATACAAACTGTCTTATGTAACCATACCAAACATAACATATGATACTAATTTGAGAGCCATAGATTTACATTGACTATGTTACATCTAGTCTTTGAGGCCAGGCTACAATACGATGGCCTGGTAGGATAAGGCCTATCAATAGGGTTGGGTTCTGGTCTTTCTAGCAACATGATCTCACGTTTTCACCTCAAGTCAAATAAAGACAGAAGAGGTTGATTCCTGTCACGTGGCCGGGTAGGCAGGTACACAAGGCAGAGGGGGAGGAGTCACCTCACCACAGGATTGACTGTTAGTGTCTGTAAGCTCCACCCCTTCGGTGCTAAGGAAATCTTAGAGCAGATTTACATTAGCTATTCACAGTCTACAGTTGGAGCCTATAGGAACTTGCCACTCAGGATTTGCTTTACTGGCATATTCCTCACCACCTACCTTTTTTTCTTCTGTACAGCATCCAACAGGAGACTGCAAGTGTGGTAAATTATTACTTTTATTTCAGTTGTTATGCATTGTTTTGTGAGGATTTATTTTGGTTCTGCAGATATTGTTCCGTTTGATATTGCATTGGTTTGGATGGTGGTTTGCGAGATGAACTAGGTGGTTAGTTGATTGGCTTTGGTCTGTGTCATGCAATTATGCAACAGAATAGGGCTCATTGTTGATCTATGGATATATTTGCTGTTTACATTGTTTTACATTCGTTTTGAGTCTTGTCGTTGGGGGAAATTGCCAGTAAAAAAAAAAGTGAACTGTAAGCTTGGAGGTTTTAAATTAGCCTAATTGGTTTAACAATTCTAAGCAGCTATCACCTATCACCTCACCTAACACACGACTTCTGCTTTTAGATATCTGCTCTGTCACAACCACACTAATAGATGCATGTTTTAAAAGATATCGGAAAGATTTTCAAGATACTTTCCCCAGGTTTTGATAATCATAATAGCCTAGGCTAAGCTTGGTTAAGCAAAGCTTGTTGGGTACTGACACAGGTACATGGAGAAATCAAACTGTAATCAAGTCAACCGAATGTATTTGAGATAGTTTGCTTCATGCAAAGTATTCATATTTCAAAATCAATATCTATTATGTTGCATTAAGCAATGATTTTGATTTATGTGAGAATGCCATTCAGCTGAGATTTGATTTTCAGCAGCACAGGCTTTTTAAAATCAGCGTGTTTACATATATTAGAGATAGCTGGGTAGGATTCATCTGTAAGGTAACGCAGCTGTATTTCATTTATGGTTACATACAAACACACCAACTAGAGTATATACATTAGATTGGACAGAAAATAGTGATCTAACTCAGTGTTTCTCAAGTCCTGGTCCGTGAGCGGCACCGGTCCCTGGGATAGTGCTGAATAATCCCTGAAACCAATTTAGCCCGTGGTAACTTGCCAATTTTGATTAAAGCGGAATTCAAAGAAAGAAGGACTAGGCCTATAGCTTACTGGTCCTTGGTAGGCGTACAGTAAATGTTGAGACACAGGGCTTGTACACTGAGTGTACAAAACATTAAGAACACCTTCCTAATATTGCATTTTATCCCCACTCCACTTTGGCCCTCAGAACAGACTAAATCCGTTGGGCATGGACTCTACAAGGTGTCGAAAGCGTTCCACAGGGATGCTGGCCCATGTTGACTCCAATTCTTCCCACAGTTGTGTCAAGTTGGCTGGATGTCCTTTGGGCGGTGGACCATTCTTGATACACACAGAAAACTGTTGAGCGTTTTAGTTACACCTACTACCATAATACCTCTCAATACCTCTCAATTGTCTCAACGCTTTAAAATCCTTCTTTAACCTGTCTCCAACTCTTCATCTACACTGATTGAAGTGGATTTAACAAGTGACATCAATAAGGGATCATAGATTTCACCTGGTCAGTCTGTGTCATGGAACGAGCAGGTGTTCGTAATGTTTTGTACACTCAGTGTATATAAATCTAGACCTAGGCCTATAACTTAGTCTAAACTAAGGTTCACATTGCGCCGGTTGATATCTCTACAGATGTGAGTGATGATTTACCTTGTAATAATCCTCTCTCTTCCCCGTTTGTGTTTTCCAGACACTAATATGAGGAAACCATTATATGCCCCAGACCCTGGAGAACATCAGGGGCCCGTCGGTTGTTGTGTTTAGAGGACTATGCTCTCCTCGACACTGTAAGGCAAGCGCTCGTGCTAAAACCAGCCAGAGCCAGAGCAGCCTCACAGCCAGCCTGAGCCTCAGCCTCCACCTATGCAACAGCGATGGAACTGATGCTTCCAGGTGCTGACATGGGGCCCCAGAAGGACTCCTTCCCCCTGAGCAGAAGGCATCACTACCTCCACGTCCGGAGAAAACTGAGGCCCATAAGGATTCTAGCTTTCGTCCTCAGCATCGTGACCCTCAGCACAGTCTTCTCATTGGGTGCCTTCCAGTGGACTACTTCTTCTACTGGGCTTGATGGAAACGGAGGTGATCTACTTTCCTCCTCCCCCGCGGCTATGTCCGGGGGAGACCTACTGCAGTCGGCCCCCCGCAGAACTCTGCTCACCACCAAGCACCAGGGAGGCCACAACGTCTCTATGATGGAGGACATGCCCGTGGCCATGAAGTCTTCCGTGGATGAGATGAGCCCGGGGGACTACCCCACGGATCTCTTCAACCTGGAGGAGAGAAGGCAGGGGGCCGTCTGTCTGCACATGTTTGGGATGTTGTACATGTTCATCGCCTTAGCCATTGTGTGCGACGAGTTCTTTGTCCCGGCCCTGACTGTGATCACGGAGAAGCTACAGATCTCGGACGACGTTGCTGGGGCAACCTTCATGGCGGCCGGGGGTTCTGCCCCGGAACTCTTCACCTCCGTCATCGGGGTGTTCATCTCCCACAGCAACGTGGGCATAGGAACCATTGTGGGTTCGGCCGTGTTCAACATCCTGTTTGTCATCGGGATGTGCGCGTTGTTCTCCAAGGAGATTCTCCAGTTGACCTGGTGGCCCCTCTTTAGAGACGTCTCCTTCTACATCATTGGTCTGTTGATGCTCATCCTGTTCTTTTTGGATAACCAGATCTTTCTGTGGGAAAGTATCGCCTTGCTGATGTGCTACTTGAGTTATGTGACATTTATGAAGTTCAATGCAGATGTAGAGACCTTCATAAAGAGTAAATTGGGCCAGAATCAAGTGGATGAGGTGGAGGCCGCTCCTAAGGTGAGTTTTGCCGCCACCTTTTCCTCCCCAGATGTATTCTTGACTCACGTTCCTTTTGCTTTTGGCAGGAGGCTGCTCGCGTGCAGCGTAAGGGAAGGGTATTTAGAAGTCGTCCTGCGGGCCAGGTAGACGGACAGACAGACGCCAAAAACCTCTGCCTTCCCAGGGATTAACACTGGGTTTAGCTCCATGTCACCTGTGCATGGCCACACAGAGATGACCCTCCCTATTCGTGCTGACTAAGTCAAACCACCAAGCAGGTCGCTCCATGGAGTCTTCCATCCACTCCCATGTTAAATTCCAGGCCTCCGAGCCCTTTGCAAAGCTGGCTCACCATACATACAGCCCTCGTAGTAGTCAGTCAACTAACGTTACGCAATCTAGATTTCCCCTAAAAGTTTTAAACATATTACTGTACACCATACACTTTTACACAACCAATGTTTAGGAAATATTTATATGCCATTTAAGAAATAAATATGTAGACTTTTTATCTTCTTGATGATGGATACTGTAATTACACACCATTTATTAACTTTGTCATGAACTTCGGCGTTCATCGACCAATAGGAAATCAGTTACACGTTAACTGGTTTACTGAATCCAGTGGTCTGTGGTTATCTGAGGGAGTTTTAAACATTGGAACCAACCAACTGTCAATATCTGGAATGGGCTGCAAATGGGGGAGGGTGGTTACTCTGACAAGGTCTCAATGTTTGGCGATTCCAATTTTTATTATCAACATGGCTCCAGAGGGTAGTTTGGTGTGGCCACATTCCTTCAAAGGATAGACACGTTTGAGTGGATAGGCCCAACAATGTGCACTGCACAGTGTGTCCCCTTGAACCAACTTCTCAACAGCTGTATTCATTCAACATCTCTTCATGGCCAGAGTTGAGATAAAGACAGTAGGCTAAAGTACGGCATTCGCCGTTTTCATAAAACTCCCACATGTACTAAACGTCATGACTTTATTATCAAGATCAGCTAGCTAGTAATTCTCCAGCAATGCTGGCCCTAATGTCAAAAAACAACACCAGCCCAACTTCAGATTTCAAGGAGGTTATACATACATGTCCATGGGATAAAACATTTAGGGCCAACCCCAAAAGACACAGCAAATAAATTGACGTGTACAGATATAGATAGAACAAATACAAAAAAAACCGGCATCATTATCATTCAAAACTCTACTGTTGTGACATATCTCCTACACGTGTCCAGCCTGCCGTGTTCTTGTCTTTGTCTTCAGTTGGAGTCTGACTCATTGCTCTCAGATGTTATATACTCAGAGTCACACTCTTACGGAGCCCAGGTGAACCCTAGCTGGGTGTTGGCTGTGATTGTTAGGGCTTACCTGTAGCTTTTGACTTGTATTGCATCCCAATTCCAGATCTTCATGGGTTTATACTTTAATACTACTGTGCAATTTGGACTCGATTATAGGCCTGTATTTGGCATTGAGAAGAAAATCATATCCACACGTACTAATTATTATCATCGTCTCACCACATTGAGACACTAGATATTGTAAAGAAATATCTAGCAATGAGGTTTGATATATGATTCCAGCAAGCAGTACTTTGAAAATTCTTATTTCAATGAATTAATGATAACTAAATTACGAGCCGCATTTTTTTCTTTATATGAGAACCAATGTTGTAGTGACAGCAACAATTAGTGGGTAGCGGCAAACTTGTCTGTAACATCTTTACATGACATACAGTATTTCATCAGTAGTTATTTGATGTGTGGTTCGTTCAGTTTACACCTCGGATCTTAACGTTGAGATGCGAGTGCCATTATTAAACCCGACTTGAAGAGGTGGTTACTATTTCTATCATCAGATTACATCAGTCATCAGTTTACACCTCAGATCTTAACGTTGAGATGCGAGTGCCATTATTAAACCCGACTTGAAGAGGTGGTTACTATTTCTATCATCAGATTACATCAGTCATCAGTTTACACCTCAGATCTTAACGTTGAGATGCGAGTGCCATTATTAAACCCGACTTGAAGAGGTGGTTACTATTTCTATCATCAGATTACATCAGTCATCAGTTTACACCTCAGATCTTAACGTTGAGATGCGAGTGCCATTATTAAACCCGACTTGAAGAGGTGGTTACTATTTCTATCATCAGATTACATCAGTCATCAGTTTACACCTCAGATCTTAACGTTGGGATGCGAGTGCCATTATTAAACCCGACTTGAAGAGCTGGTTACTATTTCTATCATCAGATTACATCAGTCATCAGTTTACACCTCAGATCTTAACGTTGAGATGCGAGTGCCATTATTAAACCCGACTTGAAGAGGTGGTTACTATTTCTATCATCAGATTACATCAGTCATCAGTTTACACCTCGGATCTTAACGTTGAGATGCGAGTGCCATTATTAAACCCGACTTGAAGAGGTGGTTACTATTTCTATCATCAGATTACATCAGTCATCAGTTTACACCTCAGATCTTAACGTTGAGATGCGAGTGCCATTATTAAACCCGACTTGAAGAGGTGGTTACTATTTCTATCATCAGATTACATCAGTCATCAGTTTACACCTCAGATCTTAACGTTGAGATGCGAGTGCCATTATTAAACCCAACTTGAAGAGGTGGTTACTATTTCTATCATCAGATTACATCAGTCATCAGTTTACACCTCAGATCTTAACGTTGAGATGCGAGTGCCATTATTAAACCGACTTGAAGAGGTGGTTACTATTTCTATCATCAGATTTCATCAGTTTACACCTCAGATCTTAACGTTGAGATGCGAGTGCCATTATTAAACCCGACTTGAAGAGGTGGTTACTATTTCTATCATCAGATTACATCAGTCATCAGTTTACACCTCAGATCTTAACGTTGAGATGCGAGTGCCATTATTAAACCCGACTTGAAGAGGTGGTTACTATTTCTATCATCAAGGGGATAGAAAAACTCTGTATTCCATCCTTCTGAGAAAACTGCCCTGTTCACAGGGAGTCTCTCATCCTTGTACTGGTCTGACTCCTTGGGGCTTTTTTTTAACCAGCCAGCACATGATGTACGACTTGCTTGCCCTCATATGTCTGTAGTTCTTAAGTAATCCCTCTGTAAATCCTCCAATCCATTTACCACAGGTAATTTTAGCCAGGTGCTTCTGCTGGTGTGGAGAGCAAAACTCACCCAACACTTAGAGCAAAACTCACCCAACACTTGGAAAAGTTCAAAACATTTGTTTTTTTTTACCAATTGTGTTTATTGTTTTGTCATTCAGAGTAGTCTGTGCTCTTAACCCAATATATATAGCTCGCCGAAACAATAAACACAATTGTTTAAAAAAAAGTGTATGTATGTATGTATGTATGTATGTATGTATGTATGTATGTATGTATGTATGTATGTATGTATATATATATATGCAGAGAGAGAGAGAGAGGTGTATATATATGTAAGATGGTGGAAGTCAGGAAGAACTCACCATACTTAATTATTCTAAGACTCCAATCCTTCTTAAACCCTTATCTGATTACCATTTGTGACGTCAGCAAATATAATGCGACTGACTCCTGGGCTGGGCCCAGTTTCCCAAAAGCATCTCAAGGCTAAGTTCATAGTTAGAACCCTCGTAGGAGCATCGTTAACTTTCCGAGCTGTTTCCCAAAACCATCGTTAGTAAAGTTGCACTTGAAAACGCTCATTGTTTACCAACTGCCTCCAGACCACTCGTACAACAGCTAAGTGTGTCGTTAAACGCTTATTTGCCCTTCTGCGTTACTTTATACACAGAAGATCTACACGAAACATAGCATCAAGATGTTTAGGCCTATCTGTATCTTCTGTGACCAGCCGCGGATAACGTCAGTTACAAATTTGCCAATGTTTTTGCAATTGTTACAAACAAGCAAGGGATATAAATATTCTTAAATGAAAAACAAGATGCCTGAATTAAAATATAAGTACAGTAAAGACCTATATATTTAAACCATATTGAAATCAATTTAATGTTCAATCAACTGATTTTTTTGTTGTTGCTAATTCTAGGCTACTGTATGTAATTGCCTCAATATATTTAATGTTGTGTAACAACATGTGCGCAATACCTAATTTGTGATCTAGTGCATTGGTATAGGGTTAGCATTAGAATAATCTGCCTCATTATTTGCAGCCTTAAGTGATAATATCTATATAGGAGCTGAACCGTCGTCAGTATTGTGGAATAATTATACTGTTAAAGTAAGACTTGAAAGGCGAAAGCTTATCCGACAGCAGTGCTGCCTTTCTTTCGATCCTCAGTATCGACATATGATCCAACAACACTGAATGTTTTGTGGTGTTTTGGGAAACGCATAATATCTTCAGCTGTTATAGGAACGATGCATCGTTAAAACACTCCTAAACTTAATGCTGCATTTTAACCGATTGGGAAAGTGGTATTTACCACATGACTAGAACATTTCAATTAAATTCCCCTCCAACTCCTAATTAGTTGTGGGAAACTTGTCTATCATCCCTGAGCTCCAATTTATCCCACATGCTGTCCTCTGACGTCACCTACTAAGGAAATTACCTCAATAACTGCATTTTCGGCAGTTAAATGTAACAACTAACATTATTTATTTAAAGCAATGTTTTATCAAGTGTTTGGAACATGATCATTTGTTTACAAGAATGATAGCTGTACTTATAGTTTATGGTTGACGCAGCTTGTTGGCCATCAGCCAATCAGCCTTTCTTGACAAAGTTCAAAGCACGTGAATGCATGATGCATCAAACTGTATTCATGACTTCACAACTGGTAATTCCCACTTGGTTTGGAACGCAGCATTAGTTCCATCGCTATCGGTAATCGAGCCCTGGGCATGATGTAACTAACCTGCTTGAGCTGACTGACTAAAGCTGACTGACTAAAGACACAGAAGCCTACAGTGACTCAAAGAACTAGCAATGAACAGAAGAGGATCTTTTTCACATTATGTTTCTCTATATCCACTATATATACACACTGAACAAAAATGTAAAAGCAACATGTAAAGTGTTGTTCTCATGTTTCATGAGCTGAAATAAAAGATCCCCAAAATGTTCCATATGCACAAAAAGCTTATTTCTCAAAGATGTGCACACATTTGTTTACATCCCTGTTTGTGAGCATTTCTCAATTTGCCAAGATAACCCATTCACCTGACAGGTGGGGCATATCAAGAAGCGGATTAAATAGCATGATCATTACACAGGTGCACCTTGTGCTTGGGACAATAAAAGGCCACTGTAAAATGTGTAGCTTTTTCACACAGCACAATGCCACAGATGTCTCAAGTTTTGAGGGAGCGTGTAATTGGCATGCTGACTGCAGGAATGTCCAACAGAGCTGTTGCTGGAAAATGTAATGCTCATTTCTCTACCAAAAGCTGCATCCAATGTTGTTTTAGGGAATTTGGCAGTACGTCCAACTGGCCTCCACAACCGCAGACCACGTATGGCGCTGTGTGGCGAGCGGTTTGCTGATGTCAATGTTGTGAACAGAGTGGGGTTATGGTATGGGCAGGCATAAGCTACGGACAATGAACACAATTGCATTTTATTGACGGAGATACCGTGACGAGACCCCGAGGCCCATTGTCGTGCCATTCGTCCGCTGCCATCACCTCATGTTTGAGCATGATAATGCGCAGCCCCATGTCACAAGGATCTGTAAGCAGACATGTCACCCATCGAGCATGTTTGGGATGCTCTGGATCGATGTGTATGACACCGTGTTTCAAAGTTCACGCCAATATCCAGAAACTTCGCACAGCCATTGAAGAGAAGTGGGACAGCATTCTACAGGTCACAATCAACAGCCTGATCAATCCCATGTGAAGGAGATTTGTCACGCTGCATGAGGTAAATGGTAGTCTGGTTTTCTGATCCACACCCCTACTTTTTTTTAAAGGTATCTGTGACCAACAGATGGATATCTGTATCCCCAATCATGTGAAATCCATAGATTAGGGCCTAATTTATTTCTTTCAATTGACTGATTTCCTTATATGAACTGTAACTCAGTAAAATAGTTGAAATTGTTGCATGTTCCATTTATATTTTTGTTCAGTATAATACACTAGCATACAGTACTTAGAATGAAGCAATGAATTGGGAATGCATTCTAAATAGTATGCTAGTATGGACATTGGAACTCACATGTAAGTGCTTTTGACCAGCATGATCTGACTGCACTAGGAAGTGTTTGCCGGAGATTTTTTGCAAGCGACAAGACTGCATGCTTATTTTGCAGGGCAAAATCCTCACTGATGATTTAGATAGAAAGCAACTACCAGTGTTCATGTATTTCCATCAACATTTTCCTTTCAATCATGCCTCTCAATGACATGTAAATGATTGTGGACCATGTTGTGGACCATGGTTCCGTAATCTTTAGTACAGGGCTCTCCGACCCTGTTCCTGGAGAGCTACCGTCCTGTAGGTTTTCACTTTAACCCTAATCAAGCGCACCTGATTCTAATAATTATCTGGTTGATGAGAAGAATCAGGTTAGTTACAACTGGGGTTGGGGTGAAAACCTACAGGAGGGTAGCTCTCCAGGAACAGGTTGGAGAGCCCAGCTTTAGTATAATGTTTACCTTTATTGTGAGGGTTCACTTCCTGTGCTAAACCCCAGGGCCACAACTGACCAATCAGCTACAGTGTGTTTCATTGGCTCAGAAATAGGGAAGACAATAAAAACAGCTGATGTCTGTATTGTCTATATTGCTTATGCTCCAGTCTTTGTTATTAATTGTACTTGTATTGTGATTGGGTTAACTTCTTTCCCATGAAGAAAGGGTACCGATAACACACTTAACATGTTATTCTATATCCAAGATCTTCTATATCCAATGGACACTGGGGCCCTTAAGGGTTGTAACCCCACCCAAGTAACAACCAATATTCAACCAAATACAAAATAAGTGTAATAAAAGTGTGAGGGTCGAATCAAACGTCACGTTGTGACATGTGAAGGTTGTTATGAGAGTTCACATGAAGGGTTTGAAATTACTGTTCTAAATACGGTTATCTCTGTGGATTAATCCTCTCTAAGTCTGGGAGCTTGGCGTGTCAGGTGGACACAATTGACTTCTGCCTCGCAAGGATACTTGCAGAAACTCCCGGCTTTGCAGAAAGCCCTGGCTGGCTGGCTGGCTGCGGCTGGCGCAGGCTGGCTGCAGGCTGGCTGCAGGCTGGCTGCAGGCTGGCTGCAGGCTGGCTGCAGGCTGGCTGCCTTATGGAACTTACGGCTACAGTATACTGTGAATAATAGTTATTTTCGAAAGCTTCACGTGTTCCTTATGAAGATCTTAAAGATAATTTTGATTGGCAGTTTGAATTAATGACACTTTAATTAATCGCATTAGATAACAAGGCAGTTAACCCACTGTTCCCCCGGGCACCGAAGACGTGGATGTTGATTAAGGTAGCCCCCCGGACCTCTCTGATTCAGAGGGGTTGGGTTAAATGCGGAAGACACATTTCAGTTGAATGCATTCAGTTATACAACTGACTAGGTATCCCCCTTTCCAATTCCTTCCCTAACATGCACTTTCCAATGGTGCAGTTACCCTCTGCAGTGCAAGTTTGATTGAATTCCAGACTTAGCTATTTCCTGTTATTGAGGCACTGAAATAAGTAAAAAATATGCATTTGATATATATATATATATATATATATATATATATATGTTGATTTTCTCTTCCAGATATTTGTTATAGTACAGCGTGTGTATATATATGTGTGTATGTCCAGTTTGTGTGTTTGCATGTATGTTCATGTATGGAGAGTATGAAAACCCTGCAAATTCCCTCTCCAAGCCATTCCCCAGCATTTTGGTAAATATTGTTTAAGCTATGAGGACATGTCTAGTGTTTGAATACGCTTTTACAGCCAAAACACTTTGTGCAAAATAGTACTTAAAGTAAAAAATATATAAGTATGTTTCCATTGTTATTGCAGAGGTATAAAGAGAGTTAGGGAGCCCAAGCTACGTGATATAAAAACAATGGCAGTGAATGTAAAGATCCCTATTAACCAGTGAACTTAAATTAACTTCAGTTACCCTGTTTGTGGAGCAAATGGATCACCCATTAGTGCATTGTTTACTCCATCCCAGATTCTGTACCTAGAGACATCTATGCCTCTGTTATAATTTTGGCAAGAGTTAATAACTATGAACTTGATGAGGCTCTATTATAATCATATGAATCACAGTTCATCCTGTGCTCCTTTCTTTTTGGTATTTGTTTTTATATGTCGACTCATACAGTGAGGGAAAAAAGTATTTGATCCCCTGCTGATTTTGTACGTTTGCCCACTGACAAAGACATGATCAGTCTATAATTTTAATGGTAGGTTTATTTGAACAGTGAGAGACAGAATAACAACAAAAAAATCCAGGAAAATTCATGTCAAAAATGTTATAAATTGATTTGCATTTCAATGAGGGAAGTAAGTATTTGACCCCCTCTCAATCAGAAAGATTTCTGGCTCCCAGGTGTCTTTTATGCAGGTAACGAGCTGAGATTAGGAGCACACTCTTAAAGGGAGTGCTCCTAATCTCAGCTTGTTACCTGTATAAAAGACACCTGTCCACAGAAGCAATCAATCAATCAGATTCCAAACTCTCCACCATGGCCAACACCAAAGAGCTCTCCAAGGATGTCAGGGACAAGATTGTAGACCTACACAAGGCTGGAAGGGGCTACAAGACCATCGCCAAGCAGCTTGTTGAGAAGGTGACAACAGTTGGTGCGATTATTCGCAAATGGAAGAAACGCAAAAGAACTGTCAATCTCCCTCGGCCTGGGGCTCCACGCAAGATCTCACCTCGTGGAGTTGCAATGATCATGAGAACGGATGAGGAATCTGCCCAGAACTACACGGGAGGATCTTCTCAATGATCTCAAGGCAGCTGGGACCATAGTCACCAAGAAAACAATTGGTAACACACTACGCCGTGAAGGACTGAAATCCTTTAGCGCCCGCAAAGTCCCCCTGCTCAAGAAAGCACATATACATGCCTGTCTGAAGTTTGCCAATGAACATCTGAATGACTCAGAGGACAACTGGTGAAAGTGTTGTGGTCAGATGAGACCAAAATGGAGCTCTTTGGCATCAACTCAACTCGCCGTGTTTGGATGAGGAGGAATGCTGCCTATGACCCCAAGAACACCATCCCCACCGTCAAACATGGAGGCGGAAACATTATGCTTTGGGGGTGTTTTTCTGCTAAGGGGACAGGACGACTTCACCGTAACAAAGGGACGATTGACGGGGCCATGTACTGTCAAATCTTGGGTGAGAACCTCCTTCCCTCAGCCAGGGCATTGAAAATGGGTCGTGGATGGGTATTCCAGCATGACAATGACCCAAAACACACGGCCAAGGCAACAAAGGAGTGGCTCAAGAAGAAGCACATTAAGGTCCTGGAGTGGCCTAGCCAGTCTCCAGACCTTAATCCCATAGAAAATCTGTGGAGGGAGCTGAAGGTTTGAGTTGCCAAACGTCAGCCTCGAAACCTTAATGACTTGGAGAAGATCTGCAAAGAGGAGTGGGACAAAATCCCTCCTGAGATGTGTGCAAACCTGGTGGCCAACTACAAGAAACGTCTGACCTCTGTGATTGCCAACAAGGGTTTTGCCACCAAGTACTAAGTCATGTTTTGCAGAGGGGTCAAATACTTATTTCCCTCATCAAAATGCAAATCATTTTATAACATTTTTGACATGCGTTTTTCTGGATTTTTTTGTTGTTATTCTGTCTCTCACTGTTCAAATAAACCTACCATTAAAATTATAGACTGATAATTTCTTTGTCAGTGGGCAAACGTACAAAATCAGCAGGGGATCAAATACTTTTTTCCCTCACTGTACATAATTCACCACAAAATGTTTGTCTAGATAGGCCTACAGAATTTGTCAAATCATTATTTGTTCTTTAATAAATCCCTTTCCTGCAGTCAAATGACCAAATTGCCCTCTAGTGGCCTCATGGGTGGACTATTAACATTTTTCATAATTTCATAATTAATCAACCTTATAAAACATTTAAACAAACTCTATGTCAAATGGTTTTGTTATATTTAAGTCTTCTGTGATGTATATAAAGTGTAATATTGGGACGCAAACTCAAAATGTATTACATTTAATCCCTATATGTGACAGGTACAGGTGTCTTTTTAAAGCCCATAACCATGTGTGTGAGGTTTATACTTTTGTTTCAAAGTAGATTTGTTTAAGACTACCAAGAAACACTCTGTGTGAACCTGATTTAGCCTACTGCAATACAGGGTTAATGCTATAAGCTGTAGCCTAGTATAAGGCCAATTACTTTTCAGTTGAACAAAGATGAATTTGCTAAATATTATTGCTATATTTGTATTGTGTCTACCCAATGTTTTGCTACCCTATTTGTGGCTACACCGAAAACCTTGAGTTTCTCCAAACACACTCCCCTCCTGACCTAGGTGGGAGTTCTGTTAAGAATCCATTTTTACAGTGTCAGTGTTTATGTCCTGTCGCCGTCAAATCAAAAATAAAAGGCATTCATCACATACACAGTTTATAAAAGGTATAAAAGGTGCAGTGAAGTGTTTGTGTGCTAGTTATGATAATGGCGCCCATTTCAGATCACATTACACGCAGCAGACCAACTGTTAAGCAAACTGGGCAGTGTGGTGAGAACGGGACAGGTTGGAAATGTGACTATGTGGCGGTGTTTTGGCGGTGGTTTCAGACGGGATAAAAGGCACCACGTCTGTACATTTGGCATTTTAGTCATTTAGCAGGCGCTCTTATCCGGAGCAACTTACAGGAGAAATTAGTTAATTGCCTTGCTCAAGGGCACGTCGGCAGATTTTTCACCTAGTCGGCTTGGTGATACGGACCAGCGACCTTTCGGTTACTGGTCCAAAGTTCTGCTAGACTACCTGCCTCCCACAGTAAGCCAGGCCACAATGCAAACCTTCAACAGCTCTCCTTCTTGCCAATCCATCCATTCCTAACCCTAAGCTCCGGCAGCAGATGCTCTGCAGGTTATTAGGCTCAATGCCCAATAACCCGTAGGGCCATGTGAGCATCAGGCAACAGCCAACCGCCAAGAATCAAAAAGAGCACAAGGCCTTAGCCTGCCTTACTGGAACGGCCTTAGTTTGGGCACTCACATGGCTAACACTCATCCGCTAACACTTTGAGAGACGGCTATTAGTGCCTATGGATGGATCCTCCTAAACCCAATGGAAGCACTTAACAAGACTACATGACTCGGTCTACATTGATCCAAAATGGTTGTGTAATTGTTGTCCCATTTTCTGGTAGACAAATAACAGGGCTGTTCAGGGTTTTCAACAATGCTAATTGAAGAAAATAATTGAAATTCAGTTTAAAAAAAATGTGGGTAATCATAATCTGTTTTAGAATTCAAACATACATTAGGCTAACACTACAGTATGGCTAACACTACAGTATGGCTAACACTACAATATGGCTAACACTACAATATGGCTAACACTACAGTATGGCTAACACTTGGCCGACGTCTGCGTAGTCAAATTGCTCCTGTAACTCAAGACTTTTTTGCTCCTATAATTCAAGCTGTTTCTTCTTCCGTTTTAAAAGGTAATAATTATTAGTATTGTCATGCTTGCCTGTTCTCTTGTTTTGTGGTGTGAAGATACACAGTTACGGGTAGTATAACAACGTGTCTGACCATAGCAAGCTGCTAAGGTGTTGCACAGTTCTGTTGTCTTTGCACAGGGTTGTATTGAAGTTATTCATTCATTTCAAATCATTGATTTTACAGTGCCTTCAGAGAGTATTCAAACCCCTTGACTTTTTCCACATTTTGTTATGTCACAGCCTGAATTTAAAATTGATTAAATGTAGATGTTTTTGTCACTGGCCTACATGCTACACCATATTGTCAATGTTTTTCAATTTTTCTATCAATTAAAAAGCAAAAGTACTCAACCCCTTTGTTATGGCAAGTCTAAATAAGTTCAGGAGCAAAAATGTGCAAAATAAGAGGCATGGACTCAATAATAATGTTTAACATGCTTTATGAATGTCTACATCTTTGTACCCCACACATACAATTATCTGTAAGGTCCTTCAGTCGAGCAGTGAATTTCAAACACAGATTCAACCATGGTCCTTGTGATATAGAATATATACAATTAGAAAAAAAACCAAAGCAATCCTCTATAGAGGTTAATTAAAACCTGTTATGGCTAGGGGGCAGTATTTTCACGGCTGGATAAAAAACGTGCCCGATTTAATCTGGTTACCACTCCTACCCAGTAACTAGAATATGCATATACTTATTACATATGGATAGAAAACACCCTAAAGTTTCTAAAACTGTTTGAATGGTGTCTGTGAGTATAACAGAACTCATTTGGCAGGCAAAAACCTGACAAGGTTTCAGGCAGGAAGTGGCCTGTCTGACAAGGTGTCGTTCTTCTTGTCTCTGTTTATTGAAGAGTGAGGATCTTAGCTGTCCCGTGACACTTCCTACGGCTGCCATAGGGTCTCAGAAGGCGGTAAAAAGCTGAATCGTGGCTTTGCAGGCTCTGGCTGAAACAAAGTAGCGTGTTTGGGTAGTGGCTGGTTACAGTACTGTGAGACTCAGGCGCGTGCCCGCGTCGACCGAATGCTTTGTTTTCTTTCCTCTGTTTAGCTAAAAGGAGATTCCCGGTCGGAATATTATCGCTTTTTTTACGAGAAAAATGGCATAAAAATGGATTTTAAACAGCGGTTGACATGCTTCGAAGTACGGTAATGGAATATTTCGATTTTTTTTGTCACGAATTGCGCCATGCGCGCGACCCTGATTTACCATTTCAGATAGTGTCTGGGACGCACGAACAAAACGCCGCTATTCGGATATAACGATGGATTATTTTGGACCAAACCAACATTTGTTATTGAAGTAGCAGTCCTGGGAGTGCATTCTGACGAAGACAACAAAAGGTAATGAAACTTTTATAATAGTAAAGCTGATATTGGTGAGTGCTAAACTTGCCGGGTGTCTAAATAGCTAGCCCGTGATGCCTGGGCTATGTACTTAGAATATTGCAAAATGTGCTTTCACCAAAAAGCTATTTTAAAATCGGACATATCGAGTGCATAGAGGAGGTCTGTATCTATAATTCTTAAAATAATTGTTATGCTTTTTGTGAACGTTTATCGTGAGTAATTTAGTAAAATGTTAGCGAATTCCCCGGAAGTTTGCGGGGGGTATGCTAGTTCTGAACGTCACATGCTAATGTAAAAAGCTGGTTTTTGATATAAATATGAACTTGATTGAACAAAACATGCATGTATTGTATAACATAATGTCCTAGGGTTGTCATCTGATGAACATCATCAAAGGTTAGTGTTGCATTTAGCTGTCTTCTAGGTTTTTGTGACATTATATGCTAGCTTGAAAAATGGGTGTCTGATTATTTCTGGCTTGGTACTCTGCTGACATAATCTAATGTTTTGCTTTCGTTGTAAAGCCTTTTTGAAATCGGACAGTGTGGTTAGATAAAGGAGAGTCTTATCTTTAAAATGCTGTGAAATAGTCATATGTTTGAAAAATTGAAGTTTTTGTATTTTAGAGGAGTTTGTATTTCGCGCCACGCCCATCATTGGATAATGGAGCAGGTGTTCCGCTAGCGGAACGTCTAGATGTAAGAGGTTTTAACAGAACGGGCATGTTACGTTGTGCAACAGTGGTGTGCATGTATGTACGCCACAAACCAAATGTTCCAATGTTCTGCTTTTTGCTTTGTGCATTCCCAACATGCCATGTCATCTTAGCCTGTTTTACTATACATGTCCCATAGTATTCATCAATGTATCCTATTCAAATAAGTCTTCACAAATGTCTTTCCTATTTTAGACAGGGACACCTACTGCTTGCTATGGTATCATACTGTACCTTACATTCCAAACAGAAAATCAGTATGCTTTCTCAATTGAATTTCTCTCTCAAACAGTTGTGTAGATGGGATTTTGTCTCCACAACTGTCCTGTATTTGTCCTCTGAAGAACTGTTGGCTTTAGATTAGAGGAGCTGCATCTGTAGGTTTTAAAGGCTTTGTCTGCCAAGCCGCCATGTCTTCCCAACTGCATTACAACCTGTACATTCTCAAAGGATCATTTTGAAACTGGCTGGCCTACTGAGAGTTTCATATCCTGACAATTTATCATGATGTCTGCTTTCATTTAATTCATTAGGCTACACCGTCTTGACAATAACTAGCATTTCTTGGCAGATTACATTTTCTGTTTAAGTGCGATTTTGTGTGACTTCATACATGCATTTCTTTCTCTTTACTTCTTTCCTTTGAAGGCAAGCACGGGTGATGAGGAAAACAAGTTGACGGTATGTTTATGTTCTGTTGTGGCATCTTAATATGTATTTGTACGTGTACTGTCATATTGACAGTACTGAATATCCAGTGCCCTTAAGCAAGCACACAAAGCATGTTGCCATAGAACGCAATGCTGCATTAATACAATTAAATATAAAGGGCTACAAATGTGTCAGTTAGTTTGCACCAGAGCCATGTGTTTAGAGTGTTGGGCCAATGGCGTTTCTGCATTAAGACACATTTACATGACACTTCAACATTCAACATGGTAGCCATGTTAGCTCCCCGCTAACATTACTTGAGGAATATTAAACGAATATTATGAAACTGAATGTCTAGAAGGAGCATTATGATGCATTTACATGACACTTCAACATTCTATGGCAGCCATGTTGGCTCCCCATTAACATTGGCAATATTTAAACAGTGCTATGTAACTGAATGTCTAGAATTAGATCAAAAGTTGACCTAACTCTCTAAATATATCAACTCTCTAAATATACGCCGCTGGTTTGCACTACAAGACCCTCATTATTGACACTCACGCACTTGACACGTCACACTGTGCATTCACTGTGCATACCGCTGTGTTCAACTGCCTCATTGTCACGCCACTGTGTACCAAAGACGCAGATGCATTGTGAGTTCAGGGTTGGGGTCAAACCAGTAAAGTAAAATTGAAACTCAATTCATACACTGAATCTCAGTTCACTTGACTGAATTGACAGCCAAATTGACTCCACACCTGCAGCTATAGATTAGAGTTATGTATTGAAGCTATAGATGATCTAGTATTGAAGCTATAGATGATCTAGTATTGAAGCTATAGATGATCATGTATTGAAGCTATAGATGATCTAGTATTGAAGCTATAGATGATCATGTATTGAAGCTATAGATGATCTAGTATTGAAGCTATAGGTGATCTAGTATTGAAGCTATAGGTGATCTAGTATTGAAGCTATAGGTGATCTAGTATTGAAGCTATAGGTGATCTAGTATTGAAGCTATAGATGATCTAGTATTGAAGCTATAGATGATCTAGTATTGAAGCTATAGATGATCATCTGGTATAGAGACGTTAAAGCAGCCTATGCCCTTGGTCTCTACTGCAGGCCAAGCCCCGTCTCCAGAGAGGAGGCTCATCGGCCTCCCTCCACAACACCCTGATGAGGAATAGCATCTTCCAGCTCATGATCCACACATTGGACCCCCTCAGTGAGGGTGAGGGACTGGGGGGTAAAACAACGGGTTTTTTGACACACCTTCAATATAGACACACTTTCAATATCTATATTTGATGTATTTGTTTCAATATGTTTCTGTATTAGGCATGTTTTCATAATTTCTCATTAATGGAAACAAAATAAAATATGTGTTATGTTTTATGTTTCCATTAGCGGGGAATCTGTAGCTAGGTTCATATCGTTGGGGTTCATCACTGACTCTCTGTAGCAATGATTGTGTTTCAGGGCGATTCAAAGAGAAGGCCTCCATTCTTCACAAGATGGCCAAACAGAAATGTCAAGATGGTGGGGACGGGGAAAAACCCAACGGTGTCGCAGGTGAGCTTTACATTTTAAATGTACATAAATGTTAAATATGTTAAAATACTTTATACGTGTTATATACTTTATTATAAACTGGGTGGTTCCAGCCCTGAATGCTGATTGGCTGAAAGCCGTGGTATATGAGACCGTATACCACGGGTATGACAAAACATCTATTTTTACTGTTCTAACTACATTCGTAACCAGTTTATAATATCAGTAAGGCACCTCTGGTGTTTGTGGTATATTTGCTTAAGAACAGCCCTTAGCCATGGTATATTGGCCATATACCACACCGCCTCAGGCCTTATTGCTTAAATATACTGTATATACATAATATATATTGCATTACATCCTCCAGTGCCTCTCACTGTCTCTCCTTCAAGACTAACTCCTGGCCTTTCTCTATATTTCTGTCTCTCTACGCAGACAAAAGCATCCCCAACAGTTCCAACGTGACAGTGGAAGTCACTTCGCCTGCGAACGGCGACATAGGACCGGTAGGCTTTGTCTACTAAATACCTCCAAAATCAGTGATGATGTTTAAGAGATTAACTGACACCCACTGGATAAATGAGTTCTGTTTAAATCAAATATGTTTTATAGCCTTGGTATTCCTGTCACTGTTTCTCTCTAACCCCCCCACCACTCTCTGTTTGGTAGGCTGAGGAGGAGGAGGAAGATGAGGACACTCCTCTGAGTTTGGAGTGGCCGGAGACGAACCGCAAACGAATAACGTATCTCCTTATCCTCCCCATCGTCTTCCCTCTGTGGCTCTCTCTGCCGGATGTCAGGAGAGAGGTAAGTGGAGCTGCTATACTCCTCAGACTACATTAACATTTGCGGTGTAGCTAGGATTGATTGATTGATTGGTAGGTAGGTTGTTTGGTTGATTGATTTGTGAAAATCTATGACGCTGACGCTTCGAAAGGACATTGAAAGTTTTCATGAAACCTTTTTTTTTTTTTTTTCAGACTTCCACGAAGTTCTTCCCCATAACCTTCCTTGGTTCAATCTGTTGGATTGCTGCCTTCTCCTACCTCATGGTGTGGTGGGCTCATCAGGTAAGCCCCTCCCTGACACCTGTCACTCTCATTCTGAGCCAATCAAAACATAGGGTTTGTTTTTATCGTTTCGACTCCTGATACAGGACAGGGTTGCGTTCAGGAGGGCCCAAAGTAAAATGTTGTGGAACGTTGCAGGTAGAAATGCCATGAATAGAGCCGACATGATTCTTTACTCTAGAATTGAGATGACTGTTATAAGGCCAAAAAATTTCCTAATAGCTAAGAAAATACTTCCAGTAGTACTTACTAGCTCCCCCGTCAGATCAACGTTAACCTCGACTATAGAACAAGAGCCAACCAATCCAAACAAGATCCAGTCATTTGATTGAGTTTCAGCTGCGTCTATTGCCAGACGTCATAACGCCGAATCGGATTCTTCGTCTTTGTTTGAACAATGTAGTTAACCCATTTTCACTCTCAGGTTGGAGAGACCTTCTGGATTACAGAGGAGATCATGGGATTGACCATATTAGCAGCTGGTACCTCAATCCCTGATCTAATCACCAGTGTCATCGTAGCACGGAAAGGCCTTGGTGACATGGCTGTGTCCAGCTCTGTGGGCTCCAACATATTTGACATCACTGTGGGGTAAGTCGGTCCAAAAGCACATTTATAACGCTCCAACTCCTGTTTGCATGAATGAGTCATTTTTGGATGTTTTCTCGGACAAGCTCTATCGCTGCACATTTGCAACGTTACAGTAGTTATGCACAGATCTATGCTCTTTTGAATGACGAAAATGTAAACCTAGAAAGTCAAAGGATCAACTGTAACTATGTTTTCACTTTACCACCGTATAGTCTACTCGAGACGGTAACGGTACATGTGATTTCCATGTTTCTCCGTCTACCCTTCCAGCCTGCCGTTCCCTTGGCTCATCTACGGCCTAATCAATGACTTCAAGGCGGTGCAGGTGAGCAGCAACGGCCTGTTCTGCGCCATCGTGCTCCTCTTCCTCATGTTGCTCTTCGTCATCATCTCCATCGCCTCCTGCAAGTGGAGGATGAGCAAGTTGCTGGGAGGCCTCATGTTCTTACTGTACATCTTCTTCCTGGTAACCAGCGTCATGCTGGAAGACAAGATCATCGTGTGTCCCATCTCCATCTGAAGGACCCTCTTCAACCCCAAACCCCCTGGAAACACAAACACACACATACAGCACACACAATCATATAATCCTCCGGTTGTCAATGGGGGGCTTCTGTTGGGAGGAGCTGTAGAAAACGAGCCTGGCGTGACTGCTTGATTTCAAATGTCCGAGCAGAACCTGCAGATTATCATTTGCGAACTTTGAGCAGGGCAGACGGACCTGTCGATGAGCGATTGATTCACGATGCTACTGCCCAACGGGGTGGGTTTCTCTCCTCGTCACATGACCACATCCGAGAGCTCCCGTTGGTTTAAATCCGTCGTTGGCTAACAAACAGACGAATGTAATCACACCCATGATGGAGAGTAGGGGACCACGTCTGGTTACTCCAATCCAGAGGACTATGTGATAAGATTAGAGAATATATTTGAATTAGTCAGGTATCAACTGTCTAACTGTCAATCGGGCTCAAAAACTTTGATGGCTGTATGAAGTGGAGCTCTGGAAAAGGTCCAGCATTGTCCTAACCAGAAAGTGGAACCTGGCAGAGAAGTGTCTGAAGATTGCACGGATCAAGTGGAAGTGTTTTTCTTGATTTTTGTAAATTAGTTTTCAGATGTATTTATATTACAAATGCTTAATTGCAAAACCCAAAAGGTTTTTGTTCTCAAATCAAAATCTAAAATTTGTACAGTTCTGATTTGGTTTATAACTGGTACATGGTTGTATGAACTTGCAAAGTTTGGAAAGGTAAACGTGTATATGAAGAGAAAATGATAGTAATATGAAGAGGGTTGTTTCGTTTGGGACAATTTTGTTAAGTAAATATAATATAGTATTTCTAATGTTAATTTATCTTCTGTTTCTTAACCCCAACCCATATTTTCCAACTTGTTTGACCCTTAATTAATATTAAGGTGAATCCAGTTGAGCAAATCTACTGTACCTAATGCTACAACATTTTTATGGTTGAAAACGTAACAATACAATTTTTTTCGGTAAAAGATATATATATACACAGTACTCCACTTATTCTATATGCAAATCAGTTGTGGAACATGACAAATGTAAATAGCTAAAATGGTCGACAGGTGTGAAATTCAGCACACCGTATGATGTAGGGACACACTATATTAAATCACTTTCGGTGTACAACAACCCCTTTCAATCAAATGTATTTATAAAGCCCTTTTTACATCAGCAGATGTCACAAAGTGCTATAGAGAAACCCAGACTAAAACCCCAAACAGTGCAGATGTAGAAGCAGATGTGAAGTGTAAAAACATCTAAAGGGGGGTTGTGAACTCTGTACAAATGATCATTTTTCCATGTTTGATACAGTTTGTATGCTTCAGAGTCATATAGGCAACATCTAAACATGTATTTTTATATATGTTATTTGTTTGCTTGTTTTCTCTGTATAATACAGCAAACAGTAACATGTATATCTGAATAACATCCTGTTTTTTTTCACTTGTGATCAACTGAACAGAATAAGGGGTTTAAGATTTTATATTGACCAAAGTAAAATAGCATGTGAATGATATTATCCGAATAATCAATGGTTCTACTCTGTAAAAAAATCTATGTTTCTTCTCCACTATGAGATCGAGCTTTAAAAATGTCAAACTGTTTAGTTGCTGCAGAATTGTTACCTTACCATTGCTGTACGGTGCTTACACTTTGACTGGCAATGGCAAAACATATCACTGGGATATACTTTATGTGATTTTTTAACAATAATAATTGAACCATCCAAAACTGAATAGGCAAAATGAATGAGCTACTATATTCACAACTAAAATAATGGATTATCTTTGTTAAAAGATTTTCCATTTATTACTGTATCCCCCTTCACTTTGTTAATTTCTCTAAGCCAATTTCCTCATTTTCAATTTGTTTTCTCTCGCGTATGCAATTTGTATGCATACAGTTTGTAAACTGTAATGTAAACTCAGAATATGATCATTCCATCTTATATTCAGACCAATATTGCTTCCACTACTTTAGGGTTTAATGTTGATATCTACAGAACACTGTTAGATGACAGATAACATCTTAACTTTAGACAGCCACATTAAAGTAAAGCACTTTCATATCTAGAGTGTGCAATTTGTTGATATTTTTTTCAATGGATCTTATGCGTGCGTAACATTTAATGTATGGATGAGCAGGATGGAAAAACTGTCAATATGCAGAACTATATGGATGGCGTGGAAGTCTATCATAATACAGAACAAACAATGAATGGCAATGCTTTTATATTTCTGTTACAAACCATATATTTAAGTATGAATCATGTATATGAATCATAATCATGTATACTTGAATCATGCATGTATAATATTGTAAAAATCATATCAGTCATTCTGTATAAAATGTCATATGATAATAAATGAAACTTTGTTTGAAATGTAGGTGTCAATTGCTTTTTTTCAGAATCAAATCACCCAAAACTAACCAATCAAAACTATCCAATAAATGCTGTCCTCTATAATATACAAAGATTCATTATAGGGCGCAATGGTGTGTACATTATGGATTTGGTTACAAACACCTGTTCTTTCTATTACAAACTGACCAGGTGAAAGCTATGATCTCTTATTAATGTCACTTGTTAAATCCACTTCAATCAGTGTAGATGAAGGGGAGGAGACATGTTAAAGGATTATTAAGCCTTGAGACAATTGAGACATGGATTGTGTATGTGTGCCATTCAGAGGGTGAATGGACAAGACAAAATATTTAAGTGTCTTTGAATGGGGTACGGTAGTCGGTACCAGGCACACCAGTTTGAGTGTGTCAAGAACTGTAACGCTGCTGGGTTTCACACAAACAGTTTCCCCATGTGTATCAAGAATGGTCCACCACCTAAAGGGAATCCAGCCAACTTGACACAAGTGTAGGAAGCATTGGAGTCAACATGGGCCAGCATCCTGGTGGAACGCTTTTGACACCTTGCAGAGTCCATGCCCAGAGGAACTCAGGCGGTTCTGAGGACAAAAAGGGGAGGGGGAGGGGGGGGGCAACTCAAGATTAGGAAGGTGTTCCTAATGTTTAATCCACTCAGTGTATACAATAACATAATCTAATAGCTCTTCCTAGTGGTTGAAAAGAACCACAGCAACCCGGGACAAATTCAGTTGGCAAACATAGTCGAACGTTGCAGGTAGAAATGTCATGAATAGAATAGGACACCTTATTACACACTGAACAAAAATATAAATGCAACATGGAACAATTTTAAAAAATGTACTGAGTTGGAGTTCATAGAAGGAAACTAGTCAAACGAAAGAAATCAATTCCTTAAAAAAAATAAAAGTAGGGGAGTGGATCAGAAAACCAGTCACTATCTGAAGTAAACACCATTTGCCTCATGCAGCACGACACATCTCCTTCCCATAGAGTTGATCAGGCTGTTCATTGCGGTGTGTGGAATGTAGTCCCACTCCTCTTCAATGGCTGTGCGAAGTTGCTGGATATTGGTGGGAACTGGAACACGCTGTCATACACGTCAATCCAGAGCATCCCAAACATGCTCAATGGGTGACATGTCTGGTCAGTATGCAGGCCATGGAAGAACTGGGACATTTTCAGCTTCCAGGAATTGTGTTCAGATCCTTGCGACATGGGTCTGTGCATTATCATGCTGAAATAGGAGGTGATGGCTGCGGATGAATGGCATGACAATGGGCCTCAGGATCTCATCAAGGTATCTCTGTGTATTCAAATTCCCATTAATAAAATGTAATTGTGTTCGTTGTGCGTAGCTTATGCCTGCCCATACCATAATGCCACTGCCACCACGGGGCACTCTGTTCACAACGTTGACATCAGCAAACCGCTCACCCACACAACTGCCCAGTACAGTCGAAACCGGGATTCATCCATGAAGAACACTTCTCCAGCATGCCAGTGGCCATCAAAGGTGAGCATTTGCCCAGTGTAGAACTGCAGTCAGGTCAACACCCTGATGAAGACGATGAGCATGCAGAGGGGCTTTATTTATATTGAATATTTTACAACATTGTGCCCTGCTGAACGCACCTGTTTCTTTCTTTTTTTATACAGTACCAGTCAAAAGTTTGGACACACCGCCTCATTCAATGGTTTTTCTTTATTTTTACTTTTTTCTACATTGTGGAACAGTGAAGACATCAAAACTATGAAGTAACACAGAATCATGTAGTAACCAAAAAAAGTGTTAAACAAATCAAAATATATTTTATATTTGAGATTCTTCAAAGTAGCCACCCTTCGCCTTGATGACAGCTTTGCACACTCTTGGCACACTCAACCAGCTTCATGAGGAATGCTTTTCCAATAGTCTTTAAGAAGTTCCGACATACAGTGGCTTGCGAAAGTATTCACCCCCTTGGCATTTTTCCTATTATGTTGCCTTACAACCTGGAATTAAAATAGATTTTTGGGGGGTTTGTATCATTTGATTTACACAACATGCCTACCACTTTGAAGATGCAAAATAGTTTTTATTGTGAAACAAACAAGAAATAAGACAAAAAAACTGAAAATTGAGCCTGCATAACTATTCACCCCCCCCCCCCCCCCCCCCCCAAAGTCAATACTTTGTAGAGCCACCTTTTGCAGCAATTACAGCTGCAAGTCTCTTGGGGTATGTCTCTATAAGCTTGGCACATCTAGCCACTGGGATTTATGCCCAATTTTCAACAAAAAACTGCTCCAGCTCCTTCAAGTTGGATAGGTTCACTGGTGTACAGCAATCTTTAAGTCATACCACAGATTCTCAATTGGATTGAGGTCTGGGCTTTGACTAGGCCATTCCAAGACATTTAAATGTTTCCCCTTAAACCACTCGAGTGTTGATTTAGCAGTATGCTTAGGGTCAATGTCCTGCTGGAAGATGAACCTCCGGTCCCAGTCTCAAATCTCTGGAAGACCGAAACAGGTTTCCCTCAAGAATCTTCCTGTAGTTAGCGCCATCCATCATTCCTTCAATTCTGACCAGTTTCCCAGTCCCTGCTGATGAAAAACATCCCCACAGCATGATGCTGCCACCACCATGCTTCACTGTTGGGATGGTGTTCTCGGGGTGATGAGAGGTGTTGGGTTTGCACCTGCGCCAGACATAGCATTTTCCTTGATGGCCAAAAAGCTCAATTTTAGTCTAATCTGACCAGAGTACATTCTTCCATATGTTTGGGGAGTCTCCCACATGCCTGTTGGCGAACACCAAATGTGTTTGCTTATTTTTTCTTTAAGCAATGGCTTTTTTCTGGCTACTCTTCCATAAAGCCCAGCTCTGTGGAGTGTATGGCTTAAAGTGGTCCTATGGACAGATACTCCAATCTCCGCTGTGGAGCTTTGCAGCTCCTTCAGGGTTATTTGGTCTCTTTGTTGCATCTCTGATTAATGCCCTCCTTGCCTGGTCCATGAGTTTTGGTGGGCGTCCCTCTCTTGGCAGGTTTGTTGCTGTACCATATTTAAACAATTTTAACAATGGATTTAATGGTGCTCCGTGGAATGTTCAAAGTTTCAGAGATTTTTTAATAACCCAACCCTGATCTGGACTTCACAACTTTGTCCCTGACCTGTTTGAAGAGCTCCTTGGTTTTCATTGTGCCGCTTGCTTGGTGGTGTTGCAGAGTCCGGGGCCTTTCCGAACTGGTGTATATATACTGAGCTCATGTGACACATTGCACACAGGTGGAATTTATTTAACTAATTATGTGACTTCTGAAGGTAATTGGTTGCACCAGATCTTATTTAGGGGCTTCATAACAAAGGGGGTGAATACATATGCGCGCACCACTTTTCCATTGAAATTTTACATTTCTTGAAACCAGTAATTTTTTTCATTTCACTTCACCAATTTGGACTATTTTGTATATGTCCATTACATGAAATCCAAATGAAAATCCATTTAAGTTACAGGTTGTAACGCAACAAAATAGGGGGTGAATACTTTTGCAAGGTACTGTATGCTGAGCACTTGTTGGCTGCTTTCCTTCACCCTGCGGTCCAACTCAATTGGGTTGAGGTCGGGTGATTGTGGAGGCCAGGTCATCTGATGCAGCACTCTATCACTCTCCTTGGTCAAATATCCCTTACAGTCTGGAGGTGTGGTGGGTCATTGTCCTGTTGAAAAACAAATAGTCCCACTAAGCGCAAACCAGATGGGATGCCCTATCGCTGCAGAATGCTGTGGTAACTATGCTGGTTAGTGTACCTTGAATTCTAAATAAATCACTGAGTGTCACCAGCAAAGCACCCCCACACTTCCTACTCCATGCTTCACTGTGGGAACCACACATGTAGAGATCATCCGTTCACCTACTCACAGGTCTTCCTTTCCTGTGGCAGTCCTCATGAGAGCCAGTTTCATCATAGCATTTGATGGTTTTTGCGACTGTACTTGAACTTGTCTTAAAGTAATGGACTGTCATTTCTCTTTGCTTATTTGAGCTGTTCTTACCATAATATGGACTTGGTCTTTTACCAAATAGGGCCATCTTCTGTATACCACCCCTACCTTGTCACAACACAACTGATTGGCTCAAACGCATTAAGGAAAGAAATTCCACAAATTAACAAGGCACACCTGTTAATTTCATTTCATTCCATTTGTCTTACCTCATGAAGCTGGTTGAGAGAATGCCAAGAGTGTGCAGAGCTGTCATCAAGGCAAAGGGAGGCTACTTTGAAGAATCTCAAATATATTTAAGACTTTTTTGGTTCCTACATGATTCCATATGTGTTATTTCATAGTTGATGTCTTCACTATTATTCTACAATGTAGAAAACAGTAAAAATATAGAAAAACCCTGGAATGAGTAGATGTATCCAAACTTGTGACTGGTACTGTATGTTCTCACTTTTGACACTCATTTGTACCAGAATTGTATCACAAAATAATATAATTTCAATCAAGGAGTGTGATTTCGTATGAAAAAGATAAAACAAATCATTGTTTGGCATTTTGTATTTGACATTTTTGTAGTGCAACATAACTGGCCATTTCATTTATACATGAACAGTTAAACATTCAATTAGAATGCAAACATTTCAGTCACTACTGAACCTACAGTTTGTATTTTTTCTTCTTAACTAGTAGTCAAGTCTGATTCATTGAATGTTTGTTTCCATCTAGTAAAAAAAACATGAAACCAGAAATATAAAACATGTCCCGTTAACAGAAACTTCTGGGCCTCTAAATAATATCTGGATTATCGATGTTCCCACAAGCATCTTTTCACTTTTCTCAGCCAGTAAAAGTGCATTGTGTTGTTTGGCATTGTGGTTACGGTATTACCATGGTTACAGTAGGCTATTACAAGGGTGATTACTTCACTCGGCACTTGATCTTTTTGCCGTAGCTGTCGACCACATCCGGGGTGATGCTCTCGTCCTCCTCCACGTCCTCTGTGACGGACTTGCCCACCAGCTGGAAGATGTCCTCGGGGGGAACGCCCTTCGGCTCGCCCACCTTCACCCCCAGCATGTCCATACCAAGCACCGTGCCTTTGGGGATCGCCACCTTGGCCACCACTGATTTCCCCAGCTGGAAGAGAACACAATCAATGTATTAAAAGAAGTCCTGACATCTTTTCCTGTTTGAAGCAACGAACCAAAGATCATATAGCCTATAGGGTACAGAGTTTTTCCAGGTCAGATGACAAGGTTAGGAAAACAAACTCCTGGCCCTAACACACACCCACCCCTGAATTGGAATAAACGCTTAAATAATGTTTGTAAAAAAAAAAAATGGCCCCATTGTCTTACATCAGATAGCCTGACTGCCATTAACCATTGCAGATGGCCATGTGGTAGCGTAAGAATAACGCCATCTGTTGGAATACAATGAAAAGTGCCAATCCAGGAACGTACCTTGTCGTGGCATGGCTTCTCACAGGGCAGCATCTGCTTAATGCCCGTCCCCAGAGACCTCTCCACCAATCGAATGGCATTCACCAGCTCTGTCAGCTCAGAGGGCTCCAGAGAAGCTTCGTGGTCACTTCCCTTCCAGCTTTTGTCCAGGGTCACATGACGCTCAATGACCTTTGCCCCCAGTGCCACTGCTGCCACGGAGATGTGGACCCCAGACTCATGGCCGGAATATCCAATGGGAATATCAGGGAATTCCTTCTGGTATTCCTATGAACGAGATCATGGGTCATTTTCCTGCCTCGAAACATGTATTCTCTCTGGATTTAGCCTTAATCACAGACTAGCAATGTGACTGTTGCACTAGTGGTCCATTGGGGCGGCAGGTAGCCTAGTGGTTAGAGCGATGGGCAGGAACCGAAAGGTTGCTAGATCGAATCCCCGAGCTGACAAGGTAAAAATCTGTCATTCTGCCCCTGAACAAGGCAGTTAACCCACTGTTCCTAAGCAGTCATTGTAAATACGAATTTGTTCTTAACTGACTTGCCTAGTTAAATAAAGGTTAAATAAAATAAAAATGTAATAACAGAAATAAGATGCACCATGTGTTTAGGGGTGATCTTGCCTGAAACAATTCCTTCATTCAAACCAATGAAAAACTCTTACAGCGATGACACGCAGGTTGACATCTTCAGCCTCCAATGGGTAGGCACTGGTGCACTGCAGGATGCAGAAGTTCTGATTGTGTTTCTTGACCGTCTGGTAGACCCGTCTCATTGTCTCCATTGACTGCATGCCACTGGATACCACCATGGGGCGACCTAGCATTAAACCAAAGAAATGTGAGATTTCACAACAAAAAACCTACGCTTCGCTTTATTCTTGATATTGCACATTTTTTACTACACTTTCACGAGTTTAAAGTAGACCAAATAATCAAATTACTTCAGAAGCTAAAATGTTCATTTTTACATTTAGCAGCCCAAGACACCCAATATCTATCATACTGTAAACTTTAATCACTGACCTTTTTTTGCAGTCGTTTCCAGATAGGGAAAGTTATTGGTGTCCCCTGAACCGACTTTGAAGAAGGGCACATCAAGCTCATGTAGGAACTCCACAGCCATCTAACAAGAGATATACAACAAATAATTAATAGATTTTATATGCATTATACAGGCCTATTCAATATAGTACCACAGTAGGAGTCATAATACCCCCCAAAAACTAACAGTCAAACAGGGAAATAGTTCCAATTGTTTCCCCCACATTTATTTTTCCCCATAGGGGATTTTAGAAACTCTTAAAATAAAGGCTGTGTTTCATGTAGGATCACCCTGGCGTGACATTTTGATAATTGTGTAAATCGCTCTAGGACAAGGTGACTTATCAATTTATTTGCCTGTATTTACCACACAAAAAAATAAAATGCTACTTAGCTGCTAATGTGGCTGTCATAAAGAACTACAAATGCCATGACACTGCTGAATCGAGGTGAAGAATCTCTGGATTAACTATATACAAATCGTCACCCTGTCCAAGAGATTTAGATGGTTATGAAAACATCACGCCAGGGTAAGGATTCCATAAACACAGCCCTTATTTTAGGTATTTCTAAAATTCCCTATAGGAAAAATGAATTGTGAAACAATTCGAACCATTTCTTTATTTGACCGCTAGGTTTTATGGGTATTATGACACCTCCACTGTGGGGCTCTATGGGCATATTCCACATCACCATCATTCTTACCTCGTCCATTCCTGAAGCAGTAAAGAAAATTCCAACCTCCTTTGCATATTTCTGAAGCTCTCTATATTGTTCATGACTGAACTCAAGATGGCGCTTGTGCTCTCCGTATGTCTTTCCCCAGGATTGCTTGGAGGTGTACGGACGCTCCAGGGCACGCTTGTTGAACTTGTACTCAAGCTCACTCTTCTGAAACTTGGCGCAGTCTGCCCCGCAGTCCTGTGAATTGATTGTCAATATGAGTAGGGTCACATAGTTGTAAAATGTGTTGCCAAGGAGGATGAGGAGGAAACCTTGTTTCAAATCGTCTATAATTTATTGCGACAGGTGGGTCCACACCCCAACGTGCCACACGTCATGATGACACTCACCTGTCTCGAACAATGAGAGAAGATTTGAAATAGACAAGGTGGTGACAGACATTGTCGGATTACCTCAGAGCGAAACATGAATACATTCAAATGCGTCACCTGCAACTGGACAATGACATTTTAGAAGATAAAGGTTTGGCCAAATCAAAAACAAAGATAGTATCGCCAAGTTAAGGCTTGTCAAAATGTCACTGTACTACACCAAACAGTACCTAACCTAACTCAGAGTAAGGCCAGAATGGCATTTCACTGTACTTGTGCACGTGACATTAAAAAAAACTTGACTTGAAACTTGAATGGATACCAAAAATCTTTGGTTAAATCACATTATCATGTTTAACAATCTATAGCTAACACACCCACTGCCTTTCATAAAACACAGTCAAGTGGTGTGATCATTTTGTATATGGGGGTGGGTATCTGTTGTGCCATATCTCTGGCAGGAATTCTATTTCCACCAATATCAGTCCTTAATAAATTGACCAATAGATGCCCATGGTCTCAATGGCACAAGTTCACAATTTGAAATACAACCCCAGCAAGCAACAGAGCAGGCTATTGTCATATGGGCACTGGAATCGATCATTTCCTCATAGGCGCAGGGCAGCAGTCAGACAAGAAGCAGTGTCATGCAAGAGACTGGACTGTCAGTTTTAAAACTGCCAAAAATAGTCAAATGCATTTATACTAAAGAAGCCGCTAGTTAACTAGCAAGTAAGTCAGTACCATGGTCCCCAATACAGCAGCTGAACTAAGTTAACTGATTCACTTTGCTACTAACATTACCTTGGCCATCTTGATCATTTTCTTGGCGATTTCAATATCTCCCTGGTGGTTCTGTCCAATTTCTGCAATAATAAAGCAGGGGTTAGAACCCCCAATCATCCTGCCAGGACAAAGCTCGAATTTCAGAGGCATTTTAGAAACGTGATCAATGCGGTTTCCTAAAATGTTTGTAGCGATAAGATGGCCAGGTTCGCTTGCTCTTAACCAGTACAGAGACAGTCAAGTGTGGGTTCTCGCGGAAGAAGTCGAGCTAATTTCCACGTTGCACATCCGGAATCCACGTGGTTTCCTCTCCACTCATGTTTCAAAATAAAAGTTCTCCCTTCACTCACAGGTCATTTCAGGATTCTCAAGAGTCAAAATGTGAGACATTGTAATTAATACTTTAAATATATATATATATATTATTATTACAGAAGAAGTATAAACGTCAATAATTATTTGTATACAGTGTATTTGACTTTTTTTTAACACATAATTCTATTTCACATCCTCTGATATAGAAAAGTAAACATCCACCACATGTATATAAATAAATGTACCTTATATAGACAGTCAAGTCTACTATATTGTAATCTAATCTGTTTGTTTCTACCTATAAAAAAATGTATAAATAAAAAACTGGCTTCTGACTATACATCACCCAGTGCCATGTTCAGTATTCAAACGTTGCAGATAGAAATTCAATGAATAGAGCCGACGTGATTCCTAACATGCAAACCTCACCAATCACCAAGGTTATTATAGTTTTGTAATTTAATATAAAACACATATTTTTATTCGATTTTAGATTTTTATTTGAAATTAAGTATAGTTTTAGTTCGTTTTCAAACTTGATGTACTAGTTTTTATTCGGTTTCGTTTTTTGTATTATTTCGTTTCAGTTTTAGTTTCAGGGACAGAAAGTAGCCTATGGGTGGAATTCTAGGAGCCATTTATGTTTACTTGGCCTATAGTTTGTGTTTTTTGGGGATGTCACTTCGTTCCACTGGGGGCAGTAATACTAACGTGATGGGCCAGGTCATATGTTTGGCTTGCTCAATCTTGACGTGACTTGGATTTAAAAGAATAATAGCCTAGACTGGTACAAGAATAATGTTGGAAGGAAACTCTCTTGCCCATGTTTACACCAATCCAAAGCTTTTTTCACTTTAGTAGTACATGTAAAAAGAATCAAGTAGCCTACCTTTACCTTTATCTGAGTGAAAGACAGAGGAAAAAAACAACAAATGAAGTCAAGGCACATTTGTTATGTTTATGTGATATTGTAGAATTTTGAAACTGAAAAACACATTTTTGGATGACAGCCAGGTGTATTTTGTTACACCAAAATGAACATCTGTTTTAGAGGAATGAGGACCAACAGTCTGCCACACAAACATTTTTAAATTGTCCACAATGAACGCTTGTGATGCAGTGTAAATATTATGTAACTAATAACATTTTCTGCTAGAGTTATTAAGGTTAAACATACCATTCACTAACACCTTCAAATAGGGTTAATAAAAAAACAGCTGCAACAACAGCTGCAAAAACAGCAAAAAAAATCCACATTTAACATGTTATGTTTATGTAATATTAGAGAATTTTGTATCTGAAAAATATATTATTGGGTGACAGCCAGCAGTATATTGATTGTTACACAGAAATGACTATCGGTTTTTTTGGGGGGAATGATGCAACTAATGTAGACATTAACAAATGCATTTCTATCACTTCCAAAATAAAAAAATTTAATTGAGGAGGATTACCAAGATGGCTGCACAGTGGCTTCAATACAGCACCACCTGTTAGTCATTCAGGTTTTATGCACATTATTGTTCGAAAACCCCATTAGTAAAAAAGGGCTTAAATTATAGTTTCAGTATAGCTTTAGTTTTTCAAATGTTTATTTATTATTTTATTTCAGTTTACTAAATAGTTTTTCATTTTTATTTTATTTTAAGTTTTTGTTTACCATATTTAACCTTTGCCGACCACATTGCGTGTGCGAGCGTTGCAAAATTACTGTACACTTACATGTTATTCAATCATTTCCCCCACATCTCTCACATGCTTAAACGTGCCTCTGTGTAGCCAAGAGCTAAAATAGAACTTGGTTCTATTTGAGATGCACATGTGTTGACTGTCGCCTCCTTATTGGATATAAGGAAAAAGATACAAACCCACGTGGATGCTTGACAGACACGAGGAGAGAATAATTAAAGATAATTAACTAGGTTTCCCTTTTCATCTGTGGTTTTGTCGCTGGAGTAGAGACACACACGATTTTGTATGACTCCGGGTCAAAATTCTACAAAGAACCAGCTAAAAACAGGACAATATGCAGGTAAAATAACAACCCAATGTTCATCTCCCAGGACAAGCTAACTAGCAACAGCTAGCTACCTAAATGTCCATGATTGTTTCATGTGTTTCGACCTGCCCGCAAATTAATATAGTTTGTTCACAGTTGGCTTTGATGTTTTAACCTGAGTGTCATGATCGCATCTGATGTGGATGAACAAAATAAGCATGCAGATGCAGGCGTGTGGCTGGTAGAATTAGCATGTTACAACTTCCCCAAACCAGCCCCTCAAGTGCATACACATGTTGATTTTGACTGTCCCCATCAGACTTTAGTTCATGACACGCAGATTAAATTAGCAAAACAACTACAGTATATTAATTTGGGGACAGGTCAAAACACACAACACATTCATGGATATTTAGCTAGCTAACTATTGCTAGTTAATTTGTCCTGGGACATAAACGTTGGGTTGTTCGTTTAGTTTAAATGTAGGGTCCCTTTTTTTGCTGGATCTTTGCCGAATTTTTCATTATACAAAATCATGTTCTCTACTCTGACAATTAATCCACAGATTAAAGGGGAAACCTAGTTAGTTTTTAGATAGGGTTCTTTGATTAATCTCTTCTCGTTCAACTGTCAATCACCCACGTGGGTTAGTATGCTCGCGAAAACCAATGAGTAAAATGGAGAGGGGGGACTTGCAGGCGTTAAGGTTCTGAAATCGAACCAAGTTCTATTTTAGCGCCTGGCTATGCAGACGCGCATGAGCAGTTAAATAATTGAATAATGGGTACATTTATTTTGCAACGATCCCGCACGAAACGTGCTACTGATAGTAGTTGCGATTGATGGTCTGTTTACATAGCAGGTTATGATAATTAACGTGGCAGGTTAGGTCAATTAACGTGGCAGGTTAGGGGAACCAACACAGTAGGTTAGGTGAAATAACAGGTCAGGAGACTGAGGTTAAAGTGAGGAAAAGGATTAGGGTTAGGTGTTGCTACAACACTAAAGTTGTCAACAACTGTTGTCTCTGACCCGACCACTAAATGAAGATGTAGGTCTACTCCATCTAGCCACAATGGTAGAAATGTAAACAGACGATCAGTCCTGACATACCATCAATATCATAACACCGGTCTAGTCAGCATATTAACATGTTTGTTTTACATAGCATCTTTCTATCTGAACGTTCCACAACGTTGTGTCCTGCTGAATGAACGCACACCTGGTTGACTCAGCCCTTGTTGTTGTAGCCGTCCACCATACTTGGCGTGACGCTCCCATCCTCCTCCACGTCCTCCGTGACGGCCTTGCCCAGCAGCTGTCCCATGTCTTCAGGAGAGATGCCCTTCGGCTCGCCCACCTTCACCCCCAGCATATCCATACTCAGCACCGTGCCTTTGGGTATCACCACCTTAGCCACCACTGACTTCCCGAGCTGGAAGAGAACATAATATGGAGATTTCCTCCTACAGTATGTGCTGTTGTAGGCTATACAGTACAAAGATAATACTTGATGTAAGGTAGGTTTATGACAAACATAATGGGCCTACCTTATAAAATAATTAATATAACATTATAATTTTGAGAAAGTTATTATTCCAAATGTCAATGGGAAAAATATTTATTTAGTATATTATTGATATATGTTGTATATTTTGTACATACAGTGCCTTCGGAAAGTATTCAGACACCTTCACTTTTTCCACATTTTGTTACTTAATTCTAAAATGGATGAAATAAAAAATGCTCCTCTTCAATCTACACACAATACCCCATAATGACAAAGCAAAAACTGGTTTTTAGAAATGTTTGCAAAACAGAAATACCTTATTTACATTAGTATTCCGGTGCCCCTGCACATTGACTCTGTACCAGCACCCCCCTGTATATATATATTTTTTTACTGCTTCTCTTTACTTACTTGATCATCCTTGAGATGATTCTACAACTTGATTGGAGTCCACCTGTGGTCAACTAAATTGATTCAACATGATTTGGAAAGGCACACACCTGTCTATATAAGCTCCCACAGTTGACAGTGCATGTCAGAGCAAAAACCAAGCCATGAGGTCAAAGGAACTGTCCGTAGCTCCAAGACAGGATTATGTCGAGGCACAGATCTGGGGAAGGGTACCAAAACATTTCTGCAGCATTGAAGGTCACAAAGAATACAGTGGCCTCCATCATTCTTAAATGGAAGAAGTTTGGAACCTCCAATAATTTTCCTAGAGCTAGCCAAACTGAGCAATCGGGGGAGAAGGGCCTTGGTCAGGGATGTGACCAAAAACCCGATGGTCACTCTGTCAGACCTCCAGAGTTCCTCTGTGGAGATGGGAGGACCATCTCTGCAGCACTCCACCAATTCGGCCTTTATGGTAGAGTGCACAGACGGAAGCCACTCCTCAGTAAAAGGCACATGACAGCCCGCTTGGAGTTTGCCAAAAGGCACCTAAAGGACTCTCAGACCATGAGAAACATGATTCTCTGGTCTGATGAAACCAAGATTGAACTCTTTGGCTTGAATCCCAAGCGTCATGTCTGGAGGAAATCAAGCACTGCTCATCACCTGGCCAATACCATACCTACTGTGAAGCATGGTGGTGGCAGCATCATGCTGTGGGGATGTTTTTCAGTGGCAGGGACTGAGAGACTAGTTGAGGGAAAGATGAACAGAGCAAAGTACAGAGAGATCCTTGATGAAAACCTTCTCCAGAGTGCTCAGGACCTCCGACGGGTGAAGTTCACCTTCCCACAGGACAACGACCCTAAGCACACAGCCAAGACAATGCAGGAGTGGCTTCGAGCAAATCTCTGAATGTCCTTGTGTGGCCCAGCCAGAGCCCGGACTTGAACCTGATCGTCTGGACTTGAACCTTGAAGGCGTTCCCACATATGATGAGCGCTTGCTGGCTGCTTTTCCTTCACTCCGCAGTCCAACTCATCCCAAACCATCTCAATTAGGTTGAGGTCGGGTGATTGTGGAGGCCAGGTCATCTGATGCAGCACTCATCACTCTCCCTCTTGGTCAAATAGCCTTCACACAGCCTGAAGTTGTGTTGGGTCATTGTCCTGTTGAAAAACAAATGATAGTCCCACTAAGCGCAAACCAGATGGGATGCCGTATTGCTGCAGAATGCTGTGGTAGCCATGCTGGTTAAGTGTGCATTGAATTCTAAATAAATCAGATGGTGTCACCAGCAAAGCACCATCACACCTCCTCCTCCATGCTTCACGGTGGGAACCACACATGCGGAGATCATCTGTTGACTAAATTTGGACTCATCGGACCAAAGGACAGATTTCCACCGGTCTAATGTCCAATGCTCGTGTTTCTTGGCCCAAGCAAGTCTCTTCTTATTGGTGTCCTTTAGTAGTGGTTTCTTTGCAGCAATCGACCATAAAGGCCTGATTCAGTCTCCTCTGAACAGTTGATGTTGAGATGTGTCTGTTACTTGAACTTTGTGGAGCATTTATTTGGGCTGCACAAACTCTAATGAACTTATCCTCTGCATCAGAGGTAACTCTGGGTCTTCCTTTCCTGTGGCAGTCCTCATGAGAGCCAGTTTCAGCATAGCGCTTGATGGTTTTTGCGAATGCACTTGAATAAACTTTTTTTCCAGATAGACTGACCTTCAGGTCTTAAAGTAATGATGGACTGTCGTTTTCTTAGCTTATTTGAGCTGTTCTTGCCATAATATGAACTTGGTCTTTTACCAAATAGGGCTGTCTTCTGTATACCACCCCTACCTTGTCACAACACAGCTGATTGGCTCAAAATCATTAAGGCACACCTGTTAATTGAAATGCATTCCAGGTGACTACCTCATGAAGCTGGTTGAGAGTATGCCAAGAGTGTGAAGAGCTGTCATCAAGGCAAAGGGTGGCTACTTTGAAGAATCACAAATATACAGTTGAAGTCGGAAGTTTACGTGCACCTTAGCCAAATACTTTCAAACTCAGTTTCACAATTCCTGACATTTAATCCTAGTAAAAATTCCCTGTCTTAGGTCAGTTAGTATCACTACTTTATTTTAAGTATGTGAAATGTCAGAATAACAGTAGAGAAAATGATTATTTTCAGCTTTTATTTCTTTCATCACATTCTCAGTGGATCAGAAGTTTACATACTCAATTAGTATTTGGTAGCATTGCCTTTAAATTGTTTACCTTGGGTCAAACATTTCGGGTAGCCTTCCACAAGCTTCCCACAATAAGTTGGGTGAATTTTGGCCCATTCCTCCTGACAGAGCTGGTGTAACTGAGTCAGGTTTGTTGGCCTCCTTGCTCGCAGACCCTTTTTCAGTTCTGCCCACAAATTTTCTATGGGATTGAGGTCAGGGCTTTGTGATGGCCACTCCAATACCTTGACTTTGTTGTCCTTAAGCCATTTTGCCACAACTTTGGAAGTCATTGTCCATTTGGAAGACCCATTTGCGACCAAGCTTTAATTTCCTGACTGATGTCTTGAGATGTTGCTTCAATATATCCACATAATTGTCCTTCCTTATGACGCCATCTATTTTGTGAAGTGCACCAGTCCCTCCTGCAACAAAGCACCCCCACAACATGATGCTGCCACCCCCGTACTTCACGGTTGGGATGGTGTTCTTCGGCTTGCAAGCCTCCCCCTTTTTCCTCCAAACATAACGATGGTCATTATGGCCAAATAGTTATATTTTTGTTTCATCAGACCAGAGGACACTTCTCCAAAAAGTACGATCTTTGTCCCCATGTGCAGTTGCAAACTGTAGTCTGGCTTTTTTATGGCGGTTTTGGAGCAGTGGATTCTTCCTTGCTGAGCGGCCTTTCAGGTTATGTCGATATAGGACTTGTTTAACTGTGGATATAGATACTTTTGTAACTGTTTACTCCAGCAACTTCACAAGGTGCTTTGCTGTTGTTCTGGGATTGATTTGCACTTTTCACACCAAAGTACGTTCATCTCTAGGAGACAGAATGCGTCTCCTTCCTGAGCGGTATGACGGCTGCGTGGTCCCATGGTATATATACGTGCGTACTATTGTTTGTACAGATGAACGTGGTACCTTCAGGCGTTTGGAAATTGCTCCCAAGGATGAACCAGACTTGTGGAGAACTACAATTATTTTTCTGAGGTCTTGGCTGATTTTGTTTTATATATTTCCCATGATATCAAGCAAAGAGGCACTGAGTTTGAAGGTAGGCCTTGAAATACATCCAAAGGTACTCCTCCAATTGACTCAAATGATGTCAATTAGCCTATCAGAAGCTTCTAAAGCCATGACATAACTTTCTGGAATTTTCCAAGCTGTTTAAAGGCACAGTCAACTTAGTGTATGTAAACTTCTGACCCACTGGAATTGTGATACAGTGAAATACTCTGTAAACAATTGTTGGAAAAATTACTTGTGTCATGCACAAAGTAGATGTCCTAACCGACTTACCAAAACTATAGTTTGATAACAAGAAATTTGTGGAGTGGTTGAAAAACGAGTTTTAATGACTCCAACCTAAGTGTATGTAAACTTCTGACTTCAACTGTAAATATATTTAGATTTGTTTAACAATTTTTTGGTTACTACATGATTCCACATGTGTTATTTCATAGTTTTGATGTCTTCACTATTATTCTACAATGTAGAAAATAGTACAAATAAAGTAAAAACCGTTGAATGAGTAGGTGTGTCCAAACTTTTGACTGGTACTGTATGTAAATGTGATATTCCGGTTTTAAATGTTTTATAAATTAGCAAAAATTTCTAAAAACCTTTTTTTGTCTTAAGTCATTATGGGGTATTGTGTGTAGATTGATGAGAGGGGGAAAAAAAACAATTTAATACTTTTTAGAATAAGGCTGTAACGTAACAAAATGTGGAACAAGGGACGGGGTCTGAAAGATATACTATATAAATATTTTCCCTTTCCCATTCATAATATTAACAGTCTCCAAAAAGTATGTGATATTTATTTTCAATTAAACCTCCCGAGGCCAACTCACCTTGTCATGGCAGGTTTCTCACAGGGTAGCATCTGTTTGATGCCCGTGTCTCTGGCCCGCTCCACCAGGCGGATGGCTCTGACCAGCTCTGTCAGCTCAGAAGGCTCCAGCGACGCTTCGTGGTCGTTGCCCTTCCAGCTCTTGTCCAGGGTCACGTGACGCTCCACCACTTTTGCCCCCATTGCCACTGCTGCCATGGTGATGCTGATACCCCTCTCATGGCCGGAATATCTGATGGGAATATCAGAGAATTCCTTCTGGTATTCCTACAGTATGTCAGGAAAATGGAGAGTGAAATACCATTACCATGGCCATCTTGATCATTTTCTTGGCGATTTCAATATCTCCCTGGTGGTTCTGTCCAATTTCTGCAATAATAAGACAGGGGTTAGAACCCCCAATCATCCTGCCAGGACCAAGTTCGAATTTCAGAGGCATTTTCAAAATAAAAGTGATAAATTAAGTTGGTAAATGATTAAGAGCCTATGGCAAGTTAATCACGCTCTTTTTAAGGATGAGATTTTCAGAGGCAGTCTTGCACAGTGGATCGAGGAAGAAATTGCTTATCATCTGCCCTTTTATACACGTCCCTAAAGTCAGCCTATCCAATGATAAGCCAGTGTCCTCACCAGTCATGCAAAAAAGTGACTGCTAGGGCCTGTTTTTTGTAGTCTGTGTGCTAGTCTATTTCTGTTCACCTTATGGAATCTTCCTTAGTCAATCTAATTTGGCAAGAGCACAAACAAATCTGTGACAGGCACCTTTTTTGTGGGCGACCCAAATATTAGCAAATATATTCAGTAAGGACATTGTACAGTGAGACCAAGTTCTCTCTCATGTACTGTTTAGACATGTACAATTAGTGAGAGAGATGGTCTTATAAGTAAGATGTTGTTTTTTAACTGGGAAAAAATACCCACATTGAACGCAGTTTATTAAAAATATGATTGATTTTGAGAAAATGTAAAATAATGTTTTATATTACTGTTTTATATCTTTACCTTTTTATAGCATTATATCATCTTAGTATGACTAGGTTGTTTTTTATATATCTTTAGGGATTGAAAGTAGTGTTAGGTTCAAGCTCTTTGTGTATGAGAAGTGTCATTATTTAGTGGACTGCAGTGGACTGTAGGAACGCGTACTCCCAATAACTCAAGGCCTCTCCTGACTGATAAGAAATCCTGTGATACGCACAAAGAAATCCTGGGTGATGGAAAAGTACTGAAGTACATCTTTGTGGAAGGGAGAGGGTGAGAGCTGTGGGTGTAAGTGGACAAGGCACTGTATTGAATGTTTGTGTTCAGCTGGACATCTTTGTTGAGTACACATGTGAAACGTCACTTTGAGTTTGGCCTCTTTTGTATGATAAATATGTCTATGGTATATTGAGATATTGGTCTTCTTAACAATTGGTGTTGTCGGTAGGATATCACACTTAAGGAACAGAGAGTTTTCCGTAGAGAGTGAAGTTTCAAAAGTTTAAACAAATCTTAGATATGGCCATTTAGGGAACATCCTGTGTGTGTGTGTGTGTGTGTGTGTGTGTGTGTGTGTGTGCGTGCGTGTGACAGTTGGATACATCCTGTCAGTAACTGGTTGTTAGAGCAACCGTTACTAAATCTGAGGGGATAGAGATAGTATTTAGGACTTAACAGCGTACGGTTCTGGGGTTGGAATTGTATCTAACACAGATTCCCACCGGAGGAGAATATATTGTGCATATACAAAATATTCCTAAATAAATGAATGAATCAAGAAATTCAGACTAGAAAATGAACACAATTAGTGAGTGATGATTGGTGCTGAAAGGATACATTATAAAAGCGTCACAATATAACCCACAACTTGGGATGAAAGTCGTTTTAGAAGAAGGAGTCACTGCTTACTGGGAATAAACTTGGGTTCCAATTCAGGAATATGATGGGAATGAGAGACATCATGAGAGTTCATTGAACCTATACAGTCAGCCTTCGAAAAGTCGTTTTTGTAACAAAAAATAAAGGGAGGCAAGGACTGAGAGCTTTCCGGTGATGGGGCTCATCCTGCTTCCCAATCCACCGACTGGTGGGCACAAACAGTGAAGCAAGCAGAAGAGAAGTTTAAAAGTGGGTATAGAGGTAGTCACAGTACGTTTCCAGAGACAGGAAAGGACGTCTCAGAGGATGTGTTGAAAGAAGTGAACACGGTATGTTATCACCGAGCTATAGTAAGAACTACAGACAGCCTCCAAGATGGCTGAACACCGATTTGCGGGGGCTGATATCTTGCTAGTTCCGGTTTCAGGAGCTCATTAGTACTTGCCCACTAGCACTGGAACCCAGCCAAGACGTGCATTCCAGGAAAAAGCCAGAGCAGGCCGTAGATATTGATTAGTGGTGGAGGGGAAATCTGCAGGCATGAAGAACCACCACACAACCACTGAAAACATTAAGAAAATGTGTACGTAAGTAAGTTATTCAGTACTAAGAGGAAAGTGCTCTAGCTTGCTCTATATGTTTTTGATTCTTTGTTTTTTAACCTTTATTTAACTAGGCAAGTCAGTTAAGAACAAATTCTTATTTACAACGACGACCTACCCCCGCCAAACCCGGACGATGCTGGGCCAATTGTGCGCCACCCTATTAGTGATGGGCATTCCGGCTCTTTTCAGTGAGCCGGCTCGTTCGGCTCAGCTCACCAAAAAGAGCCGAGTCTTTTGGCTCCCAAACGGCTCTTTAAAAAAAATATGTTTTGTATTTTTTCAAGTCAAACAGTTTGCGATAGTTTGACTATGATTGGTGTTAAAATAATTATGATTAAATGAAATCATACTCTACCATAACCACAATGTATTTAAAAATGCAATGGTTTGTTATGAAAAAGAATGCTATTAAACATTTGCATTTTAATGTATATAAACAAAGTGCATATAAATCTAACCATTCAAAACGAATACAATCTGAACAGCATAATATAAAATTGCACCATATCATAGAAAAATAAATAGCAATGTGCAGAACTGCAGCATCCCACTTAAAACATTAAACTGGTCCCTCTTTTCAGTCACAACTCTGTCACATGTCCTGTGGTTACATTTGCTTCTCTCTGGCTGCTGGCTGTGATTCGCAAAGCGTTGGCCTCTATCTACTTGCCTATCGAATCCCGGAGCTGACAAGGTAAAAACCTGGCCCTGAGCAAGGCAGTTAACAGTTCCCCGGGCGCCGAAGACGTGGATGTCAATTAAGGCAGTCCCACTTCTCGGTAGCTGCACCTGAGCCTGGTCCCAGATCTGCCAACTCTATTCCTGTCTTTGTCAAGCCAAAAATCGTTGGCATGATAATGAGTGACAGAGTTGGCATAATAGCACAAACATACTGTCAATAGTATATGATACCTGATGGTGTGGACCACTGGATCTAATTAAGAAATGCATTTGCAATGTAATACAGTATAGGCCGACAGTAGCCCATCACTGCCATAATAGACACCAATTATCAAATATACCACTTGGGTGAAATTAGAAGCCTATCAAATTGCGTATAGATATCAGAGACATCCCATATCCCATTGACTCTATATCTTCGATTAACCCCAGGAGAGTTGAACATTATGATCATAGACTAGCCAGTATTGTTGACAGTATAATTCACGTGTCTTTGCACTTAAACTTTTTTTCTTTGAACCAATCGTTACTTTACACATTTCTATAGTGCAGAAAATATGATGCACACTTGCTGTACCCTGCATATAGATGGCTATAAATTAAATTCCTAATATTCTAATTCCTAATTCTATAGTACCCTTGAGATTCAAGATTGGCAAACCCCTAGGCACGCTGTAGATCATGGGACCCTTACGTATCAGGTGCAATCGTATTCCTTTTGTGGTTGGTGCACAGCACAGTCAATAACAATTCCTAGTTTCTGACTGGCCCTGCTAGCGTTTCCGCTTTTCATTCTCTCCTCCCTTAACTGTCGAGTTCATCCACTGATCTACTCCCGGTTAGATACTGTAACGTTATCGATAGGTAACCACCATCGTCAAATAGCTAGATATGGACGATTTTGACATGCTCAGCGCACCACAGGCTGCGGCCGGCAATGGGACGGACGAAGACCCCGCTGCCGCATTCTTGGCCCAGCAAGAAAGCGAGATCGCGGGGATTGAGAACGACGAAGGATTCAGCATCCTGGACAGCGGAGAGGTTCCAACGTCGCTAGACAACAATCTGACAGGCGACGCAAACGGTAACAATGTTCCCTGAACTCTTAACGTGTCAAGTTACATTAGCTAGCTCGTTCGTATTATTTTGTGGAGTCAAAGCCTAGCAAATTAGCTATAACTACCTAGCAATGTGCTAGCCAGTTACACAGTTAGCTAGCTGAAGCTAGCCATCTTACTTAGGAAACTAGCCAGCCAACGAGCTCCCTTACCTAGTTAGCTAACTTACATCGACTGTCTGCAGGGGACTTGAATGAAAGAGATCGTGAGAAAAACAAATTACGTCAATTTAGCTGGCTGGATCCAATATTTCAGGCCATCTATTTTAAAATGTTAGGGAAACTAGCTCGTTATGCGCAAGGTAACGCTAGTTACCCCATTTTGTAAACTCACTAACGGCGCTAGTTAGCAACTACATTACGTGTATATGATAGCTAATTTAGCTACACGCAACTTGACTTATTGACATCTTGATGTTTTGTGAGTGTCGTGAATCAACTAACAGAAAATATCGTGTCTTTGAATTACAGTTTAGCTAGTTATGTATATTTCCTGGCTAGCTTGCTAACGTAAGCCTGTCATTGATTGATCCCACTGCACCAACATACTGGCCACTTCATTACTGCAATTTTATATATGGCTCAATGACCATTGGACTTTCATACAAAACTGTCGCCTTCAGGAAGTGAGATTATTGACCGATTAGTTAGCTGCATTGGCCCGAAACATTTTCACGTTATTCAACTCTTTAATGAAGGGATGTGGGCATTTAGCTAGATGGTTACAATGAATGAATCGCTCATCGTAAAGATATTGCCTAACCAAGCGTTTATGCACCAATGCACTAGACTACAACAAACCTACGTGTAACGTTTAGTATCTTTCAAATTTACAATGACAAAATCCAACATTTAATCTGAATTTGATTCTTGTCAAAGCTTGCTGATTCGTGACGGGTCGTGGCGGTTTTGAAAGCAAATGCAACCATCCTATCCGTCTTGTTCCATAATGTAAGACGCATAGAAAAGTCTGATGCACAGCCGCTCTGTAATGTTAACTGATGATGTAGGCCATTTCCTTGTCTTTGCTGTGGCTTCGTTCATGATAAATGCTTAATTTATTTTGCAGATGCAGTGGATGGTGTTGTTAATGGAGACTTTCACGAGGTAATATCTTAAGTTTTCCATTTTGTCATACAGCAGAGATTGTGACTGTATTGACTCAAGGAAAACATTTGAATACTTAACCATGCATGTTTGTTTTAACATAGCCTAATGAATACTAAATGCCATGGTTGTGTCATCAGTATGCACAAATCGGGGGGGGGGGGGGGGAATGCTCTGAAACAGAGTGAAAGGGGGGAGATGCTATCGACTTGTCCAATGAGAAACGTTTTAATTTTGCTTCGGTGTGCCCTGTTGAACACCACCCATGTGTTTGTTAGGAGAGCAACGGCCCGTCTGACGCGTACTCGGCCATCTCCAGTGCCGACCGGCTGCAGGCTGAGCCAGAGAGCCTGCGTAAATGGAGGGAGGAGCAGAGAGAGAGGCTGGAGGTCCTAGGTAAGGATAGGCCTCTGGTATATCCTGGCTAGAGGACCATAGCAGCGTGCAGCATAACAGTAGAATAGAAGGAATCCAAAGCGCTGAACACCCCCTTCAAACACCACAACCATTGGAAAATGTATGTCCCTGACCAGCAATGCTAGAAAAACACTAAGCACATTTTGAAACGCCACTAAAAATCTGGTTAACTCACCCCTGATGTTGAAATCGCCCCTGGTTTTTAGAAGGCTTCTTTTTGTGATCTCACTTTTCAAGAGAATTGCCTGTACTGTGTGAATCATAAGACCTCCTCTTCTTCCTAATTTCCCCTTCCCCAGACGCTAACTCTCGTAAGCAGGAGTCTGAGTGGAAGGACAAGGCCAAGGTAGAGCTGGAGGAGTGGCACACTAGACAGGACGAGCAGCTGGAGAAGACTAAAGTGAACAACAGGTAAAAATGCATAGAAAGAGTCTAGTCATTGTATTTCAATGTAAAAACAGCCCAGGTTGAGCCAGGAGGACTAAAACCTACTGGACTCCAAGGGAACCTTTTGTCCACTGACTCACTTTTTCTCTACAGGAGCCGTGGAAAGGAAACCCTGTCCATTTGAGTATAAATAACATGCTCTCCTGCTGAAATCCCCTTGCAGAATAGTTAGTTATTGTGCTGCAATGGTTCCTATTGGTCCCTCTATGTTCTCTACTACCTGTTATGTGTTTCAAGGTTCATACAGGCCTAAACTAAGACGTAGACTGCACACAGCTAGCCTATGGTAGAACAGTGAAAAGATCAGTACAGTATGTTCCCGGAATGAATAATGATCATGTATATTCATTCATAGGTTAATTTATTTGTGATAATGACCTGGAGCGGCAATCCAAGTTATGCATGGTGTTGCTAAGAGGTGAAACGCTGTTGATAAATGACGAGACCCCGGAATTGACCCTTGAACTGCAAGACATTGGAGCACAGAATATTCCGAAATATCTGGTTGAGATCAGGAATTATAATATCAATTGGTGTTAATATCTATTGAAAGGTAACAGGACAGACCCAGCAGCAAACAGAAATGTAGGATGTTTAAAAAAATATCTGTATTTCAGTTTGATAAGTCTTAAGATAAGGGTTTTGGAACTCCTTGCCGTTCTTCAAGTGATCTACAGTGTTCCAAGACAGTGAAACCTAGACTTTATACTAACTTGAGCGTCTGTAACCCAAGCCCTCCCTCTGGCTGATATATTATTCAGAGCAATGTTCCAGTCTCTGTCAAATGTCTCGCTACCTCTAACCTGCCTCTGTTATGTTGTTTCTGGTCTTCGTAAAGTGCGTCCCAAATGGCACCCTATTCCCTGTGTAGTCTCGTAGGGCTCTGGTCAAAAGTAGTGCACTAGGTAGGGAATAGGGTGCCCTTTTGGACGTGTGTGTGAGCTCTGGGCTGGGTTTGTTCTGTCGTTTGTTCTCTTTTTACCGATCTGTCTCTCTCTCTCTTTCCTGCTTGCTGCTTTCCTCTGGGACATCCCCTGTGTCTCCAGGGTGCTGGATGAGGATTTCTACAAACAACCCTTCTCTGACCTGATTGGTTATGTGTATGTTGCTAAACTAACATTGTTAATTTTTTTCGCGTCAATCGCCTGCCGCATCTTCCATTTTAACACACATTTTTGCGTTCGGCTTCCCCCTTCATTTTTTTTGTTCGTTTTTTACGTTATTTTTCAAAGAAGTAGACTTTCATTTATCTTGAGTGTGCGTGACTGTTTTTGCATGTTTTTACGAATATAAACCCACCCGGTGTCCTATTTTCTTTTTTAATGCAGTGAATGTGTAGGCTGAATGTCATTGCATCAGCCTTAATGCTCCATTGCCCAGTTTCCATATAAATTCTGTTCCCATAACTGTAGTGTAGTACATCGAGTGGCCATTTTTGTTTTAGTTTGGTTTTGTGTAATTCCATCGTCCGTGATCCATCTATATGTCCCTTCATTTATCATGCCATTTGCACATGTTTTGTCTTAGATCTATACCTGTATTATTCATATGTGTACATGGAGAACTAGAATTTGACGCTATGTAGAAAACATTGGTACGGTGTGTTACTTGGGATGTACTACTTTAAATGTGTTGAGGAAACCGTATAGCTGCAACCTCAGCTGCGTGCTGATACCATCTGGTGGTAAAGGCCCTGCAATAGACTAGCGTCCTGTCCAGGGAGGTGCACGCTACAGAAACAGGAGTCGGAGCTCCTGCTCCTATGAGCCGTTCCCGGCTAGCACAATCCAAGGCTCGTAGGAGGCGATTTACGAAAACAAAACCCAACAGTTGAAGTCTATTTTCAGTAGCCTTTACAGCCTGGTGCTGTCGCGGAGCCCTGGATGTAGACCGTCAACTGTTGCGGGGATGTTGCTTGTACGTCTGCAATTTCTAAACTGAAGGCGCCTTGGCTCCGCCGCTGCTTCAAACACCTGTAAATGTGATTTGTTTAGAATCTTAGTACCTACTAACAAGCCGCTGTCTACAGTAGAATGACACGCTACTGTTGTCGCCTAACTCGCCCTCTTAAGATACGAGGCCTGCAATACTATCTGCCACTTTTTTTTAATGAATTCGATCGCTGAAGAGCAAACGTTCCCGTATAACCCGGCGTCCTTGTCTCTGCCAAAACACAGACCCACAGCTAGAGGCAGAGAGGGCATGTATTGCCTCACCCAACCAACCCAATGGCACAGCAGATGAAGGCCGCAAGCTAAGCACACTTCTTAGAGCACCAACAACAAAAAAATCCCCCCCCGAAAAGGACAGTTTTATTTATTTTTTCTCTCTGGGGAAAATGCATGCTGGCTTTTGTCATCTGCATAAAGCTCATTTACTTTTCATTTCTATATATCTGACTTGTGATCTGTTTCTCCTTGTTTCTTTTCCTATGCACCTTTTTAAGCACACACATTAACCATCCTTGCTACCGCCTAGACCAGTTAAGTAAAAAAATAAAAAAAAAGACAATATCCTAGTAGGGAGAAGTAAATTGGCCTAGAAAAATGGCATAACGATAGTAGTAGTGCACAATTAGACTAGACTGTAGTCGGGGCTCTCCAACCCTAATCTAGCGCACCTGGTTTTAATAATTAGCCGGTTGATAAGCTGAATCGGGTTAGTTACAACTGGGGTTGGAGTGAACCTACAGGAGGGTAGCTCTCCAGGAACAGGATTGGAGAGCCCTGCTGTAGATGAATACGAATCCACTGCCAATTACATGTATTTTAGAAGCTGGGTGTTGTCCCCCCCCCCCCCCCCCCCCCCCTCCTGTGATGCGTTGGTCCACTGGTCCTGTGCGTATCTGTAGTTTCTTTGTGACAGTGAAGTTTCATTGGCTTCTCATCCCCATTTTGCTGTGTGTATTGTGTTCCAGTTTATAGAGGGGTTCTTTCATTTTGTTAACTCCTTTGCAGTAGAAGTTTGTGGGTTTGGGTTTTGGTATGCCCTCTGGCTTGCATTTCAAAATGTCTTATTGTGATTGTGGCACGGTACCATTTTAATTTATTTCATTTCAGGTATTACGTATTGTAAGCCTTCTAGTGGAATTAGATTCCCTTTTGGGTTTGGTATTGGAGTAAAGATGATATAAGTTATTAGTGAAGATTGTGACATGTATTTGCTGCATTTCAAATGGTCTGCTTTCCAACCACAGCAAAATGCAAATGCATGGCAAAGTCTCAGGTTTTGGTTGTTAAAAAACGAACTTGCCACGACGCGCTCTCATCAAGTATAAAGGACAAACATATTCCTCATGCTATACTTGGGATCTTGAGAGAATATTTGAACGTAACCAAAAGGCAAGTTAGGGGCGTCACCCCGCCCAGTTCTGTGACGAACTGCATTTTTAACCAACCAAACCGCGTTTTATAGCCGTTCCAGAACCCCTTGGTTAGTCTGACAGGGAAAAGCAGGTGACTGGCTAGCTGTATGACCGGGGGTTATAGGGGGCATGCTATGTGCTCTTATCCAGCCCTGTTCTCTTCGTCTGTTTTTGATGTGGCCGCCCGGCGAATGTTTATTTTTGGATGTACTGTAATGTAGTTGGGTCGACTGTTCTTAGTTGGGCCTCCGCTGCTGTCTACTCGACATTTCCTCCTCAAGCAAAGTTTTAGATTCAGACCTCACTAAAATGGTGAAAAAGCCATGCTAAAATGGCACCATTTTTGATAATGAATCCTTTTAAAAAAAAAAAACATGTTATTGGCAACTCACTAAATTATGTCATGCTGAAGGGATCTAAACTACCTGCATGTATTTCTATGGGGATTCTCCATGTTTATCCCTGAAGTGTTGCAGAGGAGGTGGTGTGTTAGCGGGAAGCAGTAAGGCCCTCTGTAAAGCTCTGCTGATCTCCAGGGCCCAGGCCTGCTCCCTCCCTCTCTAAAGCTCTGTTCCCCTCCTGTGTTGCCTTTGCAGAGCGGCCGAGGAGGCCATGCTGTCGGACATGGACGAGAACAACCCGGGCACTGAGTGGGAGCGCGTGGCGCGCCTCTGCGACTTCAACCCAAAGTCGAGCAAGCAGGCCAAAGACGTGTCCCGCATGCGCTCAGTCCTCATCTCCCTCAAGCAGGCCCCTCTGGTCCGCTAACCCTAACCCTCTTCTCTCTGTTAGATGTCTCAATTCAGTCCCTACCCTTCCCCCTTGGCACTAACCATTCAGTGTTTGAATATCTGAAGGCTCTGAATACGTACTGTATAAGCAGTGTAGTGGAGGAGCTTCCACAATCCACCATGTTGCTTTCACCTTACAGATCTGTTAACATTGAGGGGAAGGGAGTGAATTGAGACGGCTGTATCTCTACCCTTCGCTAACGCTCTCTGGACCCAGATTGCAACCAAACTTTCATAGGGAGATGTATCATCCCGACTACCTGACCTGGGGTCGTTTCCCTCCCACCCCGACTACCTGACCTGGGGTCGTTTCCCTCCCACCCCGACTACCTGACCTGGGGTCGTTTCCCTCCCACCCCGACTACCTGACCTGGGGTCGTTTCCCTCCCACCCCGACTACCTGACCTGGGGTCGTTTCCCTCCCACCCCGACTACCTGACCTGGGGTCGTTTCCCTCCCACCCCGACTACCTGACCTGGGGTCGTTGTTGTACATGGATTGATGATATTCCTCTTTTCCATCTCCCTTTCTGTCATTAAAGAACAAAATAAGTATACACTTATTTTTTGTTTCTATTCTTTAAGGACCAAACTCTGTTTATTAAGTGTGTTGTTCGAAACCATTTTAGAACCAGCTTGTGGCATTTATTGTGACTATTTCAATCTATGCATTTTTTCCCATTTGAACCGTGAATCAAGTACGGTAAATATACGTTATCTATGTGTGTGTGTGTGTGTGTGTGTGTGTGTGTAAGTATAACCGATGTGAAATGGCCTGCTAGTTAGCGGTGGTGCGCGCTAATAGTGTTTCAATCGGTGACGTCACTCGCTCTGAGACCTTAAAGTAGTTGTTCCCCTTGCTCTGCAAGAGCCGCGGCTTTTGTGGCAACAATGCTTCGAGGGTGGCTGTTGTCTGTGTGCAGAGGGTCCCTGATTCGAGCCCAGGTAGGGGCGAGGAGAGGGACGGAAGCTAAACTGTTACATAAGCATCAAGGTTGGGGTCAATTCCATTTTAAATTCCAGTTAATTCAGAAAGTACACAATTCCACATCAAATTTTTGATAATTGAAGAGAATTGGAATTTCAGTCTACTTCCTGAATTTAAATGGAATTGCCCCCAACCCTGGTAAACATCATGTACTCTATATGCGTGTCCCTATGTACATATACAGGCAATATACAAAACGTTAATGTCAAACAGAGTAGAATTGTGGTTTAAAGATTAACTGTAGCACCAAGTGTTGCTTTTAATGTGTTCATTGTCCATCGATTTCAATATCAGTAAAACATTAAACTTTTGTCGTCAGGATCGTTATTGAAGTGTGGTCCGTGACATTCAAATTATGGTTGCACCTAATTGGTGGAAGTAAAATTTCAGGTGAGACCCAACATATTTTATACTGCATTTTCAATTAAATTGTTTAGTGCCCCTAGTGGGAGGGCCTACTGTTGTTTGACCGTGGGTTCAAAATAATCTGGTTCAAATGAATCTCTGGTTAAATGGCAGAGGTGGTGAAATGAGGGGTTTTACTCCTGTTAAAATCTGTCCATGGTAAGCAGACCGCCTGCCTTTGGGAATACTCCCATCATTAGGGCGAAGACCATCTCAAATGTTTTTTTTTTTTAACTTGATCAAAACCACGCTGTTGGTTGGGAGGTGGCCAGTCAAAATGTGACATCTTTGAGCTTGAATCTGTTCAAATGAATGGCTTCATTAGTTATGTTCATATTTTGTGTAGCAACAAGCTACTGTGGATTTTATAAATGCAACCTAATTTGGAACGTCTATATCAGGAGTATTCAAGCAGAAGTTGGCTAAGAGTTGATCTGAAATGTGGTTGGAGGGTGTGACACAATGGCAGAGGCCGAATTGAGCTCCATACGCGTTGCAAAATAAATTTTAGAAATCTGTTATTCAATTATTGCACCCACACTGCTCGTGCCGCCAAGGGCTAAAATAGAAGTCAGTTCTATTTCTGACACAGATCACGCTGCAAGTCCTGCCTCTCCCATCTCATTGGTTTATAGAAGCAGGTACCCACCTCCTCATTGGTTATACCCATGTGGGTGACTGAAAGACGAACGAGGTCAGGGGCGGTAATGCACCTAATTTATGAAAGTTGCCAATCGCAATAAAGTCAAGAGAAGGAAAAAGCCTGGAAGGAAGAGATGACTAGAAACGATTCGGTTTACCGTTTGTGTGGATTAATTGGCGGAGTAGAGGACCTTGGGATTGAGTTGTAATTTTACCTGAAATGCACAAGACATTAGCTAGCAAATCCAAGCTAACTAGCCATATGTTTAATGCTTTTCGACCTGTCCCCAAATTAAAATAGTTGTTTTGATATGCGTGTCGTGATCGGGGTGGAGGGACAAAATACATTTATGCGCAGCCGGTTTGGGTTCCGTGTTACAACAAATGCATACATATTGTAAATAAGGTGTTTTTTCTTTACCAAGTAGATACCTGGTCATTTCTGTACAATAAGAATGCAACTGTTTTGTGAACCTGATGTGATTCTAGAAAATCACACGACCGTGCCCAAACAACTGGTGGTGGATCCTGTTTGCCAACTGGAGATGAAGTGCATGGGAAGAAATCAGTCATCCTGGTTTGCGGTGTCTCAATCACACCATCACCTGATTGTAGGCACTATGTACTGAGGTTCTCTGTAGCACAGTTGGTTGGTAGAACTTGGAGCTTGCAACACCAGGATAGTTGATTCCATTCCAGGGAACATACATAGGTAATAGTGGCAGGTATGTCACATCACAATCGGTGACAAGAAGTGTGTATGACATGGGAATGTGTATTGAATTAAGTGTTTAATATACAGTGTTTATTTTGTACACAGCAGTATAGGGTTGAATACTAATTTTCCCTCAGGGACATTAAAGTTAAATCCTATGATGGAACAAACAGGCTGGCATTCCAACCAGCCCTGTTTACGATGTAGCCTAGTTCAACCACACCTAAAACGATGAAGAGCATCGACTGAATCATACATCAATCCACCTTTAAACAATTTTTCTCGTGTGTGTTTAATGTGTAAAATGACCATTGCATTGATAGGTCACAAAGTACCCAGGTGAAGTAAAATAAAATAGCTTCAGTATCTAAGACATGATCAAAAACAGGAATACACAAATGGGATAATCACATGACTGATTCGTATACTGTAGTCTCTTCAAATATAAGGCAAAAAAAGGTGTGCATAAAACAAAAGAATGATAATGAAGACAAGTGATTTGGCAGCACACAGTCAAGACAACTGACATACATAGCCTTGGCACGTCATTTGAGGGTAGGTCGTAACTGCGATCCTAGAGAAGGTAGACCTTGGGTCAGACAAATACATATACTGTTAATGTAACATGCTGCTTTCATAACGTGGCTTAAAAAAATAACATCTTGTACGTTTAGAATTGAGAAGTAACAAAAACCATGGAATTATGAGGGTCAAAATATGGTCATGTAGTACAAGCATAAATGAATGTGAATGATCCTTATTTGGTCACATCTTTTGTCTGGACACACCCAGCCATTCACTGGTACTGTACTCATGACTTTATAGGCTGTTATATGTATTCAGACACACACACACACACACACACACACACACACACTACTATTTCAGTACTGTAGTTAACAGTACTTCTATTTCAGGACTGTCATTTATAGTACTACCATTTAAGTACTGTATTAGGCATTTCACCCGCTGTAGAAATGATATGTTGACATTGAAATTAGTTAGTCTATCAATAAAGAAACCTTTGGAAAATACACATAACTTGTCATTGTCTGACTGTAATAAATTATCGCCAATGGTTCGTCCAATAAAAGGTGTGATAGCTAGAAGAGCATGTCAGATTGTCCCATCTGGGATAGTAGTATAGATGTAGGTCCTATTGGGCGGATCTATCTGTTGATCCTACCTTCTATCTTAGCCATTTCTATTTGCTAATAGCAAGTTCATCTTTCTACACCAGGGAATTGCAAGATATGGCCCTCCTCCTTTGGGGACCAATTAAATGAAAACTAGAACTTGGCAACTGACCAATGTTCTTAATAGATGTGCCTGGTTGTGTAGTCCAGTACCGTCATGTTGTTAATAGATGTGCCTGGTTGTGTAGTCCAGTACCGTCATGTTGTTAATAGATGTGCCTGGTTGTGGTAGTCCAGCACCGTCATGTTGTTAATAGATGTGCCTGGTTGTGTAGTCCAGCACCGTAATTTTCTTAATAGATGCGCCTGGTTGTGTAGTCCAGCACCATGCTAGCGGCCCCCAGCAGGGCGGGCTCTTCGAGGTCGGATGTCAGGACCTGGATGTTCTGGGCCGAGGTGAGGGCTCTCTGACCTATGACCTGCTGGACAGGAGCCTGGTAGTGGGCGGCCAGCACCCCCGACAGGATGACCAGGGAGGGGTTGACCATGTGTAGGATGTTGACGATGCCCACTCCAAGGGCCATGCCAGCTGAGGAGGAAAAGGGGAGAGGGGTTAGCGATAAAATACAGGATGGCTTTCATAGAGATGGCACAATGATTCGAACTGGGTCTAATATGATGTCAATGTCACATTTGGTAACATTTGATACCTTGTTGTCATGTATCATAATTCAGCTAGTAAATTAAAACGATGGTGGGAGGAAAGTGGTTTATCAAATGCATTTGACCAGGTCAGTAATTGAGGGAAAATAAATGTACAATACCTAGAGAGTCTACACCCCCTTGAACTCTTCACATTTTGTTGCGTTACAAAGTGGGATTGAAATGGATTGAATTGTAATTTCTGGTCATTGATCTATACAAATTACTCCATAATGTCAAAGTGAAAAGAAAAGTACACATTTTTACAAATGAATAACAATTTAAATAACTAAAAGTAATTGCACAAGTATTCATTCCCTTTGTTTAGGCAAGCCTAAATTAGTTCAGAAGATACATTTGTTATATGGACTCAGTGTCACATAATAGGGCTTGACATGATTTCTGGATGACTACCTCTCTCCCCCATACATACATACATCTAAGGTCCTTCAGTCAAGTATTGAATTTCAAGCACAGATTAATCTACAGAGACCAGGGAGCTTTTCGAAAGCCTCAAAGAAGGGCAGTAACTGGTAGATGACTAACTAACAAATCTGACATTGATTATCTCTTTAAGCAAGGTCAAGTTAATAATTATGCTGTGGGTGAGGTATTAAACCACCTAGACACAAAGATGCAGTAGTGCTTCTGAACTGAGCTGCAGGACAGGAAGGAAACTGCTTAGAGACGTCACCATGAGGCCATTGGTGATTTTAAAAACAGAGTTCAATGGCTGTGATGGGAGTAAAACTGAACATTGTAGTGACTCCACAATAATGGCATAAATGACAGTGAAAAGAAACATACTAATATACAACAAGGTACTAAAGTAATACTGCAACAACAAAAAAAACATATGCAAAGCCTTACGTTTGGGGCAAATCCAACAACACGTCACTGTGTAATTGCCTGCTTATTTATAAGCATGGTGGTGGCTGCATCATGGTATGGGTATGCTTGACATCGGCAAATACTGGGGAGTTTTACAAGGTGAAAATAAACAGGATGGAGCAAGGCGCAGCCAAAATTCTAGAGGAAAAACTGATTCAGTGTGCTTTACACCAGACACTGGGAGAGGAATTCACCTTTCAGCAGGACAATGACCTACACTGGAGTTGCTTACAAAGAACACAGTGAATGCTCCTGAGTGGCCAAGTTACAACTGACTTAAAATCTGTTTGAAAATCTATAGCAAGACTTGAAAATGGCTGTCTAGCGATGATCCCAAAAAACCTTGGCAGAGCTTGAAGAATTAAAAAATATATATAAAATGTCCAAATATTGCACAATCCAGGTGTGCAAAGCTCTTAGGAGACTTACCCAAGAAGACTCACAGCTGTAATCACTACCAAAAGTATCCCTAACTTGTATTGACTACTGGGGGTGAATACTTATCTAATGAAGGTATATTAGTGCTTTATGTTTCATTCATCTTTTTTTTTTTTTAATGTTTTCAGAGTAATTTGTGTAGATCATTGATCATACTTTAAGAGTATTTTGTGTAGATCATTGACAATATAAAATGTAATACCACTTTGTAACAATAAAATGTGAATAAATCCAAGGGGGGTGTAGACTTTCTATGGGCAAGGTATTACTTTAACTTATGAAGGAGTAGGTCTGATTTAAGGTGATGTTCAACCAACATAAGGAGTGTGGACCCACCCGTTCTGAGGACAGCTTCAGCCTTGCGGTTGCCCAGACGGGCTGCGTTGATGAGGTGGATGGCGCTGACGGACTCAGCCTTCTTCAGATCCACCATCCCTTCCACCTCCAGCAGTTCCTCTAGGGAACCAAACAGACACGGGCCAGGGGTCGAATCAACATCTCTTTTTTCACAAGACAAAGACATGTTGCTTTAAGCTTTGCATCCCTCCCTGGTGAAGACTGACACCCAATGTGTTCCAATGAACAAGTGCCTGGTTCAATGCATTATAACCACCATGCATTGTGCCTCTTGGTTTTAAGTAAAGGATTACAAAACAATCTCATTAAGAAGTGTTCTAACTAACCGTCATGGAGCCTCTTGGCTTCTTTCTGCAGGGCCATGCCTGATGCGTAGGCCTCGATGCAGCCACGGCTGCCACACATGCACTCCGGCCCGTCCAGAGACACCATAATGTGGCCCAGCTCAGCCGCGCAGAACGTGCTGCCGTGGATCAGCTCGTTGTGCTGGATGATGCCCCCGCCGATGCCTGTTCACAAAACAAACAGAATGGTTAGTGTGCCACCGCCGATGTCGGTGTGGCTTCGCGATCAGCACGACTACCTTATTCGTTTGGGGTCCTTTGTTAGCAAGGTTAAGTTACCCCTATAGTGACAAATGTTGTTTTGATAGCTACGCATGATGCGTAGCTATACGAATTGTGGCGTACAGCAGGTCAGCCACCAGGGGGAGACTCGTCGAGGCCTGGTGGCAAACGGAGTCTACATCACGAGGCGATGGCTCCCTCTGCTGGACGTGCCAGGTCTTGACGGGCTCTCCGGCCAGGACTAATTGGGGCTGATTGTGGTTGGTTGGTAATCAAGGGCTGAAGGGCAGCACACAAGGGAAGGGACTAGGGGAAGAAAGGTGACTTCCGTATAGTTGGAGATGGTGCCTGAGCTAAAAGGAGGGAGTTCAGTTTTTGTGCCCGACAGGATACAGCAAGACCCGGAGCCTAGAAGACGGTATCCCGGAGAGGGTCTCATGGTCGGAGACGTATCCTTTTCTTTTGATTCATTATTTAAATAAACACCCTTGAAACCGAGCTAATCCTACTCTGTCCGTGTCTGATCTGTGTAAACGTCCTGACCAAAACCCCTGGTCTGCCACAGTATCTACGCTGGCATGAACGAGCAAGCCTTATGTTGTGACTCACAGAAGAACTAACGTGTGGTGTATCTTGTGCACCAGCTTGATGATGGCTAACATTAGCTAGCTGACTAATTAGCGAGCTATTCAGTTAATTGTTATGTTTGTTCTCTCTTGGAAAAGAGATGTTAATCTCAATGAGAAAAAACCTGTATAAATAAAAGGTCAAATAAAAAAGACAAACCGGGGCGTAGGTTTAACATTTAATTAGATACTTCAGCTAGCAATACAATGGTAGAGCAACGTAGCAATCAAAATAACTTAAATCGTCACTATGGGCGACGGAATTCTGCTAAGAACGGATCCTGTGCAAAGCAGGAAGAGCCATGCTCATTGGGTCGCTACGCCTGTTCAGAAATTACATAACGGTTAAGTCCAGAGACATATTTTGAGAGAGTGCGGTCAGATTTTAGAACGGATGCCATGTTAGGGTCTTTATTCTCTACATTTTGGAGATGTAACACGAGAGCGCCTCCGACAATTCCCTCTATGAAATGACCGGCTGTAAACATGCGAAACGGAGGGAATTTTGACGTTTTTATTGATTAACATCTGTATCCAAGTCTGTCGTGTGTTGTGGTGTCAACAAATTGCATATCAGCTTTCACTGGACATATTCATTCGTTTTCCCATTCCTATCAGAAATAAACTGCACGGAAGCGTCAATTATAACCTAGCAACGGCTATGGAGGAGAAAGTGGCGCTCTCCGGAACGTTCAGACAGAAACCGCATTGTCCCAACTCTAGATATGACTGGTTAAGTGTAAGTAATTAAAATGACCAATATTTGTATTTATTTTGTATGTATTAGTTGTTCTCTATTGCTCCTCTTTTGTTCCTCAAGCAAGAAAGGAGGCCAACGACATCACGGAAAGCCATCAGACCAATTCCTTGAATGCCCTACTCTGAGGTTTGCAGTGGTCTGAAACACACTATTTTGCTCAAAATGTATTGTTTTACCCTTTAGTGTGTATACATAACTTTATTTATACTTGGGATGTCGCTTAAGGACGTCCAATGTGTTTTGGCAAAAAAGTCACAAGAGTTTACAGTCATCATCCAGGGTTTGAAATGTACAGATATGCCACATTTCCTGTCAACGTGCCAAGGACCAACCAGAATGTGGAATTTGACTATAGAAAACCATACTATTGGTGGCTGACATGAAAGAAGATAGAGGTGTGGAAAGAATGTCACCATGCAGGTTTGCAGACAGTAGAAACGTTTCAAACCCCAAACAATTATGTGCAACAAAAAAAAAAGAAAAAACACTCAGATGTGAAGTAAACAGAAAATTGTTGACAAGGGTGAGGTATTTTTTTGTCAGTGAAATAGATTATCCGACAAATGGCGATTCAGGATTTACCCACTAGGGCTTACCCTATAGGTGCCAACCTGTTCAGGTTTACCTTCTGGGACTTACCATCTACCACAAAGCTACGACCGGTCGTTACACAATGGGCCTACCGAATTAAACTCAGGCTCTCCAGGTCCGTATCCTATAATGTTCAGCCTACGATTCTCATCTCCCCAAGATGTCAAAACGAGTGGAAACAGATATAGGAACTTGCCTACCTTGTTTGTTGCCAGCTCTGCTCCACTGATCTGGAGTCTTTGGTTTGACTACAAATCGTGGTGAACCCTGCTCGCAACGCCATCTGTTAGGTTCTAAAGTAAATAACTCACAGACACTAGAGATGCTTAACCAAGTTGAATTCTTCCCAAAGCGTCGACACAGCTGTATTCAGACAAAGACATGTTTCTACCACTACAAGTATATATACACTCCACTTTAGGCACTCCTCCTCCTCTCCAATCCTTACATCTATCTTATGGTTCCACAGGAAGAGGGTAACAGAATAATGAACCATACTTTCTCCCTTCAGGGGATCTGACCTGACCTCAACCCCTCCTTCGCCTAATTCACAGATGTCCATCCGCTTCCCCTCTAGCAATCCTGTGATCTCCTCCCGTCCACCCAACACATTCCAAAGCCATCTGTCTTTCTACAGAGAACCATTAAGCTCTGAAATAAAAACCAGTCTCTTCCACTCCTTTATATACTATGCTTATGCGTATAACAATGTTCAAAGTTTACCCAGAATCCAACATCTTTTTGGCATGTATATGTAACCGGTGTGAAATGGTTAGCTAGTTAGCGGGGTGTGCGCTAATAGTGTTTCAATTGGTGACGTCACTTTGCTCTGAGACCTTGAAGTAGTTGTTTCCCTTGCTCTGCAAGGCCCGCGGCTTTTGTTGAGCGATAGGTAACGATGCTTCTTGGGAGGCAGATGTGTGCAGAGGGTCCCTGGTTCGAGGCCAGGTAGGGACGAGGAAAGGGAAAAAAATATAGCCTATTGATAGAATAACCAGGTGTCTCAACTTTAAGCTTTAATTAAGCTGTCATTAACCTATGGTTTACACATAAGCACTGCCTTAAGAGATTATATACAAGCATGTGCTTTCATCTTTGCAATCGTTTCCAATGCCTCATGCCATGTAGATTAAAATGTCATTGTCCTCAGGAAAAGTTCTCAAGTGAACCAATTAGACATGTTAATAGTATCAGTAGCGTTGTCAAAACATGGTTACAGTGAGGTCTTTTCTTTTAGTCTCACACTTTTGTAAAACTAAATGGTTTGCAAATGCCTCAACAACAATCCCTCATTCAATAGGGGTAGCCGTGGAGGACTGTTTCAGGACACAAATCCAGTTTTTCCAATACCTTTTCAATCCACTCAAAATGAAAAAGGTACTGACTGACATCTGATTGCCTCGTTTCGATTGGCCTGTTATGCACTCGATCCACCCATACTGTCATTGTTTACTATCCATCTCATCTCACGCCATTATGGGTGTGGAATGAATTCTCAACCTTTACTTACCATAACTTTAAAAAAATTTTTTTTTTACAATGACAGTCATGTATATTTCATAGAAATACAATGAACAGAAAATTAATGACCAGAGTGAATCATTCTAATTTTATGGTGGCAATATTACCTGTTCCAGTGATGATGGTGACAAAGTTCTCCACTCCTTTACCGTGGCCAAACTTCTTCTCTGCCAGGGCGGCACAGTTGCCGTCGTTATCGACCCAGACGGGCAGGTGGAGGGCGTCAGAGATGGGGGTGCGGATGTCGATGGAGCTCCACTCCTGGATCAGCTTGGTGGAGTGGAGGATCACACCCTCCTGGGGGTTCACTCTGCCCCCTGTCGACACACCTGAGGGGGGAGATTGCAAGAGAATCAGATCCTGTCAAACTAGGGGTATTTTTCTACTAGCTACAGACCACTTCTTTAGTGAGGAAAAATGTACTTACGACTGTGATGTGGTTGTCTCACCTAGCTACCATAAGACGAATGCACTAAGTTGCTCTGGATAAGATTGTCTGCGAAATTACTCAAATGTAAAAATTATTATATAGTGAGAAAACTAGGGTCTATGCAGACTTTGAAGCGTATTTATTGTCGTTGAGCACAAATAATTGGGGCAAGAGATTGTGACGTTTTACGTATTTAAAAACATTTCATAAAGTTCAGTTATTTGACACATGCTCAAGAACAGTGAAATGGTTCAATTGCAAGCCCCACCCAACAATGTGCTTCTTGACAGATTCGCATAAGAAAATGCTGCCGTATTCAAGTGCAAATCAAAACATAAAAGGGACATTTCACGAAGGAGAGAAAGCCACATACCCACTCCCAGAATCCGGCAGTTGAGATGAACAGCATCAATGACTGCCTCCGTACACATCTTCAGTATCAGCTCCATCCTCGTCTCATAGGTTCTGGGGTTCGCCTGAGTGTACTTCTTCACTATCTTACCCTACAATTAAAAATACGTATAAATCAGACCAATACAATAATATTTAAAATAAAATGTTCTTTAAAAATTAAATGTTCTTTAATTGTTGCCCATTTATAAAATAAAGTATATGCCATTTAGGGGACAATTTGTTCCGAAGCAACTTAGTCATTCTTGTTTGTATGCATCACTATTGGTGGCCCCAGCAGAGCTCTAACCCACAACCATACAAGTGCCTTGCTCTACCAACTGAGCCACAGAGAACCACAAAGTTTTAAATTGTTGCCCACAAATATATTTCATGCAGATCAATCCACTTGTTCAACACAATCAACCCATAAGTACATTATTTGATAAAGGAAGGCCACACAAGCAGTGGAAAACACAATGTGTTGGTTGACAAGTCAGTGCTTGTCTGTCGTCAGCGTTTTAATCAGCGTCTCAGAAGAATGCTATAACTGACAGCCACTTTCATCTGAGCGGCAGATGCTCGTGGTGGTTCTCACGTAAAGTCAAATCTTAAATTACAAATGGGGCCTAATCAAATAGAAAATGTGTGTTTAAGACGACTTCCGTTGGTTGACTGTTGACATTCTATTCTCCAACTTCAGAACTAATGGTTAGAAGATGACTTCTCACTGTTGACATGTGTGTTCAACTCCAACTTACTCACTGACGAAAAGACGTTTTAGACAATACACATGCCCGTGACAAATAATAAATTACATTTCTATAGCGCTTTTCATCACCTGAAACCACTTACAAAAGCAAAAAATAAACAAGCAATACATCATGAGTAGCCTAGCTATAGTTAGGTCAACCAAATATGCGTAGGTCTAGAACAGATTGTACATCACGCCACCTTGGTATGGTACAGTTGAAGTCGGAAGTGTAAATGCACCTTAGCCAAATACATTTAAACTCAGTTCTTCACAATTCCTGACATTTAATCCTTGTAAAAATTCCCTGTCTTAGGTCAGTTAGGATCACCACTTTATTTTAAGAATGTGAAATGTCAGAATAATAGTAGAGAGAATAATTAATTTCAGCTTTTATTTCTTTCATCACATTCCCAGTGGGTCAGAAGTTTACATACACTCAATTAGTATTTGGTAGCATTGCCTTAAACAATTTCAACATGGGTCAAACGTTTCGGGTAGCCTTCTACAAGCTTCCCACATAAGGTTGGGTGAATTTTGGCCCATTCCTCCTAACAGAGCTGGAGTAACTGAGTCAGGTTTGTATGCCTCCTTGCTCGCACACGCCTTTTAAGTTCTGCCCACAAATGTTCTATAGGTTTGAGGTCAGGGCTTTGTGATGGCCACTCCAATACCTTGACTTTGTTGTCCTTAAGCCATTTTGCCACAACTTTGGAAGTATGCTTGGGGTCATTGTCCATTTGGAAGACCCATTTGCGACCAAGCTTTAACTTCCTAACTGATGTCTTAACCTCTATGGGCAAGCGTCCCACCTACTCAACAGCCAGTGTAATCCCGTGGCGCGTTATTCAAATACCTCAAAAATGCAAAAACTTCAATTTTTCAAACATATGACTATTTTACACCATTTTAAAAGACAAGACTCGTTAATCTAACCACACTGTCCGATTTCAAAAAGGCTTTACAACGAAAGCAAAACATTAGATTATGTCAGCAGAGTACCCAGCCAGAAATAATGAGACACCCATTTTTCAAGCTAGCATATAATGTCACATAAACCCAAACCACAGCTAAATGCAGCACTAACCTTTGATGATCTTCATCAGATGACAACCCTAGGACATTATGTTATACAATACATGCATGTTTTGTTCAATCAAGTTCATATTTATATCAAAAACCAGCTTTTAACATTAGCATGTGACTAGCATGTGCGCCCACCGAAAACTGCCGGTGAATTTACTAAATTACTCACGATAAACGTTCACAAAAAACATAATTATTTTAAGAATTATCGATACAGAACTCCTCTATGCACTCGATATGTCCGATTTTAAAATAGCTTTTCGGTGAAAGCACATTTTGCAATATTCTCAGTAGATAGCCCGGCATCACAGGGCTAGCTATTTAAACACCCAGCAAGTTTAGCACTCACCAAAGTCAGATTTACTATAAGAAAAATGTTATTACCTTTGCTGTTCTTCGTCAGAATGCACTCCCAGGACTTCTACTTCAATAACAAATGTTGGTTTGGTCCCAAATAATCCATTGTTATATCCAAATAGCGGCGTTTTGTTCATGCGTTCAAGACACTATCCGAAAGGGTAAATAAGGGTGACGAACATGGCGCATTTCGTGACAAAAAAATTCTAAATATTCCATTACCGTACTTCGAAGCATGTCAACCGCTGTTTAAAATCAATTTTTATGCCATTTTTCTCGTAAAAAAGCGATAATATTCCGACCGGGAATCTGCGTTTAGGTAAACAGACGAAAGAAAATAAAGCATGGGGTCGACTCGGGCACGCGCCTAAGCCCATAGTACTCTGATCGGCCACTTGCCAAACGCGATAATGTGTTTCAGCCAGAGGCTGCCTCGATATCATTCCGCTTTTTCCCGGGCTCTGAGAGCCTATGGGAGCCGTAGGAAGTGTCACGTTATAGCAAAGATCCTCAGTCTTCAATAAAAAGAGCCAAGATGAACAACAACTTGTCAGACAGGCCACTTCCTGCATGGAATCTTCTCAGGTTTTGGCCTGCCATATGAGTTCTGTTATACTCACAGACACCATTCAAACAGTTTTAGAAACTTTAGGGTGTTTTCTATCCAAAGCCAATAATTATATGCATATTCTAGTTACTGGGCAGGAGTAGTAACCAGATTAAATCGGGTACGTTTTTTATCCGGCCGTGTCAATACTGCCCCCTAGCCCTAACAGGTTAAGATGTTGCTTCAATATATCCACGTAATTTTCCTTCCTCATGACGGCATCTATTTTGTGAAGTGCACCAGTCCCTCCTGCAGCAAAGCACCCCCACAACATGATGCTGCCACCCAGTGCTTCACGGTTGGGATGAGGTTCTTCGGCTTGCAAACCTCCCCTTTTTCCTCCAAACATAACGATGGCCATTATGGCCAAACAGTTCTATTTTTGTTTCATCAGACCAGAGGACATTTCTCTAAAAAGTACGATCTTTGTCCCCATGTGCAGTTGCAATCCGTAGTCTGGCTTTTTTATGGCGGTTTTGGAGCAGTGGCTTCTTCTTTGCTGAGCGACCTTTCAGGTTATGTTGATATAGGACTCGTTTTACTATGGATATAGATACTTTTGTACCCGTTTCCTCCAGCATCTTCACAAGGTCCTTTGCTGTTGTTCTGGGATTGATTTGCACTTTTCACACCAAAGTACGTTAATCTCTAGGAGACAGAACGCGTCTCCTTCCTGAGCGGTATGACGGCTGCGTGGTCCCATGGTGTTTATACTTGCGTACTATTGTTTGTACAGATGAATGTGGTATCTTCAGGCATTTGGAAATTGCTCCCAAGGATGAACCAGACTTGTCTACAATTCTTTTTCTGAGGTCTTGGCTAATTTATTTTGATTTGCCCATGATGTAAAGCAAAGAGGCACTGAGTTTGAAGGAAGGCCTTGAAATACATTCACAGGTACACCTCCAATTGACTCAAATGATGTCAATTAGCCTATCAGAAGCTTCTAAAGCCATGACATCATTTTCTAGAATTTTCCAAGCTCTTTAAAGGCACAGTCAACTTAGTGTATTGTATGTATATAAACTTCTGACCCACAGGAATTGTGATACAGTGAATTATAAGTGAAATAATCTGTCTGTAAACAATTGTTGGAAAAATTACTTGTGTCATGCACAAAGTAGATGCCCTAACCGACTTGCCAAAACTATAGTTTGTTATCAAGAAATTTGTGGAGTGGTTGAAAAACGAGTTTTAATGACTCCAACCTAAGTGTATGTAAACTTCCGACTTCAACTGTACATCATCTTTTTATCTGCAAAAAGACCAATCACGACGAATAAGATGAATAATAATAAATCTAACATGTGGTGTAACCCCCACCTCACGCACCCCCCTCTCCAACCCACCCCTACCACCATACCCTCATGCTGACGATGGCCACGCGGAGGTTGGTCCCCCCCAGGTCAACGGCTAGGGCGCTCTGAGTCTCCAGGATGTGGTCGATGTCCTGGGAGATGTCCCACTCCTTGACGGGGGGGAAGCAGAAGGTCTTCTGCAGCGGCTCATCAAGGTCGATGGTCTGCAGGAACTTCAGGATGCGAGGCACCGCGTTCCCGTCGCCGTAGATCTTCGAGCTGAGGGGGGATTCCACAGGATGAAGAGGGGAATATTAGTGAGATTTCAGTTCTATGAAAAATTGCAATTTTGATGGTTACTATAAAAATAGAGGATTTGAGCTTTTAGACCAAATCTCAGTTATAAGAAACAATGAAAGAGCCAATGCTGCCGCAAATAAATTAATATTTTTATTTTATTAAAGGTATAAGAAGATGTCTTAAAGGATGACTGCACTGATTTGGCCTTGTTTTGAAGATTGCTCATTAAGAAATGCTAGCGGCCACGACTGAAGCCGAATGAGAGTTGTGGTTTGATGTGGGTGTGATATGTTTGCATATTATAAACTGGTTGGTTCGAGCCCCGAATGCTGATTGGCTGACAGCCGTGGTATATCAGATCATATACCACGGGTATGACAAAACATGTATTTTTACTGCTCCAATTATGTTGGTAACCAGTTTATAATAGCAATAAGGCCCCTCATTGGTTTGTGGTATATGGCCAATATACCACGGCTAAAGGCTGTATCCAGGCACTCGGCGTTGCGTCGTGCTTAAGAACAGCCTTTAGCCGTGGTATATTGGCCATATACCGCACCCCCTCAGGCCATATTTCTTAATTGTACCGTGGCAGGTACTGTTGTTTGTCCCTCCCGAGTCACCGTAACAACAACATAGCCACTTCCTCAACATTTTTAAATAGTCTGAATTAATCTGGAATCAAGAAATCTGTAATTGATTTAGAAGTTTTTGCAGAGAAGGTCTTAGTCGCGCAACTTGACATCTAGCTAAGATGTTTGGTGCAGTATTTCTCAAGTAAACAAAATGTGCATGATAGATTCTCTGCTGTGCACTGACTAGTTTATCGAGTGGCTAGGCGCTCGGGACTGACTTCTGAGAACAACAACACGTCTACAACTTCATCATCTGCAAGCTGTCAAACTATGGTAAATAAAGCACAAGCTACACGCTGTTTATCAGTGCCTTAAAAAAAAAAAAATCGCTTGCTAGCTAGCTAAGTTCCAACTCTGTGTTTGTCAATGAAGCTAGAAAATAGTAGCCGTCAGGCACATTGAACAGCCAGGCCACAATCAGCTTATCAAGTCACTGGCAAGGTTTTGCTTTTTACAACTTTCTCACCATTACCAGAGTGTGCCTGTCTGGCAGTGTTTAATAGGGAATGATGTTACAAAACAGGTTGTGGGGGGACACTATGCTTACGAATTGGTTTAAGAATATTGACAAGTTACAGTTGGGATACAAGTGCACTCTGTCTCAATTCTAATTTTGGCCAAATAAGTGGAAGACTCAAGTGATTGACACTAAGAAACACATCAGCAAGTGACCACACCATAAAAGGGCTTAGGGCCAAGGGTTATTTCGACATAACATTGGCGACATGTTCTCTTACGTAAACAAGTCTGAGGTGCTGAGTAACGGGCAGGCCTGTCTCACTGTCTGGAGGTTCTGGCTGCTACGATTGGATAGAGCTCAATCAGCACTACTGTTTCTCTTCTGTTAGTGGGCACTGGGCAAGATCGTAATCCATCCCCAAGTATGTCGTGACAAACTCAGTTTTGGACGAGACTGACTTTGACCAAAATGATCCTATTTTACACTTTGTAATCAATTTTGACACTAGAATGAATGTTCGACTCGTATCGATGCCACATAGACTGTTTAAAACCAAATACGTTGGTTCTAAGGGGCAGTTGACTAACGTTCAGTTCAGAGTTTCTGTAATACACACTTTCCAGTGTTCTATTTGTGACACTCAAGGTGCAGGTTGATGGTCACTAGACTTGATACTCCCCAAGCTCCACAATGAAATAGGGTGCAGGCCAGGCAGCAGGCTGTTAGCCAGCCTGCCAGCTTAGTGGAGTCTGCCACTAGCACAGTCAGTGTAGTCAGCTCAGCTATCCCCATTGAGACCGTGTCTGTGCCTCGACCTAGGTTGGGCAAAACTAAACATGGCGGTGTTCGCCTTAGCAATCTCACTAGAATAAAGACCTCCTCCATTCCTGCCATTATTGAAAGAGATCGTGATATCTCACATCTCAAAATAGGGCTACTTAATGTTAGATCCCTCACTTCAAAGGCAGTTATAGTCAATGAACTAATCACTGATCATAATCTTGATGTGATTGGCCTGACTGAAACATGGCTTAAGCCTGATGAATTTACTGTGTTAAATGAGGCCTCACCTCCTGGTTACACTAGTGACCATATCCCCCGTGCATCCCGCAAAAGGCGGCGGTGTTGCTAACATTTACGATAGCAAATTTCAATTTACAAAAAACAAAACAACGTTTTCCTCTTTTGAGCTTCTAGTCATGAAATCTATGCAGCCTACTCAATCACTTTTTATAGCTACTGTTTACAGGCCTCCTGGGCCATATACAGTGTTCCTCACTGAGTTCCCTGAATTCCTATCGGACATTGTAGTCACAGCAGATAATATTCACATTTTTGGTGACGTTAATATTCACATGGAAAAGTCCACAGACCCACTACAAAAGGCTTTCAGAGGCATCATCGACTCAGTGGGTTTTGTCCAACATGTCTCTGGACCTACTCAATGCCACAGTCATACTCTGGATCTAGTTTAGTCCCGTGGAATAAATGTTGTGGATCTTAATGTTTTTCCTCATAATCCTGGACTATCGGACCACCATTTTATTACGTTTGCAATCGCAACAAATAATCTGCTCAGACCCCAACCAAGGAGCATCAAAAGTCGTGCTATAAATTCTCAGACAACCCAAAGATTCCTTGATGCACTTCCAGACTCCCTCTGCCTACCCAAGGACATCAGAGGACAAAAATCAGTTAACCACCTAACTGAGGAACTCAATTTAACTTTGCGCAATACCCTAGATGCAGTTGCACCCCTAAAAACTAAAAACATTTGTCATAAGAAACTAGCTCCCTGGTATACAGAAAATACACGAGCTCTGAAGCAAGCTTCCAGAAAATTGGAACGGAAATGGCGCCACACCAAACTGGAAGTCTTTTGACTAGCTTGGAAAGACAGTACCGTGCAGTATCGAAGAGCCCTCACTGCTGCTCGATCATCCTATTTTTCCAACTTAATTGAGGAAAATAAGAACAATCCGAAATTTATTTTTGATACTGTCGCGAAGCTAACTAAAAAGCAGCATTCCCCAAGAGAGGCTGGCTTTCACTTCAGCAGTAATAAATTCATGAACTTCTTTGAGGAAAAGATCACGATCATTAGAAACAAATTACGGACTCCTCTCTAAATCTGCGTATTCCTCCAAAGCTCCGTTGTCCTGAGTCTGCACAACTCTGCCAGGACCTAGGATCAAGGGAGACACTAAAGTGTTTTAGTACTATATCTCTTGACACAATGATGAAAATAATCATGGCCTCTAAACCTTCAAGCTGCATACTGGACCCTATTCCAACTAAACTACTGAAAGAGCTGCTTCCTGTGCTTGGCCCGCCTATGTTGAACATAATAAACGGCTCTCTATCCACCGGATGTGTACCAAACTCACTAAAAGTGGCAGTAATAAAGCCCCTCTTGAAAAAGCCAAATCTTGACCCAGAAAATATAAAAAACTAATAGGCCTATATCGAATCTTCCATTCCTCTCAAAAAATAATTAAAAAGCTGTTGCGCAGCAACTCACTGCCTTCCTGAAGACAAACTATGTATACGAAACGCTTCAGTCTGGTTTTAGACCCCATCATAGCACTGAGACTGCACTTGTGAAGGTGGCAAATGACCTTTTAATGGTGTCAGACCGAGGCTCTGCATCCGTCCTTGTGCTCCTAGATCTTAGTGCTGCTTTTGATACCATCGATCACCACATTCTTTTGGAGAGATTGGAAACCCAAATTGGTCTACACGGACAAGTTCTGGCCTGGTTTAGATCTTATCTGTCGGAAAGATAGTTTGTCTCTGTGAATGGTTTGTCCTCTGACAAATCAACTGTAAATTTCGGTGTTCCTCAAGGTTCCATTTTAGGACCACTATTGTTTTCACTACATATTTTACCTCTTGGGGATGTCATTCGAAAACATCATGTTCAATTTCACTGCTATGCGGATGACACACAGCTGTACATTTCAATGAAACATGGTGAAGCCCCAAAATTGCCCTCGCTAGAAGCCTGTTTCAGACATAAGGAAGTAGATGGCTGCAAACTTTATACTTTTAAACTCAGACAAAACAGAGATGCTTGTTCTAGGTCCTAAGAAACAAAGAGATCTTCTGTTGAATCTGACAATTAATCTTGATGGTTGTACAGTCGTCTCAAATAAAACTGAAGGACCTCGGCGTTACTCTGGACCCTGATCTCTCTTTTGAAGAACATATCAAGACTGTTTCAAGGACAGCTTTTTTTCCATCTACGTAACATTGCAAAAATCAGAAACTTTCTGTCCAAAAATGATGCAGAAAAATTCATCCATACTTTTGTTACTTCTAGGTTTGACTACTGCAATGATCTACTTTCCGGCTACTCGGATAAAGCACTAAATAAACTTCAGTTAGTGCTAAATACAGCTGCTAGAATCCTGACTAGAACCAACATTTTTTTATCATATTACTCCAGTGCTAGCCTCCTGTTAAGGCAAGGGCTGATTTCAAGGTTTTACTGCTAACCTACAAAGCATTACATGGGCTTGCTCCTACCTATCTTTCTGATTTGGTCCTGCCGTACATATCTACACGTACGCTACGGTCACAAGACGCAGGCCTCCTAATTGTCCCTAGAATTTCTAAGCAAACAGCAAGAGGCAGGGCTTTCTCCTATAGAGCTCCATTTTTATGGAATGGTCTGCCTACCCATGTGAGAGATACAGACTCGGTCTTAATCTTTAAGTCTTTACTGAAGACTCATCTCTTCAGTAGGTCCTATGATTGAGTGTAGTCTGGCCCAGAGTATGAAGGTGAACGGAAAGGCTCTGGAGCAATGAACCGCCCTTGCTGTCTCTGCCTGGCCGGTTCCCCTCTCTCCACTGGGATTCTCTGCCTCTAACCCTATTACAGGGGCTGAGTCACTGGCTTATTGGTGTTCTTCCATGACGTCCCTAGGAGGGGTGCGTCACTTGAGTGGGTTGAGTCACTGACGTGGTCTTCCTGTCTGGGTTGGCGCCCCAGACAGGCGGAGATCTTTGTGGGCAATACTCTGCCTTGTCTCAGGATGGTAAGTTGGTGGTTGAAGATATCCCTCTAGTGGTGTGGGGGCTGTGCTTTGGCAAAGTGGGTGGGGTTATATCCTGCCTGTTTGGCCCTGTCCCGGGGGTATCATCGGATGGGGCCACAGTGTCTCCCGACCCCTCCTGTCTCAGACTCCAGTATTTATGCTGCAGTAGTTTGTGTCGGGGGGCTAGGGTCAGTCTGTTATATCTGGAGTATTTCTCCTGTCTTATCCGGTGCTCTCTCTCTCTCTCTCTCTCTACCTGAGCCGTAGGACCATGCCTCAGGACTACCTGGCATGACTCCTTGCTGTCCCCAGTCCACCTGGCCGTGCTGCTGCTCCAGTTTCAACTGTTTTGCCTGCCTCTATGGAACCCTGACCTGTTCACCGGACGTGCAACCTGTCCCAGACCTGCTGTTTTCAACTCTCTAGAGACAGCAGGAGCGGTAGAGATACTCTCAATGATCGGCTATGAAAAGCCAACTGACATTTACTCCTGAGGTGCTGACTTGTTGCACTCTCGACAACTACTGTGATTATTATTATTTGACCATGCTGGTCATTTATGAACATTTGAACATCTTGGCCATGTTCTGTTATAATCTCCACCAGGCACAGCCAGAAGAGGACTGGCCACCCCTCATAACCTGGTTCCTCTCTAGGTTTCTTCTTAGGTTTTGGCGTTTCTAGGGAGTTTTTCCTAGCCACCGTGCTTCTACACCTGCATTGCTTGCCGTTTGGGGTTTTAGGCTGAGTTTCTGTACAGCACTTTGAGATATCAGCTGATGTAAGTAGGGCTATATAAATACATTTGATTTGATACTGAATGTTATGGATTATTGTCATATCTGTTGATGGTGGTTGACGCCAGACTGGATGTACAAGGACACTGATTATTCACTGTTGTATTGTATTGATGATGTTCTGTGACTACAAGACTCTCAGGCTGGTGTTTCCAGAACATTTGGTGCTGTCTGATTAGGATATAAAGGACCTGTCTCCAAGAGGCCAGTTAGACATTTTCTCTGCTTCTGTGCTGGGTGGTGTCTCCCTGTTGGAACTTGTTATAATCCTGTAATAACCCCTTTTGTAGAGGTTATGTAATGGTGCTTACCAGGGGTATCTCTTCCCAAACTGCAGCTCCAGGGCATGGTAGATCTTATTCTGAGTGTCTGCATCTCGGACATGGAGGACGTTTTCACCTGGGAATAGAAAATACAGCTCAACATCCTATAAGCATTCGTAATGGGACGACTGGAAGAATGACAACAAAGCAATCGCCAAACACTCATACTGTACTGGCAAAGCCTTTAATTAAGAACTATATCAGGAAACATTAAAAAAAGTAACACTGGTTACCACAAGTAGGCCCCCTAGTCTGCTCCAAATGGAGGCCACGCTTGCCTCCATAATGGCACACCATTTCTCCATTTAGTGCACTACTTTTGACCAGGACCCATATTCAAGCACTATATAGGGAATAGGGTGCCATTTTGGACGAAACCCATGATTCTAGACCACCTGGTAAATGGTCATTGACTTCAGTAGACCCACCTACCAGTCTCTCTCCCAGTCTGCCTGGACCCCAGGTTGATGACGGGGGTCCCGAAGGCCCCCGCCTCTCTGACGCCACAGCTGCTGTTGCCGATCATGGCCCCAGCGTGACACACCAGCTGGATGAACTGCTCGAAGGGCACGTGCTTCACCGCCCGGAAGTTAGGGTGCTGCTCGACACCCTTTTTCCTCATCACGCGCACCATCTCCTTACTTCCTGTTGGGGTCATCACGGAGACGGGACAGGGGTTGTCAGGGGTTACAAGACGGAACGGAGAAGACTGTGGGATGTCTAATTTCATCGACTCCTACACAGTCTACAGTTGGAGATTCAACTGCAGCCATGTCATGTTTTGCAGTAGTGTTTTGTTGGATTTTAAGTAATGGTTGGTCACTTGGTATCTAATCCTTTCTGGGGAAGTTCTACGCCCTTCAAACCAGTCCTAGCCCTAATCATGAGACAGACTGAAGGATTGCAGCTGAACTAGATAAGCACTATTGACCAAGGGAGGGCTGACACTGTAGCTCCAGCTCCACGATGTGTGTGTGTGTGTGTGTGGTTGCGCAATATGACGGGGCAAAGAGGAGAGAAATAAGGAAAGGGCGACGGAAAACAAACAGAGATTCACCACTGACCTGCGTCTATGTTGGGGAAGAGGACGAGTGTTTTCTTGTTGAAGGAGATGAGGGCGTCCAACATCAGCTCGTAGATCTTGACGGAGTTCTTGATGTCGGTGGTGACCGGGTGCTGCAGGGCCACGATGTAGTCGTGCTCCTTCACATTGTCTCCTGTGGATGTAATTTAGAGCATTCTCAGCATTCTAGTACTTTCTGAACAGGGGGAAGTCAACAGTCTACCGCTACCACTGTAGGGACTTTCTGCCCCGTAGGGACTAGCTAAAAGCCCCAGAAATCTATGAACTGATTTAACAACATTCTTATAACACGTTTTCCACATCTTTCCACGCCGAAGGTACTAGCTACTGTATCATATCACTGTACTATATAGTGGTATATGTACTATACCACTGTCCTAAAGGTTGTAATAAAAAGGCTGGCCCTTTCAACCCGATTGGCCTGTAGCCTTGTCAATCGCCCTTTTACTCAAGCCTCCACCTGATTCCAACCAATCAGGTCACTTGGACGCACTCCAGGGCACCGCCTACTCACGCTCCAAGTTAGGGTGCGTTACCTGTATCTCGAGAAGACAAGTTGTTGGGATGCTGACTGACTTTTTGTGCGTCATTTGACGAGTGCGTGTTTGAAATGCTAGTGGGTTCATGTTGGGTGTGATGTCAGCCAGTGTTAGTTAGAACTGTATGACAAAGACACAGCGACCTTGTCACCTTGGCGATGTAAAGGCAGGCCATGAAACCTAAAACAAAAACGCCATCACTGTCCTCAGTCCAGGTAACTGTAGCGGACTAGGCCATCAAGGTCAGTACTATTTCCGACCAAGAGATCTCTGCATATTCAAATAGGAGTTCAAAGCTGGTGCTGTGCAGAAACTATAGCCGTTTTAGTTTGGTTGCATGACACTGAGAGCAGAGGTTGTTATTCCCTGCCTGACCATGAAAAACTCTGGGCCCTGGAACCAGTCTATTAGTCTGGTATACTGCATTGAACTGCGCTCCCCACTGAAAAAGTTGGAACGCCACTGATATAGGGGTGAAGGATAGGTACTACTACATGTACCGAGCCAGTTCCTGATGATGTCCATGTAGTCGTCACGGTGATGGGCGGCCAGCAGCTTGTCATAGGAGGGGCAGCCGGCCAACAGGATGCGAGTGTGGTCCTCACACATGGCGATGAGGTGCTGTTCGGCGGTGCGCGTGCAGCAGGCGTGGTAGTGGGCCAGCTTGGAGATGGCGTGGCGGATGGAGTCGTCGATGGTGCCACTCACCTGGGATGGGAAAGGAGGAAGGATCAGACATCAGAGTAAAAGTCTGTTTATTGTCTCTGTGGCAGTTCCATTGAGTGTCTGAAGCACTGCTATTGCCCTTAGGGAACAAATAGTTGTTTTTATTGAACCAAGACCATCGTTATCTCTGTTATGTTGCCTTCTTTGGTTTCCAGTACTTCTGTGTATTTTTGGTAGCCTTGTTATTTTTTTATGGTAATAACTCAGTAATTACAGAGTTAAAATGGCAATTACAGAGTAAATAGTAACTAAAACACACAAAACGACAGTTCAAAATGTCCTATATCAAATACCAGGTAACTTCAAGTGGAGGGAGCCAACCAATAATTGTATCTAGTTATATTCAGCTCCCAACACAGATATACCCTACTTCCTGAAAAACCTTGAGATACATGACATCACTTCCTCCATCTCCTCACCTCTCCTCCCTCCAGGTGCAGGATGCGAATGTTCATCAGGGCGGCAGCCGTTGCCAGGGCGAGGGCATCGAAGCGGTCCCCGTGGACGACCAGAATGTCAGGGCGAAGGCGGTGGAGAACATCGGGCAGCTTAACCAGCGCCAGACCCACTGACTCCACCATGGCTGCCTCGTCCTCCCCACGCACGATGGTGTGCAGCTTGGAGCCGATGTCAAAGTCATCCTGCTCAATCATCCGGAACGTGTTGCTAAAAGGAGGACAGGTGTTCAAACCAATCATTTCATTCATGAAAGAATACATTTTAGACAAATTAAAAATACATAAAGTTGATTCAACTAAGTGAAATGAACAATAAAAACACAAAACATCGTCACGGATAAAAGCACAAATTCAGACTTATTTCCATTGTGGTCCTCATTTAGGACAGGAGTTTTCCCTGGTCAGGTCAAGCAATCAGAAAAAACTTGAGACATGATTACTCAATTAACACTTTTTCCTCAGAGTGCAAATAAACAATGACTGTCATTGTAAAAACATTTATAAATAGTTGTGATTTCAGCGGATCGGGAAAAACTAGTTCCAGCACCACCACCTTCAGCTCAAACTCACCCATAATCATCAATGAGATGGGATCCCAGCACCACCACCTCTAGCTCAAACTCATCCGGGTTGGCCTTGATGCCAAACATGATGGGCGCCAGCTTGGAGTAGTCCGCCCGGTTACACGTTGCCACGCACACCCGCAGCTTCCTCTTGGCTTTGTTCTCCTCCATCTTGTCAGTCTTCTCTCTCATCCTCTGCATTCTCAGATAGTACAGTTCCTGGTGAGAAGAGAAAGAGCGATGGTGTTCAGAGTTGAGATGCTGGAATGTCAGTCAAAAGAAGCTGTGCTGAAAACAATGAGGTCTGATGCTCCTCGTCCTGTTGTGGCATGGTGGATATATGTTAAAGCTAGAATCTACAGTTGCTACATCTGTTTTTGGACTTAGCAATTAATGATATATACCCATTGATTCTTGAAGAACACAACTTATAAAATGCCTCATGAGCTAAGTTCAACTGTCGTACATCATCAGAACCCAGAATATAAACTTGTTTTACTCTGTTTGTAAACAGTGTAAATGTAAACAGACTCAACATCGTTAAAACTATAATTTTGACATCAAGGATGGTCAGTCATTGAATCCATAGATCCATCTATGAATCTGAGAGCGGCTACATTTCGCTAGGCCCATCCTTCAGCTTTTTACCACAACAGAGGTGAACGCTTTGTTTTTGTTTTAACTAAAGATTTTAGGATTAAGGTTGAGCAATAACTGACAATCTTCATTGGCTCTTCTGAGGGGTATACTACAAAGCAAGCTAGATGTTCCTCAGGTTTTTATAAAGCTAGTCAGCTTCACTTTTCAGCTCAGGTTATATATGTATTACGGATATTGATCGTGCACCCGCAGTTTACACGAGCCTGCTCGAGCTGGGCTTCTAACTGCGCGTTCATTGCGCACGTGGCTAGTCGAACTCTGAACTCTTCATTGAAACGTCAATCCATGGGTGAGTCAGTGCCACATTTTCATTTGTGCTGAAATCCAAATGAAAGAAAAAGTTATTTTGCAAATTCAGCAGGAAATGGTGTGAAATAGGCTATTTGAAGTGTTATTTTATTACGTACCGTTAATGCCGTCTTTGGTATGCACAAGCATAGCATTGATTAAAAAAATAATCTATTTATTAAGTCATACAAAAGTTTTCCTGTGCAGGAAGTTTCAAATGCATTCTGTCATTACGAAATGTGTAATGTGATAGCTACTTTAACATTACTGTTTAACACGCAAAAAAAACATTTGATTAATAAAATATTAAAATGAACACCCGCCACCTGCCAAACGCCGGTAGATTTTGGCATCGTCGGGTAAGAATGTCTAATTCAACAGCACGTGGTCACACTTCGGCCTCTACAATGTGAGGATTTTATAATAACAGCCAAGTATGGGCACAAGTACGAGTTGTGATTTAGAGCTAAATAAATGCTGCAGTAGCTGTTTTCAAAGAATTTCTGCCATTTTGTTTCATATAAGGTAATCCACAAAGAAATGTAAATCTAACGTTATTGGGGGGGCGCTCAAGATGGCGGCATTAGAGGTCATAGAATTTCTAGCTTAAGAAGAATTTAGGGTTCTCTCAAAGTTTATAATTTTAGGCTGCACTTGCAATAAAAAAAATATAGCCATACAGTGTAGCTATTTTGAATAATTTTGTAATTACTCAAGCCATTTAAATATTTTTGGGCCGATTTCCAACGAACAAGCTAGCTAGCTATTGAAAACAGTTTCAGCATGTTTAGCTAACATCTTCATGGCTAGCAGCATGGAGTCAGGACAAACTGTTGCTGTGATAAAGGATGTTGAGACTTCCAATGGAGAAAAAAAAAATAGGTATTTCTTAAACTCATTAATATGCTTGTAGTGTAGAAAAGGGGGGTGAATGGGATTCATACCCGAATACCCCAACCAAGGAGCAGCTTCCAAAGAGGCCGAGAAGCGAACCATCACTGGTTCACCTACAGGACAACATCGTGCGCATCCTCACAGCTTAAATCAGAGAGTGCAGATGACATCATGAACTTGGGTGAAAAAGAACACTCCGAATCCTTTACCTGAAGAAAGCAAGTAAATAAATACTCTAAAACAACAGAACGCAACATTGAAAACTCACAGAAATGGAGTCAAAGGTTAAGACTGACCGGTACAGTCGGAGAAGGAATCTTTCGAATTTACGGAATCGCAGATAGATCTGACAAGAACATTAAAGCAAAGGTGAAGGACATTTGCAGGGCAATAGTCCCGGAGGCCGGGCTGAGTGTTCTTGCAGGTTCCCTGGATGTGGTGCACCGCCTGGGTAGGCTGAGAGATGGGTAGAACAACCAGCCACCACGACCAGTGATCATGAGATTCATCTCCAGGACAAGCGAGGGATCTGACATGGAAAAGTGCAAAGAAAAATGACTATTTAAAGAAAAACAGCCCGAGGTTCAAGGAGGACTGGACAGCATTTGATAAAGAAGCTTGGAATCGTCTGTGGCCGATGATTGAGAGCGGAAAGAAGGAGGGGAAAAGTACGTACTTCGCAGGAGCCAAGGCTTGTCAAATGTCAGGGAAATTCACACTGACAACTAGCTTCTTAACAGCGACTGGATTTACCAAGTGAGTGGTGCAGGATTTTTTTTATTTGCAACTGGTAAACATTTCATTTTTTGAGGAAAGCGCATTCTTTGTTTTTCGTTAACTTTTTTTTATGGCAGGGAAATCCACACTGACACTTAATGTTAGCTTGATGGCTATTCGTTATACCAATGCATGGCGCAAATGTCAGATTTAATTTACAATTGGTTAAAAAAAATACATTTAAAAGCATTTTCACCTGCATGGTGCAAAGGACTGTTTTATTTGTAACTGGCAAGAACGTTTCATTTTGTGAGAACCCGTTTCACATGAACACTCCCGAGTGGTGCAGCGGTCTAAGGCACTGCATCTCAGTGCTAGAGGTGTCACTACAGACCCTGGTTCGATTCCAGGCTGTATCACAACCGGCCGTGATTGGGAGTCCCATAGGGCGGAGCACAATTGGCCTAGCATCGTCTGGGTTTGGCCAGGGTAGGCCGCCATTGTAAATAAGAATTTGTTCTTAAATGACTGCCTAGTTAAAAGGCGAAAAACAAATACAAATTATTCTTCATATAGTCACTGTGATAGTAAATGTAAAAAATTTAAATTACCAGCGGAATTTAATATTTTGAAAACGAAGTGTTTATTTTTGTATTGTAGAAGGTAAGTGCCGACTTATTTAATTCAAGAAACTCATGCCTGTTCCACAGATATGGTGTTTTGGAACCGTCAATGGGTTAATGATATTTGGCTTTCGTTTAGTACCAGTCGGTCAGCAGGTGTCGCTATTCTAAAAATCAACTTTAAAAGATCATATTACTGTGACGAAGCAGACAACGCAGGGACATGGATTATGCTATTGGTAGATGTCAACCACATTCAATTCATTGTGATGAATACTTGTGCTACCAATTACAAGTCAAGTATCTATTTTATTTAGAGACATTGAGAGGACAATAAGTAAAATTGTCAACATTTCCGTTGGTCAAAGTAACATGAGGGTGGAGATTTTAATACAGCATGACATGATAATCTAGATAGACGGCCTCCTAAGGATAGCAACTCTGATTGTGAGATAAGGAATTATGTTTAAGGTTAAGTGTTTGAGATATTTGGAGACATAAGAACCCATATAAGAAGATGTTTACATGGAGTACTAAAGACTTATCTATACAGTCCCGTATTGATTTCTGATATCTGGAGATAAGGTTGAAAGTCTCAATTGAACCATCGATTTCAATAGACCATAAAGGGATTTCATAACGATAAATATGCATGGTTTGTCAGCAAACAAAAAGTTAAAAGGTTACTGGAAACTGAATAAGACTTTAGAGAGTATTTAAGAAGGAAGTAGCAGGAATTATTGATCAATATTGAAACAGTGTGTTATGAATACATTTGGAAGTTACTGGGAACTGATTCAATTTTATAAGGCTTTTGGCTAGTTCAATGGGAACGAAATTGCGCGTGCCAAGAAAGAAAAATAATATAATATCATAAAGGGAATAATGGATTAAAAAAAATAAAAATAATAGTCAAACTAAAATCAGGAATTACTGGAGCTATCAACACTGCAAATGCAGTTAGACTGTTCCTTTGTGTAATTATGGCAATAAAATATTTAGGCTGGTAAATTCTATATATTTTTTAACGAGTGGCCGGTAGATTTTATTATTATTATTATTATTTTTATCTACCTGCCACAGTGGCTGGTATACAACCAGTTAGTTTTAGGCCGTCTTCCTCAAATGAAAGGGATGATGACAATCTATGCGAGAGGGAGGGAATCTGATTTCATTGGTCCTCAACTCACAGCAGAGACACTTCATTCAGGATAAATGGAGTTAGCCTGCCCCGGAGAAGCTTTGTTCTGAAGGATTCGTTGCCAAAGAAATGTACCTGGCTGAAAAGGTGAGACTTTCGTGTCACTGGTTATCCCGAGTTGACCAAAGTTTCCTCACTAACGAATTAAATCTTTGTATGAATCCATTAAGTCTAAGTTGGGGAAGAGTTTCCTCCAAAGGTCGACAGAAGGCCCTGCTGTACACTCCAGCCGCTAACAAATTACCTGTATATGTGGTCAAGAAATGTCAATACTGATGTAATGGTGAAGTTGGTCACCTGGAAGCTTAACTAGACATGATCTACTGGTTTATTGAAACTCTACACTCAAACTGTTGTGATATGTTTAATTTGATTACTGTAACCATTTTTTTTAAGGCACATGACACAAAAGCAGGTATAAAAAGAGATTAACAAGGAAGTAAAGCTTTGAGAAAATGTACTTGAGATGTCTAGTACTTTTCTCCCGGGTGCCCTGTCATGGCTTCCAGCTTCAACGCCTGTCATGTCTCCGCTTGTCTTTGTCAATAAAACATCTCAAACTCTGTAAGCCGTCCTGATTACAGAATGTTTCTGAACGTATTATGAATCTACTTCAGTGTTGGTCTAACGCTAAAATCAAATTCAACAGAACCCCAAAAAATTATTTAAAAAAAGCCAGAACTGATACCACATCAAGATAGTTCCTAGGCGAATATTTACACAGTATAGGCTAACCCCTGATATGATCAGCAAAAGAAAGGAGATGATCTTGGACTTCAGGAAACAGCAGAGGGAGCACCCCCCTATCCACGTCGACAGGACAGCAGTGGAGAAGATGGAAAGTTTAAGTTCCTGGGCGTACACATCACGGACAAACTGAAATGGTCCACCCACACAGACAGTGTGGTGAAGAAGGCGCAACAGCGCCTCTTCAACCTCAGGAGGCTGAAGAAATTTGGCTTGTCACCTAAAACCCTCAAACTTTTACAGATGCACAATTGAGAGCATCCTGTCGGGCTGCATCACCGCCTGGTAAGGCAACTGCACTGCCCACAACCACAGGGCTCTCCAGAGGTTGGTGCGGTCTGCACAACACATCACCGGGGGGAAACTACCTGCCCTCCAGGACACCTACAGCACCCGATGTCACAGGAAGGCCAAAAAGATCATCAAGGACAACAACCACCCGAGCCACTGCCTGTTCATCCCGCTACCATCCAGAAGGCGAAGTCAGTACTGGTGCATCAAAGCTGGGACCGAGAGACTGAAAAATAGTTTCCATCTCCAGGCCATCAGACTGTTAAACAGCCATCACTAGCACATTAGAGGCTGCTGCCTACATACAGACTTGAAATTATTGGCCACTTTAATAAATGGATCACTAGTCACTTTAATAATGTTTACATATCTTGCATTACTCATCTCATATGTATATATACTGTATTTTATACCATCTATTGCATCTTGCCTATGCCGCTCAGTCATGGCCCATCCATATATTTCTATGTACATATTCTTATTCCATTCCTTTACTTTGATGCATGTGTATTAGGTAGTTGTGGAATTGTTAGATTACTTGTTAGATATTGCTGCACTGTCAGAACTAGAAGCACAAACATTTCGCTACTCGCAATAACATCTGCTAACCATGTGTACGTGACCAATAACATTTGATTAGATTTGTAATGTTACTGAGACTAGGGAACATTGAGAGGTCTTCCACTAGCTGTGAAGTAATGATTAACTAGCAGCAGAGCGACAGTGTACCAACGCCCAGGCAAAGAGACTCCTAAAACAACTGCTGCCAAAAGAACAAGACTGTAAAGGTTAGTTAACTACAGGCTAATATTGACAGAAGCGTCAACAAATAACCCAGCCTGGACCTTCCTGGAGGTGGTTTACAACCAGACTGTTGCCAGACTTGGTCCTGAAGTAATCAACTTTGGAGCAGATGATAAATCAATGTAAACTGAGATTTAAGTTCGGTTTTCCCAGACCCACGATTAAGCCTTCTCCACTGAAAATGATTTTTAGAATGTAGGACAGGCTAAAAACCAAGGCTGCTCACCACAGTATAGTTTTGAGGCTTCTCATAAAAGCTTTCAATGACACCCGGTTAAACAAAATAACTCATGTAGTGCGGATCAAGACAATGGGCCTACATTCAGGCACCGTCACAGCATCCAAACGACAACAAATACTCGAGACACCTAGCTGACCTTTTCCCAGTAAACCTGGGATATCAAGGTATAGCCTGTGAACCGCTGACCATGATCCAAAGATATAGCTAGTGACCCAAATCTTGTGACATTCTTAACATAAGGAGTCAAAGCTTTCCGATGACCATCAGGTTAGCCTCATCAATGTATTAGCCTACAACCCAACATTGTTTCCAAGGTGACACACAACAAACACATTTTATTCAGTGACACGTGGAGTGATGAAAGACACGGTGCCTCCATTGAACATGTCGCATTCACATATTCTCAAAGCCATATAAGAAGTATTAAAAATGATTAGGCTACACGATCAACCAGAAGAGGAACCGTCGCATTTTTGAATGAACAAACATTGGCCAACTACCCACACAGTACAGTTTGATCACAGCCATACAAGAGGCATGAAAAAATCCCATTCAATTGCAACATGAAATTAAATCTTTATCCTTTGGTTTGTTGAATAACAACAACAGAGAAATTGGTCAGTGCTGGCATTTAGACAGTTAGTCCATGCATTCATCACAACAAGCCATCCACTCCTCAGTCTCTCATCAGCCCCTCCCTTCTCTGCATCTCTCTCCCTCTGTCACACACACACACTACATTTCTTCACAGACACATATCCGGCCTAGTCTACAGGCTGTCTCACTGAAAAGCTAACATACTAGCCAGGCATTTTTCTCCCTGCACTGGGTTGGTTCTTAGGCTGCGCTTACATAGGCAGCCCAATTCTGATCGTCTTTTCACGAATTGGTCTAATGACCAAACAGATCAGCTTTGAAAAAGATCCGACATGAAAAGAGCTGATGTGATTGGTCATAAGAAACAAATATAATCATCAGAATGGGTCTGCCTGTCTAAAACGTAGCCTTCCGAGCCAGAATTCCCCCCCCCCCCTCCCTCCGACACACACTGCCCTTGTTTCCAATGAAGTGTCACAAGACCGGGTCTGCTTCCTGACGATGAGGGGAGCAGCAGCAGGCAAGGAGGGGAAAAAAATAGGATAAAAGCCACCTTGACTCACATGAGGGTTTCTGGCTATAGGCCCTGGACGCATGGTCAGCCCACTCCGTGATCCACTCCTCTCTCTATCCTTCTCTCCCCCTTTATTTAGTCTCTTCCCTTCCCTTCGAATCATTAGAAAGGCTCACTGTAAAAAGGATAGCTGATCTTCCTCCTAGCCCGACAAAGCAGCAGCAAGCAGCCTGTCGAGAGAGAGAGTAGAGGGGAGGGGGGGGAGGGGCTTCCCTCATCCGACTCAAGAGAGCCCTGATTGGCTGCTGGGCGAGAGGGACCGGTTGAAGCTTCCTGCATCGATGCCTCTTACAGCCAGGGCCCAACATATTACAGACTGACCATGATCTCAACCCAGATAAATCAATGATTAATAGGAAATGTGAGGCCTATAACCATATTGATAATGAAGCGAAGTCTTTTTTTCCCCCCTAATGTTGCAAACCCAGCTTTCTGTTGTCACACCCTGTTGTCACCCCCAAGGTAAAAGGCCCGTCACACAATATTTTAAACCAGCAGGTTTTTAAGGACAATAGAGTCCAGTCGTGTTCTTTGTTGTCATGGAAAATCAAGCATCATGATTCGTGGTGTTGCAATACTGGTACTGTGACAACCATAGGTCTGGGAATCAATGACCATCATTTCCCCCTTCCTAATCAATAAGTATATGTCAGTATCAACACATCAGCAGTGAATTATAGACCAAAGGGTTTCTTGACAACACTGCAAGAGCCCATCTCTTTAATGATGGTGGCTATGCCACCATAGATGCACTCTCAAACATTTCTAGAACACTTCTTCCTACTCAAAGCTTTTCATTGTGATGGAGTCAAACATGTTTTTCTTTTGTTTGGCATCATTTGTCAGCCTTTCCAGTTCCTTGGAGTTGCAGGCACAATATTTGTCTTAGATAATCACTTGATCAGCCATCCTTTGAAGTGGTAGACCTAGCTTAGCGCTGGGCGTTATGGACAAATCTATGGGTGATTAACGACATACACTTACTGGGTGTGAACTGCTCACCGATATATTGTGCATCCCTACTAAAAACATGTTGGTTCACTATTTAAAAAGATGGAGAACAAGCTATAGGATGAATACTGGAGTTTTGGCACAGGTACAGCCAACTAGCGCTAGCTAACGCTACCTAGCAACAACAAAAATATTTGTACAATTCGATACTTTGAGTCAAAGTATAATATTATATATAATATTATATTGTGATATGTATAATTTTGCGATATGTAGCTATGAATTCCCCCCACGCCCATCACTACTACTGTAGATAAGCCTAAGTCCTAAACACTTACTGTGTGTGAACTGACATCTGCCAAAGCCAGGAATGTTCCCCATCATGAAACATGAAGTTGGAAAGTAACCTGCGCCTCTCTACACATGCACGTACACACATGCCCAATTCTCTCATGCCAAAAAGCCTCCTCTGTGCTGAATAAAGTTTCCATTGTTGTTCAAAATGGAAGGACAACGCATAGGCCAATTAAGTACCTACGTTGGGCAGATATACGTGTGCTATCTGGGAACATATTGCACACTGTCTGCTGCAGAGAGACAAAGGGCATGAGAACATTTGTTTTGATCAGTCATGGAAATAAAAAAAGCTAAAAACTAGCGATGCACCGATATGACATTTTTGGCCGATATCGATGTCTGATATTTTCCTTGCCCCCCCCCCCCCCCAAAAAAAACGATACCGATACTTTAAAATGTTAGTGGCCTTTTAAGCATTCTAGTACAGTTAAATAGTTAACACACACACACGGACGCAGAGGTCTAAGGTACTGCATCTCAGTGCAAGAGGTGTCTTCAAGAGAGCGAGAGTTGCACCCCTTCTCAAAAAACCTACACTCGATCCCTCCGATGTCAACAACTACAGACCAGTATCCCTTCTTTCTTTTCTCTCCAAAACTCTTGAGCGTGCCGTCCTTGGCCAGCTCTCTTGCTATCGCTCTCAGAATGACCTTCTTGATCCAAATCAGTCAGGTTTCAAGACTGGTCATTCAACTGAGACTGCTCTTCTCTGTGTCACGGAGGCTCTCCGCACTGCTAAAGCTAACTCTCTCTCCTCTGCTCTCATCCTTCTAGACCCATCTGCTGCCTTTGATACTGTGAACCATCAGATCCTCCTCCACCCTCTCCGAGTTGGGCATCTCCTACCTGACAGGTCGCTCCTACCAGGTGGTGTGGCGAGAATCCGTCTCCGCACCACGTGCTCTCACCACTGGTGTCCCCCAGGGCTCAGTTCTAGACCCTCTCCAATTCTCGCTATACACCAAGTCACTTGGCTCTGTCATATCCTCACATGGTCTCTCCTATCATTGCTACGCAGACGACACACAATTAATCTTCTCCTTTCCCCCTTCTGATAACCAGGTGGCGAATCGCATCTCTGCATGTCTGGCAGACATATCAGTGTGGATGACGGATCACCACCTCAAGCTGAACCTCGGCAAGACGGAGCTGCTCTTCCTCCCGGAGAAGGACTGCCCGTTCCATGATCTCGCCATCACGGTTGACAACTCCATTGTGTCCTCCTCCCAGAGTGCTAAGAGCCTTGGCGTGACCCTGGACAACACCCTGTCGTTCTCCGCTAACATCAAGGCGGTGACCCGATCATGTAGGTTCATGCTCTACAACATTCGCAGAGTACGACCCTGCCTTACACAGGAAGCGGCGCAGGTCCTAATCCAGGCACTTGTCATCTCCCGTCTGGATTACTGCAACTCGCTGTTGGCGGGGCTCCCTGCCTGTGCCATTAAACCCCTACAACTCATCCAGAACGCCGCAGCCCGTCTGGTGTTCAACCTTCCCAAGTTCTCTCACGTCACCCCGCTCCTCCGCACACTCCACTGGCTTCCAGTTGAAGCTCGCATCTGCTACAAGACCATGGTGCTTGCCTACGGAGCTGTGAGGGGAACGGCACCTCCGTACCTTCAGGCTCTGATCAGTCCCTACACCCAAAGAAGGGCACTGCGTTCATCCACCTCTGGCCTGCTCGCCTCCCTACCTCTGCGGAAGCACAGTTCCCGCTCAGCCCAATCAAAACTGTTCGCTGCTCTGGCACCCCAATGGTGGAATAAGCTCCCTCACGACGCCAGGACAGCGGAGTCAATCACCACCTTCCGTAGACACCTGAAACCCCACCTCTTTAAGGAATACCTGGGATAGGATAAAGTAATCCTTCTAACCCCCCCCCACAAAAAAGATATAGCTGTACTATTGTAAAGTGGTTGTTCCACTGGATATCATAAGGTGAATGCACCAATTTGTAAGTCGCTCTGGATAAGAGCGTCTGCTACATGACGTAAATGTAAATATACAGTCCCTGGTTTGAATCCAGGCTGTATCACAATGCAAGTGGTCTGGGTAGCCATTTGATTACCTGTTCAGGAATCTTATGGCTTGGGGGTAGAAGCTGTTTAGAAGCCTCTTGGACCTAGACTTGGCGCTCCGGTACCGCTTGCCATGCGGTAGCAGAGAGAACAGTCTATGACTAAGGTGGCTGGAGTCTGACAATTTTTAGGGCCTTCCTCTGACACCGCCTGGTATAGAGGTCCTACATGTCAAGCAGTGAAGTTTCAGCTCTGTCTGTCCGTGGCCTCTCTTCCTCGGTGCGCAGTGGCACTGTGTCCGTTTCCATCTTGTCCAGCTGTGTATGTAACATTTGTCTGCATCGAAGTAGCGGTCCTTGTACCTAGCATCGACCATGGTGGCGACACAGTAAAGAAGCTCAGAGAGAATAGTACCGAATCTCTTGTTCACAGCCTCTTGAGTACTTTTGCAAGTTTTAACCCCACGGTCTGTGTCGACAGTTTTGTTGAGCAGGCGTTTCAATGCAATGACAGAGGGTATCACGTCTGCTGCAGACGCTGTTGATGAGCTTATTTCTCGACTCAGTTGTTCGAATGGCGCTAGGAGTGTGTTCATGTTTCAAACGTGTTCTCAAATGCCATTGAAATGGCAGCAGCGGTATGAGAACCAGCACATTCTTGAGCGTACAATACGGCTTTCCTCAGTACAAAATCCTCGTCGACCCACTGTGCTGTCAGACTCGCAATGTTCATGGGGCTGATATCGCTGGTCCAAATGTCAGTCGTGACACCCATAGCAAGTAGCATAATGAAATCCATTATCTTGGCGTTAATGGATTTCGCCTTTGACTTGTCTCGCTGAAATCTTCTTACACTTTCAAAAGTGTGCGCTTAGTATATTTCTGCTTTTGTTCTGTGTAGCGCTGTATTTTCCGTGGCGTCATTACGTTATAAAGGTGTGCACGTCAGCTTTGACATCGGTTTTGCACATCGGCGTTAAACTAGACATCGGGCCGATACCGATGTTGGCATTTTTAGCTAATATCGGCCGATTACGATATGTTCACCGATATCGTGCATCCCTACTAAAAACATGTTGGCTCACTATTTAAAAAGATGGAGAACAAGCTATAGGATGAATACTGGAGTTTTGGCACAGGTACAGCCAACTAGCGCTAGCTAACGCTACCTAGCAGCAACAATAATATTTTTACAATTCGATACTTTGAGTCAAAGTATAATATCGTCCAAAATAATATTGCGATACGTAGCTTTGAATTCCCCCCCCCCCCCCATCACTACTACTGTAGATAAGTCTAAGTCCTAAACACTTACTGGAGTCTGCGCCTCTCTACACGTGGACGTACACACATGCCCAATTCTCTCATGCCAAAAAGCCTCCTCTGTGCTGAAATAAAGTTTCCATTGTTGTTCAAAACGGAAGGACAACGCATAGGCCAATTTAAGTAACACAAAAATAGATCCGGCCTAGCAAGTGAAGAATTGACAAGAACTTGGTGACATATTTTCCATCCCAGACGCATGACACAATCATTCTGCCAGGAGTAGTACTAGACTTATAAAATACAGTGCTCCTTTCTATAACCTAGCAAAAAGAAAAACTAGCCCTTTTCAAATTCACCGACCCACAGTAAAATATAAAACCTAAACTAACCCCCCCCCCCCAAATAGAATTACAAAAATATCAACTCACAGTGCAGTCTTCCTTTCTAAAAAAACTGTGCAGAAGAAAGACAGTGAAACTAAACTAAAAGCAGGTAACATCAACCTAGCCTGGACTCCACTCTCTTTAGCCATAGTCCACTTCTAGCTAGTTATTGTACCACGTGGTCTGTCGCCCCAGGCTAGTAGTACTAACAAATATTTACTAGCCTTTTTCCAAGAACAACATAGGTCAATCACAGATAATTAGGCTAATAATTATAATAAGGCAAACAATAGAGCTAGTTACTAATAGTTGTATGGTGAGATACTTCACAATAGACAGATGCTTAGTAATAACAGTTGAGTTCCAGGCATGACATAGGACTTAATTCAACATGGGCTATTGACACACTGGGTGTGGATTGATACACCCAAATGGATCCAGCCAACAAAAAACATGTTAGCTCTAAGCACACAGTGTGAAATGTGGTCCAGAATGAAACATCTAGGCCTATCCTGTGTCAGAAACAATTAGCAAAATAGGCTACACTCGCAAAAGGAAATGACTAGGTAAGTTGTAGCGAGCACCAGAATGTTCATGGATACTTTTCTGATGCAACGTCATGATACTTGAGAAAGAGGCTAGATTTCACCTCATGTTGCGTTCGTCCTAGCTCTACTACTCCCATCCATTGTTCCATTGTCCAAATTGTTCCTTCCACGCCCAATATTTTTTTATTTTTTTATATACATTTGAGTAGAAATAACTACTCCCTGCACTGGCACTTCCAAAACATCACTTGAGAAATAGACGTAGCTCAGGGCTGAATCAGGTTCCACAACTGGGGTTGGAGCAAAAACAAACAGGATGATACCAGAAACAGGGCTGGCATCAGCGCTTAACTGCTGCTTTCTGGAACCTATTTGACAGAACAATAATTTTCACTTAGCAATTAAAGAATTTGAATAAAAGAAACGGAGTTAAATCAGGTTGACTGCCCCCCCTCCTTAAGCCACAACAAATAAACAAGTGAAATCTGTGAACAATCATATTAACATGTTTTCACAACTAAACATTTCCCTGTTGACAGCCCCTCTTTTTGCACACTCAACAAAGGAATGAAGGAGGGCAAGAGGTGGCGATGGAAAGCACAGTTGTGAAATATTCTGTAGACAAAAAGGTCATGTCAGCCTATTAATTATAAAAAATATATATACATTTACTATTGAAAATCTAATTAAAATTGCACTATATATTGTAGGCTAACTATTCTGTAAGCCGCCCTGCACAATCAATGTTTGGTAGCATAGCATAAGGACCAGTCCATACAGTGTGCATAATAATACTGTCTACACTGCGGCCGATTACTTGAGTTTGTTTCATTTTGCAGTAGACCAATTACAGTGCATTTGGAGAGTATTCGGACCCCTCGACTTTTCCCACATTTTGTTACTTTCAGCCTTATTCTAAAATATATATTTTTTATTTATTAAATCTAAATATACACACATTACCACATAATATGAAAGTGAAAACTTGTTTAGACATTTTTTCAAATGTATAAAAAATAAAAACACGTTATTTAACTAAGTATTTAGACCCTTTGCTAGGAGACTCGAAATTGGGCTCAGGTGCATCCTGTTTCCATTGATCATCCTTGATGTTTCTACAACTTGGACTCCACCTGTGGTAAATTCAATTGATTGAACATGATTTGGAAAGGCAAACACCTGTCTATATAAGGTTCCACAGTTGACAGTGCATGTCAGAGCAAAAACTAAGCCATGAGGTCGAAGGAATTGTCTGTTGAGCTCTGAGACAGGATTGTGTCGAGGCACAGATCTGGGGAAGGGTACCAAAAAATGTCTGCAGCATTGAAGGTTCCTAAGAACACAGTGGCCTTCATCATTCTTAAATGTAAGAAGTTCGGAACCACCAAGGCTCTTAATAGAGCTGGCCGCACAGCCAAACTGAGCAAACGGGGGAGAAGGGCCTTTGTCAGGGAGGTAACTAAGAACCTGATGGTCACTGAAAGACCTCCAGAGTTCCTCTGTGGAGATGGGAGAACCTTCCAGAAGGACAACCATCTCTGCAGCACTCCACCAATCAGATCTTTATGGTAGATGGAAGCCACTCCTCAGTAAAAAGCACATGACAGCCCGCTTGGAGTTTGCCAAAAGGCACCTAAAGACTCTCAGACCATGAGAAACAAGATTCTCTGGTCTGATGAAACCAAGATCGAACTCTTTGGCCTGAATGCCAAGCGTTACGTCTGGAGGAAACCTGGCACCATCCCTACGGTGAAGCATGGTGGTGGCAGCATCCTGCTGTGGGGATGTTTTTCAGTGGCAGGGACTGGGAGACTAGTCCGGAATGAGGCAAAGATGAACAGAGAAAAATACAGCGAGATCCTTGATTAAAACCTACTCCAGAGTGCTCAGTAACTCAGACTGGGGCAAAGGTTCACCTTCCAATAGGACAACGACCCTAAGCATACAGCCAAGACAACGCAGGAGTGGCCACGGGACAGGTCTCTGAATGTCCTTGAGTGGCCCAGCCAGAGCCCGATCTAACATTTCTAGATAGACCTGAAAATAGCTGTGCAGCGCAACGCTCCCCATCCAACCTGAAAGAGCTTGAGAGGATCTGCAGAGAAGAATGGGAGAAACTCCCCAAATACAGGTGTACCAAGCTTGTAGCGTCATACCCAAGAAGACGCAAGTCATTAATTGCTGCCAAAGTTGCTTCAATAAAGTAATGAGTAAAAGGGTCTGAATACTTCTGTAAATGTCATTTAATTTGATAGAATTTTTAGCAAATCTAAACGTGTTTTTGCATTGTCATTATGGGGTATGTGTGTAGATTGGAGGGGAAAAAACTATTTAATCCATTTTAGAATAAGGCTGTTATGTAACAAAATGTGGAAAAAGTCAAGGGGTCTGAATACTTTCCGAATGCACTGTATGTACCAAAATACTTCTTAAATCTATGGGCTTTTTTTTTTTTATGTAGTTCTGCCGTGCGTAATATGCGGAAGTCAACTGCGCCACAGTACCCACTTGATTTGTCTACTGCGCCACAGTACCCACTTGATTTGTCTACTGCGCCACAGTACCCACTTGATTTGTCTACTGCGCCACAGTACCCACTTGATTTGTCTACAGCGCCAGAGTACCCACTTGATTTGTCTACTGCGCCACAGTACCCACTTGATTTGTCTACTGCGCCACAGTACCCACTTGATTTGTCTACTGCGCCACAGTACCCACTTGATTTGTCTACCTACTACTGTTATTATAAATCTTACTCATAAAAGAATAAATGTAAAAACTTTAGCTCCTCCCCAACATGTACTTGTGTCCTCTTGCAAACAATGATTGGTCCTTGTTTGTTTAGGCTTACATCCAGAGTCCTTGGCCTTCCTTTGTGTAACTATCATAGTCCAGATGGGAAAGCTGCCACATCTGATAAAGGAGATTTATCCCCCCCCCCCTCAAGTGTTTGAAATTATTATTTCTAACCCTTATTTTACCAGGTTTGAGGGACCGGTTGGAACGGTGCAATGATACAACCTGAGGGGTATATTACAAAGCAGGACCAATGAGTTAGCCAGCAATCTTTGATAAGCAACCAGAAAAAAAAAGAATTTTTTTTTTAGACCCATTCACCTGCTGTCTGTTTACATCCTCTTATCCATCCTGGTCCAAGCCGAGGACACTGAATAGACGCTGTTTGCACAGACACTGCCATTCTCCATCTATATAGTGAGAACATTGCTTGCATAGGATGTTAATAATCCTACCACATCGCCTAGCCCAAAACATAGATCACGATTAGGCAAGGCATATTAACATGAGATAGTTACAGTAAGCTCCAAAAGTATTGGGACAGTGACCCATTTGTTGTTATGGCTCTGTACTCCAGTACGTTGGATTTGAAATTAGATAATGACAATGGAGGTTAAAGTGCAGACTGTCAGCTTTAATTGGAGTGTATTTTCATCCATATCGGTGAACCGTTTAGAAATTACAGCACTTTTTGTACATAGTCCCTCCCATTTAAGGGGACCAAAAGTATTGGGCAAAATTCACTTATGTGTATTAAAGTAGTCAAATGTTTAGTATTTTGTCCCATATTCCTTGCACGCAATGATTACATCAAGCGTGTGACTCTACAAACTTGTTGGATGCATTTGCTGTTTTGGTTGTGTTTCAGATTAATTGTGGCCCAATAGAAATGAACGGTAAATAATGTGTGGTCATTTTGTGTCCATTTATTGTATATAGGAATATAATGTTTCTAAACACTTCTACAATAATGTAGATACTACATTGGTTACGGAGAGTCCTGAATTAATCGTTGATCATGTGGAGTGAGAAAGTTAGAGGCATAAATATCATACCCTCCCAAAATGTTATTGTAATGGTGAGCGGTTAGCATGTCTTGGGGTGTAGAGATGTTAATCGGTTAGGTCGGCAAGAATACATTTGACCAGTCATGTTTATCGGTCTATAGGTCAATTTGCATACATTTTGAAATCAAATTGGCTCGTGTGTATTTTTGTTAGTCGTCATGCATCTTAAATATCACAGCATACAGAGTCTATAGCCCACCTACCACCTGTCAGACAGCGCGATAGTAGCTCCTCAAAAAGCCTGTAGACTATGGAGTGAAACCTGCTTTTGTAAACTCAGTCATTGCGCAACAAATAACATTTCTAAATAGAATCGCATTTAAAAAAAAGTTGTGGCCACGATTTAAAAAGGACCTATTTTTATCTATCAATCTCAACTCGTAAAGCGCGCCTCCCATTCGGATGCATAGTCTATAGCCTGCCTACCGTTGACTAACAGCACGCCACCCTGTGACCTTGAGGCAGCATAATTGTTAAACCTGATTTCCAGTGTTTTTGATACTCACGGTGCGGGTTGATGGTCACTAGACTTGATACTCAATGTTATGGACTATTCTCATATGTTGATAGTGGTTGACGCCAGACTGGATGTACAAGGACCGAGGACACTGATTATTCACTGTTGTATTGTAGACATCCTGTGAACTCTGATTCTGTAGCAGCCGACAGTCATTGCCTTTTTGTTTTGACTTCCTACAAGACTCTCAGGCTGGTGTTTTCAGAACATTTGGTGCTGTCTGATTAGGATATAAAGGGCATGTCTCCAAGATTGTGTAGTCTAGACATAGGCCTGCATAACACGTTTATTTCGTACCTAATCAATGACAGATCCTAGTCTATTTATATTATACTGTACAGTCAAATCCAAAGGCAGTTTATGAAAATAACGTGTTGCTGATAGTGAAATTGCGCCACCCACTGGTAAATAAAGGGATACTAAGAATGTACTTTGATGTACATACATTGTGTTGTGTTAGGACAAAATATTTGATTCCACACCTGATGCAACAAATACAAATCTACTGTATTCTCTAATAGCCAGCTATACATTCACGGCACAAATGTACATTAAATAATAGTTTAATGGGCATTGCTTAACTCAGATGTAGGTAAAGAGAATTAGCCAGTTTCAACTAACTATAACGTTATATTTCTCATGAAAGGTCTCTCTCTCTCTTCTAGCTATTTACAATGTAGCTACTTCAATGATACAGTATGTTAGCTAGCTATAATAAACTTGCTAGGAAATAGATTTCAGGCTAACTGTTCATTTTTGTATAGTCAGCCTTGCCATATCAAAGTCAGTTTCAATTGATAAAAGTAGCTAACGTTATCTCGCTACATACCTATTAGCTTAAAAAGTTCGCCTAAATCAGCAAGTGATGGTGGCCCTGTTCTGTTGCTAACAAGCTATTAGCAGTTAGCTATCTAACTTGCTTGTAACGTCGTTAGCGGGATAGCTAGTTAGCTCAACCCGCTTTTATTCACACGGATTAGTTAGCAAACAATGGCACATTTAACGTTTGTTAAATTAGACAGTTGGCTACAAGTAACGTTATCTATGTATGATATGACGATTAGCTGGCTAGTAGTGTTACCTTGCCTACTTGCTAGCTAGCTAGATAGCTATCGGTATACTAGCCAGCTAGCTCACGTGTGCTAACTTCAGCTAACTTTCAACTAGGCTAGCTAGCTTTGTGATTCATAGTGAAAATGCGCATATTACATTAACTAAATAGCGTAGTTTGTTATAACGGAGCACAATATGTGTGTCTTGTCCTTCTTGCGTTAGCTAGCTAACTATATAACTCTAGCCAAAAGTGTAGTTCCGCTAACGTTAGCTAGCTATGTAGCTAGATCAAAGTTAGCTAGCTAGTTACCGCCAAGCTATCGCTGGTATGCACTACTCTGAAGCGTGAACGTTGCACTAAATTAACTTTACCTACCTTTATTCAAGCGGATCTTCTTAATCTCTTGCAATGGCTCTCATCATGTCTCTTTCAAATGTAGGCTTGCGTGAAAGTGAAATGGTCCCGGGTACTTATGAGTCAGAGGCTAGGTTTGAACATTACTGGTGCATATATTGCTCTTGTGCGCGAAATCTTAAAAAACATACTTCAAACACCTGCCTTCATTAACGGAACAGCGCGAAAAAATTGCCCGACAGACTTGGTAGAAGGATACTGTTTACTGGTTATTAGTACAGCAGGCGGGAGGCTAGTTGGCGACACTGTGTGTTAGCTTGCTAGTTAGCTAGCAATAAATCAAATGTATTTATAAAGCCCTTTTCACATCAGCAAATGTCACAAAGTGTTATACAGAAACCCAGCCTAAAACCCAAAACAGCAAGCAATGCAGATGTAGAAGCACGGTGGCTAGGAAAAACTCTAGAAAGGCAGGAACCTAGGAAGAACCATACAGAGGAACCAGGCTTTGAGGGGTGGCCAGTCCTCTTCGGGCTGTGCTGGGTTGAAATTATAACAGTACATGGCCAAGATGTTCAAACGTTCATAGATGACCAGCAGGGTCAAATAAAAATAATAATCATAGTGGTTGTAGAGGCTGTAACAGGTCATCACCTCAGGAGTAAAAGTTGGCTTTTCATAGGTGAGCATTCCTAATTAGAGACAGCAGATGCAGTAGAGAGAGAGCGGTGAAAACAGCAGATCCGGGACAAGGTAGCACGTCCCGTGAACAGGTCAGGGTTCCATAGCCGCAGGCAGAACAGTTGAAACTGGAGCAGCAGCACGACCACGTGGACTGGGGACAGCAAGGAGGCATCAGGCTAGGTAGTCCTGAGGCATGGTCCTAGGGCTCAGGTACTCTGGGAGGGGAGAGAGAGAATTAGAAGGACCATACTGAAATTCACACAGGACACCAGATAAGACAGGAAAAATACTCCAGATATAACAGACTGACCCTAGCCCCCCGAAACACAAACTATTGCAGCATAAATACTGGAGGCTGAGACAGGAGGGGTCTGGAGACACTGTGGCTCTGTCCAGCGATACCCCCAGACGTGGCCAACCAGGCAGGATATAACCCCACCCACTTTGCCAAAGCACAGCCCCCACACCCCTAGAGGGATAGCTTCAACCACCAACTTACCATCCTGAGACAAGACTGAGTTTAGCCCATGAAGATCTCCCCCACGGCACAAACCCGAGGAGGGCGCCAAACCCGGACAGGAAGATCACGTCAGTGACTCAACCCACTCAAGTGACGCACCCCTCCTTGGAACGGGATGGAAGAGTACCAGTAAGCCAGTGACTCAGCCCCCGTAATAGCGTTCCCCGTTCTCCTGGTGGAGAGAGGGGAACCGGCCAGGCAGACAGCAAGGGTGGTTCATCGCTCCAGTGCCTTTCCGTTCACCTTCACACCCCTGGGCCAGACTACACTCAATCATAGGACCAAAAATCTCAAATTTCGACTCCAGACCAAAGGACACATTTCCACCGGTCTAATGTCCATTGCTCGTGTTTGTTGGCCCATGAAGTGTCTCCTTCTTATTGGTGCGCTTTAGTAGTGGTTTCTTTGCAGCAATTTGACCATGAAGGCCTGATTCACGCAGTCTGCTCTGAACAGTTGATGTTGAGATGTGTCCATTACTTGAACTCTGAAGCATTTATTTGAGCTGCAATTTCTGAGGATGGTAACTCTACTGAGCTTATCCTCTGCAGCAGAAGCAACTCGGGGTCTTCCATTCCTGTGGTGGTCCTCATGAGAGCCAGTTTCATCATAGCGCTTGATGGTTTTTGCGACTGCACTTGAAGAAACTTTCAACGTTCTTGAAATATTTCGTATTGACTGACCTTCATGTCTTAAAGTAATGATGGACTGTCGTTTCTCTTTGCTTATTTGAGCTGTTCTTGTCATAATATGGACTTGGTATTTTTACCAAATAGGGCTATCTTCTGTATACCACCCCTATCTTGTCACAACACAACTGATTGGCTCAAATGCATTAAGAAGGAAAGAAATTCCACAAATGAACTTTTAAGAAGGCACACCTGTTAATTGAAATGCATTCCAGGTGACTACATCATGAAGCTGGTTGAGAGAATGCCAAGAGTGTGCAAAGCTGTCATCAAGGCAAAGGGTGGCTACTTTGAAGAATCTCAAATATAAAATATATTTTGATTTGTTCAACACTTTTTTTGGTTACTCCATGATTCCATATGTGTTATTTCGTAGTTTTGATGTCTTCACTATTATTCTACAATGTAGAAAATAGTCAAAATAAAGAAAAACCATTGAATGAGTAGGTGCTCTAAAACTTTTGACCGGTAGTGTATGTATGGCTTGACAATGACAGCAGTGGAGTTGGCGAAAGCACAAACAGATCTGGGACCAGGCTAGCTCTAATATAGACCAATACTTACAACTCATCTAACTAGACTATATACACTGTATCTAAAACATGTAGTAAAAGCTGAAGCAAGAACACATATTTTCTTCTGAAAATGTACCTTTTCTAGTTTCTGAAGGATTCTCATTACCAGTTGATGGAGCTATTTCTCTGAAATGTTTCTTTAATCAATGACAACCACTGGCCTGGATGAGTTTCATTGAATAGGCTGTGTATCAAATGTTGGTCCTCACCGGTCTATGGTTGTCACTCAACTCATAATATCCTGCTAAGCTAAAGTCTAAGTGTTATCTCTCTGAGCTTCAGGTCTTAGGCAAGGTTACCCATCAGGCAAATGAGAGCACGTAGCTCAGCGAACTAACTACCAGGCTACCTCTGCTACGACACCTTTCAAGTTATTTTGGTCCTCTTAGCTTAGATATTCTATCAAATGTCTGATCAACTCTTTCTCCATTATGAAGTTTTCTTAATTCTGCAAATCTGCATGCTTGCATACAGTCATCAAAGGCAGCAATGGATTAGCCTTCAGAAAAACTGAAGATTTGAAAAATACGTTTTCTTCTCAAGGACTTTCTTCTCTTGAGTGTTCAATCTCCTCTCTTCAAACACAGCTACTGTGTGCTGAACCTCGCTCTCTCGCTTGCAGCCACTTCACTGAGCACATCTCTCAGCCCCCATCCTGAGCACAACCCAACAGCAGCAGTGCGGCTTGCTATTTTATAACTGTGCTGCATTGCAGGGCTATTTCCACAAATGAGGGCTGGATTGCATAAGAGCTGACTGGTGTTAAGCCTTGAGAGCTGCAAAGTGAGAGAGAAGAGGGGAGAGAGAGAGAGAGAGAGAGAGAGAGAGAGAGAGGTAGGGGGGCGATAGAGGGGGCGGGTTGTGTGACGCAGTAGGACGTGCATAGAGACCAGAATGCAGACACTCCTTCTTCCCAACACCCCTCCCTACCCCCCACCACTCAACCCCAGACATCATGAAAGAACAGCGCTACCCCGGGGACTTGTCCAGGTAAGTGTTGAATGAACCAAAGGCTGTCACACTGCTGCAATGGGCTCCTTGGAACGGACTCTGATTTCAGCTGGCACCCTATTTCATGCATTTTACACATGCAAACAGCACACATTTGTCTTTTTTGCACACTTAGATTAAATTAGGTATTTGCAAACACCTCTTTCAATGGGCGTTAGGTAAACAAAGCGAACTGCTAGTCCCCAGGTTGACTCACTTAACAGTCGCGAAGTAGTCGCGAAGTATGTACAGTATCTGGCTGACTATGAGGTCGCCCCTTAAAAGGCTTATAATTAGACCTTTACTTCACTGGTCTGCGTCACAACACAACCCCATTGCATTGTCCACGAGGGGCAGGTTATCTGCTATTCCCCTCTCTTATCCAGCTCCACTGCTCATGGGTTCCCCCACAACACTGGATTTCCTCTCCAGCCCCCCCACCACCACCACTATTTAACAGCCAAGCCAAAAGATAATTTTCCTGTCCACTTTCAACTCAGGTTTGCTTATGGGGCAGTACAGGAAGCACTTATCACAGTGCTCTGTGTTATAGGAGGACTTATCTGTACGAAAAAAAGACGAGGTAAATATCCAAATGGATAGGCTACATCGACAATGTATGTATTTTCTATTATACTTGTCACTTAATTTAGTACAACACAAAAAACAAGCTCTGCTCTGAGCCAGGCCATCTACGTTTGATTTGAATTATGTTTCAAATGTCTGTTGACTAACTGACATGACCATTTGGATAGTGTTTGCCCTTAACAGCAATTTTAGGTGTAGGCTAAACAGTGTATAAGTTACAGGATAGCATCCAATTCACCCCTTTTAAAAGCAGTTTATAATTTGAATAATGAATTAAGTAATTACAGCAGAGAGGAAGCTGTTTGAACAACCCAGACGGTTGTGTGGACCAACAATTCAGGCGTACGACTGCCACCCGCGATCCACCCCTGCAATTTAAACGCCGGTGTGGTCACCGCTCGTCTGATTCGGATGCAGTTCCCTGGTTTGGTCAGAGGAGAGAGGTAGAGCGAATACAGTAAGAGAGAGCATTTCATCATCCCTGCAATGCTAGTGAAGGTCTCTCAAGGGCAACCCATTATATCTGCAAAGTCATACACACACACTTGGAGGTATTTCTGTGTGGACCACACAAAGCATGTGAATTATGGCATAGTTTATGTACTGCATATGCTATCATCATTTGAGGTGGAGATCATTTTTAAAGGAGAGGTATGACCTGAAATATCTTTAGAAGATTCTGATATATCTGGTATCTCACTGTTTTCTCCCTCGCCTACCCTTTAAAGCTGTAAAATATGTATGACCCCTTGAATGTATTACTAAATGTATTCATGGACCGACACAGCGATTGAAAGACCAGCATTGGCAGTTTGTGTGTGATTTGTGTGCGCACCCGCCCTTGTGTGTGTGTGTGTGTGTGTGTGTGTGTGTGTGTGTGTGTGTGTGTGTGTGTGTGTGTGTGTGTGTGTGTGTGTGTGTGTGTCAAAGCTGGAAATCATGTCATCAATACACCAACACACGGTCTGTGTGGAGTCGTCAGGAGACAGCAGCATAGAACAGAACAAAACAAATCTCTCTTCAAAATGATTGTGAAAATGCAAACTGATTTAGAGCCACCTTTACCACCCACACAACTCCTATTCAACCACTGAATGTTGTACACAAATGTTTACACGGATGTGTTAATATCATTGTTATAACAAAATATGATCAAATATCCGTTTGACTCTTCTCTTTTCAATACATGACTCACAGTCGATGAGGGACACAGTAACAGCAAAGCACTACTCAAACACTACAGAATAAAAGCTCACTGTTCTACGAGGACACAGAGAGAGAACAAACAAAGCCCTTAGTAAACAATGAACACAATATCAAACGTTCCCTCCGCCACTGAACTCCAGAGGATGTTAGGAGGCTGAACTGAAGACATACCCCCGCACCCCATTGCCTTTCTGCCTGCCTGTCACTCTGGTCTGCCTCTTCCAGCCTTTCTGTCCTGCCTCCCTCCCTGCTTATACTTCCCTGCCTGCCTGCCTGCCTGCCTGCCTGCCTGCCTGCCTGCCTGCCTGCCTGTCTGGTCTGTCTCCCCCAGCCTACCTGGTCTCCCTGACTGGTCTGTTTCCCCCAGCCTGCCTTCCTGTCTGCCTCCCCCTGCCTGGCCCCTAGCCAGAGCCTGTAAAGAGTGCTGGGTCAGCAGAGGGTGAGGGGGACCATAAAACAAAGTGGGACGGCATGACTGCCCCTCATAAAACTACTAACCATCAACCGTGCAGTATCGATCAACAGCCTTTAATCAATACAGGGCATATACTGTGGCCCCCAGATTTCTCTCTTTCTGCAGAGTTAGCGAATCTAGAACCACGTTATTCAATGCTCATTGGGGGGGGGGGGGGGGAAACTAAGATGGTGGATGGATACATTTTTGTGATGATGGATATTTTTGTTTTGCGTGACGGAGGCCTTTGGGTATGGATTTAGAGGGTTCCGATGACCAGTGATGAATATCACTGAGCGTTAAAAGGCATTTGGACTGGATCTGTGTTTTAACAGAGTACAATAGGCTTTTTGCCATAACAATGCAGGGAGAGGTTACGGCATAGACAGTTCCGAAACACTCTGACAAAATGGGGGGAGGAGTACAGTTGCAGTCTCTGAGGTATTATTTCGCAAGTCATCACAGAATTCTTGCTTTATCAAACCAGCATTGTTGTGCATGCAAAGATCAAAAGGTAACAGCATGAGCATACACGGAGAAAGCAAAAACCTGAACAGTGTTCCACTAGTTTACTTAAGTATGATTTTGCGAGGGCATATTCCCTATGCACAGTAGCAAGGAGCGGAAGCCAGTTGGGTTCAACATCTTACAGACTTTCTGTATCACACACAGAGTACTCTCTCTACTAATTGAGTTAACATTGCTTTCAACCAAATATCCCTCACTGCACTAATTAGAAGAACCCAAAACCCTTCAGGGGCAACACACATCCAACGTCATGCACAAATGCTTTCTCTTAAAAACCCGAAGTGAAAGGGGGTGTGTAATGTGTGAAAGAGAGAGAAGGGTGGGGGGGGGGGCATTTTGGTATGGCGGTGGTGTTGGGGGGGGGCTAAGAAAATGATCTGGCTGCCTCCGAGTAGTCTAGGAACGGGAGTCGGGTCGCAATCTACAGAACATCCCCAGCTCTCTGTACTGGATGCAGCACTTTGGACACTTTCCAGCTCCCTCCCTGTTGTCTGGGCCGTTTCCGTCGCCCAGCTCCAGCACCAGCCAGACAGAGTCAGGGCCCAGGGGCAGTCAGTGGGGAGGGAGATCACTCAAAGCTCTTAACATCAAAATCAAATCAAATGAAATTGTACTGGTCACATACACATGGTTAGCAGATGTTAATCAAATCAAAGTTTATTTGTCATGTGCGCCAAATACAACAGGTGTAGTAGACCTTACAGTGAAATGCTTACTTACAGGCTCTAACCAATAGTGCAAAAAAGGTATTAGGTGAACAATAGGTAAAGAAATAAAAACAGCAGTAAAAAGACAGGCTATATACAGTAGCGAGGCTATAAAAGTAGCGAGGCTACATACAGACACCGGTTAGTCAGGCTGATTGAGGTAGTATGTACATGTAGATATGATTAAAGTGACTATGCATATATGATGATCAGAGAGTAGCAGTAGCGTAAAAGAGGGGTTGGCGGGTGGTGGGTGGGACACAATGCAGATAGCCCGGTTAGCCAATGTGCGGGAGCAGTGGTTGGTCGGCCCAATTGAGGTAGTATGTACATGAGTGTATAGTTATAGTGACTATGCATATATGATAAACAGAGAGTAGCAGCAGCGTAAAAACAAGGGTTGGGGGGGGGGGCACTCTGGTACCGCTTGCCATGCAGTAGTAGAGAGAACAGTCTATGACTGGGGTGGATGGGGTCTTTGACAATTTTTAGGGCCTTTCTCACCGCCTGGTGTAGAGGTCCTGGATGGCAGGCTGCTAAGCCCCAGTGATGTACTGTGCCGTACGCACTACCCTCTGTAGTGCCTTGCGGTCAGAGGCCGAGCAGTTGCCGTACCAGGCAGTGATGCAACCAGTCAGGATGCTCTCGATGTTGCAGCTGTAGAACCTTTTGAGGATCTCAGGACCCATGCCAAATCTTTTTAGTTTCCTGAGGGGGAATAGGCTTTGTCGTGCCCTCTTCACGACTGTCTTGGTGTGTTTGACCATTCTAGTTTGTTGTTGATGTGGACCCAAGGAACTTGAACCTCTCAACCTGCTCCACTACAGCCCCGTCGATGAGAATGGGGGCGTGCTCGGTGCTCCTTTTCCTGTAGTCCACAATAATCTCCTTAGTCTTGGTTACGTTGAGGGAAAGGTTGTTATTCTGGCACCACCCGGCCAGATCTCTGACTTCCTCCCTATAGGCTGTCTCGTCATTGTCGGTGATCAGGCCTACCACTGTTGTGTCGTCTGCAATGCGAGTGTAGGGAAATGCTTGGGCTTCTAGTTCCGACAGTGCAGTAATATCTAACAAGTAATCCAACAATTTCACAACAACTACCTAATACACACAAATCTAAAGGGATGGAATAAGAATATGTACATATAAATATGTGGATGAGCAATGACCGAGCGGCATAGGCAAGATGCAATAGATGGTATAAAATACAGTATATACACATGAAATGAGTATGTAAGATATGTAAACATTATTAAAGTGGCGTTATTTAAAGTGACTAGTGATCCATTTATTAAAGTGGCCAATGATTTCAAGTCTGTATGTAGGCAGCAGCCTCTAATGTGCTAGTGATGGCTGTTTAACAGTCTGATGGCCTGGAGATGGAAACTATTTTTCAGTCTCTCGGTCCCAGCTTTGATGTACCTGTCCACTGGGATTCTCTGCCTCTAACCCTATTACAGTGGCTGAGTCACTGGCTTACTGGTGCTCTTCCATGCCGTCCCTAGGAGGGCTGCGTCACTTGTGTGGGTTGAGTCACTGACGTGATCTTCCTGTCCGAGTTGGCGCCCCTTCCTTGGGTTGTGCCATGGGGGAGATCTTTGTGGGCTATACTCTGCCTTGTCTCAGGATGGTAACTTGGTGGTTGAATATATCCCTCTAGTGGTGTGGGGGCTGTGCTTTGGCAAAATGGGTGGGGTTATAACCTACCTGTTTGGCCCTGTCTGGGGGTATCGTCGGACAGGGCCACAGTGTCTCCCGACCCTCCTGTCTCAATGCTGCAGTACTTTATGTGTTGGGGGGCTAGGGTCAGTCTGTTATATCTGGACTATTTCTCCTGTCTTATTTTACATTTTTGTCATTTAGCAGACGCTCTTATCCAGAGCGACTTACAGTAGTGAATGCATACATTTCATTTCATGCATTTTATTTTATTTATTTATATATCTTTTTTTTTGTACTGGCCCCCCGTGGGAATCAAACCCACAACCCTGGCGTTGCACACACCATGCTGGCGTTGCAAACACCATGCTCTACCAACTGAGCCACATCGAAGGATGGTGTCCTGTGTGAATTTAAGTATGTTCTCTCTAATTCTTTCTCTCTTTCTTTCGTTCTTTCTTTCTCTCAGAGGACCAGAGCCCTAGGACCATGCCTCAGGACTACCTGGCCTGATGACTCCTTGCTGTCCCCCGTCCACCTGGTCGTGCTGCTGCTCCAGTTTCAACTGTTCTGCCTGCGGTTATGGAACCCTGACCTGTTCACCGGACGTGCTACCTGTCCCAGACCTGCTATTTTCAACTCTCTAGAGACAGCAGGAGCGGTAGAGATACTCTGAATGATCGGCTATGAAAAGCCAACTGACATTTACTCCTGAGGTGCTGACCTGTTACACCCTCTACAACCACTGTGATTATTATTATTTGACCCTGCTGGTCATCTCTGAACATTTGATCATCTTGGCCATGTTCTGTAATAATCTCCACCCAGCACAGCCAGAAGAGGACTGGCCACCCCTCATAGCCTGGTTCCTCTCTAGGTTTCTCCTAGGTTCCGGACTTTCTAGGGAGTTTTTCCTAGCCACCGTGCTTCTACACCTGCATTGCTTGCTGTTTGGGGTTTTAAGCTGGGTTTCTGTACAGCACTTTGTGACATCAGCGTATGTAAGAAGGGCTTTATAAATATATTTGATTGATTGATGGCCATCTTAAAGCATGTGGGGACAGCAGACTGGGATAGGGAGAGATTGAATATGTCCGTAAACACACCAGCCAGCTGGTCTGCGCACGCTCTGAGGACACGGCTACGGATGCCGTCTGGGCCGGCAGCCTTGCGAGGGTTAACACGTTGAAATGTCTCTCTCATCACAATAGCTGCAGGACGTCCGGCCGAGCTGGACCCGCCCTCGCTGGGGAGTGAACCCTTTACGCATTGCAGTGGAAGCCCAGCTAGGCAGACAGGCAAGCAGGCAGTCACACCTACTCCAGAGACCACAGAGTGCAGTTGATTGACACTAATATCAAAGCAAACGTGCCCTCCTCCTCGGCTCTGCTCTACTTCAGGAAAAGCACATAGAGACAGAGAGAGAGGTGTCCTTCAGCTCTGCACAGATGAGGGGAATTGAACTAAGAATATCATGGGGAGCGTGATAGTAGGAAAAGGAATGCGTGCACTACTGTAAGTCGCTATGGATAAGAGCATCTGCAAAATGACTGAAATGTATATGTGAAATGCATGAAATGTACAATTGATGAATATTTCTCAGATTGTAATGATACTGAAAACACTACAGGCCCCCACAACATTTTCCCACAATGTCAAATATCCTTTACTGATAATCGGAGCTTTTTACACAGGACTAAAAGCAACATTTCGCACATAGCCAACCACTGTGTTAGCAGTCAATTAGTGAAATAGTTCAATCTCTTCCTCTCCTCCAACGTTCTCCAATACAGCTCAATGGAACTCCTAGAACCCTCCTCTCTGGTGTGAGTTCCGTAACGGAGTGATGTCATTTTTACAGCACACGAAGGTTCTATATAGAGAATGATGGTTGTTTGTGTCAGTGTGTTTCTACCGGACACAGTCCCAGTGTCTTGATGAATGAATGGATTCTATGACAGCCCTTCTTCTAACCCTCTACTGCAGTCAGTTATTAGTATAGCTGCCTGGCTTTAAAGACTCACAGTGGGGCTTGGTATATAGGCACTAGGCAGTGGGGCGCAGGCAGCATGTCAAGCACGCCAAGACGAAGTCACCCTTGCAGGGACTGTTAAATAATGCAAATGTTGTTTCAGAGAGAGAGAGAGAGAGAGGAGGGGGGGAGAGAAGTGAAGAGGGGGAGATTGAAAAGATTGAGGGAGAAAGGGGGAGAGAATGAGAATGCAAGAGAGACAGAGAGGGAGGGGGCATGGGGGGGACAGGGAGGGAGATAGAAGGGGGAGAGGCTGAGATAAGTGTGTGTGAGAGAGAGATTGAAAAAGATAGAGGGGGAGAGAGTGAGCAGAGATTGAGGGAGCAGATAGGAGATGGCAGATTAATAGTTAATTCATACATTAGCTTCTGGGCATGTGCAGTGTTTTAGGAGACCTGTTTCTCCTCTCTATGGGGTTATTTAGGAGACCTGTTTCTCCTCTCTATGGGGTTATTTAGGAGACCTGTTTCTCCTCTCTATGGGGTTATTTAGGAGACCTGTTTCTCCTCTCTATGGGGTTATTTAGGAGACCTGTTTCTCCTCTCTATGGGGTTATTTAGGAGACCTGTTTCTCCTCTCTATGGGGTTATTTAGGAGACCTGTTTCTCCTCTCTATAGGGTTATTTAGGAGACCTGTTTCTCCTCTCTATGGGGTTATTTAGGAGACCTGTTTCTCCTCTCTATGGGGTTATTTAGGAGACCTGTTTCTCCTCTCTATGGGGTTATTTAGGAGACCTGTTTCTCCTCTCTATGGGGTTATTTAGGAGACCTGTTTCTCCTCTCTATGGGGTTATTTAGGAGACCTGTTTCTCCTCTCTATAGGGTTATTTAGGAGACCTGTTTCTCCTCTCTATGGGGTTATTTAGGAGACCTGTTTCTCCTCTCTATAGGGTTATTTAGGAGACCTGTTTCTCCTCTCTATGGGGTTATTTAGGAGACCTGTTTCTCCTCTCTATAGGGTTATTTAGGAGACCTGTTTCTCCTCTCTATGGGGTTATTTAGGAGACCTGTTTCTCCTCTCTATGGGGTTATTTAGGAGACCTGTTTCTCCTCTCTATGGGGTTATTTAGGAGACCTGTTTCTCCTCTCTATAGGGTTATTTAGGAGACCTGTTTCTCCTCTCTATGGGGTTATTTAGGAGACCTGTTTCTCCTCTCTATGGGGTTATTTAGGAGACCTGTTTCTCCTCTCTATAGGGTTATTTAGGAGACCTGTTTCTCCTCTCTATAGGGTTATTTAGGAGACCTGTTTCTCCTCCCTATGGGGTTATTTAGGAGACCTGTTTCTCCTCTCTATGGGGTTATTTAGGAGACCTGTTTCTCCTCTCTATGGGGTTATTTAGGAGACCTGTTTCTCCTCTCTATGGGGTTATTTAGCTTTTTTGTATGTTTTTCTTATTTTCTGTTAGATTTTTCTGTCCATGTTCTCCCTTGAATAATGGGACAGCCTGGTAAAATAAAGGTCAAATAAAACATTTAGTAACCTTGTCTGGTTGTCTTAAGCTCAATTAGTGTAATTGAAATGAGATGCACCAATGCATCAACTGAATTGCCATCCCTTTTTATTTTGACGCTCATTTGACTTATAAACTGAATAGTTTCAAATAACCGACTACAGAAAATAGAAATGAAAAACACCCTTGTTGACCCTGTGTATCCTTTTCGGAATGGGGAATTAATGTTCCAAACCCAAACCCCGTTTATCATCACAAAGAAACACTTCTTCAGTTTCAGATAAGAGTAGGATAAAGGTCAGTTGAAGAAATGGTTTATGACATTTTAAATAGTTTTCTGAGCAGCTTTGGAGCCTGGTGGGGAATATAAATGAAAAAGGTAGTTTTTTTCAACTGCCAAACATTCGCCGAAGTGCCTTCTATCCATTCGCTATATTTGACAGTGGCTTATGCATTAACCAAATTCGTATTGGTCTCATATAGCGTTGTTTTCATGCAGGTTTGCACAGTCACATTGACTGGAAGAAAATACAGTGAAATTACCATTACCATTAAATATCGGGGTAATTTGATGCTTGACAAGAACATGAGCTTGTTTTATATTTCGTTTTATGTTGAATATTCGAGATATTTTTTTATCTCGACAATAGCTATTGAACCAAGCATGCCATGACTATGAAAATGTTATATTCCGAATCAGTGGTGGGGGGAGAACAATCCACGCCTTTTTTTGTTGATTGAAAAAAAAATATATATATACAATTTCGGATTTCCAGCGTGCCATGAAAACCGCTTATCCAGCAGCATACCACCCTGCATCCCAATGTTGGCTTGCCTCTGAAGCTAAGCAGGGTCTGTCCTGGTCGCCCCTGGATGGGAGACCAGATGCTGCTGGAAGTGGTGTTGGAGGACCAGACTTCCCTCTGGTCTAAGGAGATCTCAATGCCACAGTGAAGGGGAAATTGTCCTGCGTAGGGAGCCGTCTGGTGGGACATTAAACAAAAGTCCTGACTCTGTGGTCATTACAAATCCTATGGAATTTATTGTAAGAGTAGGGGTGATAACCCCGGTATCATGGCTAAATTACCATCATGGCCACTTAATCATCCCCCGCATTCCTAATTGGCATATATCACTCCTCACCTCTCTAACTAATGTGTTTTGAGCGTTTTGGCACAAAAATGGTCGCTGTGCATCACCCAGGTGGGTGCTACACATTGATGGTGGATGAGGTGTTTTCACCAACTACGTAAAGCGCTGTGACATATCCATTCCAATGAATTAACGAGCTACTGAAATGGTGCATGACGTGAGTAACCTACAGAAGCCTACGTAAACTGAAGTGTGCATTCACCCTAGTTGCGAAAACATTTAGGTCAGACTTTTGAAGATAGATTTATCAGAGAGTTTATATATAGCTAATCTGGGGTATCTAAAGTGGCGGTTTGCCAAACAGTGTAACCTAGTAGCCTAATCTTGTGTAATAGGGGCAGTAGACGTTTTGCAGTAGGTTTTTGTCAGTGAAGACGTGGGACGTTTGGGAGAAGGTTGGTCGAACTCCATGTGATTACCCTCCTCTCCTCATCATCAGACAGCAACTGCAGTTCCCTCCTCTGACGCGCGTGCAGTCGTTGTGCAGAAGCCAGGAAGACGGTGGGAAATACAGCAGGGATGCTCAAAGTGAGCATCTAAGGACCTCCACACCCTCTTCATTTCGCGACAACTTCTATATTTGCCAGGATAACGTTGCTATTTTGAGAGATCCAAGGCGCACGGAAAGGTAATCGCATGTCCCGATCGCAAGACACAAGAGATGTTGTGGGACGAATTGGGAGCTGTCCCCCAAAAATGGTGCTGAAATCGCTCCGCGCTCGAGAAAGGAAGTGATTTTTGCTGTTGCTTTTGTAGCTGTGTGTGGGTTCAAACAAGGTTATGTGTCGGGAATATACAAAATATATTTTAAAAAACGTGATCAATTCAAATTAGCCATGGTTGGGATTATGATTAGCCGATTTGAGACGTCGTAGGCTACAACTCGCGGTGCATTTGCGTTTTCAACCATGTGACTGAATCCGGACAATTGAAAGTTTGACATTGAACGCGGATTATGGGCTCGAGGAATTGATTAGCCTTGTATATTTCCCCTGATCAAATGAACCCTGTTATCGGCATTGGTGTGCTATATCTTGTCTGGTAGCCTATGCTTACATGAGGCTGCTTCTTCCCATTTGAAGTACAGTATAGGAAAGCTACTTGGCCTCATGAAACGTACCAGGCTATGCTATTGCAGGTTACCAACGTTGGGCCGGTTATTTACGACACCTGTGCCGTCAATATATAACCTTTTTACAAAATATGCCACAAGAAAACCGCTCTAAATTGACATTTTTTTTCTGACCTTCACGGGGCTCTCTCAGTGGAATCCACCCCGTCAGAATAAATTCATAAAATAGAGTGGTTTATACATTTGAGGTTAGCACTACCCGGAGAAGGTGTAGCCGACAACGCATCTTGTTTGTAAATCACACCATTCACTTTGCAAACTAAAAGGAGGGAGCAGAGACACACTGTCATTGATGGAGAAAGTTAGTTATGGGTCAATATAACCACTCAACCTCTACTGTCTTCATTTCTAAGGTTTCTTTCTCCTGGCACCTGGGCAGCATCTGTCCTGTCTGACGTGAAACTGTGAATCTGAGGAGAGGCAAGACTTAAATCCTCATCATGAATTTTGTAATGAAGGCAGCTATGGGAGGTAAGTTGATTAATGCGTTGCACCATTACCACAGTCGTGTCGGACACTCAAAGGCAATGCAGCACGGGATGGGAAAGGAGATTACGTGTGACATTCTTTCAATTCTATCCATTATTTCTAAGTTAATGAATAGGTATATAGTTATAAGCTATATCCATAACATATTATTAAAACTAATATTGTCCCTTTATCATTAGATGGGTATGGACAAAACTGCTGTGGACTATATTATTAAAAAATGTTAAGGTCAAACTTGATAAGTGAACACCTAGTGTAGAGAAATATAATACTGTACATCTGTGGTACTTTTTCATCATATTTGCTGGGGTCTTCCGCATTGTTAGGGGCTTCTGCTGCACTGGCTGAGCAGCCTATAGAAATGGTGTGTGGGAGTCGAGATTGCGAGAGGTAGCCTACATTTCTCATTGAAATGCAGGACCAACCACCAACTTCTGCATAGCCCCGTGCTCTCTCCAGTCTCCATGATAAGAATCCTTAAACAAACAGTAGCATTGCCCCTTTTCACATACCAGCATTAAAGTGTTTGACTGTAGATGCACTATTCTATTCTACTTTACACGCATATAATCTGGCCTGTTATCTATTTGAATATCAAACTAGTATTTTTGTATTAATTTAACTCATTCAGGCTTAACTACATTTATTTTTCTTACAGTTAACTTTGAGATACCTGTCACAAATATAATGTTGATTGTCAGCCAATACATTTAAACAAATAACTAATCTGCCCCTTTTAGACCACTTGAACAACAGAGCCTGAATGCAGAGGAACAGTCATGACAGTACAGCATAAGGGATGGACTTAACCTTCTCAACAGACACATCAATTAATTAAATACACCAGTCAATAAATAATCATTTAAAAACACAACAAAATCAACAACTAATTATTATTGTGTTTTAAATATATATATATATGCATTTATCCACAAATCTCATCTCTGATTTTCATATATCTGAACTCTTATATGTCCCAGCACGATGTCTATGTCACCTGACAGAAAAAAAACTATTTCACACTGACAATCACGCTCCAGGTAGCTGGTGACAGACACCTGTCAGAATCAACCACACTGACTGACTGCTCCATCACCCAGTGTGTTTCCCAAATGGCACCCTATTCTCTACGTAAAGTACACTGCTTTTGACCAGGACCATATGGTTATAGGCTACCATTTCAGACGCATCCCCAGTCTACTGCTGCTTGCGGTGTGCACTTGCACCGTTCCCGTCATGGATTGGTGTGCTGCATTCGGATTTTGGCTGGAGAGAGTTTCCACCCTTTGTAAAATCTATGACGGGATGTGATCATAGATCAGCACTCCTACTCTGGGACATTTTGTGAATACAGGCCGTGGATGACGAAACTGTATGAGTTGGAGAGAGTGCAAGCTATTTTACGATAGCGCACATACACTCAATGGAATCTAGGCCAAGGTGTGTCTCATTGCTGACTTGGCACAAACCTGATCAGACCGAGACCCAGTGTGTCATCATGACCGAGGCAGCAGCTCAAGATTAATCTGAGGAGGATCTAAACTTGAGCAAGACCAGTCTCAGACCGACACCTAGTCATTCAAATTAACCCCAAAACACTCAACCTCCATAGTGGAGCTTAATGGGAAACATTGGAATGGAAAGGAAAAAAAGGAACATTGAAACACACAAGACTATGAAAGACTAACAGCCAATCTGAAAACAACAGTTTTATTGAGCCTGCGGGGAATCCATCCTGCCTGTGAAGGGTACTGTACAGCCGAGGGGCAACGAACAATGCAGTGGAGGCCTATTTCTCTTTCTTCAACAGGAAATAGAATGGAGGCATCTTCAGGTGCTCTTCTAGCTCAATAATTGACTGAAAGTCAAAGCTAATCTCATTATTCGAAAACACTTAGGTGAGATTGTGTCAGAGAGAGGGTGCCCTCACTGCTTCCTGTATCTCCCCGACTCCCTCCCTCTGTAAAGCAAAGCAAATCATTTTCCTCAGTGAGTGTGTGACCTTGAGTTCCTCCAGTGCACAGCCCAGAATGTATAAATAATGAATTCTACCACAGCAATGTCAAAACGGTAGAGACAGTAGAACTGTAAAAGCCGAGGAGTGGGATGACGGGGGGAGGAGGGGGAGGACAAAGAGGAGGGGGACGGAGAGGAGGGGGAGGAGGGAGAGCAGGATGGTCTATGA